>NC_091796.1:100032500-100638333 GCF_041296235.1 Equus asinus | reverse complement strand
TTGTCCCTGAAGCTTCTGGCTGTCACATTATTCAGCATGGAGAACCAGACGGCAGCTGGGCGCCCACGACAAGGTCTTCAGGAATATCTGCTCCTTGGGGCTTTGGACCACCTGCAATTACCACCTTCGCTCGTGCTTTATTCTCCAAATGGCCTTCGCGAGAGCTGCTGCCCCCCGCCCACCCCTCTCCGGCCTCCCGTCCTATTCATGGCGTCCCTCCAGAGCAGCTCTGTCATTTTCTCCCTTAGGAATGTTTCCCGTGACCCTCAGCTCCGAGGGCCATGCTGGGCTCCCTCCAGATGGGAGTGAAGCCTGGGATGATCACCTTAACTAACCGCTTTGATTCCCCGGCACTGGAATGTGTTCATAAGCCACAAAAATGGAGGGGCTGTGGGAGCAGAGGTTCAGGAGACGAGCTGGCCGCATATCCCAGGTGATTCATCACACGGGACGTGTGCTCGTGACGAATGCGCATGAAAATTGGACCTGGATTTGATCGGCTGTGCTGTTCACAGTACTGACAACTTCCTTCCTGACTCCAGCCTGCCAGAGATGATGAGCTCGTGCTGTTCTAGATTACAGTTTTGGCATCAGCCTGGAACAGACCTGAGCCTGGGAACGCAGGAGTCTCTCCATCGATTAGGAACGCCCAGGTCCTAGTGATTGGTGTTGTCAGAAACCCCTGATAAACTGATAGGATCAGAGACCTTAAAAAGCCCCGAGGGAAAGGAAGAAAAGACTGTGTGAGATGCTTTCCTCGTGTTTTCTCTCCCAGCCTCCCTGGCAGAATTTCACAGCGTAGATTTGAAAGTCTCCCTTGACTTAGTTTACTTCTACTCTCTTCCTCCTAAAGAATGGGTTTTACATTTGTAAATGGTTGTGAAGAATGAAGAAGATGATGATGTGGTGGAGACGGATATGCCTGCCAAGTCTTAAATATTTACCCTCTCGCCCTTCACAGAAGTTTCCAGATCTCTGATCGATGGACTCAGATTTTGTTTGCAGAATAAAATGATGACTTAGGGCTGTGGTCCTCAGACCTGAGCCTGCATCAGAATCACCTGGGGCGCTGGTTAAAATGCAGACTGCCAGGCCCCACTCCCAGAGTTTCCGATTGAATAGGTCTCGGGGAGAATTTGCATTCTGAGAAGTTCCCAGGCAGTCAGTACTGATGCTGCAGGTCCAAGGACCGCACTTTGAGAACCAGTGCCTCAGGGATTCACCAAGAGCGTCCTCCTGGGGTCAGAAAATAGTTAAATAGGTCATCTCCTAAGGGTTTCTCAAACAGGCATATTTTAAGCAATCAGTAGGCTATGGTGGAATGATGCAGAAGCTCTGGGTGTCAGCCCCATCCCAACACGCTTTCTAATTAGCAATGGATAATTATCTCGCCCATCGTGGTCCGTGATTGCTGACGAGGGTGCTCTGTGTTTGTCCAACGACGTGTTAAATCTGCAGGTTTGGTGGTGGTGGTGTAGCCTGCAGACAGACCTGGGGGCACTGACCATCCCTCCTTGGGAGAGAATGACAGACCTTACTAGCTGTGTGACCCTGGGCGTGTGACATTTGACCTCTCTGGAGTTACCTCACCTGAAATAGAGAGATAAAAGAAGTACCTACATTGTGGGGTTGTTGGGAGGACGAACTGAGTTAACACTTGTCAGGAGCTTAGAATGGTGTCTGCGCATGGTAAGTGCAACGTGCATGTTTCTCAAACACAGTTACACTTTTCCATGCTGGGTCCCTGAGATGGGGCTTGTGGGCAGCACCGAATGGAACAGATGAGAAAGAGAAACAGGCCCACAAGGGCATCAGAAAGTAACATTTCAACCCACTTGGACACCCCGTGAGCTCACGAATGGCTTCTCTCCAGGTCAAACTGGTTAGCATTGATGCAGCAGAAATAGCCGATGGAAACCCATCTCTGGTTCTCGGGCTGATATGGAACATAATCCTCTTCTTCCAGGTAAGAGAACTCTCTTTCTGTAACGTGTGGTAGCGATCTCCTTTAGAATCTTTAGCGTCTGCTCAGCACCAGCAGGAGAGTGGGATCCGGGGGGAGACAGGGAGCGGTAGTTCCTGACACATTTGGGCTTTTCTGTTTCCTGGAAAAGAAACAGAGGAATCTGGTGGCTGCAGATTTGGGTCCCTTTGATTTTAAATGTGGTGTGAGCTCTGTTCCCCAGAGGAGTGGCTCCATCCTCTTAGGACTTGAAGAGTGAAATATTTACTTCAAAAAATAATTTCGTTCTAAGTGTCACAAGAACTGGGGAAATACTTCCAACCCAAAATTGAATTTGGTAGAGTTACTTTCCTACAATAACTCAAGGGTTCGGCAGAGATGATTAAAGAGCCTGTAAAGAGAGTTCGGACAGTGGAAGGGGCAGCTGTGACAGGTGAGATCTTCTTTTTAATTGACCTCCCAAGAGGAGAAATGATCTGCACAGAGGGGACTTGCTGGGGCTTCTGGCTCCACGCTTGTGTTTCAGAGACAAACGAGCACAAACAAGGTTTGGAGACAACAGATCCAGTTCTGTGTGAGCCTTGACTTGAAAAACCACAGGCTCTCTCTCTCAGCCTCAGTTTCCACATCTGTGAAATGGGAGCGGTGGTCGTACCATGTGGTGAGCACTGAGAGATGCTGTATGGGAAAGCCCTTTGTCACCTGCACAGTGTCACGGACAGGTTTCGGTTACCGATGTTCCTTATTAAACTCCTTTAGATGCTGGAAACATCCTGAAAATGTGTAAGAAGTCAAGGCCTTGAATCCATCCCAGGTCTTCATTCATTCATTTAGCAAATGTCTGTTGAGTTTCTCCTGTGTGCCCGGCTCTGGACACACACGGCCCTGCCCTCATGACTCTCTGGGATCACAGACAAGTCAGTCTCATGTTATAGAAGTCAGGGCACAGGCCATGATCACGGTATGAGCAGAGAGTAGTAAGAGTGCTGAGTGGGGGCCACTCCCTCAGAGGGTCAAGGGGAGTAAGGAAAACATCCTGGAGGAAGGGACACCGGAGCTGGGTTTTGAAGATTGAGTAGGAGTGCCCTTGACCAGTGCTTCTCAGACTTTACTGTGCATACAGGTTGCCTGGGGGTGCTGTGGAAATGCAGATTCTGAAGTCGTGGGTCGGGGCAGGGCCTGGGGTTCTGCATTTCTCACAGGTGCCCCATTGATAGGAGCCATGTTTTGAGTGGCCAGGACTTCAGTGGTGGAGGGCTATCCAGGCAGCAGGACCAGGCTGGGCATAGGCAGTGGGGCTTGAAACAGCAGGATGCTTCCCCGCAGTGCTGGGCTGGGAGGGGACAGGTAGGCGGAGTCAGGTCAGGAAGACCTCGTGTGCGGTGCCCCGCTGGAGCCTGAGAGACCCCAGGAAGAGGTGATCTTTCCTGTGAGGGGTCCCTGTCCCCACTGCCAGCCACCTGACATGGCCAGGCCGCCATGGGGACTGCCCTGTCCCCTGACACATGGCCATCAGGAAGGGGCTTCTCCCTACCTGGAGAACCGCTTCTGCGTGAGCTGGTCCCTCAGCCAGGGTCTGCATGGCCTCGGGTCGGATGGGGGTGCATGCTGGATCTGTCTCTGGGGTCTGAAAGGCTATTTTCCTTCCAGATTAAGGAGCTCACGGGCAACCTCAGCAGGAACTCTCCATCTTCCAGCCTGTCACCTGGCTCGGGGGGCACAGACTCAGATTCTTCCTTCCCTCCCACACCCACCGCAGAGAGGAGCGCGGCGATATCGGTGAAAGACCAGAGGAAGGCCATCAGGACCCTGCTGGCGTGGGTGCAGAGGAAGACCAGGAAGTGAGTGCAGCCCGGGCCCCACCGTCCCAGACTGTCATGAGGCCCCGGGAAGAGGACCCCCCTGGGGTGGGCGAAGGAGAGGGGCATTAGCCTCTGTTAAGTTGCATGCCGCTCAGGTGTCTGTGCTTCGTGTAGACTGCCCGGACAGGGGACGTGTGCCTTCTTCAGCGTCTGCACGCACAAAACTGTGTTTGAGGAATGCTTGGTTTGCAGAACGCTGATGAGAGCATTTGAATATAAATCCGAGGGGCGTTTGCCACATTCAGTCCCAGAGTGGGGATGTCTCTTGGATCCTAATAACATGTCTGTGTTTCTTCTTAAGCTTCAGGGTATCTTTTTCAGAGTCTGTACCTGCTTAGAAACTAGTAACAGTAGAGGCTGTGACATACCAGAGTTAGGTCTGGCCTTTCCAAAACCGAGGCAGGTGAACTGGAGCAAAGCTCCCAGGCCAGCCGGCAAGGGCTTCCAGCAGCTTCATGTCAGGCCTTTACTGGCAGTTGGCCGACAGCCCCTGGGCCTCTGGGCCTCTGGGCCGTGGGCAGGGGTGGGTAGAAAGTTAGGCCACATGTGGCGAAAGCCACACCACCTTGGGGCCACCCCGGCTCTGCCAGCTCCAGACGGGGGAGATCCTGGTAAATCACTTACCTCTGGACGCCGCGTGTGCACGATGGTAACTTACCATTCACTGCCTTATAGGGACTTAGGATTAAATGAAATAAACTCCGTGAAAGCGCCTCGCACAATACCAGCACTTAACAAGCTCTTAAATGTCCTATCCCTTCTCCTCAGTGGATGGGAACAAAAGATGGAAGAAAAAAAAAGATGGAAGAGAGGCTGGATCTTTGGAGTTTTGATTGAGGAGTCGAGCATGCCAGAATGGATTAACGAGATCAACAGTTAAATGTTGTTTAAAAATAAATCAACCCAAAGAGAGCTCGTTGCCAGGAGTTAGGGTGACGGTAAAGCCGAGGAAGTGTCCCTGGGAGGATGCAGCACTTCCGTACCTCCATTGTGGCGGTGGTTCCAGGAATCTGTGCTTGTGATAAAATGCCACGGTAACGGATGCCACCCCCTGAGAATGAAACTGGGGACATCTGAATGAGGTCTGTGTTTTAAGCCACAGTCTTGTCCCAATGTCAGTGTCCTGGTCTTGATGACACGCCCTGGAGCTGTAAGGTGCTGTCATCCAGAGCCGCTGGGTGGAGGCTGCAAGGGTCTTTCTGGCCAGCTTTTGCTTCTTATGAATCTTAAGTGATTTCTAAATAAAAAGATGTTTGGATTTTTTTTTTTTTAGAGAGTTGGGAGATTGGTGGGGTCTCAGGGGATGGATTCTAGAGGAAATAGTGCTTGGAAAGATGACTGTCTTTGTCATTCACTTTTAAACTTTTAATTTATTTATATTAATAATGATATTCGCTGCCACTCAGTGGGTGGCTTCCGTGTGCCACCTACATTGCACACTAGGTTGTCCACGTGTTGTGGCCGTTCTTGTGGGTTCAACCTAATACCTCCCCCACAGCGGCCAAGAGGTCACAGCGAGATGACCCCTGTTTTATAAGTGAGAGATCTAGGCTCCTAGGGGACGTGACTTGCCCCAGGCTACAGCTCTGGAAGCACAGAGGGGCAGCCGTGGTGTGAACGTGGCTCCTTCTAGCTCCGCTTTGATTGCACAGCGCATCCTCATTTGCTGCATTTTGAGTATCACTGACCAAATGAGCAGTGTATAAAATTGCCCCTTCATATACCTGGGAATTGGGGAACACAGGTCCTATTTTGCCTCTCTGTGCATCATCTCTTCTGATTCTGTTGCTCCAGAAACGGAAATATGAATGGTTCGATCCAGCTCTCCCAGGGTCAGGGCCTGGGGTGTCTTTGCCTGGCAAGCTCGCAGCTCCTGGACCCACTTGGAGGCCAATGAGGGTGCTGCGAGCTGACCTCCTTATCATGAAGTGTGTTTACTAACCTGCCTCATGGCCGCTGCGGCTTTCCTCAGGTATGGCGTGGCGGTGCAGGACTTTGCGGGCAGCTGGAGAAGTGGGCTGGCCTTCCTGGCTGTGATCAAGGCCATCGACCCCAGCCTGGTGGACATGAAGCAGGCCCTGGAGGACTCCATGCGGGAAAATCTGGAGAAGGCTTTCCGCATCGCGCACGACGCCCTCCACATCCCCAGGCTTCTGGAGCCCGAAGGTACCAGTGGTTCTCTCTCTTTCCGTTTAATAATTTGTATTACATGTGTAATACATGCTGTCCATGTAGAAAATTTGGAAAACGCAGAAAAGCCTAATGAAGACATTTTTATATCCCCTATATTCCTACCACCAAGATCATTTTTCCAGTATCCTTTTATGCATCAAATTATAATTTTTTTACATAATTGGGATCATTCAGTGTATTGTTTTGTATCATTTGTGTTACCTAAGATTATGATGTGTTTTGCATGTTGCTGTGATGTCTCCATTATACATTTTTATTGGCTCCATAATGGTCCATTTGGCAGGCATACCAACATTTCCTTCACTCTTCTCCCACTGGCGGACATTGAGGGTGTTTCAGAAATAGTCAGGTTCGTGTAGAATGCTGCAGTGAACGTCTCGTTGATAAAGCTCAGTGTGCATCTCAGATTATTTCCTTCAGGACCAGGTCCCATCAGAGGAATGACAGAGCTGGGAAGTGCACAGCTTTTTGAGGCACTTGACTATCTCTGTCGAATTGCTTTGCACATGGGTAGGCTAATTTGAGGCTCCCGCTAGCAGTGAGTAAGGGTCCTGGTTCACCAGACTCGCTGATGGAGCCGGCAGCAAGCTGGCTGCTCACCGTGAAGGGACTAAGACAGCAGGGAATAGTGGACATTCTTGGGAATAAGAAGTCTTGGATTCTGTATCCCAGCTCCCTCTGTTCATCAGCCGGCTGTGGGACTTCAGTGAAACCATTCACCCTCTCTGGGCCCAAGTTTCCTCCAGTGTAAAATAAAGAGAAAAAACCTCAGTGACCTGTGAGATTCTTCACCATCAAGTGTCCCATGATCCTGTTTAAAAATCACGTGTTTGGGGCGGCCTGGTGGCTCAGCAGTTAAGTGTGCACATTCCACTTCGGCAGCCCAGGATTTGCCGGTTCAGATCCCGGGTGCGGACATGGCACCACTTGGCAAGCTGTGCTGTGGTTGGCGTCCCACATATAAAGTAGAGGAAGATGGGCACGGATGTTAGCTCAGGGCCAGTCTCCCTCAGCAAAAAGAGGAGGAGTGGTAGCAGTTAGCTCAGGGCTAATCTTCCTCAAAACAAAAAAATTTTTTAAAAAAATCACGTTTGTCCTTCTAACTCCAGTGTCTCTCTTAACAGACATCATGGTTGACACACCGGACGAGCAGTCTATCGTGACTTACGTGGCACAGTTTCTAGAACATTTTCCGGAGTTGGAAGCCGTATGTTTGTTTTCCTTACCTCTAATTCAGAAACTGTACGTTTGCCTCAGCTGGCCGTCACACGAAGCTGGGGCTCAGGCTGTGCTGCTCCGTGTGACGAGCGGTGATAGTCCAAACCTCATCTCAAGTCCTGAGTGTTACTTTGCCACATTTTAACTTCAGAACCATATACAACGTGTATTATGTTTTTTAAAAAAGCAGGATGAGAAGTTAGACAGCCTCACCTCTTACAAACCTTCCCACACCAAACTTCATTAAGATCATAAGAGATGCTTGCTCACCATGTGGATCGGCGACTTGATCTTTTACGTGTCGGATGAGCCTGTTAGCGGTCTACCAGATTCTGTCAGAGTGTGAAAAATGATAGAAGACACTGAGTGTTCGAAAGCATGCCTTTTTATTGTCAGAATCCCAGATTACAGTTGGTGACAGATTTTATTTTTGGAGCAGAATCAGACCTTTTAGAAGTTCTCACGGCTCCATTGAACCTGCACCCAACCCATACGCAGCCCTGAGGTGGTGATAATGACAGCCACCCCAGCCTCTGTGGAATTCAGTGGCAGCTGACTGCACACCTCCTGCTGGCTCAGGCGGACTGAGCGTGACCTCGGTGGATGAGGTCCCTCACGGGGGAGCTTGGTTCTGCTAGAGCAAACAGTTAACAAGTCAGCAAACACATTATTGTCCCAGGTAGTTGTCAGCACTAGACAGAAGAAATAGGCATAAAGAGCTAATGCTCACGGGGGAAAAGGGCTGCTCTTCAGCTGGAGACTGCTCAGGTCCCTGTCCTGTGTGTCTCCGGGTGACTGCCCTTCCTGCAGTCCCACACAGCTCAGTGTCATCATCTTCACTTTATAGATTAGAATATGGGCACTTGAAGAGGCTTAACGGCCGCTCCAGGGTCACAGCTACCAAGGACAGAGCTGGGATTTGACCCCAGGTCTCTGTGGTTCCAGGGTTCAGGCTCTTAGATCCTCACAACATAAGGCTGAGACTGAGACCCCATTTTGTATCACTCAGAAGAGCCAGACTGGGTCTTCCCGTGTGGTGGCTTTCATTCCAGTCTCTGCCTGTGTATGTGATTCCCTTGTGTGCCTGCACCACAGATCGCTTCCCAGGGTGCTTTAGAAGCTGGAATTCCATGGACTGGAATGTCACTTCTGCCACTTGAAGCTGTGTGACCTTGAACTGCTTACTTAACCTTTCTGATAGGTCTCTATAAGCTGTCATCTATAAAATGGAAATATTACCCACATAACTTTTTTTTGGATTATTCCATTAATTTTGGTTTCCATTTAATCTTCTCTGTTGGCTTTTTAGCCACATCTCCTTGTTTAATCTTTTTAGTAGTTGTTCTGGAGATTATAATGCTCATCTTGAACATGCCTCAATCTACCTTGAGTTACCATTATACCACTTCAAGTAAAATGCATGTTTTATATATTTTTATATATGCGACAATTCAAGTCCACTCACTTCCTCCCCATTCCTTTGTGCTGTTATTGTCATTTGCTTTATTTCTGCATGTTTTAGTCCCTGATGCTTTGTTATTATTTTCGCTTTAAAGAGAAGACATTTTGAGAAAACTTTTTTAAATAGACTTTTATATTGACCATATATTTACCATTTCAGATACTTTTCATTCTGGAAATGGATCCTTCTGGTCCAGGCTTCCATCTGTGGTCACTCCCTTCAGCCTGAAGGATGACCGTTGTGGTCTCGTGGTCCTAGTTAAATAGTTAGAGTCTTTATTTGCTAGTTCTAACCCTGGGTCACATTTGGGTCTATTTCTAATGACTGTTGTTTCTCTTGATTATGTATCGCATTCTCCTCCTTCCTTCTATCTTCAATTTTTTACTTTATGCCAGACCTGATGGATAAAAGAACAGTAGAGATTGAGGTAGAGGACAGTTTCCCCCCAGAGAACATAGCCCTTGCTCAACCAAGGGCCTGTGATGAGGAGCTGGTCACTTTGACCTTCTCTGGCACCGATAAGGGCTACCTTGCCATTTTATTTAATTTCAGCCCTCTGGCTTCAAATGATTTTAGGATGCGGTCCATCCACTCTCTCCATGGGTGCTTCAGGAGCCAAGCACTGCAGTACCACCAAGACTGCCCTCTGCTTTTCAGCCCTGCTCTCTGCTGCTTCTTGCTTAGCACAAGTCCCTGTGTGGGAGAATTAGCATATGAGGAGAATTGGGTTTGCATTTGGGGCCCTTCCGAATTCCGTCTCTGATACCAGCCCACACAATCAATAAAGGTTTGGCTAGTGGCTGGCCTGGTGGCTTGGTGGTTGAGTTTGCGTATTCCACTTCAGTGGCCCGGGGTTCGCAGATTCGGATCCTGGGTGCAGACCTACACACTGCTCTTCGAACCATGCTGTGGCAGCATCCCACATACAAAATCAAGGAAGATTGGCACAGATTTTAGGTCAGTGAGACTCTTCCTCAAGCAAAAAGAGGAAGATTGGCAATGGATGCTAAGCTCAGAACCAATCTTCCTCACCAAAAAAAAAAAAAAAAAAAAGATTGGGCTGATCTTTCCGTATCTCAGGTGGGTTAGCTCCCCTATCCAACCCAGACTAGGCAATGGCCCACAGGTGTGAAGGAGCTGACAGTCTCTGCTCACTTAGGGAGGGTCCTCCTTTTCTAACATTCAGTTGATTGAGATTTCTTTGTATCCATAGCTTTAAAAAACACATTATTTTAAATTTATCAGGTGTTTTCACATTTCAGCAGGAACAATAGTCTTTTGCAGCCCTCTGCATCGTAACCAGAACACTTGCATTAGTTCTGAAGTGGCTTTTTCCGCTTTGGTTTTTGTTTTTGGGAGGGGAATGCATGGTGTACTCGAACGCTCCTCTGATTTCACATTGCCCTGTGTTTCTCTGCAGGAAGATTTTGTGGATTCAGATAAAGAAGCCCCTATTGAATCCACCTTTGTCCGCATCAAAGAAACCCCTTCTGAACAGGAGAGCACAGTCTTCCTTCTGAGCGAAAATGGGGAGCGTGCTTACGCAGTCAACCATGAAATCAGCCACCCGCCACCCTCCAAAGTCTTTGTCTGTGACAAGCCTGAGAGCATGAAGGAGTGCTACCTGGGCGGCATCTCCAGCCGCACGCTGTCAGACAGCTCCTCCGAGTTCATGCACCAGATCATCGACCAGGTCCTCCAAGGGGTCCCAGGTAAGACCATCAGCATCAGTGAGCCATCTCCAGAATCTTCCATCCTATCATCCAGAAAGGACAACCGGAGGTCCAACTCTTTGCCAGTCAAGAAAACCGTGCACTTTGAGGCTGACACCTACAAGGATGCTTCCTGCAGTAAGGACGCCGCCTACAGTCAAGACTTTCGCTTTGAAGGGAGCCCAAGGGGGACAGAGGAGTTGTGGAAGCAGGATGGACACGTCTTGGTGGTGGAGGTAGCCGAGGATAAGATGAAACAGGAGGAGCCTGAGATCCTGGAAGCTGCCTCTGATGAGGCCCCAGGTGACATTTCCTTGGCGCGTGGTAAGATCAGTCATTCTGAGACGTCTCAGAGTCCTCCCTCCTGGAATGGGGCATTGGAGAGGGCAGCCAGCCAGGAGGAAGGAGGTCGTCCCCTCTCACCCCTGGGAGAGAGCACTGTCATGGCCGACTCCTTGGAGATCAAGGTTAAGCTGCAGACTGTGGAAGCTATGGATGAAGGAGACTATTTCGAAGGCATCCCATTAAAAGCCTCTATGTTTAGCAGCGACCTAGTAGATTTTGCCTCGACCAGCCAGGCTTTCAATGAGGTTCCTTTGCTCCATGAGAAAAAACCTGCTGAGGATGAGGTTTTGGAGGATCATGGTGAGAAACTGGGCAAAAGGAGAGCAAAATCTGCGCAGAAAGAAGAAGATTCAGATGAGCCCCCAGTGAAGCTTGACATGCGAGACCCCCGCAAGGACCCTGAACGAGAAGATGAAGACTATTCTTTGGCCCCAGAGGAGGCACCAGTGGAGAAAAAGCCGGAAGTCTATGAGAAGGCGAAGCGGAAGTCCCCACGTCGCCGGCAGGGCGAGGACGAAGGGGAGGCCGAGGGCCTCCGGGCGCTTGGCGGAGAGCTGCTTTCCAACCCGCCGAGCCGCACTGTCAGCTTGGAGACCCTCCAGAGTCACAGCGAAGAAGGCCTGGACTTCAGACCCTCCCCACCCCTCTCCAAGATCTCCGTCATCCCCCACGATCTCTTCTACTACCCACACTACGAGGTGCCCCTGGCCGCCGTTCTGGAGGCTTACGCAGAAGGCGCGGAGGATTTGAAGAACGAAGAGAGGGACCTCGAAGAACCAGAGGAGTATCTGTGTGACCTGGGGTCCAGGGAGGAGGCCGAGGCCTCTCAGAGCAGCTGCAGCTTCTCCGGGCTGGGCGAGGACCCCTCCGAGGCTGGCTTCCAGGCACCATCTCTGGACAGGGGTGCAGACCATGCCAGACCGGCCTCGGAACCCGCTCCCCCATCCCCCCAAGAGGACCACCAGCAAAGGGAGGCTGAGGAGAGCGCCCCTGTGGAGAGCCATGAGGTACTTGATTGCGGGGTTGGGAACCCTGAGGCGGGATGGGTTCTGCTCCACTGTTCCTCCATAGCAGAGGGAGACAGAAGCTTCCCACACACACATCCCAGGGCCAGCATTGAAGGAGGCGCTCACTCAGGCCTGGGCAGGGGCAGGGCTGGCCCTTGAGAATGAGCGCTCCTTACAATTTGCACCCTGGGTGCCCCACTGGCCTCCCCCGGTCCTGCCTGGCCCTGCCCACAGGGCTGCCAGGAGCATCAGATGAGTCCTGTTTGAGGGTCCGGCAGAGTAGTAGCAGTCATTTTAAAGAGTAAAATTTCAACACTGGGCGGGCTGTTAGTAAATCGTAGGGCCACCTCCTGCGGCAGCCTGCAGACCTCACGTTTGACTCCAGCCTTGATTTTTAAAGGCCTTTTTCCTGTTCGGCACTATTATCAGGTTCCTGTGGTTTGAAGTGGGTTGTGTGCACAGGGCAAGGGAGGGACACACACTTCTGAACTCGAGGAGCTGGGTACACACTTACCTGCCACTTGATGTTCCCATTTTATCTGGCCCAGCAGCTCAAGAGCAGCAGTGAGAGGATGTGGGCCCTGGCCTGGTCCCGTGGGGGCACAGTGGGAGGGGTCCTCCTGCAAGCGCCGGGTTCATGAGAGCCCCCCACCGCAGCACTGGGAATCCGGGAGTGGATCCAACACCACGCAGACTGGGTCCTTGCTGGGTGCGGTGCAGACGGGGACCCAGGGTGAGACGCTGGGAGGAGAGAGGACCCCAGGCGAGCTCACCTGCCTCCTCGTCCTGCCCTGCAGAAGGCCTCGTGCCAAGGAGACCTGCCTTGGTGTTTGCAGCTGGGCAGCCAGGTCCCAGCAGCTGTGCCATGAGGGAGCGTGGCCTCAGACGTAAGAGATGGGGCCCAGCAGAGAGATGCAGGGGTTCCACAGAGGGAGACCCACCCACGTCCAGAAAGCCTGCGTGTGTGGGGGCCTCTGGAGCTGTGGCGGGGGCAGTTCTGGGTGGAGGGCACAGTGCAGGACCCAAGGCGGGGATGTGGGGCCGGGCTGAGGACACTGGCTGTTCCAGATCACTTTGCCTCTGAAGTGGCTTCTAACACCATCCCATGGTGTCTTCCCCAGTCTTTCCGGGCTGTGCTCTTCAGTTCAGCCCCCTCGCCACTGGCCGTGGACCCTAAAACACAAATCGCGTCCCATCGCTCTCCTCCTCCTGTTCCAGGATAAAGTCCAAACTCCTGAGCATGACCTTTGAGACTCTTCCCTCCCCATCCTGGCCTCCCCACCCCGCTGGTCCCCCTTTTCTCGGTCCCGGCCCCCAGCCCAGCCAGCCTCCTTGCTGGCTCCCAGACACTCCAGCTCTCCTCTGCCTCCAGGCTTTCCTTGATCCGGCCCCACCATCTGGACGACCTTCCCCACCCTTCACCTGGCAAGCACTCACCCTTCAAAGCCCAAAGCAAATATCACCTCCTCCCGGGAGCCTTCCCGGCCCCTCCCCAGGCAGAGGAGTTGCTCTCAGCTCTCAGCTCTCGCTGAAGCTGGTTTCCTAGGTTGTGATCCTCTCTCCCAGGAGAGAGTGAGCATCTGTGTATTAGTCTTTGGACTCTAGAGACCAGCCTGACAGGGCTTGCAAAGCACGAAACAAAGGTGTTTTGCGTCGTGGCTTGGGGGCGAGGCGAACGTAGGATAAATTAAACCCAGAGATAAATGACGATGCTCTGGCTCACGTGGCAGAGAGTCAGGCGGAGGGAGGGGCTCACCCGTGCTCAGGGGAATGAGAAAGCCTTGCAGCCCGGGAGGGCTCCAGGAGGAAGGGGAATCGGAGTAACCTTAAAAGACGTTTAGGATTTGGATAGGCCAGAAGGGCTAGCTTGGGTTAATCGGTTTCCCAACTCTGGACAATGGGGAACAGCTGTTGGGAGCTCTGTGGGCGGCAGAATTCTCAGGCTATAATGCCCTAGAAGGCAAGTGTGGCAGGACCGATTGACCTTTTGGGGCAGAGACATCCATGCTATGTCCGTCTTCGGACAGAGAAGAGGCCTGGGTGGTCCCACAGGAACCAGGGACCTGCCTGCCATCTTCCTCGTCTGTCCTCAGGGAGAGGAACCCAGTGCTGGCCCCCACCCCCTCCCACCTGCTGTCTCCTGACTTGTCGGAAGCCAGCCCTGCCTGAGCAGGCTTTTCCTGCAGGAGACCCCAAAATCCGGGGGGGTTAGAAACGTCCTTCAATGAGATCAAGTCTTGGGGTCCCCAGGTTGGGGACTACGACAATAATGGGAATGATTCTCTGGATTCTCATGGGCTGAAAAGCTCTCTGGAGACGAAAGAAAGGGGACAAAGTGGGTGGAGGGAAGAAAGCCTGAGTTGCATCTCTACCCCTTCGTGTTACTTCAAATGGCGAATTGGGGGCTCCGCTCCTCTCCCCCGGCTCATGGAACGTGGCTTGCAGAAATGCAGATGCAGCTCTTCATGCACTTTCCTTCCAGTCATTGTCAACAGCAGCTTGTGCACCTGCCTGTGCCCAGCATGTGGACAGGAGATTTGGGGTGGGGTTGAAAGAGCCCTGGGCTAGGGATGGAATCGGGAGACCTAGATTGAATCCATCTCATGCTGAGCTGGGAGGAGAGCCTGCGGAGAGGTCACATCCCTCGGGTACAGTGCGGGAGCCATACTGGTGCCGTCTGCGTCTCTGGGCTCTGATCTGCTTCTCTGGCTCTCACCTGTCCAGCAAACAGGTGCCCACTGCTGCTGCCCACCTTGCAGTTGGCTCCCGAGTGTAGCTCTGGCCTTGACCCCTGTGGGTGAACAGGGGTGGGGTGCAGCCTGGGATGACAGGTGAGGTCTGTGACTCCTACCTCCTGGCAGACAAGATGACACAGGATGGAGCATCTCTCTGATACCTGGCCCTCCTTTAAAAGAAAGAAAAAATATCTTCCAAAGGGACTAGAAAATGACAAGTTTTCCTTCTTCTAGAAAAAAGTCCTCTCCTCATTTCACTTTTCAAAAAAGATAGCCTTTGCCCATTGATGATCGAGGGAGGCTGGCATTTCAAATTGCTGAGCGTCTTTTTAATTTCTGCACGGAGCTTTGTTCTCCGGGGGTGCACGGCCCTGGTCGCTCCAGTCCCCTTATTCTGGCACCTGTCGAGCAGGTTCTTCCAGCCCCTGAGGAATTCTTGAGAGGTGGCTCCAGCCATTCCCACGCTTCTTGATTTCACTCAGGAGCATTCCTGGTGGGTTCAGAGTGCCAGTATGGACAGTGGTCACAGAATTTTCCTTATCAAAGAAACGCTAGAGATGTTGCACTACAATCCACCTTCGGGCAAAGCATAGTGAAGATGTCATCCCACGAGCCAGGAGTTTGCCTGTGTGTGTACCTCTCCAAACCTGGGGGCCACCTCTGCACCCCTCGGCCCACCTTTCTTCCAGGATTCGTTCCTTTGTCTAAGTAGGCGATGGTTGTGTGAAGGGTCCAAGCATTGCCCACTGGAAGAGACCTCTTCTATAGGAAACACTGTGGCCCAGTGGAAGAAGTTGGTAATCGTTATACCCAGGTGACAGACAAGGAAACTGAGGGTCAGAGAGATCAGGTCAGTTGCTCAAGATCAGATAGCTGACGCAGCCAGGATTTGAAACTAGATCTTGCTGACTCTAGAACCCGTGCTGTTTTCACTCCGTCCGTCTGGAGCGGTGGAACTCTGCACAGGGAGCGGGAGGCTGGGTGGCCTTCCCTTCCAAGGCAGCCTGTGCCGGCAGGAATCTGTGGGACAGGCAGAATTGGAAGGGATGCCCAGCTGGGCCTGGGAATCAAGCTGGGAGGGTCACTCACTCGCCATCTCAACATGAAATGCTGACGTGTGTTTGATTTTCTTGTTCTTAAGTCTCAGGAATCCCAAAACTTGGAAAACCTAGCAAACCCTTTAGAAGAAAAGGTAACAGAAGAATCAGTCAGCAGTAAAAAAAAGGAAAAAAGGAAACATGTGGACCACGTAGAAAGTTCGATATTTATAGAACCCGGAACTGTTCGCTCTTCAGATGACCTAGAAGAAGACACTGGCGACCACAAAGTCCCTTCCAGGTATAATATCTTCTCTCCCCCCAGGACCAAGCGAGAGAGCTACTCTCTGAACTCATTGCATTTTCGGTTTCTGATTTATGGGGGCGCAGGGGGCGGGACTGGACAACAAGCAAAACTCACTCTGAGTACCTTTGGGTGGAACCTGGCAGGGAGCCCTGGAGTGGCCAAACCCCAGGAGGATGTGGGGTGAAGTAAGAGGCCTGGAGACTCCTCCAGCCACCCCCGCCCCCAGGTGCCAGCTGGCTGGGTTCGGTAGAGACCAAACTTAGCCATTTATAAGCATCTTCCTGACTTCAGCATATGTGCCGAGGGGAGTGAACGGGGAGAGGCCCAGATGGGAGAGCCAGAGGAGGAGCTGGTGGCTGCCCAGCCTGCCATCGCCCCTCTGCTTCGCTTCCATGCCTGGGCTGTGAGGGACAAAGGGAGAGTAGACAGAGCCCTGGGAGGAGGGGCAAGGCACGAGGGGAGGCTGCTGCCCACTTTGCCTGTGACTCCCAGGGACCCTCTCCCTGCCCCTCGACGTGACTGTCCAGTAGACGTCTAAGTCTTAGCGTGTAGCTGGACCCTGCTCTAAGTGCAGACAAACGCTTATGGCCAAAAGGCCCAGGGCTGTCATCTACTCCACCACAACTCAGGGAGGGGCCGTTAGTCATCGCCAGACCGGTCATCTTCTCCCTGAGCAGGTCACTTCTCAGTTATCTTTGAGCAGCCGCTCTGTGATGGAGTCCGCTAGACGGGGACTTCGGAAGAGGCCAGCCACAGTGGTGATTCAGGCCCAGCTGCACCCTCCAGGGGCTCTAGAGGGACATGAGATGGGGCTCCATCTATTCTCCTGGGACCGGGTGGAGCACCTTAGGTGTTAACAGGCTAGTGAGGATTTCCTGTTCTGGGCCCCAGAGGCAGGTGGAGAGGCTCAGGGCAGCCTGGGGCCGAGGTGTCATTTGAGTCTCGTGTGGAGGGATAAGTGGGATTCGGATTTGGGAGGAGAGAGAAGGTGGAAGAAACAGCCTGAGCAGACAGCTGGCATGGAGCAGGCACCTCAGTAAATATTTGTGGGAGGTGAGGAGGTAGGAGGAGAAACATGGAGAGCGGTGGGGTAAGGTGAGCATTTTTGAAATGCAGCATCGACAAGTACCAGCAAACCTGTCCCTGGGGGATGATATGGAAACAAAGTGTGTGACAGTATATGAAGCAACTGTCTCAGACATTGGACCATAGGCTGTCCTTGAGAGAAGGGACGCAAGTAAGGGAAAGGCAACCATTATTTCGGTGCAGGTGGTGTGGGGCCTGGTTGACCGTTGGGTGCAGAGGTCTGCCTCTGATCTGCATGTAGAGTCCGCCTGGAGCGGGCAGCAGGTCCCCTCCCAGCGCCTCCTCCCTCCCCTCAGGCGAAGCTGTAATTATTAGAAAGCCGTGTTCACCGAGGTGAAGGTTACAGAGCACATGTGAGCAGGTGGCGGGGAGCTGTGCTCTCTCGTGTGAATGATCCAGCACCCCTGGGCCCCTCCTGTGTCCAGGCCGTCTCACCTGCTCCCTGCAGTGTGGGAGGTGCCACCACCCCTTTTACACTCGAGGAAACTGAGTTCAGAGAAGTCAGTACCTGGCCCGAGGCCGTTGAATGGGACAGAGCCCTGGGCATCTCTTCCAGGCACAGGATGTTTTCCTGGCTGTACCTGTGGCTTCCCGTTGGTCTAGGCAGAAAGGCCCGTTGTTCCAGAGCCTGTAAGATCCCTGTCTCCCCAGCCTCATCCTCATCCACTCCCAGTCACCTCCTCCCCTCATCTCCACCGTGCCCCGCCCCCTGGTCTTAGCTGAGGTCCTCGAATGCCCCCGAAGCTCCTTTGCCTTTGAGGTCCCTCTGTCCCCTGCCTGTCTCCTGCCTGGCTCCCTTGGATCTCAGCCGCCACTACCACTTCCTCCAAGCAGCCTTCTTGGGTTCCCACAGGACATTTTTGATCCCTTTTTATATGTTCTCCTAGCCTCTGCTCTTTTCTGCACAGCATTTATCGAAAAGTAATTCCTATAGTCATTTGTGCAAGGATGTTTTTATCATCTGCTCTCCCCTCACCGGGGAGCCAGCTCGCTGGAGGCGGGGAGGGCATACCAGCAGAGCCCACCTTTAGCAGAGCACCCAGCTTGCAGTTGGCACTCAACTGCATTCTTTGGGTGAATGAATGAATGGATGCGTGAATGAGTGCGCTCTCAGTCTGCGGTCAGCTCCTGGAGGAGCCGGGTCCCCAGCACCTGGCACACGGCAGACTCTTGATAATGCTTGTGGAAAGAGTGAAGTTCAGGGTTCAGACCTGAATAAGTCTTGTATTGATTATACTGTAACAAGAAAACCACCTCAAGTTTAAAACTATGGACCAAGAACAGTTTAGTGGATACCAGGGGAAAGGTGGGGTGGGGGGTGGGCACAAATGGTGAAGTGGTGCACCTACAACATGACTGACAAACGTTAATGTACAATTGAAATTTCACAAGATTGTAACCTATCAATAACTCAATTAAAAAAAAAAAAAAAACAGAAAACCACCTCAAAGCAAGCATGCTGGAAAAAAGGGGAGCGGGAAGAGCGAGAGTGCCCTCCTAAAGGGGGTGCGCTGTTTTACTAGAAAACATTGCCAGCACACGGGGCAGAGCCTGCCCCCCGTGCATCTCCAGCTGCTGCAGTGTGTGGAGTCGGCTCTCACGGGACACTGCTGGGTTCTTGGCACCAGGGCATCTTTTTTCTTTGTAGGTACATTTTGTTTCATTTCTGTGCTGTGATACCAGCCAGGAAGACTAGCACAGGTTTTGGCTGGAGGACAAGGACTGACATTTCCCTAGGCCGAGCCCCGCCCCTGGCACATAGTGGGTACCCAATACCTCTTAGCTGGGGACATGCCCAATGCAAGGGAGAGCTTGGTGAAGTTTGCAGGATGGCAGTGGGCAGGGAATAGCAAGCCTGCCAGTGATAAATTCCCCAGGAGTAAACTCTTGGGTCAAATGCCTTTAAAAGGACCCCAGGATGCCGCATCGTAGGTTTCCCTTGAGGAAGCTGAGGTGACTGTCTCTGTACCAGGGCACGTCGACACCCAACACCCAGTTCTCCCGCCGAGCAGCGAAACAGGGCCACGTCCACCTACGGAACACTGTGCTCCCCACCGGGACCACCAGCTCCGTGGAGCAGATCGGGTGGGGGTGATGTACCATTTTACTGATGAGGAAAACTCATGAGAGACTAAGTTCTTGGCTGAGGTTGCCAGTGGATCAGCCAGGAGCCAGGATGTCAGCCCAGGCCTCTGGCTGGGTGTCTCTTGCCTCATGCCTGGGCAAGCCAGCTTTATGGGAAGGTCAGAGATCCATTCCACATCGGCCTCGAAGGTTGGGTCAGAAAATTAGCCGCCTTGTGTATGAGAGGAAAAGAGGTGGGATGCCCAAGAGCTCCACAAGCAGAGAGTGGCACTGTACTTAGAAGGAGCACTGGAAAGAGAGTCCAGGTACCAGCTCTCGGCCCAGGTCTGACTTAGCTTGCAGAGGACCTCCAATGACTCCCAGGACCTCAGCATGCTTGGAAAAAGAAATCCTTTCCTGCCCCCAGATCCGATGATTTTTAAGAATATGTGGTCTGCTTTCTATTCTTGCTCCGTGTTATTTTTTTTGTAGATGAGGGCACAGTATGTCTATCTAATATGCATCCTACTGTTTGTAGGCACACTCCAACCCAAGTGGGCCTATTGGATAAGATTTCTCTCTCCCGTCGCTGGGTCTGAAATCATGGCTTGCCTAAATCGACCTGTGGAGGACTCGGGATGGGGGTGCCTGTAGCACGGAGCCATGGTGGGGGCTCTTGGTAGCACCAATTCAAAAACGTGTGTTTCTTTTTCAGGACTAGTCACAGTGACTCCAGCATTTACATTCGACGACATGTTAATAGGTCTTTGGAATCGGTTAGTATGTGACTGTCTTCTTCTGCGTCCGCCCCCGCTAATCAGCTCCTTTCCCTCCTTCCCCTCCCTAGCCCAGAGCTTTGAAATCACTGACGTGCAACAACTGTACTTTTGGATAGAAGACAAGCACGTTGAAACCTTGTCGTTAAGCACAGTCCAATCGGATGTTCAGTTTGGGCAATAGGAGATGTAAATAAAGTGATGATTTTAAAGCCCAAAGGCCTCTTTGTTATAAAAACGCATCCAAGATCACCCCTCCCCCACACACACATGGAAAGGTCACGTTCAAAGACAGAGGTGCAACCTAAGTAGAGGGTCCACTTTACATTCGCAACTACCCAGCCCTGGATGTGTTGGGGCCCAGAGCACCGTGGTCCACAGCCCTGACGCAGGATGTGGGTGGTGGGGCCTCACCCGTTCATCAGTGGGGGGACCGTGGGAGCGGGGTGGGTAGAACAATGTAGAATGATTGTTTAGCAGTTTGATTTTGGAACTAGATGTTTGCAATATTGAGAACAACATGGCATGCTCGGCTTTGTATGTTTAAAATCATTTTATTTTCTGTTTCAGAGATTTCATCTTTACTAATTGGGTTGCGGGGGTTTTGTTTATAAATTTCACTGTAGGATCATTTTAGCTATGTTCAATTGAGGAACGCAGCCGATCTGGATGACAGGAGAAACCGAATGTTAACCAGGTTGGTGGCTTTGCTCCAAGTTCCGTGGGGTTTAAAATTTTTTTCTTTTTTCATTATGCAGCCTGCCTTAGGGGGGTGGCTATTTCTCCCAGCTAGGCTTTGTTGATAACAATAATAAGAGTCTGAGATAAGGCAAGAAAATACCTGTTTCAGAGAAACTAAATGTAAATTGAATATGAGTGGGAGGAAAAAGTGGGTATTAATTAACACTTGATGGGCAGGGCGTGGTTCAGAAAATGACTCAGTTGAAAGATAGTCCTGGGACATGAGCTCGCCGCTGTGTTTAAATAACGCAGTGGCATAAACTGGCTGTCCAAGGTGGAGGCAGGCAGAAGTTCACAGGGGTGTGACTCTGGGTGTTCTCAATGCCACGGCGCCTGACAACTGTATTCCTTCTGTGTCGCCACTGCAGGTACAATACTGAGAAGCTCACTGAGCTGATTTTACAGTTTTATGGCATCAGAGCAGACATGAAGAGGGAATACAAACATACCAGGATGTCTATGAAAGTATTTCTTACTCTTGGAGCACTACACGACCTAAACTAAGATTGCTGAATTCCTGTAAAGCTGCCCGTTTAGAACATAGGAATCCAGAGAAATCTCTAAAACTCTGACAATTCTGAGACGCCCCTATCCTTGTTAAAGTTATTGACTCACTTAATTTTGATTTTTTTTTTTTTTTTTTTTTTTGCCGTGGATTTGAATTGGCTTGGAAGGACTTAGGTTATTGGAATGGAAAGCCTCTGTCTGAATATTCCCCAGCACCCAGGAGTGTCGTTCTTAGAACTCCATCACGCTGGCTCCTAAAAAAGAGGCAAGGCCTGTTTCTCTCCCCTGACGTAAAATGGAAATATTAATTCACGTTTTCCACTAGATTTGACAGACTCCTAGGAAAAGAGGACTTTTAGCTTTTATGAGCGAGAGAGCCTTTGAAATTTGAGCCCGCAAGGTTCGGAAATGCAATCGTGTTTCCATGTTTTTGAGCATTTATTCCCTTTGTAATAAAAAATTGAGTTTAAAGTTTTTCTAAAAACAGTTTTAAGAAAGAGAAAGATATTCTGTCAGTGGTCGGTTATCTGCTTGGAAATCCGTTCCTAGACCAAATGGTTAATCCCCTCTTGGCCTCGCCTCTGTCTGTATCAGAAGGTAGTTCGAGATGGGGTGGTTTTCGGTTTTCATAATCTCCCATCACACGCCCCAGATGACCCTAAGACACTTACCCCCTGGGCTTCTGGAAATGCAGCTCCAAGCGGAGGCTCCCAGCCCCCATCCACTCAGATTATGGCCCCCAACCCTTTCCTTCATGGGCACCTGGAGCTGTGGTTGATCACCACCACACAGCCCCCTCTGGACTTGATCTGCCAGGCAACAGCAAAATGTCACTTTAACACCACCTTCTGTAAAATAAAAGAAGAACGATAAATCTGACCCAAATCAAATCTGCTAATTACTTTAAAAGTTATATTCCAAAGCCACAACCAATACCTGGTGATGGGGGCGGGGGGGGGGGTGCGGAGAGGATGTGTCTTTGTTTCTCACGGTGGTTCTTACATTATCTGTAATCGGGGAGCTCGCTGTTCCTTTAGATTACTTAGGAAGTCCCCTCTGTCAGGAATGAATAACAGAGAGCTGTCGGGATGTGACCTTGCCTTCAGGGCTCTGTGGTGTCAAGGAAGGCATCCTGGACTGAGAGTTAGACCTGGCCCAGGTTCCAGTGCTGCCACAAAGTAATTGTGTGGCCTTGGGCAAGCCACTCCACGCCCTGAGTCTCAGTGTGCCCATCTGCAGAATGGGCTCGCAGCCCCTCCCTCTTGGTGTTGTGGAGAACTGAGCATGTGCGAACGCTCAGGGGGCCCCGGGACCCTGGCCCTCCACCTTGGGGCTGCACACGCAGGGCGGGGCCCCTTGGCCGCCTCACTGGAAGCCCTCAGCTCTCCAGTTGGGCAGCGAGATGGCAGCATGGGGTGGGAGTGGTGGCCACTCCACTGGGGCCCTGCTCGTAACTGCCCCGCCTGTGTCTCCCCTTCTGCAGGAAGGCCAACAACTCTGGAGAAGCCACATCGTGGGAGAGCCACAGCCCCCAGAGCGACTCGCTCACCCAGTTGGTCCAGCAGCCGGATATGATGTATTTTATCCTCTTCCTCTGGCTCCTGGTTTACTGCCTGCTGCTCTTCCCACAGCTGGACGTCAACAGACTCTGATCGTGTGTCTGCATAATTAAAAAGACAGGACCCTGACCGGGGTGGGAATTCTTTTTACTTCGTTTTATTTTGAGTTCTGGCTGGGGTACTTCTGCACACAGAGGAGGACCTCCAAGGAAACTTAGAATCCCTCTCCTCGCTTTTTTTTTTCATGTTTCTATGGTCTCCTGTGAGTCCAAAGCATGCTTTTCTCTGGCCCTGTACTCAAAACTCAGGTGTGTGGCTGGATCCATGGGTGGAGCTGGTTGTTGCCTGTGTTGCTTTGTCGGATACTAAGCATCATTAACTGGTATTTAGCCATAAATGGGTTGTAGCTTGTCCCACACGCAGGTTTTAAAGGTCCTGGGTGGACTCGAGGTACTTAGCTCTCAGATGAGGGGCCTCCTGATGAGCAGAGGGTGGATGTCCCAGGCAGAGCCTCCACTGGGAAGAAAACCACAAGTGTTGCTCGAGCGAGCGGGGCTGTGTGAGGGAAGGTGCTGGGTATCCATGCTCCTGTTGTGGTCTGGCGATTGGCTGCCTTCGTTGAGGGATAACTGAGCAGCGCCAAGCTGCTGGCTCCAGGAATGGCAGATCCGAGGAGGAAAGTGAGGCTGTGTCGTGAGCCTCAGTGGACTCTTTTCACCCTAGTTTTTCTTGGGGGTGGGAGGGAGGGTGGGGATGCATTTTAAATTCACTTTTGCATTGATGGAATTGAGGTAAAGCTGTGATTTTCAGATTTTTCCCACCAGCGGAGCCCTCCTTGCAGATGAATTCTTGGCTGGAGCCGGTCTGGATGGTGCACTAAAAGCAGAGCTCTGGCTGACACAGGACGGGCGGGGCCTGGGGTCCTTCCCGCTTTGCCCCGGCAGCCCCTGGCTTCCATCCACGGCTCCCGAGGTGTCTGTGCCGATCCCGCACAGCCCCACAGGGCACTGCAAAAAGCCCTAAGGAGGGGTGCCGAAGTGGCTGGGCCAGGAATCAGCTCTGGCTGACATTGGAGCTGGAAGTGGTCCAGCAGGTTCCTGCCCGGAGAAAGCCTTGTGCACTGCTGCCTCCGGATGCAGCCTCAGCACAAGCATCCTTTGTGGTCCATCGTAATGGGTTTCTTGAAAAGGCTTTCTGGAAAGCACCCTGAGAAGTAGACCAGAACAGGCAGTTTGTGAGGGGGGAGGCTTCCGCCTGCCCTTGCATCCTCCTTCCATCCTGGCCTCCCTCGGCTCCGTTTCCTGCCAAAATCCAGGTCGCGGTGCCTCTGTATCGCTTCCTCGTCCCATTGTCCTCCCCCATCAATAAGCGCGTATTAGGCGATCCTTATAAAATCACAAACTATTCGATCAGGAGGGGCCCTCAGACAGCATCTTGTCTGCTGAACCCAGAGAGGCAGAGTGGGTTGACCAAGATCACACAGCCAAATAGGAACAGACTTGCAAGTGCACCCAGGCCACCTGATGGCCAGTCCAGAGCTGTCACCCCTTTTAGGAAACTTCCATGGGGACCCTGAATGTCCTGAAAAAAGATTAAATGGCTAGATAAAAAATGTCCTCACTGAAACACAACCAAAATGTTTAGGCCAACCATCAACCTTGGATTTGTCCTTGTGTTTTTCCCATAAGGAAGTCGCGTTCACTTTCAGGTACGTCCCCTGTTACTTCTGGAGGACCCCTGACAGCTCTAACAGCTGGTCTGAGGACATACTAGCATTGTCCTTACTCCGGGAATCACGTTGCTCTCTTAGCAAGCCAAGGACTTGCTTTTTTCAAGCAGTGGGTTTCAAGTTTACAGAATTCCAGCATGGCCCAAAGAGTTTACATGGGACATTTGACTCAATGACCGTCAAAATCTGGCCTCTAAGCCGCTCTGATTATAGCCTGTCCTCTCCCCACGAGTGAATCGGAGCCTTCCAAGCTGAAAGCTGTTGGGAGCTTGGAGTGATTTCATCTTGAAGGCCAAGTGTCCCATGGAAAAGGAGCTAGTTAACGAGCTCCTTGGCATCACAGAAAGCTCACAGGTACCGATAATAAAGATTGTGTGCGCTATTTTATAACCGTGGACATCACGCAGTCCTCGCCTAAATTAGCTGCTTAAAGAGCCAGGGAAGAGCTCACTCAGATGTTAATCGTTTCATTTTATGGGTCTAGACCTCGTTCAGAAAAATCTCTGCGGGTCGCTCCCCTCACCCATTGCAACATGTCATATTGTTTAAAACCATCTACTGGCAAGAGGCCTCAGAGTCATTTGGTTCAGGTGGGCAGTAGACTGATTTTTTTTTTTTAAAGCAAAAAAAGAATTCTCATTTGTGTATAGGCTTCTATGGAAAAAGCTGGATAGAGAAGGTGGATAGAGAAGCCTGCAGGACACACCACCCCATGGCTTATAATTTTTTTTAAACAGTTTATTTTTAATTCTTATCCAGGTAATACATGTTCATAGTTTAAAAAGAAACAAATACTGTAAGGCTTTTAACAAAAACTCTCAGCCCCCTAAGTCTTGCTGCCTAGAAATAACACTTTCTACTCTTTGAGGTATTTCTTTTAATATTGACCTTTGCGTTTCTGCATAACATATATTTCTTTCGTTTTTTTGAATTAATTTAGAAACATCTGGTGGACTAGCTGTTATGGGGGTGAGGAGTTTGCTCTTCCCTGTACCCCACTTTGTTTTTCCCACAAGGTTAGGTCCCGTTATTTGGTGCATATCTATTTGTGGTGGGTGTATGAGGACCGTTTACTCCTGAGCCAGGTGGTGTACTGTAGTTACATGTCCTTTTTTTTTTTTTTTGCTGTGGCCTATTTTTTAGTAACTTCCTAAGAAAAGGAACATGAGAAGTAAATATTGTAAATATTTTGAGATTTTGCATAACTTAAAATGTCTTTATTCCACCCTTAAAATGTTTTTCTCCTGCCCTTACCCATGTGGCTGGATACAGAACCACAGGTAGAAAATAATACGCCCACCACCACCTCCGCCGTGGTGGTCGAGGTTTCTGATGCTGTTCTGGTTCCCAGGACTTTAGATATGACTTGGGTTCCCCCCGCCCCCAGGAAACCTTTGCGATCCCTTTATTCTTAGTGTTCTGAACTGTCCTGATGGTGTTGCACCTCTGATGTCATACCTCATGCTGAGTTCTCACAGGAAATTTCTCAAATTTGAGGGTCATTATTCACATTCTTTCTTTCTGGACCGCCTGTTGTTCAGTGTTGGACCTCCCAGGCTAATCCTGTAATATTTTTGATCCTTTCTATTTCTCGTCTCTTTATTTTTTTGATCTGCTTTCAGGGAGAGTTATGAGCTTCGTCTTCTCAATATACATGCCGAATGTTCTATTTAATTTTTAATTTCCGGACATTTTGTCGCTGTTCTCTCGCTTCTGTTTTATCGCATCCTGTTCTTGTTTCACGGATGCGGATCTGATCTCTCTGTGGACGGTCATGATAGTGGGGTTTGGGGAGTTCTTTTCTGATCCCTGTGCTGCCTTTGTTTTCGCCAAGTTCCCTTCTCTTGGGTCATCTCAGTCTCTGTCTTTCATGTGACAAGGTTTCTTCAAATCTCCAGGGATCCTATGGATCATGTTTAAGAGTGATGCATCAAAAACCGGATTGGGAGCTCTGTGTGTCAATGGTGGGCTTTTCCGTGGGGTCACCAGGGGTCACCTGGACTCTTCATGAGGGGACCCCACATAGGGATATTTGCAGGTCTTTTCTCTGGGGCTCATTGCTTCTTTAGAGCTATTTCCACTTCTCTCCTGCCTGGGAAAGAGGGACACTCACAGGGCTGCTACTAGCCTCTGCAGTGCCCTCGTGCAATTTCACAAGCGGCATCCCCTCTGGGTGGATGACTCAGAAAAAAGTGCCCCGTCTGGGCAGGAGCCACCCATGGGTACTTGGCTTGATTAGCAGAGGGTACCTTTTGACCATTCCTCCAGAAGATGCAGCCTTGAGCTAGGTAGGACAAGGCTTGAGGAGCTGAGCAAGGGCTAGATTTTAACTCCCAGTTTCCCCCTTAGCCAAGCACCTTTGTGCAGTGCACAGACTGTAGGGCCGTACCCAGACATCCCAGTGCACACCTGAGTGCCCGTCCTGACCTCTGAGCAGGCAGTCTCATCACAGTGAGTATTTAGACTCATTGACTTTCTCCCACTTCACTGTGCCTGGTGTCCCTGTGGTGTGGGACATTGCCCTGACTGCTCGGTGGCAAGCCTCTGCAGCTGCCTGGGTGGGATTAGGATTCCTCTGCCCTGCCCACTTCTCCAACAGCTCTGCCCCTGCCGTAAGTGGGTTGGCATTCCTTACCTACTGTCGCCTCCTCTCCTTCCCTTTGTCTTCATGGTTGCATCACTTCCATTCCTTTGCTCGTATTTTCATGGGGTTTCACGAGGGAGGCAATGAGCCCACATGTTCAGTACACCATCTTGAACTGCAGGTCCCATTGGAGCATCCTCACCACTTTGCTGGCGGGCTCGCTGCTCTGTTGACTTGTTTGTGAACCTGCCCTGAGTCCAGCTGGGGCTGTGGCAACATCCGTCCTGTTGAGCTGTGGCCTGCTGAGTGCCTTCCTATGATGCTCTGCCAGGTGCAGGAGAGGGTTACCAGCCTGCGGACGCTCTGCTTGAATGCCGCAGTTCGAATGGTCCTTCCCCATCCTTTCCCCGTTCTCCCCCGCTACCCCCAGGAGACTGTCTTAGATCTCCCGCCTCCCACAAGCTCCAGGCTATGGAGTCATCCAGTTTCTAGATTTCCTTTGCCACCCTAACTTTGTTTAGCAGCAAGGAGTTCCCGCTGGTATTGCCAGCGAACAAACAGGGTGCATCCTTGTTACTTGGCTCTTTGGAACCTGGTGAGCATTTCCTCCTGGCCGAACTCAGCGTCTGTGGGAGTTGGGCTCCCAGCAGGCCTGGGAACCAGGGAGTACACCCTCGCTGCCCAAGACGGCCACCAGGGCACATGCTGCTTCTCCCTTCCTGGAGTTCAGCCTAGGCCCCCAACCTTCTTCCCCATGCAGTACTTGCCTCCTCCTTTTAAGGGAAGAACATTTTAAAAAGCAAAAGAGGATGCCTGTGTGGTCCCTCTTCATGAGTCATAGATTATTCGATAGCCTTAGGGACCACGTAAGGGTCCAGCACCTCATTTAAGAAATATGAAAACTGAAGATCAGGAAGGAGAAATGACTAGTCACACAGCCAGTTCATGCCCTCGGGAGGGACATCTTGATTCCCAATTTAGTTTTCCAGCCGCTGAAGCTAAGATGCATCTCCCTCCTCGCCCAGGACTCAGAACATCAGAGAGCTAATCTCGCAAACCCAGTGAGAGTGAGCAAGTAGAGAAGGGGTCTTGCTGAATGTCAGAGTTCACCATGGTGTCTTCAGTGAGAAGTGTTCCCTCCATGGTTGTGTCATCGCAGTCCTAGGACACGAACTCTTTCACGTGAACTCGGTTTTTCTCAAATCTCCGGAAGGAATCAGAAGCCCCACTGGAGTCCTGAGACGTGGCCTCTCTCTCCTTTCTGCTTGGAGACCTTCCTTCCTCAGGGGTCTCTGCCAAATTAGCCTCCTGTGCTCAGCTGCATGTCCTGAAGTCCCTAAAGTGGGCTGTGTTGGAGCTTCAAGCCCATGTGGCTTCTCAGAACCTTCTCAATGATGCTCTTGCCAGGAAACGAGAGCACATAAAGCTCTTCAGGTCCAGATGTGTTATTTCTCTTTCCTGACATTGCATAATCTCTGCTGAAGCCGCCTTTGGGGAAGACGTAAGGTCTTGGGCCTGCAGCTGCCGTCTAGGGCCCCCCAGGATAGCAGGCTAGTCCTCGGGCCCATCCAGCTGGTGAGCAGGCTGCCCTCATGACAAGGTCCAGGACCTGGGGGGGGTGGGTGAAGGCTGAGAGCCAGCGTGAGTGATGTCACACCCCCTTGCTGAAACTTGCTGTGGAGTTTGCCTTAGTTCATCAGCCAGTGTCAGGGAGCCAGAAATGAGACGCAGCTCCTTTGCAGGACGTGGAGCTCCACAGATCTTTCTGACTCTGCCTCTCGTCAGGCATTTCCTTAAAGAACAACAGCCAGCAGCTCGGGGAGGTGAGGCTGGTGCCTGAGAGGCATGGGCCTCGCGTGGCTTAAGCCCTGAACCTTCCATTTCCATCGTGTGCAGACCTGTTGTCGTCAGGCTGCACGTGAGCACACGGCCCTCCTCTCTGTGATTCTTAACAGTGTCACAGCGACCTGCAGGCCTTGTCATTTCTCCACGTGGTGCCCGGGACCGGGCTTGGTGTGCGCCACCTGGAGGAATGGGGCGAAGGCCTGGATACTCGCAGCTCCTGCTGCTCCAGGAGTCGGCAGAGGTCGTCCAAGCTCCAGAGCTCCTCTGACTGTTCCAGGACTGCCCGACCCCGCCATGCCGGGAGGAATCACTTATTCGTGTTTATAATTTGCTCTGAGAACCTTGGTGAAACCACTCCAGGCAAACAGTTCTTCCCAGCCCAGGCTATAGCATCAATAAGCCAGAAAACATTCTCATTTATGGAAAGAAGACAACCAGTGTTTTGTGCTGTTTGACCATGTTCTTTTGAAATGCACACACAACTCAACAACCTGTGCCCTGATCGCACTGCTAACTTTTTAAAATCCCTGACACTCGAGTCTAGCTTTCGTCTAGCAGGGGTCTCTTAAACTGAACCCATTTTCTTTTTTTTTTTTTAGTCACTCCCTTCCTCTTCTCCAGGAGGAATTATGTGACAGGGGAAGAGGACAGTTTGGGAATTCAGCAAGATCTAGGTTCAAGTTCCTGCTCTGTCACCAGATATCTGGATGGTCTTGGGCAAATGAACCTCTCTGAGCATCTTCTGTGCAGAGAAGACTCAGGACATGTTTGTTGAATGGATGACGTACGATGCTCAGGAGCTCCTCGTTCTGCATTTCCCTCCCCTCTAAGCTTTGAATGTACCTCCTTTCCTAACATTCAGTTTGCCTTAGCTTCTTCCAGCTTCTGTCCAGTCTGTCCACTCCACCTTCGTCTTGCCAGCCCCTCTGTCTCAAATCTAACTCATGCCTTTTACAAGGGGAAGTTGAAGCCGTTGTATCCTCATTACTAATTGGCAGCTTACAGCACTCCTGGGAGGTGGTTATTTCAGAGAGGAAAGTAAAGTGCAGGAAGGAATAAGAACAAGGTCCTAGAGCATGTTAAGTGGCAGAACCCGGAACATAGGAAATTCTGATTCTTGGTGACTTTGGCCTAGTTGGCAAGTGTGGGTGGAAATTCTCTGAGTTGGGAAGGTGGCGAGCTGTATTAGTCGTGTTGCAGGCCCCCATCTCGTATCCCGCGTCCCCGTCGCAAGTTTCTGCACCTTGACTCCCAACCTCGTGTCAAAACTTCTTAAATATACTCTTCACACTCACATAAAAATGACTGAGGACACTCAAATTCATGTTTTAGCCTACGGTTGCAAATTTGCAACCAAAATGACTGCTCTAATGGGCCTTTAGCAGTAAAATCTCAGTGTCTAATGTCAGAGATTTCAGTGACTTCAATTAACTGTACATCCTGCCTGCAGCTAACCATCTCTCTACCTCCAGCACGTGCTTTTCAGCCTAGGAAATTAGGCTTTCTCCTTCAAAAAGCAAATTTATTTCATTGCGCTGGTCAGAGCACAATTCAAATGGGGATGGAGGGTATAAGTGTGGCTTACTGGGATGAAGTCGTAATGCATTGGCTGGTAGACAGGGATCATCATTTTTCCTTTGTTTTAAATGTAGAAGTCATGATTTTTGCATTGTTGCAAAGACAAATAGAAAAATATCTTTTGATAGGTTTGTTCCATCTGCAACAGCTATCACTTCTTTTAGCCCCATCAAAGGTCAATAAGAGCATGTTCTCCACAAGAGTAGGCTGTGAGAAAGGACAGCCATGCAATGCCTGTGTTCCCAAATGTCATGCGAAGATTGAAACACTTTTTTAAAGAAAACTCTGAGAGTGTCTGTAACCTAGAGAGTTGACATTGTTCCCAAGTAGGACAGCACTGGCCTCGGCGTCAGAAACCCGCATCCTAGTTCCTGCTCATCTGCTGTGACACCTTGAATAATTCATTTACCTGTCTGGCTCAGGCGTTGGAAGACTTCTTTTTAAAAGTTCTTCCTGGGTTTAAAAATCCAAAGGTTAGCAAGTTAGATTTTTTTTTTTTTTTTTTTGAATCTCAGTAAGTGGCCTATTTGCTTAAAATAAATGCATCTCTGTGCTTGTGAGTGAATTCCAAAGCTCAGAGCATTGCTTCCCAGCTTTAGTATCTAAGAAAGGTGCCTTCGGAAAGAGTTGGTAAGACAAAGGTGGTCTGTTAGAGGTGTGGGACTGAATGTTTGGGATAGAATGTGGGGGATCTGCTTCCTAGGGCCCCCAGAACTAAACTGGGCTCTTTAAATTAAGTTAGCGCGTCTGACGCAGTTTCCCAGGGGAATTTCTTTCAAATTCAGAAGTTCAGCTGCAGGAATAAATAGCTGTAAAGGTCTGGATATTTCTACTCCTCTCATCTTTTCCCCCTTCCTCTAGCAGACTCAAAATAACTAAGCACAGAAATTCCACTCGGAATCAGAGGCCGTTTGTATCCCAGCACTGGATCCCTTAAGCCAAAGGCTGGCACGCTTGTGTAGGATGGAATGTCCCTGGGTGGGCGTGGTACCTGGGGGGAGGGGTGGGATGAGGAAGGGACCACCGGTGGGCCGTTTGCCCTTGAAACTGCACCTTAAGGTAGCTGCCCGCATCCCTTGCATTGGTGCTGGTCACATCAGCCAAAGACCAACAGTAGAAATAGAAAAATGGTCGTTCCTACGGTACGTCGTCGGTACAGATTCCTAAACCTGGAAACGGGTTTGTTGAGAGCATATTGGATGGTGATAGGTGTTTATTTTTTCAAGGTCTGTAATATGTTTAACAGATTTAATGCCACGATTTCTTGTAATGTCATGGCAGGACTTCATGGACAATGTCTGAACATTTTTACTGAGAGCTCTAAGAGGACTATTGAAAAAAAGTGAAACGTTATTTTGTGGTACAAGGACTATTTTGTCTACTTAGTATATACATAGCTGTAGCTTTGTAAAAGGGATCTTTGTAAAAAAAAACTGTGTGAATGTGCACTCTTATTTATTGATTATTGTAAATGAAGATGTGACTATTTGCATAATTTATACCTGTGGGAAATTAACTGGAGTATTTGTTATTTGACTGTTTTCTATTAAGGAATATTGGGCTTAGTGCTACGATGAATGATCTTGTAAAATTACATGTATTCTTAAGAAATTTTTGAGGATAAATTTCATGAGCTGACCATCTCATGGATAATTCTTATTTCCATGTGTGTTTGTGTCTTTGCAGACCAGAAATTACACTCTCTTTCCTTTGTCCCAACAAATAGTACTGTTGCCAGGGTAGCAGGGAAGCCAACTGGTTGTGGGGTTATAGGAATTGTAGGGCATATACCCTTCTTAACTATTAACTTGCCTGGAGCCTTTGCACGTGAAGCTCCCAGAAGAAACAGCAGCAGCAGCAGCAGCTGTGTCGGTCTGGAGTTAGACCGCCTGCCTGGGTTTGAATCCCCGATCTGTCTCTTACCAGCTGTCCGACCTGCTGCCAGCTACTATAGAAATAGCCTGAGTTCGCCAGAAAACAGAGCCTGAGTCAAAGCGTATGTGCTTATGCATCATTAGGGGTGGTGCTGTCCTGGGGCAGCAAGAGTGAGGCAAGGAAGGAGGGAAAGCAAATAAAAGGTGGTGCAACAAAAATTTATTGCCGCGCCCTAGGTATGAGGTTCTGTTCTGGTTGCCAAGAATAGAGTAATAAAGGAAACCCAAGTCCTTGTACTCAAGGCTCACATCCTAGTGGGGAGAGAGAGACATAAACATGGTGAGTAAAAGACACAGTATGTCAGATCCATATCACTAAGTGCCATAAGAAAGATCAGGGAAGAGGATTGGGTTGGGGGGGAGGTGATACAATTTTAATAGAGTAGTCAGGAAAGTCCTCTTTGAGGGGGACACATTTCACTAAGGACTTGAAAGAGACTCAAGGACAAGTCACTCAAATATCTGGGGAAGAACTTTCCAAGAAAAGGGAGCGGCACGTGCAAAGGCACTGGGGTGGGGTCATGGCTGGTGTTTTCAAGGGACAACAAAGAGCCCAGTGTGGCTAACGCACAGTGAGTGAGGGGAGAGAGAGGGAGGAAAGGAGTTTACTGGACAGGTCAGGGAGGGCCTTGCAGGACGTTGTGAGTGAGCTGGGATCCACTGCAGGGTTTGGAGCACATGTTGAGTTACATTTTAGCAGGCTAACCCTGGCTGCTGCCATGGGAATAGACTTGGGGGAACAAGGGCAGAGCACGGAGGGCAGCCAGCGGGCTGTGGCAACAGTGCAGGACAGAGATAACAGCGCAGCCACGCTGGGAGCAGGGAGAGGATGAGCAAGGACTGAATTTGGGTGTACTTTGAAAGCAGACCCTTGGATTTGCTAAGGGATTGGGTGTGGGGTGTGAGAGAAAAAGAAGGGTCAAGAACAGCTCCAAGGTTTGGCCTGAGCAGCTAGAAGGATGGAGGCGCTATGGCTGACATGGGAAGAATTGGGAGGAGCAGGTTTGGAGTTCAAATCTGGGCTCATTAAGTTGATGCCTGTCAGGTGTCTCCATTCCCTCTCTGTACCCAAGCGTCCTTGGTCACATGGTGTGGGGAGTGCCCTGGGGGTTATGACTCCTCTGTCAACCCTGGGAATGGCCCAGGCCGGATGGCCCCTTAGCTGCTCTGCCAATGTGTCACATCTGAGGCTTGGGAATCCCTGGTGCGTTTGGAATCTCGGGTCCCCGGTGCACAATGAGGGCGTTCCCGCTGGCCTCCTGCGGAGCCCCCAGACTGGCCTCTCACTCAGATTCCTCCTCCGGGCCCGACCCCAAGGCAGGCCTTCCCTCCTCTCAGCCTGCTGTCTGCGCATTTTTAATCTTTTGAACACAGATGCCAGGAGGCCCTTCGTAAACAACCCTTGCCATTGTGCAGAGCCTGCTCCCTGCTTGAATGGAGAAAATACATCAAATATCAAATAAATACAGGGAGAAAACGCCTCAAATATCTGGCCCCATTAAACAAAGAGGCGGAGGGCAGGGGTAACGCAGTGGGGAGATGGATCCTGCGCTTGGATCGCCAAAGCCTGTAACGGGCTGTGCGTAATCGTGTTTTAACTTGGTGGCTTGAGTCTTATTTTGGACAGGGCAGCAATGCCATAAAAGCTTAAACGTGAAGATGGGGTGTTATTTTTCTTTCCATTAATTGCTATAACATTTAGGATTAACTTCAGCGCCTGTAACAGAAACCCCCAAAAAGCAATGGCTTAAAGCTGATGGAAGTTTCAGTTTTGTCTGTCTTACGAGGGAGGCCATCCATCCGAGGTTGGTTTGCCAGCTTCCCAGTGCTTCCCGCTGCTCCCGGCGTTCTAGACTGCCATCCTTGTCCTCGTGTCCAAAATGCTGTCTCTCCATCCAAACAACGTGTCAAATTCCGTGCTACAGAATGGAAGAAGAGTCAAAAATAGGCCTCCCCTGCCTTTTAAGACTTCCCAGAAGAACCCACATCACGTCAGCTTTCATCTCATGGCCCAAGCTAGGTCACTGACCATAGCTGCTCGGGAGTCAGGAAAGGTGTCCTTTGGCTGAACACTCTGCTACGTGGATTACTAATAGGAGGAGGGATGGAGGTTGGTACCGGCAACTAGCAGCCTCGATGGCGTTTGCCTAAGTCCTGGCTGTCAGGATGGGCCAGATGTGAGCAGCTTGTTCATTAAACACTTTTGTACAGAAGGCCCACTGGATGCATGGCACTAGGTGTTGGTGACAGAGTTGGAAATAAGATAGAGTCCACCCTCGGAAGGAGCTCACCAAGTAGCAGGAGAGGAAAGTGCTGTGTATGGAACATAGCTAGCATTTCTTGAGCACTCTCCTGGGTGCCAGACGAGGGACTCATTGCAAGATCATAAAACTCTCAAAACATCCCAGGAGGTCACCAGACTTTTCCCACCACATCAGCCTGCCTTCTGTGCCCCCAGAAGAGGCCCCGCCTCTGAGACAACGTGAACCCCTGGACAGGGCTCACAGAGACCCACAGGGAGAGAGTGGCCACCAGGGTTCTGGCCTGGGGCCCACATCCTGCCATAGGGAAGCAAACTGCATGGGAGAGCTGTGCCAGGAAAGTAGAAGGGAGCCACAGGGAGAAAATAAAATCGTCCCGGTAGACTCTCATGGAAGTCTCATTGGCTGACACTGTGCAACATGACAAGCCCTGGGCTGCAAGGCAGGTTGGGAAATGTAGTCCATAGCTGGGGTTACCCCTGCCCTGTAAGGAAGAAAGTCTGTGCTAGTCTCCTCTTGCTCATTTTGGGGGATGGGGTTACCTCATTATTTTCCCAGTAGGACACCTAATAATAATGACCTCTTATTAAGTATCTCCCATAAACCAGAAAGTCTGTCAGACCCTTGATGTTCATTTTCTACTTCAATCTTTGCAATAACCCTGAAGGTAGATTATTATTATCCCCATTTTATAAATGAAGAAATAGAGGCTTAGAAATGTCAAGTGTCTTTTCCAAGGCGTCACACAGGCAAATGGATGACAAGATCAAAATTTTAACCCTGATGTCTCTGTCCTTGAAATCTAACTTTCCACTCTAACCCAGTGTCCGTCCTGACCACTGCCTCGGAGGAAGGGCTGGTGCTGAGCGATTTTCACACTGAAGATTGTTCTTCTAAATCCAGCATCCTTTGTATTCTGGTTATTCTCCTCTGCTGCCAGTCTCATGGGTTAACTCACTGATATAAACCGCCTGGTGTCCAGTCTCAGATGGCCATCTATCTTATTTTGGTTTCCACAAATATTTTTGTAGCAAAACTCCTGTAAACACAAATGCCTGAAAGTTCACCTGTTTCTTGGGGGCCAGTGGAGCCTGAGTCTTCAGGAAATTGGTCAGTCAAAATTCTTAGTTCCAAGCAAGAGAAATCAACCCTGAATGATCAAGGAGAAAGAGGTAAATTAAAAGGATAAAGCTGGGGTAGTTAATAATGCTAGGGGCGGGGGTGGTTTGTTTATTCTGTTTGTATAATTAAAGGCTATACATTCTCCCAGAATAAACTAAATAAGTAAATAAAAGCGTATGGGATCATGCGTAGACTCATGGGGAGAGGTGGTGAACCAGACCTGAGGCTAACGCTTAAAGAACGATACCCACTGATGAGAACATCTCTGCAGGGAAAGGCCCGAGTGCCACCCCCTCCTTCCCCCCGCCCCCGCCATGACCTTTCCGCACCAGGAGCTCAAGCTTGCAGACGTCCACCCTTGCCGTCTCCCCCAAAGCCTGATGCCCACGCCACAACCACATCAGCAAAAACACAAGAGCTTCAAGAGACTAATTTCTCACTTCCCCACTTCCAAATCAGTCTTACATAGATGTGTGCATGTCTCTATCCTAGCTTCAACTTGAGTTCTCATTCTTCTTGGGCCACAGGTCTCCACATGCAGGAATTTCTCTAAGGCTAGAAAGACTGTTCAAAAGATGAGGGGTAGGCAACAAGAAGGACCTTTGTGGTGATGTTCTGTATCTTGACTGTATCCATGCCGATATCCTTGTTGCGATATATTACTAAAGTTTTACAAGATGTCACCATTGGGGAAACAGTAAAGGGGACACGGGATCTCTCTATTATTTCTTACAACTACATGTGAGTGTACGATTCTCTCTAAATAATACATTAACTGTGAAAGACATTGTTAAGAGAATGAAAAGACAAACCACAGACTGGGAGGAAATGTTTGAAAAACATCTGCTAAAAGACTTTGTCCAAAATATACAAAGAACTCTTTAAACTCAGTAAGAAAACAAACAGCCCAATTAAAAAGTAAGAAGATGTAAACAGACACCCCACCAAATGAAGATATACAGTTGGCAAACAAGCATATGGAAAGATGCTCAGTATCATATGTCATTAGGGAATTGCAAATTAAAACGACAATGAAATTCCACTACATACCTATTAGAATGGCCAAAATCCAGAACACTGACAACACCAAATGCTGGTGATGATGTGGAGCGACAGGAACTCTCATTTGTTGCTGGTGGGGATGCAAAATGGTACAGCCACTTTAGAATATAGTTTGATGGTTTTTTACAAGACTAAACATAGCCTTACCATTCAATCCAGCAATTACGCTCCTTGGTGTTTACCCAGATGAGTTGAAAACATGTCTACACAAAAACCTGTACGTGAATGTTTATAGCAGCTTTATTCATAATTGCCAAAACCTGGAAGCAACTAAGATGTCCTTCAGTAGGTGGATGAATAAACAAACTGTGGCACATTCATACAATGAAATATTATTCATCGATATGAAGAAATGAGCCACCAAGTCATGAAAATACATGGAGGAACTTTAAATGCACATCGCTAAATGAAAGAAGCCAGTCTGAACAGGCTACATACTGTATGATTCCAGCTATATGACATTGTGAAAAAGGCAAACCCGTGGAGACAGCAAAAAGGCCAGTGGTTGCCAAGGTTCACGGGGAGGGAGGGAGAGAGGGATGAACTGGTGGAACCCTGGGTATTTTTAGGGCCGTGAAACTATTCTGCATGATACTGTCATGCTAAATACATGTCCTGATGTATCTGTCAAAACCCAGAGAATGTACAACATAAAGAGTGAACCATATTGTAAACTAGGGACTTCGCGTGGTGATGTGTCAATGTGGGTTCATCAGTTGTAACAAATGTACTGCATTAATGCCGGGAAACTGAGGAAGGATGGAGTAGGGTATACGGGAGCTCTCTGTACTTCAGCTCAATTTTTCCTTGACACTAAAACTCTAAAAATATGAAGACTATAATTTTTTTAAAAGTTTAATAAACAAGATGAGGGACTGCCATGATCACAGGAAGTTACTACCGAATTACCTGGAGGGGTCAGAGGGGTACAGCGTTGGCCTAGGGAGAGGATATGAACACTCAAGTCACGGAAGAGAAGGCATGGATGGTAAATACATGAGTGAAAACGGCAACTAAAAAAACATATGTTAGAAGTACTACTTTACACATTTTAAATTAACAAACTGTCAATAGAGGTGCTATTTTACACATTAGCCTACAATTTCAAATGCCCCCTGGTGTTCACCAAGCTGTGAGGAACGTGATAGGATAATTCCCAACTGGTGAGAGTACTCGATAGACGCTTCCGCTTGTCAGTGGTAAGCAAGAACCACAGAGATGATCATGCCCTTTGACCAGAAAATTCTAGAAATTTATTTTAAAGAATGTTTCCCGAGGACCGGATTCAACACAAGTCAAAAGCCCACTGTAGAATACTGTTGTTCAGGAAAAATGGTCTGGTCTCACAAATAAATTAGTGACATTTTGAAAAGCAGTGTGGGGAGCTGTTATAGGATAAAAAGAGACTTATGAGACTTCTGAGAATGAACTACTATAAAAAGACATTCTTTTAGACAGATGGGGAAATTTTAATACAGACTGGAAATGACATGATATTAATGAATTATTAATTTTGTTACATATAAAAATGGCAGATTGTTTTAAAAAGTCATTATCAGAGAGGCACTTTGAAGTATTTACAGGTAAAATGTCATGCTAAAAATAATCCAACTTTTATGTTATGTATCTTTTACCACAATTTTTTAAAATCCAGGAAAAAAAATGTAGGGGGTGGAGTGTGGGGTGGGGGGCATGAAACAAGATTGGCAAATCTTGATAGTGGTTGAAGATTTATGATGGGTACGTTGAAATTCATAATACATTTTTTATATGCTTGAAATTTTCCATAGTAAAAAGTTTTAAAATATCCTGTTATGGCCGACTACCAGCTGTACCTTACTATCTGTTCTAGATGTTTAGCTGGCACCTAGCTGCCTAGTAAATGGAGTAAAGACTACATTTCCCAGCCTTCTTTACAGGTAGGTGCAGCCATGTAACTAAGTTCTGACCAATGAGATGTAAGTGAAAGTGACTTGTGCTACTCAGGGGTCTTGTCCTTGAACTAAGTGTACGTGATTCTCCTGGTCTTTACCATGTCCCACTGGGGTCAGAAATACTGGAGAATACAGAAGTCCTGACCCGTTTGTTGCCCCCTAACCCCGGTTTATTCTCCACTACATAAAGATGAGACTGAAAGATACTTCATCCCTCTGGACCTGTTTTAGGACCAACTTCTATGACTGCATCAAGGGGCATTCATTCGAACATCACCTATTGAACACCCCAAGCACAGAGACTCTCATTAGCTTAGTTTAGGTCCGCTAAGTCAGGAGGGAATCCGTGAACTTCGTGGCCACAAGCTGGGAACTCTTGAAAACAACTTGTTCAGGAATTTTCTTAGCCATTTGGTCACTTAACATAGATTGAGGAAAATTCCTATTCAGCATCTACCATGTGCCCAGCACTATACTGAGTCTGAAGAAAACAGATTAATAAGGTATTATTTCTCCCCCTTTTAAAGATCTTATTGTCTGGTGATTTAATTTATACAAGACTGAGGATAGAAGTCGGCACACTATTGATGGAATACAGCAGATCTTTGCAAGACCAAGCACAATGTTATATTTTTGATTAGATGTAAAATTTCTCAACAGATTTCTCCCTGTGCTGATCTGAATGGTAAAAAGATGGAGTAACTATTGAAAATTTTTTAACTGCAAAGCATTATAACAACAAAAACATTTCAAAGGAGAAAATTCCATTGGTAATCACTTATAACCTACACTATTTTAATCTCTCCATTTACTTCAGTCCTCATGTATATTTACGTACAATTCTTATGAAGCCTAACAGGAGCCTAGATATAGACGGAGGTCTTCTGAAATGCTTGGTCCGACCCTCCCCTCACTCAAGCATTTTTTCATATCTTTATGTAGACTGCAAACATATTTTAATGCCTGCAGAATATTCTATCATTCTAATATCAGATTTTGCTTAGTCTCTTAATATTTGTTTTGGATGTTTTACTATGATAAAAATGTTATCATGAACAACTTCATGAATTTATCTTTTTCCTTTTGGATTATTTCTTAGCAAAAGTACCTAGGAATACAATCACTAGTTCAAGAGTGATTAATTTTGTTTCCCACCAAGCTGATGTCCGGGAGAGCTGTACCTATTATCATTACTATGACTGAAACAGCTTTAACAGGACTTCACCAGATGTGGGCATTATCATTTACATTTTTGGTTAGTCCAGAAAATATATTTTAGAAATATATTTATAAAAAATACCTCTTTTTTTTTTTTAACCTTTTTAAGATTGCAAGTGCGGTTGACTTCTTTGTCAGTTGACGGCCCTTATATGAAATGTAAATGTCCTTTGTACAATTTATTCATTGGGGTCTTAAGATTTTATTGTACTTCTGGCTCTTTTTTGTTAACATTCTGGTTTTTTTAGAGCAGTTATAGGTTCACAGCAAAATTCGGAGGAAGGTACAGAGATTTTCCATGACCCACACATGCATAGCCTCTCCCATCATCAACATCCCCCACCAGCGTGGTACTTTTGTTACAACTGATGAACCTACATCGATACGCCATCATCACCCACAGCCTGTAGTTTACATTAGGGTTTATCTTTGGTTTTTAATAACGTCTACTACTTGTACCAATTGCTTTTAATCACAGAACAATTTTTAGGGAAACTCTTTAATAACATTTTATAACAATTTATAGCTAAGAAGAATAAACAGGGTAAGTGAGTCCCACGGCTTTTAATATATTTAAGCAAAAGCATGAACTGATTAAGAATTGCTGAAACGTTAATAATTTCACATGATGTATGAAATGCGGAGTAGATCACAGTGAAATATATAGCTCCATCTACTGTAAATAGTTTGAATTGGATATCTCCAGGTTTTTTACTTTATGGATCTCAGTTTACTTTCGTAGTGAATTTAATTTAGGAGTTCTGTTAGCGATGTTGTACTGAGAGCGTTTTCCAAGGCTCTGAAGGATAAAAACATAATTAACATGAGGCTGCTGCCCTCAGGATCGCCAAGTTGAAGAGTTTTAAGGCACCTCTAATTCACGCTGACATTTGGTGATCCACTGACCTTGTGCTGCCTCAGAAGAGCAGAGTTTAAGTGTAAAAGGAGCTACTCTGCTTCACCTAAAGCCACAATCACTGGTGCGGGATGAGATCAAATGATGAGAAGGGAAAGGCCTTTTGGAAAGTGTTGGAGAAGTAGGTAGGGAAATGGAGGTCCTGGGGCCAGAGTAGGGAGAGGCCGTGGTGTTCTCGCTTCTCCTGCTCTGACCAGCATTTCAAGGCAATGCAAGGACACAGTCCGAGGTGATGGGTCCAGGACAGACCAGGTAATTCGTTTACAGCAGTTATGCCCAGCACGGGCCGGAGAGCATGTTCCGAACTGGGAGGGCCCTCAAGTAACCCTATTGTCTAGTAGATGAAAAAGATACTCAGGAGACACCATACCCTGTGAAAAGTGCTAGAATAAAAGTGTACGCCGTGTGCCTTGAAAGTAGAGAGAAGGAAGCAATTCATTCTGCTGCAAGGAGTAGGGGCTGGGGCAGTGGGGTGTCAGGTCTCAGAATGGGGTCACCTCACAAAGGAGGAGACAGTTGAGATAAATACTGAAGAACGGTAGGATTCCTAAAGGCACAGAAGAGAGGAAGGGCATTTCAGGCAAGAGGAACAGCATGAACAACTGCATAGAGAGGTGAAATTCCATCACTCATTTAGGAAACAGGGTAGCTCAGTGTGGCTAGCGCTTAGCAAGATGGCGGGGCAAGAAGTTACATAAGCAGGGACCAGCTTCTGCAGGACCTTGAACTCCAGGAGGAAAGGTTTTCAGACACTGGGGAGCAGTGAGGGTTTTGAAGCAGGGCAGAGACAAGTCAACAATCACCTGGAAGCAAAGCTGAGGGCGGATGTAGCCGGTTAAGAGGGTGGATTGTAGCAGGTTAGGCTGAGGTCAGAGCACAGCTCAGGAAGCAACTGTAACGAGTTCGGAAGAGAAAGACATCAGAAGCAGCCCCTAGACGGTACAAAGAGGAGGAAACAGAATCACACGAGGGAGTTCAAATTCACCTTTCGGATGGACAGCACTGGCCACTAACCAGACGTGGGTAGCATCTTTAACCAAAATGGGACCTTTGGAGACGGACTGATCAGGCATTTGATTATGACCCATCTGCTGGCACAGTAAAAGGTGCATGAAAAGTGTTCCAGCTGTGTGATCTATTATTATTATTCCTGTTATCACTATTCTTATTCATCTCAAAAACTGTCTTTTATTGATTTTTTTCAGATGTTCATTTTCATAGGTAATTTTTCGGAAAGTTGTATAATTGGGTTTCATCATACTAAGTAAAATACCAAAGATCACTAGGAAAACTTTTATTGCATTTAAGATCATTAACCCTTAAATCAGAGGCTTTGTAACTTAGTCTATTCACTGTTGCCCCACAAAGCAGCTGCGAAGCATTAGGATACTCCTGCGCCTGGGTTCCCCCTGTCTCCTGCCCTCACCCTGGACTGAGAGCTTCCCAAGGTCAGACGCTATGTCTTATTGGCCAGTATATCCCCAGTCTCTAGGGGAATCTTAGAACACGGCCAGCGTCCAAAACCTTTGTTGAAGGATGAATGAATAAATGAAGAAGGGATGGATGGAACAACAACCACGGGGAATTAAATCCTTGAAAAAATCCCTTCTTTGCATTAAATATGATGTGTATCATGCTTGGAAATTGGTCAAATGATGCAGCCGGGGGCTGAGAAGAACGAACCCTGGACAGACACACCGACACACTGGAATCCACCATCAACGCGGGTGGGTCAGCTTCCTAGCCAGAGGCAGCTGAGGTTAAGACACCTTCCTCCTCCCTCTCCAGAGCAGCTTTCTCAGCTAAGTAGATTCATCCAAGAGGGCAGGTTTCAGCCTGAATAATTTGGATTCAGTTTCTAATATTGTTCAGATTTTCGGCAGATCTCACAGACTTTTATATTAGCATATTGATTCAGCTACTGGAACAAAACCCAAAATACCAGTGATTTAAACAAGACACGAGGTCATATCTCACACTTAAGCATTTAGGCTCCAAGATACTGGGCTTCCAAGTTCTTTCTATCTTGTAGCTCCGTCGTCTTCACCATGCAGCTTCTACCACCTTGTCTAAAATGACAGCTCCGGTTCCCCACCATTGGGCCCCTATTCCAGGCCCCGGAAAGAGAGAAAATAGGAAAGGGAGGACATTTTCTTTTGATTTTAAGGGTGTGACCCAGAAGTTGAACATATTGTTTCTGTTCACATTTCACTGGCAAAACTTGGTCACATGGCCATACTAGCTACAAGGGATGCTGGGAAATTAAGCCTTGACTGGCTGTCCACGTGCCTGGCTAAAACCTCTATCATCATAGACCAGAGGTCCTTGACCTTTCTTATGTCACAGATCCCTTTGGCAATCTGGTGAAACTACTTCTCAGAATTCTCAAAGTTTTTAAATAATAAAAAATTTTAAATATTTACCTTAAAAAATAATTGTGAAATATTTACATTTTTGCTTATTATTATTGCTTTAATAACAAAGATGGCAGCAGGTCTAATAACTGCTATAACTTTAAAGTCATCATGAGCATAAGCAAAATTTCAAGTTGTCTGCAACTGTAATGTGAGATAAAAATATCTATGATTCTTTCTAGTGACAGAGTCACAGGCACTGTTAGCCTTGCCGTGGCCATCACCTACATTCATAATTGAAGGAAATGCTAAATTTTACCTAGAGGTTAGTCAAAACAAAAATGTAATTTTTTTCTCATCCTTGTCCGTGAACACTGTGAATTCTTTTTTTTTTTTAAGATTTTTATTTTTTCCTTTTTCTCCCCAAAGCCCCCCAGTACATAGTTGTATATTCTTGGTTGTGGGTCCTTCTAGTAGTGGCATGTGGGATGCTGCCTCAGCGTGGTTTGATGAGCAGTGCCATGTCCGCACCCAGGATTTGAACCAACGAAACACTGGGCCGCCTACAGCAGAGCACGCGAACTTAACCACTCGGCCACGGGGCCAGCCCCTACACCGTGAATTCTGTTCAAAGGCTTCCTGGGGTCTGTGAGCCTGGTTTGAGGACCTCCACTAAGAGAATAAGATGAATGGAGACTGGGCAGCACTAACAGTGCTGGCCACACTTCCCGTTTCAGAACATGCCCGGGATCTGTGGTCAACACTCTGTGTATTAATCAGAATTCAGAGAGGAGACAGAAACCACAGAGAGATTTGAAAGGGAAAATTTTAAAGAATTATTAACTATAACAGAGATTGGTGTCACAAGGGATTGACTAGTAAGAAGTAAAGAGAACTCTAAAGATTACAGGAATTGCAGATATAAAGAAAGCTGAGAGCTGAGATCTGGAAATTGTCAGAGGGCAGGGCGTGGCTCATGGGATGGCGGAGCAGTTGCTGCTGTGCCATGCAGGTGAACGCGCTGGAAACCATGCTCTAGGTCCTGGGGAAAGCCATTCACGGAGGCACTATGAAAGCACCAGTGGAAGATGCTGGGTGCTAGGTGCTGCTCACCACTCGGCACTGCAGAATCCACGCTCTGGGGAAGCCACCTACACTGTGAAGGAAATCAGAATACATTACCCTAAAATATGCCATGTAGGCATATTGATTATTTTGAATTAAAGGACTTAAGAAACAGCACACACAAGAAGGACACTCTGACCCTCCTTTTTCTTCCCCGTGTGAGAAGACCCCCATGTGAGAGGTACCCTTTCTGTACCAGGAGGAAAGAAGACAGTCCTATCAGTCCAGAAACGGCACAGAGGAATCTGCAAATGGACCTTACTCCACCAGCTTCTTCCCTTATATTTACCCACCCTCCTTCCAAGTTTGCCTACCTTGGAAGCCTAACATTGCTTTCCTTTGTCCTGTTGTTTCTCTACGCGCTTCTTCTCCTTTGTTGAAGACGCTATCGAGCTGGAATTCTAAGCCACCATTTTGAGTTACTTTCGGTTCTGGTTTCTCCCACATGATGTGTGGGGCACCTGTTAATAAACTTCCAATTTCTCTTGTTCATCTGTCTTTGACTACAGGGGTCTCAACCAAGAGCTCAGAAGTAGAAAGAAGATTATTTTTCCTCCCCTACAAGTGCCAGACTGGGCACTGAGGAAACCCCTGTGCTGTGGGAGTGGGATGCTGGGGGACCCTCCCGCAGCGCTGTAAACAGTGATGCTCTAAGCCTGATGGCCGGTCAAACAGCCCTTGTTTGACCATCAATTTGCGATTTTCCTCCATACTCCAGCCTTGTTTGCCCAACCTATGTTCTGGGCTTCTGCCCAAGTTTTTGATTGTCTCCTAGTTCTCTAAGAGAAGATTAGAGAACAGCCCTGAATCCTGTTGACTAGGCTGAAACTTGGATACTTTGCTCAGCCTTTTCTAGCTCATTCCAGGAAGCCCAAAACTCTTACCCAAATATGCTCACCTATCAGTTAGAATCTTATCACAGTCTGGAAAATTATGTCAGGTCGGGATGCTTTGTGAGAACCTCATCTGCTCCTGGGCTCTATCCAACAGACTGAGTGTTCTTGGACCCAGCCCAGAGCTGTCAACATCTTTTGGATCCGGGGAACCTTGTTGACTCCAGTAGGTTTTGGTTGAAGGCTAGCTTGGGTGGGTAGATGCCTCGAGAATCTCAAAATTGAGGTTCAACTTAGAATGTTAAGTTAAGGCTCAAATCTTCATCATGAAAGGTGAGCAGAGAAGGTTTAATCAAGGACTGTGGATTGGGTTTTACATTTTGCAAACCAAGAAGAAAGGCAGCCTTTTAGAAAGAGGCTTGGGGTACAAAGTCTAGGCAGCCCCTTACGAAGTAAGGTGGAAGCTTGCTGGTTACCTGCTTGCGTCAGCCGATCTTGAAATACATGGTAATTTACAAATACGGAGTTTATCTTACTATGAATTCTTTTTCCTCAGGGTCTGTGCTGATTGGAGTAACAGGAAATCTGCCAACATTTCAGGCCAGTTTGTACATGTAGACAAAGAGTGACCAAATCTGCTATAAAATGTGTCCCTTATCTCATAAAGGCAGGATTCACAGTTTTGCGAACAAGTTTCTAGAAACAGATTTGTAAGGCAGAGGTTGGCAGGCAGGCTGAGCTGCAGGTAAAGTAATACAAAAGACAAGCAGCCTCTTACTTCATGAAAAAACAACTATAACCTGTATACGCACTTGGTGAAACATCTGTTATATGCCAGGGACTGTGGCCAGAATCCTAAAAAATGAAGTTGACTTTAAAAGACATGGTTCTGGCCTTCAAGGAGCAAATTGTAGGGGGAAGAAATGGGTGCACACAGATCTAAAAGGACATGGATTGTGAGAGACTTGCCACAGTAGCCCCAGAGCCTAGCAAGCTCAGTGCCTGCGAATGGCGGGGGTCCCAGGATGTCCGCCTGGGTGAAGTATGGCCCAACGCAGCAACAGTTGTGGGACTCCAGATTTGGTTCACAGCCGTACCATTTGTTTTGAGTCCTTGGGGGCACCAGGAATGTTCCAGCAGCGGGAGAGAAAAGGGCTTCCCCTACTGGGGTCCACAGAAGACTATCTGAATGAGAATTACCTGGGGGCTCGTCTATCTGCAGAGTCCCAGGCTCCACCCCAAACCCACTCAGAACCTCCGGGCGTTCTCTTGAGCACCTGTGCACTCAACACATTTTGGAATCAGAACAGACCCGCACTTGAAACCCAACTTTCCAACTTACTGACTGGCTAACCCTGGACAAACTAAAAAGTCCTTTCTAGATTTCAAATGCTTCCTCTGTCAAATGGGATAGCAATAGTGATCACTACCTGGGGCTTTGTGCTGACGCAGTGAAACAAGGCAGCTGAAGCACGGAGCACAGGAAAGCCCTTAGCTCACATAACGGTTGAGCGGGAGAGGAGATGCGATCTGCTCTTCCAAACCAGCCTTTTGGATTTCCAGTTAGTTTCCTCAACCTTCAGGTCTCATCCTTATCTCCCACTCCTTGTCACACAAGGGCTTCTCCGCAGGAGTCCCTAAGACGGCTGTTTCTGACGCACCTCCAGTCTACTCACCAGGATCTCAAGCTGGAAGGGCGTTCCTTCTCCCATAACCGCTAGGAATCACTGTCGTGGTTACAAGTTCCTCCTTAGATGATCTCCTTCAGTCTCCCAGTAGCTCTTTTCACACAAGTGTTGGGAACCAGCCCTTCACGAACCTTCTCCTAAGGCCAAACTGGTCTACTTATCCTGCCACAAACCTCTGGTGCTTTCCAGGTCTTTTTTCTTTTTTTTTTCTTATCGTAAAATATACATAACATAAAATTTACCCTTTTTAAGGGTAACCATTTTTAAGTGTACAATCCACTCCCAGATCTTTATCATCATCCCAAATAAACTATACCCATTAGAACAACTCCGCATTCCCCAGCCCCTGGTAATCTCTGTTCTACTTTCTGTCTCTATGAATTTGCCTATTCTAGATACCTCATGGAAGTGGAATCCTACAATATTTTTCCTTTTGTGTCTGGCTTATTTCACTTAGCATAATGTTTTCAAGCTTCATCCATACTGTAGTATTTATCAGAATTTCCTTCCTTTTTAAGGCTGAATAACATTTCATTATATGTATAAACCCCGTTTTGATAATCTGTCCACCTGTGCATGGACATTTGGGGTGTTTCCACCTTTTGGTGGATGACGATGCTGTGAACGTTGATGTGTGAGTATCTGTCTGAGTCCTTGCTTTTCATTTCTTTTCTGTTGGTACATTTCGACAAGGGGAATTGCTGGATCCTATGTGGTAACTCTGTGTCTAACCTTTTGAGGAACCACCAAACTGGTTTCCACAGTAGCTGCACCATTTTACATTCCCACCAACAACCCCCAAGTGTTCTAATTTCTCCACATCCTTGCCAATACTTATTATTTTCCTCTTTTTTTCCTTTTTTGATAAAGGTTACCCAGTGGCTGTGAAGTGGCATCTCATCATGGTTTTGATGTGCATTTTCCTGACCTCTAGCTCTTTAATTTTGTGACACCCTTTCCCCATTGCTAGAAATTCAAGTCCAGACTCTCTGCCTCTGCATATCCCACCTGCTCTTTGAAATCTAGTCAGCCTCTCTCACCGATACTGAAGCAAACTTTTCTTCTTGTAAATTTCTATTTACAATGATTCTTTGGCAAATAATCTTGGCCTGCCTTGTGACGTCTCCTACATTTTGAAAATCCTTTTCCCTGTGGATCTGCCAGCATCTTGAGCGCATAGAGCATGTGCTCTTCCCTCATCCTCCAGAGTCCCCAGCTCGGGGTTAGAAGGGTAGAGCATCCCTGTACTTAAGAGGCGCAAAAGTATTTGTTGCTACTCTTGTTGAATTGATTTCAATTATTCTTGCTGCATGTCTTTAATTTTGATAATAACTACACATTATGGAATGCTTATGATGTGATCATCACTTTATGTATTTATTTCATTGAATTCTCTCAACATGTCATGGGAACTATTATTATTCCCACTTTATGAAGGAGGGAGCCCAAGTTTAGTAAGGTGATCTAGTAAGAGATGGAGCTGGATTCCGGTCTAGATTATCCGACTGTAAAGTCTGGCCACTTTCCCACTATATATATATATATATATATATATATATATATATATATGGTCCCATGATCACATTTTATGGAAAATTGCCAAGACTCAATGGAAATTCAAGTTTATTACTATTCCTAATAATTTTACTTGCAATGACAGAGATGCAATTCAAATAGCTTAAAAAATATTGGGGACAGGAAGGGGTGAAGCTGGGTTTAAGGACACCTGGAATCAGGGACCTAAACAAGAGAAATTTGGTGAGTTTCAGTCTCTCTCTCTCTCCTTCCTCCTCGACTCCCTGTCTCCATCTCTCATCTCTGCCTTTCTGTTTTTTGGTGTCATGTGCTTCTACTGGAATGGGCTCTCTCTACACTTGGGGAACATGGTGCCAGAAGGTTCCAGGACCACATACTTACAACAGGACCAGTGAGGCAAAGGGATTCATCTTCACTAATTCTGGGCAGAAAAATCCTAGGGAAGGCTTCTGGCTGGCCAGGCTGAGGTCACGTGGCCAGGAGAAAGGTGGACAGTGATTGCTCTGGCCTTCACACGTCCAAGGTCCAGCTCTGAGGTCAGGGGTGGGGTCTGCGACTGGCAGCCTCCTAGAACTACACCGTCAGAGATGGGATCACGGGGAAGAGAATTCCCACTTACGAAAGTGCGTGCTATATCAAGACAGACAAAACAATGATGGTGTGCACCACACTAAAAAACGGGCCCCTGCCGTCTGTGGTAGTTAGTGAGCTGTGTAACTTGCCTTGAAACTGCATGAAGGAAGGTATTTTTAGCTAAACTTTAAACAGAGGAGGGTATCTTCATGCTAGTGCCATGCGGAGTGAATACGTGTTTAAGTCACAGGGAATCATAGGAAGACTGGGGGTTTGTTCTCTCCCCCTCCCTCCCTCTCTCTTTCTCTTTCTACCTTTGCTCTGTGTAGCCTTTGGAGACGTAGAGATGAGGAAGCCCCAAACACCACTCTTTGTGCCCTCGAGGAGCTCTGCTCAATGTGGGAGTGGGCTGGGGGTGAAGGTGGGGAGGCAGAAAGAAGAGTAAACACAATGTGATCCGTGCTACAATCAGGTGTGAAGCTGCTGTGAAAAAAACAAGGAGGGAGCATTAACTGTCTTTCGGGGAGAGGAGGGTAACATGATGGGGTGGTATTCGAGTGCAATTTTGAAGGACAAGGAGCTCTGCAGACAGAGACAAGGGGAAGAAAGCTTTCTAGCAAATGCCTGTAGAATAACTACCTTAACAAGTCAAAACATAGGGACCCAAACATCCTGTCTCTGGAAAGGAGAGTGTTTTTACAGCAGCACGAGGAGGTCAGTGTCGCGGGAACATAGAGCACAGGGAGATCAGGGAAGTAGGACATGAGATCGGAAACCCAGGTGCAAGCTGGGTTATGAGGGACCCTGAATGCCATGCTAAAATGTTTGGATGGGGTGCAATTGAAGATTTTTGAGTAGTGGGATGTTCCAATCAGATTTGTGTATTAGAAAAATTGGTCTAGAAGCAATATGGCATATGAAATGGAAAGAGGTGATCCTAGATCTGGAAAGAGATGTCTTGAGGTCCAGGAAATTTCTGGGAATTCGTATTTATTAGCCTCTCTTTTTCCTCCACATTATTAGGTAAGAGAGAAGGTCATAATTGAACAGCGGACAAGTAAGGGAGGTGGTTCCCACCAGGCTCCAGATTGAGATGGCATTTCAGGGGTCAGTTACATGCATCCTGAGCCCCATATGACGGCAGAAGCATCGTATAGTGTTATGGGTTGGATTGTGTCCCCACAAAATTCCTATATTGAGGCCCTAACCCCCAGGACCTCAGAATGTGACTGTTTTTGGAGACAAGGCCTTTAAAGAGGTGATTAAGGTAAAATGGGTAAATATGAGTGGGCCCTGATCCAGTATGATTGGTGTCTTTATAAGAAGAGGAAATCTAGACACAAAAAGAGACAGCAGGGATGCAGGCGCACAGATGAAAGACCATGTGAAGACACAGGCTGAAGGTGGCCACCTGCGAGCCAAGGAGAGAGGCGTCAGAAGGAACCAAGCCTCCTGACACCTTGACCTTGGACTTCCAGCCTCCAGAACCGTGAGAAAATAAATGTTGTTTAAGCTCCCAATCCGTAGTATTTTGGTATGGCAGCCCTAGCAAGCGATATACACAGTATGTCAACGCGCTCCCAGATACTAGCTGTGCATAGTGAGTGTCTTAGTCTGTTCGGGCCACTGTAACAAAACACCACAGATTGGTATGAATAACAGAAATTTATTTTTCACTGTTGTAGAGGTTAGAAGTCCAAAATCAGGGCGTCAGCATGGTTGGGTTCTGGTGAAGACCCTCTTCCAGGTTGCAGACTGTTGACTTCTCGCTGTGTTCTCACTGGTGGAAGGGGCAAGCAAGCTCTCTGGGGTCCCTCTTAAAAGGGCACCAATCCCATTCATGAGGCCTCCACCCTCAGGACCTAATCCTCTCCCAGAGGCTCCACCTCCCAGTACCAGCACCCTGGGATTTCAACATAATGAATTTTGGGGGCACGCAAGCATTCGGACCATAGCAGTGACCTACCCTGGCAGTTGCCTTATTCTGATTTGCCTGGCTCATGTCACAGGGGAAAGATTTCAGAGAATTGCCTGGAAGAAAATCTGGAGTGTGAGAACTAAGAGAAAAAAAATCATGTTTCATTTGTCTAGGAAAATGGGTGGGCGAATGGCAGTGAAGAGAGAAGGAATGACTGATAAAGCCACTTAAAATCAATTTTAAAGTCTATAGTTCTGTTTAACTGCATTTTAAAAAGAAAATGTGGGCAAACTTGATTTTCTAATTCCAAGCTTCTTTAGAAATTTGGTTTAGCAGAAGTCCTAAGGCTGCCTGAATGTTGTTTACTGCCTAACAATTCAATAAAAAGTAAGATTCCACTATTTTTTTTCCCAAATGCAAAAGAGCTGATGTTAAGATGTGGGAAAATTGATTTATTCCAATTGGGGGGAAATCAAATACTGTGACACTGATATGGTAACCACAGGGCTATAATCTTTCTCTTGTTTTATTTTCACCAAAGGAGTGAAAAGATACTGACACCCCCTAGGAGAGCCCTTCAGGGTAGTAGGAAAAGCAGAAAGTAGTTTTAGATCAGGTTCCCTGGTTAAACACTGCGTAGTGTGACGTTCTTCAGTTCTAAACTAAGCCTCAGGCATTCGGTACTGACGGGAGGGCAAAGACACAATTGAGGCAAAAGCCACCCTGAAAAAGAAGATGCCAAGAAACATTGAGTTAATTTTACTCAAGTCTAAAAAGAGCGGTGATATAATGTGGGACGGTGAAAAAGGTATTGAAAGCGCCTTTATTGGTGTGTTGGTATTGGTGTATCTTCTACATTTTATTCTAACTGAAAATGTTATTTGAGTAGATTAAGGTTCCTGTTTAGCTGTTTTAATTATTTCGTCAAAAACAAAGCAAAATAACAACAAAAGAAGTTTGACCTTGCAGTAAAGACTGCTAATCTTAATGGAAGTTAACAAGGCCCTTTGGTCAGATCCCAAAACTCTAATGCTGGCAACGTTCTACTCTAATTGCACCTTCTATTTTCCAGAGAACAGAGTCTTGGTGTCCTTGAAACCACAACTATAGAAGAGGAGTGTAAAACACATTTTTACACGCCAAATCTCTCTAATTCAGCTAGACGCCTCTCTCATTGAGACTATCCTTGTCCAAGCAGCCAGGTCTTTTACACTCATGCAAATGAACACTTCCATTCCGCTGCTCTCCATTTCCTACAGCGCCTAGAGTCAACTTTTAAAAATGTCTATCTGATCGCATCACCTTTGGCTTAAAAACCTTTCTTCCGCTTCTCCGTCTTTGAGGTGAAATAGTAAATCCTTTAACACGATACACAAGCTCCTTTGTGTTCGGGTGCCATTTTCGTGTCTCTCCTCAGCTCTTGCCCCATGTTTGGGCCAATACTGGACTCCTTTCAGTTCCTTGAATGAGCCGCACCTCCTTGCCTCTGGGCTTGGCACATCCTGTTCCCTCTACCTGCAGGCTCCCTACCCTTTACCTGGCTACTAGCACTTCAGGCCTCAGCTTACAGGTCAGTTCTTTACTTAGGAAGAACTTCCTTGACTCCATGGACTAAGTTAGGCTCCCCTATGGCATGGCCCCATATCGACTCCTATGCGTCTACTATTATAGCAGTCATCAAACTTTATGATATTATTTGACATTTTCTTCTGCTGGACTGTAGGTTCCATGAGAATAGGGACCATATCCACCTTTTTCAACTTTATAGCCCTAGCACCTAAAATAGTGTCTCATCCAAAGGAAGTGCTCAATGAATATTTAGGGAACAAATAAGTGTTTTTATAATGAAGTGAGAAAAAATATTGTAACAGCAACATTCAGAATTCCTCATAGGGAAGGAACTCGCTTGGGGGAAATACTCTGATAAAGCTGATCAGAGGTGGGGAGCCCTTGCTAGTTATGGATGTCAGCAAGCACTAAGACCAGTCTGAGGAGGAGGCCACCCTCAATATCTGAGTTAAAGAGCTGAATTTATCGTTTGCTTAAGAGATGGAGAGCGGTACTTGGAAGGCACAGTCTTTCTGGTCAAAGCAAGATGCTGATCTTAAACAGCTACTGGGAGGTGTACAGGTCAGAGATTGGAGGACCTTCATTAACAGAGCGTCCAGTGATTGATTGATCATCAGCTACGGAAATGTGCTTACTGGACGGAGGCTTGTTAATCGGCTGCCTCAGAAAATAGGGTCTGTCATTGATGGGCCAGTTTTCAGGAGCACGTGTATTCATGCGGAGTTGGTCAACTTGGACTGTTTCTGCAGGTTACAAGTTGTTAGAGCAAAAGAGCGATCAGTTGTTCTGGGAGGGTGGAGGGTGGGAAGTTCTATCCTCGGACTCCAAGAGATGAAAAAGTACCAGCAGAGAGCAGAGAGCAAGAAGGACAGAGGAACTCTACAGTGATGGGGTGTCCAGAAGGCACTTTGAGGACAGCGGTGCCTTCTGTTTAGTTGAAGTTATTTTCACTGATACGAGGCAAACCCTCCTCTTCCACCCCATCCTGCCTCACTCCCTTCCTCCTAACACCACCGTGCATTTTTGGTAAGGGCTGTTACGCTCAGGGAGAGAGAGTGAGCTTGCTGCGGAAAAGGGTCTCATGTCTGAGTCAATGTGGGGTGAGGCACAGACGGTTTGTGCATTAGTTGCGTAGAGCCTAGAGTGACCCTGAAAACGTGAGCTCCACTGAGGAGTCATAGATTATTGGTGTAAAGTCAGGTTTATTGAGGTCTAATTTAAATTCAGTAAAATTACACGTACAGTTCAATGACTTTCGACAAATGTATACAGTGTATAATCACCACCACAGTTAGGATATAGGACATTTCCATCACCCCCAAAAGTTCCCTGGTGCCCTTTTGTAGTCAATCCCCTACCCCTCTCCTTTAGCCCTTAGCAACCACTGACCCGATTTCTTTCCCTATAGTTTTGCCTTTTCTAGAATATTAGACAAAAAGAATCCTACAGGACGTAGCCTTTTGTGTCTGGCTTCTTTCACTTGACGTAACACTTTTGAGATTCAACAGGGCCACTGCATATATCAGTAGTTCATTCCTTTTTTATTGTTGCATACTATTCCATTGTATGGATGTACCACAATTTGTTTCTCCGTTTGTCAACAATAGACATTTGGGTTGTTTGCAGTTTTTGGCTATTGTGAATAAAGTTGCTATAAACGTTCACACACAGGTCTTTGTGGGGACATTTGTTTTCATTTCTTTAAGGTAAACATCCAGGAGTGATATTGCTGGGTTATATGAAAGTATGTATTTAACTTTATAAGAAACTGCAAAACTGTTTTCCAAAGTGGCTATTTGCATTCCCATCAGCAATGTGTGAGAGTTTTAATTACTCTATATCCTGGTCGGCACTTGATAAGGTCAGTTTTCTTGGTGATTCTACTAGGTACGCATTGTAGTTTTAATTTGCACTTTTTAAACAGTTAATGATGTTGAGGAACTTTTTACATGTTTATTTGTTATCTGTGTATCTTCCTCGGTAAGGGTCTGTTCAAATCTTTTGCCCATATTTTTTAAGTGGGTTATTTGACTTTTTTATTGTTGAGTTATACAAGTTCTTTATATATTCTGGATACAAATAGTCTACTAGCTATATAGTTTGAAAATATCTTCTCCCAGTCTGTGCTTGTCTTTTCATTTTCTTAGCATGTCTTTTTCAAAGAGCAGAAGTTTTAAATTCTGGGAAGTCCCATTTATCAATTTAAAAAATTTTCTGGTTCATAGTTTTTCTTCCCATCCAAGAAACCTTTTCCTAACCCAAGGGTACAAAGATTTTTCTCCTGTGATTTCTTCTAGAAGTCTTCCCCTTTAGGTTTTACATTTAGGCCTAGGATCCATTTTGAGTTAATATTTGTATATATACAAGGTGTGGTTTGAGGTTTTTTTTTTTTTTTTTTTCATGTCTAATTGTTCCAGCACCATTTGTTGAAAAGACTGTCCTTTTCCATTGCATTGCCTTGCCATCTTTGGCAAAAATCAACCAACCACATATGTATGGATCTTTTTTTTTTTTTGATGTGCTATTATTTTTCATTGATCTATATGTTTGTCCTCACAGCAATACCATACCCTCTTGATTATGGTAGCTGTATAGAGTCTTGAAGTCAGGTCGTCCCACCCTCCAAATTGTCAACTTGTAAATTTCTCCAAAAAAAATCCTCCTAGGATTTTGATCGGAACTGCATAGAATCTATAGATCAATTTGGGGGAGAACTGACGTCTTTATGATACTGAGTCTTTGTTCCATGAACATGGTATACCTCTCCATTTATTTAGGTCTTCTTTCTTCCTCCTATCAGTGTTCTGTAGTTTTCAACATAAAATTCCTGCACATATTTTGTTAGATGTATCCCCAAATACTTCATGTCTTTTGATGTCATTGTGACACTTTAAAATTTCAATTTCCAATTGTCTATTGATTCTATATAGAAATATAAAGGATTTTTGCATATTGACCTCATATCCAGTGATCTCGGTAAACACACATCTCAGTTCTAGTAGGTCTCTTCCAGATTCTTTATAATTTTCTATAGTTTTACTTCTTTTTCTTGCATTTAATTTCACTTTTTATTTGAAAATAATTCCAAACATTAAAGTTGCAAGAAAGCTGTCATGGTTAATTTTCTGTGTCAACTAGACTGGCCTAAGGTATTCCCAGATAGCTGGTAAAGCATTACTTCTGGGTATGTATGAATGTGTTTCTGGAAGAGATTAGCATTTGATTCAGTAGACTGAGTAAAGAGATCCAGGGGCTGGCCCCGTGGCCGAGTGGTTAAGTTTGCGTGCTCCGCTGCAGGCGGCCCACTGTTTCGTTGGTTCGAATCCTGGGCGCGGACATGGCACTGCTCATCAAACCACGCTGAGGCAGCGTCCCACATGCCACAACCAGAAGGACCCACAGCAAAGAATATACAACTATGTACCGGGGGGCTTTGGGGAGAAAAAATAAAATCTTAAAAAACAAAAATTAAAAAAAGAAAAAAAGAGATCCACCACGCTTACCTGTGTGGTCGGGCATCATCTAATCTGTCAGGGGCCCAAACAGGCAAAGGAAGGGCAAATTCTCTCTCTTTTCTTTTTTTTTAAAGATTTCTCTCTCTCTTTCTGTCTTATTTTTTTGGTGAGGAAGATTGGCACTGCTTAACCACTATGCCACTGGGCCAGCCCCTGTCTCTCTTTTTTCGACCTGGGATGTCCATCTTCTCCTGCCCTCGGACATCACAACTCCTGATTCTCGGCCTTCGGACTTTGGGACTTACACAAACAGCCGCCTGGTTCTTAGGCCTTTGGATTCAGACTAAATTATACTCCCAGCTTTCCTGGGTCTCCAGTTTGCAGACGGCAGATTGTGGGACTTCTTGGGGACTTCTCGACCTCCATAACTGCATGAGCCAATTCCTATAATAAATCTCCTCTTATATTTATCTGTGTCTGTCCTGTTGGTTCTGTTTCTGTGGAGAACCCTGACTAATACACAAACACAAGGCACTCCCATATGCCGCTCACTCAGAAACTCCCTTCACTTTTCATCAATTGTACCAATAACATCTTTTAGGGCAAAAGGATCCGGACCAGGATTACACGTTGCACTCGTTGGTCATGTACCTTCAGTGTCCTTCATTCTGAAACTGTTTTTTAGTCCTTCTTTGACCTTCATAATCTTAAGATTTTCAAAGATTATAAGCCAGTCATTTTATAGACTATCCCTCAATTTGCATTTGTCCGATGTTTCCTATAATATTCAAAACACGCATTTTGGGTAGGAATACTACAGAAGTGTTGTTGTAGCACCTGATGTTGGTTTGTCCCATCACAGGTGACATTATTGGTCAGAGACGAATTTACATGGCCCTGGAGGCTCATTTCCTTCCTTCTTTTCATCGCAGAGCTAAGGGCCTGCTGAGCTGGACTGAGCAGGTCTGCGGAGAGACAAGACTGTCCGCCAGTGTCAACATTCCTGGTGGGCGAGGGTGTTCCCAGGACCCTCTGAGCAGACCTTGGCCCTTGGTATGCTTACTTGCTAGCACTGTACCTGAGGTTTCCCTTGATGTATTTCTTAGTATTTATAGAAACTAGGACTTCCCTAAGCCCAATTAGGCTAACATATAAATGTGCAATGCTGTGTGGGAGTGGGGCCCACTTTCCCTCTTGGCCTCTGGCTCTGTCTGTTGTACACCCAGCTGCCTTGGTGCACACACAACAGCTATGCTTGGCCTATGCTGTGCAACAATGAAAGTTCACGGGGCAGCATGAACTCTGCCACTTCTTTGCATTTAAGTTTCCTCCAATAAACCCCATGTTCTAGCTGCACCATGTAGCACCTGTTGGGTGTGTCTCTGACACTTGGCTTGATGGTTAGCTTTGAACACTTCAGTAAGGTGGTGCCTGCTAGATTCTCTTTTGTCAAGTTCCTGTTTTTTAAATAAGAATTTTATGGGGAGATGCTTTGAACCTATGTAAATAACTCATTCTTTGTCCAACTTCTACCCAGTAGATTTAGCAAACATTGCTACTTCTTGTCTGATGATTGCCAAATGGCGACTTTCTAATTCCATTATTCCTTCTAAATTTATTAGTTACAATCTAGTCTAAGGAAGAGCTATTCCTCATTTATTTATTCATTTTTTTTAAAAATAGCAGTCTGGACTCATGGATTCTATGTTATTTCAATGGAATATAATCTCTTACAATCATATTTTGATGCTCAAATTGTCCTAGATTTGGCTAGTGTGTGTCCTTCAAGCTAACTGCTTTGCTCTTTTGAAATGTCTCTATCATTCTTTGAGCATTTTCATACTTTCTGGCATAATAAAATGTTCCAGTCTCCTCTATATGAAACTGTTACATTTATATTTATTTTTATACCCATATATATTGAAAACTCTGAATTCATAATCCCAATCCAATCTCTCAAGCCTTCTTGCTTTTTCCCTTTCTCTATTTGTAACCCCCTTCTCCAACAGTGAGAATCCTGGCTTCCATTATCCTCAATATCATTTTTTCTTTGTGTAGTTCCATGTGTACAGCCACCTGACTTTGCAGGACTGTCACCCCACCTTCCGTGTTGGGGCTCTGACCCCACACTGGGCTGACTTCCTGGCTGAACACTGTGGTGGCTATATTCTCCTATGTAGATGAAAAAGCAGAGAATGAGTCAGTAGAAGGAGATAACACAGATGAAGCAGAGACACAGAAAAGAATCACAGAAGGACACAGGGAGCACCTTTTGGACTCCTGGAAACTTTCCAACTCCTGGTTCTAGCCCTTTGCTAAGATGTAGTCATATTCCTGCTTCTGGCTTTTGTGAGAAGCGCCTACATCTTTATGAACAATTCTTCCCTTTTGGGTAAGCTACTTCAGGATGGTTTCTGTTACTTGCAAACAGAGAGTCTTAAAGATATATTTATATCCTGGCTTGGTCTACAAAAAAACAAATTGTGGAAATAATCAGGGCAAAGGGAAAATAAAAATTAACCCACAGAAAATGCATTCCACATGGTACTGTACTGTTGCTTAACATGAGCTGAAATATTAGCTCCAAGATTTCTAGTGATCCAAACAAAGAGTGAAACATTATCCTTTACAAGATTTTATGTCTCCAGATTTAAAACAAACCAAACCAGCAACTGGAGCATGAATAGATAGACCATTGGAACAAAATAGATAGTCTAGAAGTGAACTCTTCAATAAATGGCCAACAAATGGCAAACTGTGTAGCCAGCCATAAAAAAAATTAATTTGGATTCATACCTCACCCCATATACTGAATCAGTTCCAAATGGATCAGTGTTTTATTGCAAAAGATTGGAAGTCTAAATTCCCATCAATAGAGAATTGGTTAAATAAATAATGGCACATCTCCGCAATAAAATGTTATGGGTTTTGAAATAAATAGCAAGGAACTCTGTATATATTGCTGTAGACATGGCTTCTTGATATATTAAGTAAAAAAAGCAAGGTATAGTAAATGTGTATGGCACACTACCACTTTTGTAAAGGAGGAACGTCTTGGCTTGTATATGCATAAAACAATTCTCTAGAGGAATGAGCAAGAAACAGTGGTTACCTGTTCAGGGCATGGGGACAGGTGTAGGGGAGAGTTTTTTTTTTACTGTATACCTTGCTATGCTTTCTGATCGATGAATCACATGTATGTACTATTTAATTTGATTTATTTTTATTGAGGTAACATTGGTTTATAACATTATATAAATTTCAGGTATACATCATATTTCAACTTCTGTATAGACTACACTATGTTAGCCACAAAAGTCTAGTTGCCATCTGTCACCGTACAAAAGTACCCCTTTACCCCTTTTGCCCTCCTGCCACCTCCCTTCCCCTCTGGTAACTACCAATCTATTCTCTGTATCTATGTGTTTGTTCATTTTTTTTAATCTTCCTTATACGAGTGAAATCATACGGTGTTTGACTTTCTCCATCTGACTTATTTCACTTGCATAATATCCACAAGGTCCACCCATGTTGTTGCAAATGGCAAGACTTCATCTTTTTTTATGGCTGAATAGTATTCTATTATATATGTATACCACATCTTTATACTTTCATCTGTCGATGGGCACTTAGGTTGTTTCCAAGTCTTGGCTATTGTGAATAATGCTGCAACAAACATAGGAGTGCATATATCTTTTTGAATTAGTGTTTTCATGTCCATTGGATAAACACCCAGATGTAGAATAGCTGGATCATATTTCAGCTCTATTGTTAATTTTTTGAGGCATCTCCATACTGCTTTCCAGAGCTGCACCAGTTTGCATTCCCGCCAGCAGTGTACAAGGGTTCCCTTTTCTCCACACCCTGTCCAACACTTGTTCTTTCTTGTCTTCTTAATAATCCATTCTGACAGCTGTGAGGTGATTTCCCATTGTGGTTTTGATTTGCATTTCCCTAATAATTAGTGATGTTGAACATCTTTTCACGTGCCTGTTGGCCATTTGTATACCTTCTTTGGAAAAATGTCTGTTCAGATCTTGTGCCCATTTTTTAAGTGGGTTGTTGTACTACCCCCAAAATTTAAAAAATTGATGAAAATCAGACAAGGCTGCTGATGGAGAAACCCAGCTAGTCTTGACAGATTGAGGGGATGGCATGAGGGGGAGGCAAGTCTTACCTCTCACAAATTTCCACTGCTAGAGGAGCCTGTGCCTATCCCCACCCTGAGATGCCCTCCTTCTCATAAAGCATTATCTCTAAAAAGCCTTCACATATATTACTGGGGAGGTCTATTGCCCACGGTGCTCGACATAGAAGAAACATTACTTTTCCAAAGGTCTGCCAAGAGCATCCTGCCTACTTCCTAATTTGGCCCACGAACATTCTGTGTTTAGATGAAACTTCTAGCCAATTTACAGCAAATCTAGGATCCAAACTTGAGCACTGTAGTGATTGAGTACACCAGTCCTGATGCCAGACTACCTGGGTCCGAATCTCAGTTGTTCCCTTATTAGCTGCTTACCTGATGGGCGTTATTAACTTTCTTCATCTGGTAAAATGGGGGCCAATTACAGCACCTACCTCACAGGTTTCACACGAAGATCACAGGCTTACACCAGCCTGTCCAAGAGCAGTATCATGCTAGCCACCTAAGACATTAAAATAATTCTTAGTCACATTAAAAAAACCCAAAAAACAAATGAAACCAAATTTATCCTAATATGTCAAAAATATCACTTCCACACGTAATCCATTTAGTGAGCTGTTTTACATTCTTTTTTGATGAAGAACACATACATCTGAGTTCCGACGAGCACGTCTCAATTGGGACTAGCCATCTTTTAAGCGCTCAATAGGCCCATGGGGCTGGCGACCACTGCACGGAACGGCGCAGCCCGAGACCAGATATAGCGAGTCGTAGGTGCTAAGGGCTAACTCTTACTAGCAGAAGCATGGTTGCCGTTAGCATACCCCCTCTGGAGTAAAGGAGCTTATACTGAGTCCTCTGGAAGAGATGCCTACATTTTGAGATAGACTAAAGGGATTTTCTTTAAGCTAGTCACTTACTTGACCTCCATATTTTAATGCACAACTCTGAGATATGGTGCAAGGCTGTGACCTACGCAAAGGAAGTATTTACATAAACGGGGCCACAGTCCCCATCTCACTTTCTGGTCATCCCTGTTCCGGGGTGGGAGTGGGGGTGGGGTTTGTGGTCTCCCCACATGCGGAGGGCCCTGCACCGCCACCGCGGGGGGAAAGCAGGCAAGTGGGAAGGTCTTTAGGAGGGGAGGTGGGGTGGTGGAAGGGGCGCGGAGCCCTCGGGAGAACAAGCACCGCCGCGGGGCAGGGCCACGTTTAGGGGGCGGTCGGCGCCAGAGGGGCAACAATGGAGGCGGGGGATTCCGAGGGCCAGGAGGCTCTGCCCAGCGAGGCGAGCGTCCGCCGCATCGGCGCGCGGGCCCCGGGGCCGCCAAGGCGCCGGGCAGCGGGCGATGGAAGGCCGGCTCCGTCTCGGCGCTGGGCCGCAAACGCCGCCGCCCGCGCCCGCTGTCTCCCGGCTCCTGAGTGGCTGCACGGCCGGGATTAACCTTTCACCGCCGCGCCCCGTCCAATCACAGGCTGGCTCTCATGCCGGCGCGGGGCGAGCGGCGCGTGGGGCGCGGAGGGGGCGGCGCGGGCGCCGGTGGGATTCTCCAAGCGGCGGTGCGCCGTTGCCGCGGGCCGTGCGCGGGCTGCAGGCGAGCCGGGCGCTGCGCAGTCTCCGCAGGCGCCAGCGGGAGGGGTCGAGGCGGAGGCGCGGCGCGGCGCAGGCTGCTCCAGGCCCAGGTGAATGGAGTAACCTGACAGCGGGGACGAGGCGACGGCGAGCGGGAGGAAATGGCGGCGGCGGCGGCGGCGCCGAGCGGCACCGGGAGGCCTGGGCTGTGACGCGCGCGCCGGAGCGGGGTCCGATGGTTCTCGAAGGCCCGCGGCGCCCAGTGCTGCAGGTGAGGCGGGCTCCCGCGGAGCCGCTTTGTGTGCGGGGAGGGGAGCGGCTCCGCCCGGCCCCGCGCCCGCCTCCGCGCCGAGGCCCCGCATGGGCGCGCTGGGCCCTGCGCTCCGGCCTGGCCCGCGCGGCGACACCGGCGCGGGCAGAGGGCGCGGCCCGTGGGGCCGGGGCCCCCGCCGGGCTCCGCGCCTCCCTTGCCTCGCGCCCCTCCGGGGTGGGCGCTTTGGAGGGACCCTGTGCGCCCGCCCTGGCAGCAGCTGGGCGCGCGGAGTGGGGCCGGTGCTCCCCGCTCGCCCGCAGCCGGCGGAGAGCGGGGTTTGACAGGTTGGGCGGCGCGCGGAGAGTGGCCCGGGGGCAGCCGCGGCATCCCGGAGCATCCTCGGGCCCTGGCCTGCCGGGGGCCGCGGCGCTGGGCCTCCGTGGGCCCGCTGGAGAGGGCCGGGGAGGAAGGAAGCACGGGCTGTCCCTCCTGGCAGGAAAGCGCGAGCCTTCGGGGCCCGCCCGGGGAGGATTGTTCGTGTTTATTGGCAGGTGACCAGATCTGGGTCCCACGGGGCGTGTGGCCGAGGCCATGTTTTCGCCCCTCCCCTCCGATGTTTTTGTGCCCAGACGCCTGGACCCTGCCAAGGAGCCTTTCTTAAAGGGTTTATAATCTTTGGGAAATCAGTGTATGCTTTAAGTTAGCCCGTGAGATTCCTGCAGGGTGTCTAGAAAAGCTGAGCTGCCCCTGTGGCTTTGCCCGCCGCACGGAGCTAACCTACCGCTTAATGTATCCTCAGTAGCCTGAAGATTTGCAGACAGATGACTGGGGGTCCTGGCTCTATAGTGTTCGGTCTGTGCTTTTGTGAAGGAAGTCGGGCCTAAAGGGACACGTTACTGACCCACATAAGTCTAAGCATTCTTAGGACTATCGCGGTTTAAAAGCATTCGTCTTATTAAAGAGTATTACTTTGAAGTCTGTGTGTCTTTGAGATGCTTCTGTCTTTGAATTTTCTGAGTCTTTACGGTTTTGATTTTCAGTGGTCTTCCTGTTGCTTGGTTTAAAAGTGCAGCACACTCAGTGAATGGAAAAGGGTACAAGTTAGGAGTTAAGTAACTTGGAAAATGTATTTTTTAAATGTGCTTTAATAAAAGGTTAACTAAATTGATCATGGGTTGATGTAAACATTAAATTTTCTAAGTAAAAATACCCCTTTTAACCAACAGCTCCAGTAATTTGTTGGAGGAGGGATGATGGTACAGGATTCTGAATGAGGCTGTTAGTGAATCACAATTTTAGTACCATTAATACCTTTGGGACTAGGTTCTAGAATAGTCAGTTTATTATGCAAAGTGTTATCTTTAAAGCTAGCTAGCTACCTGTGGCACATGTGTATTGGATGTCACATGTGCTATATATACACACACACTATTATTTCAAAGCTTCATTTTAGGCCATATTTTATAAAACTCTGTAGATTAGAAATCCTATAAAGATTGATTTTAATGTGGTCACTGTAAACATTTAAATTGTTAGTGTTGGTTAATGGATTAATTCATGGCATCAAAATGCTGTTTTAAGTAAAGATGTGTTATTCAAATTTAATTTGGGGAGAAAAGACCTTTTCCTGCAATCATTTTAGTAAGGCCTTGCTTTACTCTCTGTGCTGCCATCTCATCAGTGAAGGTTAAGTTTGTCACTGTGTTAGGTCAGAGGCTCTGTGTGTGAGTGGTATAGCGAGGTGGTTTTGCCGTTGCTGAGTTTTATTGTCTTGGCTTCGGAAGACGTTTTATTTTGATGTGGCTCATAATTCTTCTTGGATAGTGATTTTGTGGTGTTATACAGTGGGTAGGACTTTTAGTATAGGGCTGCCTTCTAGGAAGGATGACTTATGGCATTGAGATATTTATTCCCTGCCGCTGTCTGACATGTGAGATGCTTGTTTCATTTGAGAAAGTAGGTATTTCATAGACATTCTGTCACTCGTGACCTTAACATCCTGTGGTCATCACTTGTGGCAAAGGAGAGAAGGGAAACATTTATAATACGAAATGCCTGCTGATTATGTGCCAAGATGTTTCAGGTGTTTTTCTGTCCGTTCTCATTTCATCTTCACGGTGACCCTGAGACAGAGTCAACACCGTCCTTAGTTTACACGCAGGGAAACCAAGACTCGGAGGTTATTGCCGCGAGTTATGACTTGAGAAGTGGCAGTGCCCAGATTGAATCATGCTTTGATATCAGAGTCCTTGTGTTGTGTTGCATCGCTGTTCCAAGTGGACTTTAGGGGGGAAACCTGCGTAACACGTCAGTCAGTCCTTTCTTAATATATGTTGGATGAAACTCTGTCTAACCTTAAATGTACAGGGGACACCTGATTATCTGAATAATTCAGATTTTTTTTGGTGATAAGACATACATAACAAAATTTGCCCACCTTTAACCCTTTTTCAGTGTACGGTTTGTGGCACTAAGTACATTCACATTGTTTTGCAACTGTCACCACCATCCGTCTCCGGATCTTTTTCATCTTCGTCCACTGAAACTCTTTCCAGTAAACACTGACTCCCTGTTTCACCCTCCTCCCAGCCCCAGGCAGCCACCCTTCGACTTTCTGTCTCTATGAATCTGACTCCTCTTGGATCCTCGTGTAAGTGGAGTCATACAGTACTTGTCCTTTCGTGACTGGCTTATTTCGCTTAGCTTAGCCTCCTCAGGATTCATCCATCCTGTAGCTTGTGGCAGAATTTCCTTCCTTTTTAAGGTCGAATAACATTTTGTTTCGTCTGTACGCACACCACGTTTTGCTTATCCATACATCCATCGATAGATGCTTGGGCTGCTTCTCCCGTTTGGCTTTGTGAGAAATGCCGCTGTGAGCATAGTGTACAAATACCTGTTGGAATCCCTGCTTTCACTTCTTTGGGGTGTGTGCCCAGAAGTGGTCAGGTTGTTTCTTGATCGTCAAAACACTAGACTCAGAGGGGCTGGCGCCGTGGCCGAGTGGTTGGGTTCGCGCGCTCCGCTGCAGGCGGCCCAGTGTTTCGTTGGTTCGAGTCCTGGGCGCGGACATGGCACTGCTCATCGGGCCACGCTGGGGCAGCGTCCCATATGCCACGGCTAGAGGGACCCACAGCGAAGAGTATACAGCTATGTACCGGGGGGCTTTGGGGAGAAAAAGGAAAAAATAAAATGTAAAAAAAAAAAACAAAAAAACACTAGACTCAGAGTTTATTGCAATGTGAGTTTTCTCAGGGCTGTTTCAGACAGTTATACTTTCCTACAAACGCTTCCTCTGGGTCAGTAAAAGACTGTAGTCTCCTTGAGGGCCAGGATTCACTCATTTTTCTAATCTCGGTTCCTGTCAGTGTTTGGCAAGTACACATTCAGATAGCTGAACTCATTCAGTTGATCATCATGGAGCCGTGTTGCCTCTGTTAGATGCCCAGGAAGGCACTAGTAAGGTCCGCAGTGAACTTGTACATAGTAAGTTGGAGCCAAGTGATTTATCCTGTTTACCTTCTGCTCTGCTTTTTAGGCATTCAAGTTTAGTTCCTTCTAAAAGCCCAGTGGATGTGTATATTTGATTATTTGTCTGCTTTGAGAAAGGATCTGAGATGATCATATGATAATAGGTGTTTGAGAGGGCTGTGAAGATACAGGTAAAGACTGAGGGGCAGACGGAGTTAGATGAGAAGCTTAGGGCAGGGACAGCTCAGCATCTGCTGTAACTTAAGGTTTTTTTAAAAAAAATTTTTATTAGTCAAAGCAAAAGAGGAAACAGGACTAATTATAGTTGGCATTGATGAATGAACGGAACTATACCAATTAATCAGGAGAAGCGGACATTTCTCTCATATGAAGAATAAGTAATCATTTGAATTCTTACATAAAATGACGTTAACAATCTATGAAGAAAATGTTTTACATTTTACAGTGATAGAGAAACATTTTTCACGTGCCATTTTAGAGAAACCAGATAAAAGCCTCGGGCATAATAGGAAAGCTCTAGTAATAGAGGGGTCCATCGTTCTGTGATTTGATTCATTAGACTTGAGTTAATTTGCTTTTCTTATGATGCCCCTCAAATACCAGTTGTCTCATTCAGGCTTTTGACAGACGCTGAAAAGCAGTCCGTTCACAGATGAACTCTTGTGGAAGCACAGGCGGTCAGGATTTTCCACGTTCTCTTTGCCAGTCTTTAGGAATGTGTGTGGGTCTAAAAACTAGGACTGTCGTATGGTGGTATATATACGCAGTGGGTGAATACAGAGAGAAGAGCATTATTTTTGAGGTCTAGCTGGTGAAATTGAAATTTTCAGTCAAGGAAGAAGGCCTTTGTTCAAATGAATTGAGTACAAAGCGGCTTTTCTGTTTATCTAAAATTGTCAATGAATTGTTGGTTCTCTTTTAATATGCAAAGTTGCTGTACATTTTAAATAAGTGGCTAAAAAATGCCATAAGGAAACATTCTGAGGATGTCAGTAAGATGTTACTAGAAATAAGACATGAAAGACTTAAATTTTGGCTTAATGTTTTGATTTTTGAGGCTCATAGTGACGTAAAAGGTCTTGGCTGTGTGAAGGTTTGTAGAGTAGGAAGGATAGACTAGAATGGTGCCTGGCGCTGGAAGGGGCTCACATCTGTTGAGTAAATAAATTCGTTTATGTTTATATTACTTTCTGAAGTACTGTCCTCCGTCACTTGATGGGGATACGTTCTGAGAAATGTGTCGTTAGGCAGTGTCGTCGCCGCGTGAACCTCCTAGGGTGTACTCACCTACCCACTACACACCGAGGCTGTGTGGTGCTAGTCTTAGGGGACCGCTGTCCTGTATGCGGTCCTTTGATGACCGAAACGTCCTTATGCGGTGCATGACTGTTCTTAGAAGCCAATACAATTTCATGGAGAATCAGATTGCTTGTATATTAAAGCTTTTGAAAAGATCATTACTGTTCTGACTTTGGCTGGATCATGCTGCCTGATTCTCCATTTGTGAGGTCCATATGATTAGGTGCGTAGAATCATTGTGGACCGAGAGAAGTGTTCAGCATTTCCTAGAAGATTTCTATGAAACTTGGGAGTTTTACTACCATTGTAGGCTTTCTCATTGTTGAAGCAGGCTAACCCTGATAGTTGTTGTGGTTGTTGCTTTTTAGGTGACAGCTCAATGTGTACAGTGAAGTAGGGATTTTAAAAACACATTTGGAAATTCTTTTGGGGATTAGAAAATGTCAGCAAATCAGTTCAGAATTTAAAAAATACTGTACTTAAATAATGAGAGAAGGATCTCCACGTAAAAACTGATCTTTGCAGTGATGTAGAAAGGTTCTTTGATTAAGGAGTTGGGTCAGGAGCCCTATTTGAAGGGAAATGAAAGGCAGTCACCTTATCCAGTACTTTGAGATATTTTTAGATTCCAGAATTTCTGTCTTCCTTCTGTTGGTAACAGCCTGGGAGGGCAAGATTAGCTTGATGAACCCAGAGAATTGAATGGCCTCTCCTGCTTTTACACATCTGCTGCACAGCCATCACTCCTGGGTAGTTCCGATCAGTGGTATTTTAAGCTCTTTCCGCTTTGCAAAATTAAATATTAATATTTTATCATAGCATTAGAGGGATGTGTAAGAGCAAGTCTTTGCTGTCACAGAGACCAGGGTTCCTATTTGGATCCCTCCAGTGTATCCCTGAGGAACACAGGGTGTACGCACCCTCTCTGAGTCAGCTTCTTCATCTGCAAACGGGTCATAATAGTATCTACTTCTTGAGATTGTGAGGGAAAAAGGAGTTCCATAAATTCTTAGCCCAGTTCTAGCACATAACTACTGTTTGGTAAAATTTAGCAGATATTATTTTGCTTTAAATATGTACATTAGAGAAAACTTTGCTATATTCTTAATGTGATTAGATTGTATTGTGATCCCCCCAAATTATTAATTTTAAGATGTATGTCCAGTTTTATAATGGAAGACGAAAAAGAAAAGAGTGCTCAAGAGTAATATTGCACAGGCCAGTCTCTGTTTTGAGGTTGCCTGTACTGGGTCAGATGGCTCAGCTGTCCTAGTTCTGCCTCTGTAAGGATGATTCCGAGTGTAATAGTGCCTTAAATATTGCTAACTTTCCCTGAATAACTGTTATTCTTCTATTGTACGCAAATAAATGCATCATCCTTGAATCTGTATTTCAAACCAGCATACACTTTTTGTACATGTCTCGTGTGTACTTGATGTAGGCCAGTGTTCTTACTCATTGGAGACTCCTGATTTGAGGAAAGATATGAATCTTATCCCCAGAAAAATGTACATGTACATGCTTGTAATTTTATATACAATTATAAGAGGTACAGGGATCCCTCCCAAAGCCCCTCCATAGACACTGATTTAGGCTGTGTCTGCACATATAAAGACAAGTAATAGGTTAACAAAAGAAAAAGAACAAAATTCCAGATAATTGGGGCAGACATGATTGGTGGCATTGAATGAACGGTGTAAAATAATGAATGGTTAAGAAACCTGGGTTTTTGTTTGGCTTTCCTTCTGAATAACAAGCTGTGTTTTAAGGGCAGGTCAGCCTGGCCTTTCTAGACTTCGTTTTAATTTTCTCCCTTTTAAAATGGTAGCATTTACAAGTCTCCAGGATATCTTATAATCAGCAATCTTTGAAGCGCCCATATAACTCTGGGACTTCTCCATTTCAAGCTGAGGATCAAAGCTAAATATGAGACATGGAAAAGAGAGAGTGCATGGTTGAGCACTAAGGTTTGTAGTAGTTACCATAGGAGAGTAGAGGTGGAACTGGGAGATGTTCTGAGCAGGAAATGGAAGATGAAAACCCTGGGAAATAAGTCTTGAAAGTAGATAATGTTGGGTTGTGTGCCTTGATTGGATGGCAAAATCTTTGAGACAGTTGAGTCTTTTCATTTTCTATCTCTGCATCTAGTACAGCTTATTAAATGTTTGTTGATAAAGGAGAATTTGACCAGAACTGTTTAAAGCTTTTGATCTGATCAATTTGATGAAGAGTCAGTAACCCATTGAGAGGCCTCTGATACTGTTAACGAAGAAAAAAGTGTCCAATAGGCATTCTCGTATTTTAATTTTAAAAGCTTATTATATTTTGTATATAACATTGTACTGAGATTACCTAGCTTTTTTTTCCAGGTCTTGTATATTGTATGACTAAACATTAAAAAGAAAAAAAAAACACCCCAATTCCTAAGTCTTTATATGTACCTGTTAGATATAATAAACTCAAGTAATTTATTAATCTTAGACCAAACATAAGTTTGAGTGTTTCAAGGAAAATGCAGAATTTTGTTGATAAAAATATATGAACAAATGATAGAACAACCTAAATTAGGCATTTAAATGCAGTATGTAAATTGAGCTGGAGTTAAGCCAAGCTGTAATTTAATTTCTAAATGCTTTAGTATCTTAAAAAGAGTGATTCTTTATTGCTTATGTAAATATATGGACTTCAGTTTCTAACCTTTCTTCAATAAACTATGTCAAATGAGGCATTGTCAAAGGATGCTTTCCTTTTGGGATATGTTTGTAAAGAAAGTTTCTGTTGACATATGACAGAATCTGAAGGAGAATATTGTTTTTATACTCAATCTTTGTAATCCTCTAGCTTTTTTGTAGCTGAACGTTAGGAGAATTCTGGAAAGTTTTTTTTACATATGAGTTAGGTCCATACTTTGGTCAAGAGTAGGGAAATAAATAGTTTTCTTAAGGCCTCTTTAGCATGCACACACACACACAATCTCTTATACATACATATGTACGTATATGAAATCTGTGTCTTGCTTCAGCAGCAAATGCTCTGGCAAAATGCTTACCTGTGTTATGTGTATTGAGTGAAGAAAAAGTGACACAGTCCATTGTAGTTTCTGTATTATTAATTTATCTGGTTTATTTTAGTGTGTTTGAGCCCTCTTTATGATTATAATCTCTCTTAAGGTAGCACTTTTCATTTCACTAGAGAGAGAAACCATTACGTAGTGTTTGTGTTGAGCAGTAAATTGTGTTCGTCTTCAGCTGAGTGGAATACAGATACTGGGAGATGGTGAGCTCTGTAATCAGGACTTGTGTATTTATGGAGCGCCTATGGTCCACATCACAAAGGCCAAGAGCAGTGCGAGTGGACCGGGCTGGTTTCTATCGCCAAGGCTTTACAATTAAAGCAACATTTACTTGTATGTGTTTATGCAGATTCAACTAAAAATAAAATAACTCAGTTTGCTTCTGTTAGTCTTACATTGGGTCCACGCTTTTTCAACTCCCTGGGGAGATCAAAAGGAACACATCCAGATGTAACTTATTTTGACTGGCAGATCAGTGTAAATAGACACCTCCTCTGAGACCGTAGTGTATTGTATATTGTGGAAATAAAAGTTTAGGGTCAGACAAAATTTTAAGTAGAATTCCACTTCTCCCCTTTGTTGGTCAAATGGCCTTTACTAAGTCATTCTGAATCCCTGTAAAATGGCGATAATACTTCTCTTGGTGTTGTTTTGAGGATTAAACCAGATAATAGAATTTAAGTGGTCAATAAAGGTAAGTTTTCTTCCTTCCCCTCTTACTCTGGGAGCTTTTACCAAAAAGCTCACCATGGTAAACGAAGAATTTTTACGTATTGTATTAAAGATTGTTTGCTTCTCTTTAAAAATAAACATTAAATGAAATCAATTTCAGTTGATACACAGGAAAGTGCCTAAATTATGAGGTTACGCAAAGTGATCCCAGCTGTAACCGGTGCCCAGCTCAAGGAACAAATATGAGGAGTACTTTATAAGCTCCTCTCAATGCCCTCTCCCACACACTACCCCCCCAAAAGTAAACATCATACTGACTTAATTACTTTTCCTTATTTTTAACTTTATATAATGGAAATCATACGGTATGGTTTTGTGTTGGGTTTCTTTCACTTAACATTTTAAGTTTGTGAGATTCATTCCATGTTGCACCATCCAGTTATAGTATTATATGAATATGTCAATATTTACTTGTCTCTTATGTCGTTATGGACATTTGGCTTGTTTTCAGTTTTGGCGATTATGAATGGTGCAGTTCTGAACATTCTTGTGCGTGGCTTTTGCTGAATATATGTACATATTTCATTTGGGTAGACGCTTAGCAAGGGAATGACTTGGGTTATAGGGCATGTGTGTATTCACCTTTAGCATATACTTCCAGTTTACAATTCTGCCAGCAGCGTGTGAAAGTTCTCTAAACTCCACATTCTCCCCCACACTCAGTATTGTCTGTCTTCTTCATTTGAGCTGTTCTGATGGGGGTGTGGTCCTCGCTCACTGTGGTTTAATTTGCATTACTCTAATTGCTCCTGAGGTTGCTGACCATTTTGATGCCTTGTACTGTGAAGTCCTTTGCCTGCTCTCTATTTGCTTATCTGCCTTTTTCTTACTGATTTGTAGGAGTCATTTCTACCTCCCCTACTCTGGGCTTGCTTATTCACTCTTTTAATCAGCTCAGTTAATAAACAGAAGTTCTTAGTTTTAATGTAGTCTAGTTTGTCAGTTGTTTCCTTTATGGTTAATAGCTTTTTATGTTTTGTTTAAGAAGTTTTTGCTCACCCCAGGGGCATGAAGGTATTCTCTGTTTTATTCTAATAACTTTATTGCTTTACTTTGTACATTTAGATCAGTAATCCCGCTGGCATTGACTTTTGTGTATGACGTGAGGCAGGAGTCAAGATTCACTTTCCCATCTGGATACATAATTAACCCAGCTTGTGTTTGAAAAGAGCATCTTTTCTCTACTGCGCTACAGTATTGTTTTTGCCGTTAAGGCAGTAACCTTGTATGTGCGGCTCTTTTTCCGTGTTCTGTTCTGTTGCATTGCCTGTTCCTGTGCCCGTGCTGCCTGAATTACTGTAGCTTGTACTGCCTTCATAAATCGACTGATTTTTGAATGTTAAGCCATCCTTAGATTCCTGTGGTCACGATGCATTATCTTTTTTATATATTCCTCAATTCAATTTGCTCGTATTTTTAGTATTTTTACATTTTTCGTTTGAGAGATAGGTCTATAATTTCACTTTCTTGTAATGTCCTTGTCGGGTTTTGGCGTCAAGTTTATGCTGGTCTCATGGAAAGAGCTGGGAAGTATTCCCTCTTATTTCTGTCCTTCTGAAGAGTTTCTCTTTAAGATTGGAGTTATTCTTTCAATGTTTAGAAGAATTCACTCGTGAAGCCATCTGGGCTTGGAGTTTTTAATCAATTTTTAATCCAATTTCTTTAAAAGCTATAGGCCTCTTCAAATTTTCTGTTCCTTTAGATGTTAATTTTGGTAAATTGTGTTTTTCAAGGAATTTGTCCACTTTATCTAAAGTATTTCTTCGAGTGCCCACTAAGAAGTAACTGATACTAAAAATAAACATAACCAGATAAAACTTTGCTCCATTCGGAAAAATTGCAGCTTTCAGGAGCTCGTTAAGTGGTTCAACACACGGAATGCTCTTTGTTGTTGTGTGCGGGAGAACAGGCCGTGATGAATGCCGCCTCACTTAGGCTTTGTACGCTCTTAACATTTAGGCACAAGTGTGGTTCATGCGGACAAAGTTAGTTCCCTGAAAACTCATGATATTCAGAAGCTGTCGGTATGTGAAATCTGTAATTAGACTGCAAGCTAATTTTTTTTTTTTTGGAGGAACATTAGCCCTGAGCTAACATCTGCTGCCAGGCCTCCTCTTTTCGCTGAGAAAGACTGGCCCTGAGCTAACATCTGTACCCATCTTCCTCTCCTCTATCTGTGGGACGCCTACCACAGCATGGCTTGCCAAGCGGTGCCCTGTCCGCACCCAGGATGCGAACTGGTGAACCCTGGGCCGCCGAAGCGGACTGTGTGCACTTAACCAAAGCGTGCCACTGGGCCGGCCCCTGGAAGTTAAATTTTTAATCTTTGACGAAAATTCACTTTGGATTAATTTGACTAAGGAATTATAATTCACATATTCTTTGTTCTTTGTCGTTCTTTAAAAATAAGTAGTGAAAGTATGAAATAGTAGTAAGTAATGTGTGCATTTCTTAAGTGGAAATGTGCAATAGGCAGTCAAGGACAGAGAATTGGAGCTAGAGATGGGGTCACCAACCATCCTGATTTGTCCATGGTTGGGGTAGGTGAATGGTTGGTTCCTGGGACAAGGGACTTCGAGCATGCAAGCAGGGACAGTTCAGGCAAACCAGTATGAGTAGAGGCAATGATTGTAACCAGGAAAAGGAGCGTCTTCTCTAAAGGAAAGAGTCAAGTGCAGGAGGCTCTTCGTTGCGTTTAGATGTTCTCATCTCTGGGCCTTGCCTGGAGAGTTGTTCTTGGGCTGAGATTCACTAGGTGAGAACCCTTGGTGTGTGCTGAGGTTGAAAAAGCAGGGGCCCAGAGGCCGAGGCTCAAATCCCTGCCTTGCTCCCTGTGAGGCCCTTTGTGATCCAGCCCCTTGTGATCCAGCCCCTGTTTATCGTACCACTTTCATTGTTTCACTATTCTCCCCTGGGACTAGCGCTCCAGCACACTGCTTGTAATTTCCTCCACGTGACCTGCCTGCTTTCTGTTTAAATGTTTCTCCACATGCTGTCCCTTCTCCCCGAGGATGTCCTCTGCCCCCACCCCGGCTAGTGCTGTTACTACTCATTCTCTAAAACTGGACTCAAGTCCGCTTCTCACCTTCTCCAGAATACAAATTTGCATTAGTGACGTCTTGCTTAATAAATACTTGTTGAATGAATGAATGAATAATTTAAGGAGCAGGAGGTAAAACAAAAGTTTAAATGGGGGAAACCGCCTTAAATATTACTTTTTATACTACTATGAAATAAAATTGGATTAAGTTCCATTTTTCTGTGTTCTACTGATAGCCAAACATGTATATCAGTATTTAGTAGAGTTTTTTAGCTTTGTTTTAAAATATTTTCAAACTTATCAGTGGTAGAAATAGCATAAAGAATTCCCTGCGTTTGCCAGTAATTAACCTTTTGCCACATTTGTATTCTCTCCCCGTCTCTGCATATTATTATTATTTTTCTGAACCGTTTGGGAGTAAGTTAGTGTTATGCTCTTCACTACTAAATATTCAAGAGATTTTCTAAGCACAGGAACTTTCCCCTGAATGCCTCCTGTGTCTTATTTCTCTGTTGCCTTCAGCTCAGAACAATCCTTATGCTACGGTGGCTGATTTTGAGGTGGCATACTCTCATCCCCTTCATCCCAGTAATGTCCTTTATGGCACTTTTCCTTCCCTAATAGAGACCCAGTCCAGGGATGTGCACTGCGTTCGGTGGTCACGTCTCCTTACTCTTTTCATCTTGAATAGTTTCTCAGCTTTTATCTTTTACGACGCTGACATAGTTGAAGAGCTCAAGCCTGTTGTTTTGGGAAATGACTCTCAGTTTGGTTTTCATGTTTCCTCATGATTAGATTCAGGTTTTGCACTTTTGACATAAATGATATTTCTTTCTCAGTTCATCACAGGAGGAGGTACGTGTTGTCTGTTTGTCCCCGTGTTGATGTTTGTCATTCGACTCAAGGTGGTATCTGTCAGGCTTTTCCAGTGTAAAAATACCAGTTTTCATTTGAATTAGTACGTAATCTGTGCAGAGATACTTTAGACAATATAAATATTCTTTTGTAACCTTCACCCAATAGTTTTAGCATCCGTTAATGATTCTTGCCTCAGCTGCTGATGTGATGGTTAAAAATGGTGATTTTTCTGTCATTCCTTCCACATTTATTAGTTGACATTGAGTAGAGTTTTATCTGAATTTTAAACCTAATAAAATACAGTTTATAAAATGAAAAATTAATGAGAAGTATTATTTGAGTCTTTGGGTTTTTCTGCTTATACTATGCAACTTTAGAACTTTAAATTGTTGCTGAAACATTTTCAAGGTCAGTGTCAGATCAGACTGCATTAGTGTCGAAGAGAGTTTCGTAGGTTGGGAGTTCCCCCAGGAGGACTGGGAGAGGAGGATGGATGTGGTTGGATGATGTCAAAATTATCATTGTACAAATTGATGCCTCTCTAGCTTTTTCAGGGCAGCCCTGAACTTTTCTTTGTTGGGGGTGGAGGCAAGGATGGGGGTATTAAACTTGTTAAAATAATTTGGGTTGTTTAAAGTCTTTTAAAAGTGGGAAGTATCTGAATTGAATTTTTTATTTGACTTACAAAAAGATAACATGTTAATTTGTTAGAGCAATAAGCCTTATTCTCAGCGTAGAATTAATTAGTGAAAATATAATATGGGTATTTCCAGCTTTCCTTAAATTCTCTGTAAGTCAAGTATAAGATTATCTTTCCTTTCAAAGGTCTTACAATTTTGGGGGGGATAGCAATAGCAATAACATCTAATATGGAGCAGAAGATGTCATTAAGCCCTGATTTGGGTGGTATGGTCCATGTGTGCTGGGTGAGAGGCGAGTGGAATGCTAGAGGCTTTTAGGGGAAGCTTGGGGAGGGGGCGGGGGTGGACCCCAGCAGCAGGAGGTCATCTGTAAAGATTGGGATACACTGGTCGCGGAGTTCCAGGGAGAGCAGATGCTGTGCGTGGTCGCACACAGCTGTGATGGCGTGCTGCACCTCTTGCCTGCAACTTTTAATGTGTTGCCTTTCCCGACTCAACATCGATTAAACATGCATCAGACTCAGCAGGCGCTTAGGCTCATTTTGTCTCAGGAGTGACCTCTCTTTAGTATTAAAATGTTGATGTTATATTGTCTCAAAACAGCTCGATGTAGAAAACTCTGGCCCTCTCTTCCATGCTGTAAAAGATAGGCAGAAGGTAGTGATGAATTGAGTAAAATTCTGGGACTTGTTGGACCATGTTTTACTGACTAAAGTACAGAAACTTGGAATCAAACATTAACCTTAAAACTCACCTTGAAAGCTAGTGCTGTATTAAGTATTTCCCTGTCTTGAAATAACACTGCAAGGTAAATGTCCTTATAGGTAACCTGAAGGGGAGGGGCGGTGTCTGTGCCATTTGGATGTGTTGGAATGTTGTATTAAGTATTCGAAGTAAACAGGCCATTGGCTGGCAGCCTAGAGATATTTTTTATATGGAGATTTTGACGGATGGAATTTGTTAAAATGGTATTTGACCTGTATTCAACTGCAATTTTGGACAAATCTAATTTTAGGCATAATTACGTTGAAATGTAAACATAATATGTTTATGTTACAGATTTAGAGAAACCCAGAAATTTGTTTGGTTCATCGAGTAGTGCAAGAAAAGAAAGCTAGTGAATTTGTGGTTTACATTATAGAAACTGGCGTAAATTTTACCACATTTAATGGCTTAAGAAGGGAGGTGGTGTTTTTTTCAGTGCCTAAAACAGAATCATATATCTCTAAGCTGTTGTTTTTGTACAAATCATCCTCAGTTTGAAAGTTCATTTTCCATTTCTAAAAGTAATAAAGTGTTTAAATTGTAGAGAATTTTAAAATGCAGAAAAGTTTTAAGGAAAAAGAAATTACTCATGGTAGTAATCCCATCCTCAATTTTGGGGTGGATTTTCCTCCATTCCTCCCTCCCTCCCTCTCTTTCTTCTTTTTTTAGTTTTAACTTGAAGACATAATCGTGATCTTACTGTAAATAAAAATGTTCTGCTTTTTCCTTGAATGCCATAACATAAGCATTTTGTTCATTAGGAACTGTCATCATTTTTAATGGCTCAGTTGAATTGCATCATGTAAAATGAACCACAGTTTACCAAACCATTCCCTCAGTCATTGTTAGACATTGAGATTGGCGGCGGGGGCGGGGGGGGGGCATTTTTTGCTGTTGATAATACTGCAGAGAGCATTTCTGTATGAAGTTTGTGATAATGTAGGCTAGATTACTATGTGAAGATTTCTAATTAGTAATGACAAATATGACAATTAAAAGTAAAAGTGGAAATATTTCTCTTGTCCTGTGTATTTAGCTAAAGGTACCAGTGTTTAAATTCTTAAAATTATCATCTCTTTTCTTTTCTCCTTAGTCTCTCAGTGTTTGGTTTGACCTTAGTCTTTTCATAATCTATATTCACCAAATAGTAGTTGGTAAATCCTTGGAATATTTATTTTATATACTGTGGATATCTTCTATCTTTTTGGGTTTTTTTATATTTTATATTTTCAAAACTTGTCTATTTGATGATGATTTCCTGCCCACCTGTGTACCGTTTCAGTGCCTAAGAAACAGTTAAGTGAAGGAATGTTTTCAGTGATGTCTTCGGAGCCAAACAGAAGTAGCATATAGTATTTTTTGGTTTTTGCTTTTAAAGAGAACTTGACACAAAGCTATTTAATTTTATTTCACATTATATACTGTATTTTACGATTTAAATTTGTTTGATTTTGATCCTACTGTAAATTCATAGTGACTAGGTAGTTCAAGTTTGTGGTTTTTCAGGTTCATCTGGTTAAAAATACTGTAAAATCTTGTGTACATACTTTAAATTTATATGAGAATATGTTTTCTATACTGAATCTTAGGATTAATAAAACATTTTAGGTTTCCTTTAAGGAGTTCCTTAAAGTCTGAAGAATTGTTTGAGAACAATGGTTCTAGATAGAGATGGTAGTGTGGTTTCTTAGAAACTACCATTTATTGAGCATTTTCTGTGTTTCAAGCCCTTTTTCTCTACCAAGCTTAACATACATAATCTTACTTAGTTCTCGCAATAGGTGTTCCTATTTTACAGGCAAGGGAACAAGCTTAGAGAAAGGCAGTGGAGTCTGACAAACCTTGGTCTTCCTGACGCTGGACCCATTGCTGGCATTCAGAGGATTTTAAATGAAAGAGACTTAAAAAAAAAAAGAGAAAAAGACTTTGCTTTCTACATACCCCATGGCCTTAGTCAGTGCCCCTCCTACATCCGAGGGTCTCTGTGAGGAGGGAGTGACTGTGTAATTGAAAGTATTAAGAGGTGAGAGCATCAACTTACAAAGTTCACTGAAAACAGCCGAGACTCTCCTCTCACTTTAATTTAGAAAAGGGAGTTGGTGGGAGTTGTTATAAACAACTTGGATCCTTTCTCTGTGCAGATTCCTTTTTAATATAGCTAAACGTTTGCCTTCTAAGCTCCATCTCCATTCTTAAAACTCCTGTCCCTAATATAGTTGGGCAGCATATATTAGAATTTCTCTAGTATTTGAGTTCCAAGAAATGGAGTTTTTTTTATTCGGCATGAATACTATTTGAGAATTGGACCTTTTTTTTTAAGCCAAAGTTGGGGAAATATAATTATAAATAAAATCTCCTCTGAGGTGCACCTGAAATTTATAGTTACAAATCAGTGCTGCCTCAACAACAACAAAAGAACAAGAACAAAAAACCCAGAAAATCTCTCTGCAAACGTAGAGGGGAAGAAAACGAATTTATATTGAGCAAGCATTAAACCAGAATGTGATGTGCGTCCCAGACTGTTCCCTGAAGAGACTGCAAAGACAGAAAGAAATCTTCCTCTGTTGTATAGCTAAGCGGTTACAACACTTTACATCCATGTTTTCAAGATGAAATTGCTAGCTTTCTTGCATCTTCATGACTGGACGTAGGTTTTGCAGTTTGTAGTCGGGTGACAAATCAGGCCTGTCTGCTCCTAGGACTCGGGGAGATTGGGCATCATCTTTCTTGACATTTCAGAGATGCTCACAGGTTCTTAAGGAAACATTCCTGAGACGTGAGGCTGGCTAGGCTCATTTAGCTTTTACGAAGATTCACATACACTGGAAGAAGTTGAGAAAGAAATTCTGAATAAAAGGGAGAAGGAAGGAGCCTCTTCCCTTTTTTTTATGCTTTTTTTTGGGGGTGAGGAAGATTGACCACGAGCTAACATCTGTTGCCCATCTTCCTCTTTCTTCCCCCTCCCCAAAGCCCCAATACGTGGTTGTATATCCTGGTTTAAGTCCTTCTAGTTCTTCCATGTGGGATGCTGCCACAGCATGGCTTGATGAGCAGTGTGTAGATCCACGACCAGGATCCAAACTGGCAAACCCCGGGCCACTGACACAGAATGTGCGAACTTAACCACTGTGCCACTGGGCTGGCCCCTATTCCCTTTGTTTTCAACTAGGAGAATTAAGCCTCTTATTTTTAATTTGCCTTTACAACAAGTATAAACCTGGTACTTTGTATCCATTGCCAGGGATGCCCTTAGTCATTAGGCTCTGTTGGAGTTAAAATAATGTCATGGATCTCCATAGCCTCTCTGTCACTCGGAACTAAAAGTTCTTCTAACAGTTTTTGGTTTTGTCTGTTAGCTTACAGAAGTACTTCTGACAGTGTTTGTGTCCTATTGTTGATATTGTGTTTTTTCTTTTGTTTGGTATGGGACTTTATGGTAGTTGTGTGTTTTGGACTTCATGAGAGTGGGATTGAAATCTAGATAGTAATATTTGTAAAGTTAGTATCAGATTCTGTGACACATTATAATAAAATAAATGAGTTGGAAGTTTTCTCTTAGCAGTTGTGAGAATGCGCACTAGGCATCTGACTTCAGGGTCGTCAGCTGTCTGCTGTTCCACGCCTTTGTCTGAAAGGGTGCAGCCATATGCTGGATTTAGATGCTAATGGGGGTGAAGTTTGTTGGTTTATACTAAAACTTGACTGAGTGGTACGTGGCCTGTCTTTGTTTCACAGTTAAGTTAAAGGGGCCTATCAAACAAGAGTTTGCCTGTTGGTAATTTAAGTTGTGGTCATCAATTAAAATTAGAAACCTTGACTGTTGGCTTTATATTGTGAACATGAAATAAGGGGTCCTTGTACTTGGGATGTTAACTTTCTAATATGTCTCTCTGCGGAACTGTCTAGGGAAATAATTTGGATAACTTAGCAATAATTTTGTAATAGTAGAGCTGCATTCACTTTTAAAGGATTATCAGTTTATTATTTGGGTTGTGGTGTTTTTAGTAAAGAGGGGACTCTGCGTTAGGAAAGATGCAGCGCCTGACACATCAGGCCCCGTGGGTGTGTTGAATTTGTGTCTTAGTAGGTGGCAGTGCAGAATGGAGTGCAAGGTCAGAGTCCAGGTAGCTTTAGAAAGCAAGCTGACGGCCTAGAGATGGGAGGCAGCTCATGCGGAGCACCATATGGACCGACGTCGTGTTGAAGTGTTCCTAAAGCCAGCTTTTCCTGGGGAAAATGGAATTTAGTGCCAAGAGTTGTCCCTAATATCTGGTTGGACTGTACTAATACCTTTAAAAAAATTTCATTTGTATTAGAACATAACAAATACTAATTTTAAAGGGCAGCTCTTTCAGACATAAACTGTTTTCTTGACTCTCAATAGATAAATAAATTATTTTTTCAGGGATCTTATTCTCGTAAGTTAAATATGAAAATTTTGTCAAATAGGAAATTTCTTAAAGTTGGTTTTTTAAAGTGAGTTGTATGTTCTAACATATTCTCTCTGATTGCTTTTAGGTTACCTAGGGTGTGAATTAATACAGACTTGGAGACTGAAAGAACTTAGAATCAGCATTTTGAGGTAAATGTGTGCGTACTGAAGTAGTGTTAAGGTCTCCCCATTTTGAGGTAAATGTGTGCGTACTGAAGTAGTGTTAAGGTCTCCCCATTTTGAGGTAAATGTGTGCGTACTGAAGTAGTGTTAAGGTCTCCCCATTTTGAGGTAAATGTGTGCGTACTGAAGTAGTGTTAAGGTCTCCCCATTTTGCTTTGTTAACTGATTAGCAAAACAAATTTGTGTCTGAAACGAGAAAGTTCAACCTCCACGTGAATGTCCTTTAAACAACTAGACTAGATGTAGAGAAGAGACCACTGCCCATTTGCTCTTCCTGACCTTGTGGTAACAGAGGTGTTGCAGGAAGTTACTGAGCGTAAATGAAACCTCGTGTCAAATCTAACAAAATCAACATCTGTTAATTAAATTAAGCATTTCATCTCGAGACTTTATGCTTCTTTAGTTTTTGATTTATAATCTCTGTTTGGAGAATCACTCCTAAATTTCCGTTTCTCCACAACGTTAACACCATTGAGCTGTGTTGCTGAATTCTTTTATTTGTAAACAAACTCTGTAAAAGAGTTTATCGTGTGGGTTTAACTGGTGTTTGAGTTGTGTTTTTAATTTCATTTTGGGAAATTGGAATTGCTGGTGGATTTCATACACGTGTTGAATACTTATTACTAGTGATTTGGGTCTCAGCCAGGTCCCTCTTCTGATGGTTTTCTTTATTTCCTTTGTATGTGTGAATTTAGGAAATAACACGTACTTATCCTTTGATTTATTTATTTTCTAGTTGCTATCTTTAGAATTTATTTACTTTGTTTGATTTCCTCGTATTCATTTTGAAATCTTTTCCTGAACTTTTCTCCAGCTTTTTCTTTCTTCCAGATCTCTGGGAATTAGGCTTGCTATTGTTGCAGCCCGTTCTCGTGTTCTTTGTTTCATCCTAAAATAACCCAAATGTCCTTTGTTTGAAATTTAATATAAAATAATGGGCTGTATTCAACTCTTCTTATCAATAGGGCTCTTTTGTAGATGTGTTTATATTCACTTTAATACAGGAGTCTTAAACTTGGCTATTTTTGCATTTATTTTTAGAGCAGAAGCTTGGGCATGCTGTGATTTTCCAAAAAAACTGCTATCACAATGTCAAAATGCAGTTCAGACAACAGCAACACAGAGATCTCAAACATTAAAACGGTAAAGCTGTGATTGATCATATGTGGGAAGAGGAAGAGAGTTTATTCGTGTGTTTTACTAAGTGATTTCTAAGTGAATAGTATGTGGAAGCTGTGAAACAACCTCAGCCATTTCATGAGTGTAAATTGTTTGACCGGAAATTTAAAGTCTGTCATTGAAAAGCAGTCACGTGGAGTTACTGTATTGGCTCTGCTGCAGCAGTTAACCATAGTCAATTAAGCTATGAAACTATAGAACTTTTACTTACCAGCAGGGATTCAGAGCTTTCATTTAAGGCCAAGTTAAGGGGGAAAAATCTGTTTAAACACGCCAAAGAAAGTAAAAATTGGCAAAATTATAGGGTTTTCTGTTTTCACGTTATTGGATTACCTGTTGAATTTTTTAATCTTGGATTTGCTTTCCCTGAATAGAAAGTATATTACTGGTGCCAGGCACTGTATACTAAATGAATGAAAATGAATTTAAATATTCTGACCATATGGGAAATATAATTGAGAGGATCGAGTTACTGTCCTCCATTTCCTTGCAAATCCTCTCCTGCACCCACCCCCACCCTTCAGGGTGAGTAGGAATGGGGTGGGTGTAAATTTCTAAACCAAATAGAAATATCTTTGGATTTTTTTTTGAATGATTCTGTTCTTTGCAATATCATGGGGACATCTATGAATCTCTCATTCAGTTTGTCAAATATTTATTTAAATATATGTATGGTACATTGTACCAGGAAATTTAGGAGCTGCAAAGAATGACACACATCTTGTTCTTTGGAGCATGTGTGGCAGTAAAAGAAAAAGGTGTGTATATATGTGTCTCTGTGAATATATTCAGCGTGATGTAGATTATGAAAGGTGCAGAGAAGGTGTTTGAAGGTTTTTATGTCACTCACATGGATGCTGCTTTCACTCTACAAACCTACAGTGTGTGTTTGCGATGTCCAGGATGTGGTTTGGTACTGTGGATGACACAGATAAACTCAAGGAACTCCTTGTCTGTTTGGTCATATTTGTTTATTTAATTTTGAAAATTCTTTGTCTGGAAATAATTTCAAACTTACATGAAAGTTTCAAGAATAAGAACAGGACAGGAATATGTGCCTTACCTCTTTGCCCCATTCGCTTTGTCGGTTGCACACACTCTCTCTCTGTGTTTACCTGTAGTTTCTTTTTTTGAACCATCTGAGAGTAAGTTGCATACATCATGGCCCTTTACCCCTAAACACTTCACTGTATGTTTCCTAAGAAGAAGGCTATTCTCTTACATAGCCATCATGCAGTTATTGGCTTCAGTGAACTGAACAGCGCTGTTGTCTACAGTTTTATCAGCGAACTCCGTAATGTCCTTAATGGCATTGTCCTGCAGTAGGGGACCCTGTCTGAGATCAGTTACTGCATTTAGTTGTCATGTCTCTTTATAGTCTTCTTTAGTCTGGAACATTTTCCTAGTCTTTCTTTGTATTTTATGATATGGATATTTTTGACGAATATAGTCACCCCCCCTTTGAAAAAATAGAACATTCCTCTCATTTATCTTGTAGACTATGTTTTTGGAGTTGTCAATTATTATTATTACTGATATTATCTATACGAGGAGAAATGGTGGCAGTGGTAGGGAGGCGGGGATGCTGCTGCTTCTTGGCTGTATGTGGTTCTGGAGGGCGGAGGAAGATGTGTTTGGGGGTTTACGTTACTGCCCTCTTTTCTCCTTCGTTTTTTATTCCCATCCACCACCAGGATGTAGGCTTATTTCCTGATACCTTCCACCATGTCTTTGATTGGTGTTGGGTTAGCATTTGGGTTGGGTCAACAGTGAGGAGTGAGGCTTAAGGATAAATCATCCTTTAGTGAGCAGCCTGTAGAAATGGAGGAGGAGTGCCGAGGTATTGCAGGCGTGGTAGCCAGGTGGTGGGTGCCTGCAGATCTCAGCTGTGGGCCTTCACAGTGTTGCATCTCAGGAAAGTAGGTAAAACAGATTTCACTTCAGGTCCTTGACAGCTGTGCTGATTAAGAAGCTTGAATGATGAGCCTGAGGACGTGCAGCCTGTGGGCCTGCGGAACTGAGAAAGTGGATGCTAAGTGTGTAGTAAGAGGAATGGCTGTTGGGCTCTGGTTCAGCAGAGACTGAGCAGATTAATTCTCATGGAGAACACAGTTTTGTCTCTGATCCAGGGGAAGTACTAATGTGATGGGCTTTCATACTGTGCTCTGGAGTGCTGTGCCTGCCGTCTTCCTCGGAGAGGGTAATGAGAATTACAACCTGCCTGGTCCCCGGGCCGCCTGCCTTGCCAAGGCCCTTGGCTCCTGCAGCCGTTGGCTCCTGTACCACTTAGTTGAGATTGCACCTGTGTTAGCTGGATGTTGAATTCTTGTTACCTGAATTAATCTCTGAAATCAGAATTTGGTATTACGCCTCTGCATCAAAGGCTCTACACTGGACACTTCTTGTTGGATTAGATGCAGCAACTTAAAGGCACCGTGCTGTACCATGGGTATAAATTTAACATGTCAGGAGAATCCAAGTTTTTGTTGTCAAGGAACAAAGAGTGGGATTCTTTCTTTCCAGTTTCATAGAGTGATAACAATGAACACTCCAAAGCAGTACAAGGGAGAAAATTCCCTTTACTGTGGGGCAAGTAAATTCTGCTGACAGTCAGGAAAGCTAATGACGGCCTTTCATGTAGAGATTTGAGACCCTAACCCCCTGTCTGCAGATTAGGAATTTTAAAAACACTCAGTTTTTATTTTATTTTATGTTATCAAATTTCTATTTAAAAAAGAATGCATGAAATACAGAAGAGTGCTTAGATACCGTGAAGAAACTTCCGTTTCCGGGAATGGTGAGCTTTGTTGTAGTTTGTCTGGGATATGTCTAGTTTTAGAGGTATGTATTTAAATAGCTGGTGAGCTGTGCAACTGTGATGGGTTGTCAATTGAGAAAAAGACCTTCCGTGTTTATGGTCTTTTGATACAATGACAAAATGATGGCAGGCATTTGAATCTTACCTGTGTGCAGGCACAGTGCTAAGTGCCTTCCTTACATTGTCTTATTATTTTACGAATAATAGCATCATAGAATTTATGAAGAATGTTTGAAATCTATCGATGTATGTATTTACCTGTTTTATATATATACCTATATATTTAATAAGGCATCATTCTATACATATTTTCTTTTAAAGGTATATTGTGGACGTGGTTCTGTGTTGGTAAATATAGATATGTATTATCTTAATGGAGTCAGAGTAGTCCCTTACATAGCTATACCATAATTTACTTAGCTAATTTTATTAATACACTGTAAAGTTGTTTTTTGTTCTTAAGTAATAATGCAATAAATGTTCATGTACTTATCTTCGTGCAGCTGTCTACTTCGTTTAGACAAGTTTCTAGGTGTGGAATTGCTGGGTTGGAGAGGATAGAATGCTTGACTTTTAAAATGATCCTCTTAGATCAAGAAAAAACTGAAACAATTATAGGGAGAGTTTAAAAAGGCCCATAGGAATGATATTCTGATGTTTCTCTTGTTTCTGTACTCTCTTTTGTTTTTAACCCTGCATGGTTGTGTAATGGTATTCTTTTTCCCTTTTGTAGTAAGCTGTGCTAGAACAAAAATGCAATGAAAGAAACACTGGATGAATGAAAAGCCCTGCTTTGCAACCCCTCAGCATGGCAGGCCTGCAGCTCATGACCCCTGCTTCCTCACCAATGGGTCCTTTCTTTGGACTGCCATGGCAACAAGAAGCAATTCATGATAACATTTATACGCCAAGAAAATATCAGGTACTAATGAGAACACTAATACTGGAGCATTTTCACTAAAATAGAGTAAATTAGCAGAGAGTTGACACAATTTATATAAAACTCATTTACCTTTTCAAGCTTTCCTCTTCTGATTAATTTTCTCATGCCAAATACTTTTGTTCTTAGTAGTCTTTTTCTTCCCTAACATCTGCTGGGTAATTGATTTGATAGTTTTATTTGTGAAGTTTCTTACTCTTTTCCCTCTGAAACCTCACTGTCCCTTAATGTCCATTTGGGTGTGTCTGTCCTCATGAGATGTGTCGGAATTGAGATTCGATTGAACAATCCTGAACTGGCAGAAGCACGGTTTCTGTGAATTTAGTCATTCATTTCACTCTAAAGAAGTATTCTGTCCATGCAAAATAAGTCTTACAGAAATTGTAAACGCCATTTCAAGGCTGTTTACACAACACAGCTAAATATAACAGGCATTTTAATGCCTGGATTATTATTCTTATATAAAGATATGGAAAGTATGTTTTTTGGGAAATTTATTGGAGGAAGATTTTAGAAAAAAAGAAATCTCCTCAATTAGAACAAAATCCAGTTTTCTAAGTTTGGTACTTCATTAAGAAGTGTGTAATCTTTCTTCCCACTGTGTCTTTAGGTTGAACTGCTTGAAGCGGCTCTGGATCATAACACCATAGTCTGTTTAAACACTGGCTCAGGGAAGACGTTTATTGCAGTACTACTCACGAAAGAGCTGTCCTACCAGATCAGGGGCGCCTTCAGCAGAAGTGGGAAAAGGACGGTGTTCTTGGTCAACTCTGGTAACGAAAAATTCTTTTCTCAAATTGTGTGCAGGAAATTGGATGAGATTTTATGATTAAGCATATTTTTCCTTTGGGTATTAAGTTAAATTATGAAAGTTTAGAGAGTTTGATGAGTAAGGTGCTTCCTGAAGCTCTGATAGGAGAAATGTCATTTTGTTTTATTTCTTAACTTTATGCTATTTCTCTTAAATATTAACCATTTTATTTCTCAGGTATTAAACTTAAGCTTTTCTCTTAAATGTAATGGCATCTAATTCTTATTCTGCATTTCTTTACTTTGGGAACATAATCTAATCTGAGTTGTTGCAGTTGTTTTGTTTTCTTTTTCTTTCTTTCTTTCTTTTTTTTTTGCTGAGGAAGATTAGCCCTGAGCTAACGTCTATTGTCAAATCTTCCTCTTTTTTTTTTTTAGATTTTATGTTTTTCCTTTTTCTCCCCAAAGCCCCCCAGTACATAGTTGTATATTCCTAGTTGTGGGTCCCTCCAGCTGTGGCATGTGGGATGCCGCCCCAGCGTCACTCAATGAGCGGTGCCGTGTCTGTGCCCAGGATTCGAACTAATGAAACACTGGGCCGCCTGCAGTGGTGCACACAAACTTAACTACTCAGCCACGGGACCGGCCCCCAAATCTTCCTCTTTTTTTTGCTTGAGGAAGATTAGTCCTGAGCTAACATCTGTGCCAATCTTCCCCTACATTATATGTGGGTTGCCATCACAGCGTGGCTGACGAGTGGTGTAGGTCTACATGCAGGATCTGAGCCCACAAACACAGCCGCCAGAGGGGGGCCTGCCAGACTTAACCACCAGGCAGTGTGGCTGGCCCACAGTGATTTTGTTTTTGACATTTTAGCTTCACAAAGTATGTCAAAAGGTGTTTGATTATGAGATAGGTAGCTCTTTGATTTATGGTTTTGCTATACCAGTTGTAGAAACAAAGTTAGATACTTCTTACAAGTTAAATATTCAGTAAGAGTTTAAGATACTGGTTTTTATGTGTTTGGGATTGTATACTAAGATAAAAAGCGTACCATGTGAACCTGAGCCGCTGGGGTACTAATATAATCGTGTTGCCCCTCTCCTTTTTTTTAGATTGTCTCAGCATGTGATGTTCTCATGTGCTTTAAATACGTATTAGACTGTCTTAACTTTTTAGTGAAATGATCTAATTTTATTGAAGAAAACAGGAGGGGTGGATCTGGAGGGGTTACCATTCCAGCCTAGGAGTTACCATCTTAGGTTGGTGACAATCAGCTGCAGAGGAGGAAGGTGGCGTAAGGTTCTCTGAAGGACAGAGGCAGGTGGTAAGTCTAGTAAGTGCATTTTGGAGGATAACCTTGGAAATATTTTAAATTGGCTATCAAAAAAAAATTGATGATTAGGTGTAATATGTAATAATAAGGATTTCCTTAACTGTCTTAATCATTAGTAGTCCAGAGAGCCAACTAGCTAGGATTTCTCATATTTACATGGAGCACTATGTTTGTAATCAGCCAACCAGGTTGCTCAGCAAGTGTCAGCTGTCAGAACGCATTCGGATCTCAAGGTTGGGGAATACTCAAACCTAGAAGTCAATGCATCTTGGACAAAAGAGAAATGGAACCAAGAGTTTACTAAGCACCAGGTAAGACTTGTAGAGAAACTTCACTTCATAAATTCCTGTAGGTCGTTGACGTGGTTTATAAGATGACCTGTGGCCTTGGTTATCTGAGTTAGGATTGAAAACTCTACTTTCCTGTGCCTCGTCAGCCTACAAACCAGCCCTGATATGCTCTTTCTCACTTTAGCTCATCCTAAACCAAATAAATGATTGATTTATGTTGCTCTTACTTCATGGAAAAGAATCACCTTTACCATATGATTTACTTGCTTGAAAAACACAAATTCCCACAACCTGTTTCCAGCTTGTAGATAACCTGCTTTCGGAAAATTTACCCTTGAGTCAAATGTCTTGAAACTGGAGAGGTTCCTTAGTTGAGATCTTTGGTCTTTGATGCAGACTTCCTCTAACTTACACGTTTCCGTCTAGCCAGCATGCGTTGAGGGCCTTATTGTGGGTCGATGTTGGTGGATCTGGAGTGGTGAAGAGATGCTTCCTCACCTTAAGCAGTCCACAGTCTACTGGTGTGTCTCACATACTGCCTTAAGTCCTCTTTAATAAAGCACGTAAATGTCCACAGAGTGACAAGCGGTAAGAAGAACATTCGGTTTGCGTCTTCTTCCAGGAAACCAGTTGGTTCAAGGGGAAAAAAAAGGAAAAAACAGTGTGAATTGTTTTGTGATTTGATTAAATTGACAGGTCTCATCAGTCAAAATAGGCTGTAGAAACCTGAAAACCTGAAAGAGATTTAGTAGATTTATCATAAAACATGGTCTCCATCATCAAGAGTTTTTTGTCATGGTCTGTTTCCACATTTTCCTAACTCTACTTCTTGATTCCAACATATGAGCTTCCATATGTTTAGAATTTTTAAATTTTGACTAATGAATTTCTTAATCCTGACCTACAATGCAGTGGTTCTGTAATGTGATTTCATGTAAGTGCGTCTAGGCAGGTGAATGGCATGTTTTGTGTGCTGATATCAGTTTTGTTTTAGGTTCTTGTTATGACTTGCTATGTCGCCTTGAATGTTTTGAAAAATGATTACTTATCACTGTCAGACATTAACCTCTTGGTGTTTGATGAGTGTCATCTTGCAATCCTAGATCACCCCTACCGAGAAATTATGAAGGTAAGTTTTTAGATTTTGTCAGTCTTAATTCAGATCAAATTACTAAGTACAAGCAGTATTTTTATATATCAAAAACAATAGCATTAGTTACCAATTTTGTGACTGTGGTTCCAGAGTATGAAAAATAAATATTAATGTTCCTTTAAATCTGTAATCTATATAATAATAAAGTATAATAAATAATCTATAATATCTAAATCTATAGTAAAATTTTAAACATAAATAAATGAATTATGTAATTTGTCATAAATGAATTACATAATAATCTGCCATAGCGTATTTAAATGTGACTTTTTGATAAACAGATCTTTTAAACGAGCTACAATAATTCCATAAGCAATATTTTTAGTATTGTCAGTCTTTTTGACCTGTTTTAATATGGTAATGTCTCTTTTGTTATGACCTTGCGAAATGAATTCCTTACTGTCAGTATCTTTTCTTATGTTAGCTCTGTGAAAATTGTCCATCATGTCCTCGTATTTTGGGACTAACTGCTTCCATTTTAAATGGGAAGTGTGATCCAGAGGAATTGGAAGAAAAGATTCAGAAACTGGAGAAAATTCTTAAGAGTAATGCTGAAACTGCAACTGACCTGGTGGTCTTGGACAGGTATGCACTACAATTGACTGGAGGTATGCACTACATTTGACGTGGTGGTCTTGTACAGGTATGCCCTACGATTGACATGGTGGTCTTGGACAGATACGCTCTACAGTTGACTTGGTGGTTTTGGACAGGTATGCTCTACAATTGACTTGATGGTCTTGGACAGGTATACTTTATGATTGCCATGGTGGTCTTGGACAGGTATGCTCTATGATTGACGTGGTGGTCTTGGACAGGTATACTCTACGATTGACGTGGTGGTCTTGGACAGGTATACTCTACGATTAACATGGTGGTCTTGGGCAGATATGCTCTACAATTGACTTGGTGGTTTTGGACAGATATACTCTATGATTGACTTGATGGTCTTGGACAGGTATACTTAGGATTGACTTGATGGTCTTGGACAGGTATACTCTACGATTGATGTGGTGGTCTTGGACAGGTATGCTCTACGATTGACTTGATGGTCTTGGACAGGTGTGCTCTACGATTGACGTGGTGGTCTTGGACAGGTATACTCTACGACTGACTTGATGGTCTTGGACAGGTATACTCTACGACTGACTTGATGGTCTTGGACAGGTATGCTCTACGATTGACTTGATGGTCTTGGGCATGTATACTCTACGATTGACTTGGTGGTCTTGGACAGGTGTGCTCTACGATTGACTTGGTGGTCTTGGGCAGGTGTGCTCTGCGATTGACTTGGTGGTCTTGGACAGGTGTGCTCTACGATTGACTTGATGGTCTTGGACAGGTATGCTCTACGATTGACTTGATGGTCTTGGGCATGTATACTCTACGATTGACTTGGTGGTCTTGGACAGGTGTGCTCTACGATTGACTTGATGGTCTTGGGCAGGTGTGCTCTGCGATTGACTTGGTGGTCTTGGGCAGGTGTGCTGTACGATTGACGTGGTGGTCTTGGACAGGTGTGCTCTACGATTGACTTGATGGTCTTGGACAGGTGTGCTGTAGGATTGACGTGGTGGTCTTGGACAGGTGTGCACTATGATTGACTCAGCTTTAAGGAGACTAGCCATAACTGATTTTAAGCCTGAGGCTCTTTTAAGGTGCCTTGCAGGTGGTACCTGTTTAAGTGAACAAACAGCTGTTAGAAAGAATGAGCAAGACTAAGAATCCTTTATCAGGACAGTTACCCGTGAATATAGGAACCTAACGTTGTTTCCACAGAAAGGAGCAGATGGAAGTGTTTCTGCCTGGAGAGAATATTGCATTAGCGTCAGCCTTTTCTGTTTGCTGATGTTGACAGGGACTGGGAGTTTGGACAGTAAATTTGTGTCCTTTTCTGTCAATGTGTGTGCTTTGTTGTTCTGACCTAAATGTCCCACATGATGCTTTGAAAGAACATTAAGTTGTGTAGAGAATTCAATGTTTTACAGTGTGCTTTAAAATAATTGGAAGCAACCTGTAGTTTTGAAAATGGTGTAAATTTCTGAGAAAGGTGTTGTTTATGATTTCTAGGTTTGTCTCCTTTTGAGGAAGTTGCTATTTTGAGTTTCCTTAAAATGCACACATACCACATACACAACCTTTTTGATTTAAGTTAGTGGAAGGGAACCTATATAACTTAGGTTTTAAAATAAATGTAATTACTTTGATTCCTATTAAAATACCCTTATATCCTTATTAGATACAGTCTTTAACAAGGCTAACGAGTACCAAGTGGTAGTTCTTGGAACAGTTATAATAAACAGAGAAGAGTGACTTCTTGGCTTATGGAATTAACTCAGACGTTGGTTTTGAATGCTGGCTCCACTCATTTGAGCTGTGTGACTTCAAGTGAGTCATTTACTGTCCCTGAACCTTTAAAATGGTGCTGACAGTCGTTTCGGGGATTCTTTGATGGTCAGTTACATTTACACATGGAAAACGCCTTGCAGTGCGCCTGTCATTTGGTAGGAATTTGGGAAAAGCTGTCTTTGTAGCATGCGAAGAAAAGGTAATATTTTTGATTCATGGAACTTAGGTATCCAAATGCCAAATGAAAGACCAGTCCCGTCGCCCTTAGGACATGCTGTTTCTGACTTCCCTGGGCCCACACCGTCTGTGACGTACAAGTCCAAGGCTGTGTTTTTGCTTTATCTGGCCTGAATCAGGTTGCCAGCTCGGCAGTACTGGAGGTCTTCAGGAGCAGGAGAGGTGTTAGAGCATTTCAGTAAAACTGATCAGTAACGTGTTGAATTTGGCGTTACCTAGTTCTCTAAACGTGACTCTTAAAGTATAAATTCCAGCTGAGAGTAATGAAAACTATAGTATTTAAATATGTCTTTACTGTATTTTGTTTCTTTAGTTAATCATTGTATTAATTAGAATATTATGTGCCACGCTCATTGTCATAGTTCATGGAAGGCATGACAGATCCAAGGAATGATATCATAATGGATTGAAAGTTGGGAGAGCTTTCCTTACAAGGACTTGTTAAAAATACGTTAAAAATAAAATTAATATGTGCAAATGCTAAAAGTTTCCAATAGTATGGAAATGGATAAATTTAATAATACTTTTCCTCTATGATCTGTCCCCCCATCCCTGTTTCTGCTTCTGAGAAGTAATCATTATTGAGTTTCTTGAGTATTTTGACTGACATTGTTCCTCATTCTGCCTGATGCCTAATGGGACAAGAGATGGAAGTCTGAATCTGAAAAACAAAACAGAAAACCTGGGATGATAATGAAATCAGAAAAGTCACAAAATTCTTTGATTGTCAGCCTTAAGCAGTCATTCCTTGAGACCTAACAGGCAAACACAGCACAAAGAGTGCCACTTTAGGAAGGCTGGTTGTGACCTGCCTGTGTCCCAGGGAGGTATGCAGACTGAAAATAGGAAGTTTTTTTTGGTTTGGCTGTGTAATGGATCATAATGCTGTAGTGAATGTATTGTGGTATCGACAACTTTTGTTTCTATGTTAAAGATACACTTCTCAGCCATGTGAGATCGTGGTAGACTGTGGACCATTTACTGACAGAAGCGGGCTTTATGAAAGACTGCTGATGGAGTTAGAAGAAGCACTTAATTTCATCAATGACTGTAACATATCTGTACATTCAAAAGAAAGAGATTCTACTTTAATTTCTAAACAGGTAAGCATATACAAAGGAAGTATAGAAAGTATAATAAAAGGTTTCTGTTTATTTTTAATATTGAAATAAAAATATGCTTCTAATGAGGCTACTTTCTGTAGATGTTAGTTTAAGGCCTTGCCTTCTTATGTCTTTGGACATTTTTCGTTGAACGTTTCATATGGGGTAGAGTTTACTGTGACCTGACAGACATTTATATTATAAAGTATAGACCTCCCAGATTTAAGGAGATGAGTTAGGATTTATGGTATGGTTATTTAAGTGTAAAGAGTGAGTCCTTTTTTTCTTCTTCTTGGTCAGATGGGTTAGTTCCTGCTCAAACCCTCGGGCTAGACAAATTCCTCTGCTGTTTTCTTGTATATAAGTAGATATGAGCCTGTCCTCCCTGAGTGGTACAGCTTTGAGAAGAGATCTCTTAGGACAGTGGTCCTTAAAGTGTGGACTGCAGATCAGCAGCATCAGCATTCCTCTGGAACTTGTTAGAAATGCACATTGTGGACCCCACCCTTGACCTGTGTCAGAAGCTCTGGGGTGGGGTCCAGCTGTCTGAGATTTGACAAGCATTCCAATTATCTTGATGCATTAAAACTTGGGAGCTGTTATTGTAGGACTTTGCCCCCGTTTGTCAATGTTAACACTGTATTTAGTCTGAGGCTTAATTTCTCTCCTGCTGATTTTTTCTGGAGCAGCAATGCCCAGACTCTCCTCGGCCCTTGAATTCTCATTAAGTCCATAATCACCCCTTTTACTTGCCTGCAGAACTGGCGATTCCTCAGTTTTAGCCTCGCTTTGGATTTCCATTCTGCTCTGAGCTAGGGTTGTAGGTCCCGGCACTCTGGATGTAGATAAAGTTCAAGGAAAATTGTCTTCCTCCTCTTTGATACCTAAAGTAAAATTACTCCTCTACATAATTTCTTGCATATTTACCTGGAAGTCAGTGACTCAGTTGTACTTCTAACTAATCACAGATCTAAAATTAAGTTTTATTAACCTTATACAATTGCATCTTTTAATTTCTGTTATTTGATTATTTTTGCTGAAAACAAAAGGATGGTTCTGGGCACATATATATGAAAAAGTAGAGCTTGAAAAAGACCACTGGCCCCTCCCCCCAACCTTGGAGAATTAACCTCAGTGTTTATATTAGTAGGATACATTTATTTTGAAGGGCCAGATTGAAGACAGCTTAAATCCCGATTAAACCCCATATGAAAATGCCACATGGTTATTGTTTAGCATTTGGCTCTTTACGTTTTTTTGTAGATCCTGTCAGACTGTCGTGCGGTATTGGTGGTTCTGGGACCCTGGTGTGCTGATAAAGTGGCTGGAATGATGGTAAGAGAGCTACAGAAGTACATCAAACATGAACAGGAGGAGCTGCACAGGAAATTCCTATTGTTTACAGATACTTTCCTGAGGAAGATCCACGCACTCTGTGAAGAGCACTTCTCACCTGCCTCACTTGACCTGAAATTTGTAACTCCGAAAGTCATAAAACTGCTTGAAATCTTACGCAAATATAAACCATATGAGCGACAGCAGTTTGAGAGTGTTGAGTGGTATAATAATAGGAATCAGGATAATTATGTGTCTTGGAGTGATTCTGAGGATGATGATGAGGATGAAGAAATTGAAGAAAAGGAGAAGCCAGAGACAAATTTTCCTTCTCCATTTACCAATATTTTATGCGGAATTATTTTTGTTGAAAGAAGATATACAGCAGTTGTCTTAAACAGGTAAATCTCTAAGATTAACATTTTTTTCTGTAGTAGAACAAGGCAGCTTTCTGTTTTGTGAAGTGATATGCTGTAATAGCATTAAGAGCTAGCGGAAGGGTTATGTAACTGTCCTTCACTTGGCACCATCATAATTCAAGTGTAATGCTGTGCTGGGGTTCACAGAAAGGATGTTTACGTATGCAATAGCTTTTCCAAAAGGCTAGATTTGACATGACTGAGAGTCTTGTCTTCTTTTTTTCCTCCCCAAAGCCCCAGTGCATAGTTGTATATCCTAGTTGTAGGTCATTCTAGTTCCTCTGTGTGGGATGCTGCCACAGCGTGGCTTGATGAGTGGTATGTAGGTCCACCCCCAGGATCCGAACTGGCCAATCCCAGGCCACCAAAGCAGAGTCCGCGAACTTAACTACTCAGCCACGCGACTGGCCCAGATTTTTTCTTAAAGGATGCTAATCTATTCTAATCCATCTAAAATAGAGAGCAAGGATAGATGAACTAAGTTAGATTAAAGTAAAGTATCTCTTGTTTTGTATTCAGTTGTTAGATTCAGTTCAGATATTTACTCAGCTGTGACTGTGTGTTAGGCATTGCATTAAGCGTTTCACACCAAGCTTTCTCCTTCAGGAAATCTTAGGATAAATTTCATCTGGGTATTATTATGGCTAGTTGTTTCTTTTTTTTGAGGAAGATTAGCCCTGAGCTAACTACTGCCAGTCCTCCTCTTTTTTGCTAAGGAAGCCTGGCCCTGAGCTAACATTCGTGCCCATCTTCCTCTACTTTATACATGGGACGCCTGCCACAGCATGGCGTGCCAAGCGGTGCCATGTCTGCACCCGGGATCCAAACCGGCGAACCCCAGGCCGCCAAGACGTGGAACGTGTGAACTTAACTACTGCGCCACCGGGCCGGCCCCAGCTAGTGTTTTTTTTTTTAATTGAGGTTATGATAGTGTACAACCTTGTGAAATTTCATCTGTACGTTATTGTTTGTCAGTCACAGTATAGGTGCGTCCCTTCACCCTTTGTGCCCACCCGCCTCCCTCCTTCCCCCTGGTAACCACTAAATAGTTCTCTTTGTCCATGTGTTTGTTTATCTTTGTGTCTAGTTGTGGGGTTTTTTTTTTTTTTTTTGAGGAAGGTTAGCCCTGAGCTAACATCTGCTGCCAATCCTCCTCTTTTTGCTGAGGAAGACTGACTCTGAGCTAACATCTGTGCCCATCTTCTTCTACTTTATATGTGGGACACCTACTACAGCATGGCTTGCCAAGTGGTGCCATGTCCGTTCCTGGGATCTGAACCTGCGAACCCCGGGCCACCAAAGTGGAATGTGTGCACTTAACTGCTACGCCACCAGGCCAGCCCCTGTGGCTAGTTTTTTTATGTTAGCCTTTTTTCCTTAACAAATGTTTATTCAAGTTTGCAGCGGAAAAAGCGGAAAAAGTTTAGAACAACTGGATTTGCAGTTTGGATTGGTTCATAGACCACATATTAAAATTTTCTGAATCAGAAGAGAATAAAAGTGTTAGGGAAGAATTCCGAGAATATTGGCAAGGGTGATAATGAATCCAAATTAGGTTGTGGATTTCCATCCCTCCCCCTCCTTTGACAGAAGTTTATGTTTCCTGAATGCAGACCTAGCCAAAGAGCTAGACCTCAGATTTGTGTCCGGTGGTCACTTAATGTATGGTCCTTTTGGTTTGTGGCTAGATGCTCTATTATTTATAAGGGCAAAAAAAGTGCCCTTATTTTATACTTCAGACCATCTACTTTTCTACGAGATCCATTAATTGGCAAAGTTGATCGCTAAGAGCCTTTTCTGCAAGTAGTGATCTCGGAGGAGAAATTAAGCTTTGTTTCCTGAGGCAATTTGAGATTTTTTTTCTAAACTGCTTCTGACTGTTTTGGGGCTTTGAAAACCTACTTGAGTAACGAGAAATTGGACTCTGGGGTAGTCATCTGGCGGTGTTCAGTCTTGTAATTTTCCTGGTCCTTGGGCCTGATCCTTATGATGAATACAGACTAAAATAACTTTAGGTGGTGAATTACACTGGAATCACAAGTTTAAGATTGGAAAGGGGCTTCTCTGACTACCTAATCCAACAACTTATTTTTATAAAAATGCGAAGGGGCCTCAGGAGGAAAAGTGATTTGCCCTGAGTTAAATTGCTAGTCAATGGCAGAGACAATTCTAGAATCCTGATATCCTGCCTCCTAGTTTCCAGTTCTCTCTACAATCATAATGCCCTAAGCGTCACTGAACACGGCCCTGTGCTTTCCGGTGGAAGACTGCCAGGAGACAGACCAGGGAGCATGACTGTCGGGACCATTTCTTAGAATGGGGGAAAGGCATTTCAGGGGTCAGAAAAGTTGCGTATTGGCGCAGTGCTAAGCTCGTTATAGACATATTCCCTGCCCCCATACAGGATGGTTTAAGAATTAAATAAATGTTCTGGGCCTTGAAGAGAAGGAATGGAGTTTCTTTTCTTCCTTTCCCTTCTTCTCTGTATGTTTTTTTAAGGTTTATCAAAAATCAATCAGTTACTTTCTGTTGACTTTGAGGATCAGATTAATTGTGATCAACTTTCATAAAATGTGGCTGGAGTTTAGTGTTGGAGGATGAATCTGGAGCAGTTTGAGAGCTGACTTTATGGGCAACTAATTAAATATACAATAGAGGTCTTGTTTCAGTAAGCTTTTTAATAAGCTTAGAAAAACTTCCAGAAATCCAGATTCTTTCCTTCCATCAATTTAATGGGAGGAAAACTCCTTCTTCAGTGAAGTTTCATGGGAGTGTAAGCTATTGTAATACACGGGGAGTTTTCTGCTCTCCTAACAAAAAAAATAACAGCTACTTCTATATAAAATGTTGGATCGTATATAGTCTTAGGTATATTGTTTTCCTTTGCCTTATATGCAGAGGGCTTTATGGTTTTTAATTTACCTATATATATATTTTTAAATGTCACAACACTCCACAAAGGAGTAAGGTAGAGATTTTTACTATATTATAGATGAGGAAACTAAGACTCAGTTTGTAACCCTCCCAAATGACACAGCTACCAAGTGGTTGGAAACACCCTCCGCCCTCCAGGTCCAGTGCCCTCTCACTGTGTCGTTCACTAGTGTTGTGACGTTGGCGTTGGACAAACCTGGGTTCACACCCTACCTCTACTCCCCCCCTTTTTTTTCCTAATAACTTTTTATTTGGAGATAATTTTAGGTTTACAGGAAAGTTGCAAAATAGTCCAGAGTTGCCCTTTACCGCCCTCTGGTTTCCCGCATCTCTTATGATGATAACATCTTAGGTTATCCTGGTGCATTTGTCACAACCAAGAAACTAACATTGATGTATTGCTGTTAACTAAACTCCAGCCTTTATTTGAATTTTACCAGTTTCTCCATTAATGTCCTCTTTTTAATCCAAAGTCCTGTATTGCGTGTAGTCGGTATGTCTCCCTGGTCTCCTCTGGGCTATTAGTTTCTCGGTCGTTGCTTGCGTTTCGTGGCCTGGGCGGTCTTTAGGTGTCCTGGTCAGGTATCTTATAGGACGTCTCTCAGTTTCAATTTGTCTCGTGTTTTCTCAGGAGTAGACTGGGGTAGTGGGATTTGGAAGAATCCACAGGGCTGAAGTACCCTTCTCGTCCCCAGGGATTCATAGTATCGACATGACGTATCAGTGGTGATATTAGACTTTGCCACCTGGCCCTGACAGTGTTTGCCTGGTTTCTCTGCTGTGAAGTTACTGTTTTTCCCTTTCCTTCCTGTGTTCTTTGGAAGCGAGTCACCAAGTCTGGCTTATCCTGGGAGGGAGAGATTAAGCTCCATTCCTGGAGAGTGATGTATCTGTGTGTATTAGTGGAATTCTTTGTAAGGAAATCATGCCTTTTTTATCCTATTTATCTATCTTTTTTTTTTTTTTGAGGAAGATTAGCCCTGAGCTAACATCTGCTGCCAATCCTCCTCTTTTTGCTGAGGAAGACTGGCCCTGAGCTCACATCCATGCCCATCTTCCTCTACTTTATATGTGGGATACCTGCCACAGCATGGCTTGACATGTGGTGCCATGTCCGCACCCGGGATCTGAACCGGTGAACCCCGTGCTGCCAAACTGCTGTGCCACTGGGCTGGCCCTTTTTTTTTTTTTTTTTTAAGATTGGCACCTGAGCTAACAACTGTTGCCAAACTTTTTTTTTTTTTCCTGCTTTTTCTCCCCAAATCCCCCCAGTACGTAGTTGTGTATTTTTAGATGTGGGTCCTTCTAGTTGTGGCATGTGGGACGCCGCCTCAACATGGCCTGACGAGCGGTGCCATGTCTGCACCCAGGGTCCCAACCAGCAAAACCCTGGGCCTCCGAAGCAGAGCAAGTGAACTTAACCACTCGGCCACAGGGCTGGCCCCTATCTATCTATTTATATTTACTGAATCATGTTCTTTTATCGGTATGGTCTCCTGTTTGTTTAGTTTATACTTTGGGTTATAAACTAATACTAGGTTATTGACTTTGTTGTTCAAATTGTTCCTCCTTGGGCCCTGGGAGCTCTTTGAGGTTAGCTCCTGTGTCCCTTTGGCATACTCTCATCCTTTTGCTTTTTGAGCACTTCTTTACTTTTTGGTGCCACGAGATGTTCAAGGTTCTTGTATTTTCCCTGCTCTGGCCATAGAGTCAGCCATTTCTCCAAGGAGCCCTGGATCCTTTTATTTCTACCCACTTTTAGATGTATATTTTGCGAAAGTTATTTAAGTTTTTAAAGACTGAGCATCTTCATCTGTAAAATAGTAGTAATACCTCCACCTCTTATTGGGTTGTTAATAAGAGACAATGTATATATAAATGCCTGTCTTATCACCTGACACACAGTAGGTGCTAATTTCTTAGGTTCTTTATGCACACATTCGGGGGATACAGTATCAGTATACTATAATATCAGCGATAGTCTTTTGGTAAGATTATAGAGGAATTGCATTTGATTTTTCTCACATTGACAAGAAAATATAAGTAGGAAGGATAATATTAAAGGTGTTGTTGATAACATACTTTGGTACCTGGCAGAGATTTCAAATGATGCTTGTCTATTTGAATTTTTTTTCCTTTAGGGTTAACTGTGTAAATTACCACATTTAATCAAATCACAAGTTTTGGTAGTAATCTGCTAGTTTTCTGAATCGGGCGTCCATGTTTCCTGTTTTGGGCCATGCCATTTTCGATGTAGTTGGGGAGGCAGTGTGCATTTACACCCAGCGTCAGCTGTGGGCCATGCCAGCTGCAGAGAGTTAGGCACAGAGGCTGAGGGTAAGCATCTAGAAACTCTTAGTTTGGACAGTAGCTTTTGTCTGCTGAATGTAATACAGTTGGTGCCTGGATTTTGATGCTTTTTTAGTTTCATTTTCTAAATGGTTAATTTGGTTTCTGATGGATTTGAAATTAGAAAGAAAATAACCAGTTCTTCGCTACAGCTAGTTTGAGAAGCTCCGTGCACTGGAGAACAGTGTGGTTTATCACACAGCTCGCTTGTGGAGCAGCTCCCCTAGACTCACTGTAGAAATGAAAAGAAACCAGCCTTTGCCCCACCAGCCCTGTGGTCCCAGGAGCTCCAGGAGCAGTTAGTGTCGCTCCCTCGTCAGCTCCCGACAGCCAGGGACTGCATCTTCTTTCTCGGGAAGCCTCGCTCTTCGTCGTGGGCACGTGATTAGGCAGTGCTTAAACTGATCTGACAGAGAAATAAAGTTCTCTCTAAACGCTATCAGCATAGGATATAGCATTTAATTGTTGTTTACAAGAGGCTTTGCTTGTTTATGTGCCTGCTGCTGCTTCTGTTCTCTGCATGTTGCTGTGGGTTTCATTAAGGAGAAATAAATCCGCTCTGCTTCCGTTTCTCAGCTAATTGAAGTCTGCCAGATCATTTTGGCAAAGTAAAATACATTCTTTGCCTAATTAGGAGTAACTTGAAAGGCATTTCTGTTACATTCAAATTGGTGCCTATTTACATAAGCTAAAATTTGGAAGTACAAATTATTTCTAAGATAATTTCATATTTTAGGTTTTTTGGCGTGCTATTTGCTTGTAACACTGCTTTTTGTTACTGACATCATAAGTGTATTATGATAATTGAACAAAGCTTGGAACATATGAAGGGAGGTCTGATTCTGGACATTTTAAGTACTTGAATTGTAGAACAGACTCAAACTAACCTTACATGTGCACGTGTTTTGCTGATTGGGAGGCAAGAAGATATGCTAGATGGCCACTCAAGGTTTCTTCAAGTTCTTTGATATTAGTCTGTCTAATGTATTTAAAAAAAAATGATTTGACTTAAAAATGCTATTTTCTATTAGGAATTTATACTATGCTATATGACTTCAGAAGAACCATATGGAATCACTTATGGCAGGTGTGGAACCATTTATCCTGTGTGCTGAGTTTTTGAACGTGGATATTTCCAAAATAGCTGTAATGGCAGCACTAACTGTTCACCTTCTGTACCTGGGTAACATGATCCACCCCGGAGCTCTTTCCCATCTCTTAGCTGGGAGCCGGCTTTAGGTTGCCAGCATTCTGCCTCAATACAGAGGAGCAGGCAGGAAGGGGAACGAGTCGGGAGCCGCTTCTCCTTCAGGGCAGGATGGGGTGGGGGCTGTCTGGCATTGCTAGGCCAGGAGCTCAGGCTAGTGTTAGATAGAACTGTGGTCAGTGGCCTGGGGACAGGAAAGTGGTGGGAGGGGAGATCTTACCAATAGAGGTGACGTTTCTTTCCCTAGAACTCTGCTTCCCATGATTCAGGGTGTTGGGGTAAGACTAAAAGAAGTAACCAGGCTTCTTTTCACGCACAGCTAGAATCTCTTACTGCATGTAGAGGGAGAGTGAGGTTTCCTTTGCTGTGGGAATTCTCCCTTTGGCGTCAGGGCGTTTGGTACATACTCTGTATGAGAGTGACCGTGGAGAGAAGGGCGTGCCTGCTGCACAAGTTGTGTGTGCATTTAGAGACGTGCTCCAACTTTTAGAGAAGCGTGTGTGGCTTTTGTCGTTAGAAGTCCTGGCCTAAAGCCAAGATGTGTGAGGAATCTGTGTTTCTCTCTGCCTAGCCCTGTCCCCTCCTGGGCCACATTTCTATTTAGTCAGCACTGCCCAGTTAGGAAGTTTGAGGGGCTGTGAGCATTTCATTCATCAATGTAAGTCAGCCCTGTGCTTGGTGTTAGTGTTTGGGCCGCAGATCTGAGCAGGGAAGAGTGGCAATGATTTCTGTTTAAGCTGGTTGGGAAAAAAATATCGAGACCATTTTGTTAGGTATGTGGCAAAAAATGCATGTATTTCCATTTTAAGGGAGACCTTACAAACAAAAGTTTAAATTTTTTTCCCTCAGCAGTGCTTAACTTCCAAATGTGTATAATTTTCTTAGATTGATAAAGGAAGCTGGCAAACAAGATCCAGAGCTGGCTTACATCAGCAGCAATTTTATAACTGGACATGGCATCGGAAAGAATCAGCCTCGGAACAAACAGATGGAAGCAGAATTCAGAAAACAGGAAGAGGTAACTCAAGTTAAAAGAATTGTACGATAACAATTTTCAGAGCATATACAGACAAACTGCACCCCTAGGAGCTCCCTTTCTTCATAGTTCCTCAGCGTTTTTTTGTAATACAGAATACTTGTTCATACGTTGACTAGCTGTCTCCTGTGAGCTAGCTCTGTAACGAATCACGTGTTCAGAATTAGAATAACTGTTTGGTAAGTCAGTTTTGTGTCATAATTATCAACCATTTCATTTTCTTTTATTGGACTGATGGCACACAACTACATTTCAGAGAAAATCAAAGCTTGTGTAAGCGTAACTCCCACTGACTCTGTGTAACTCAGAGGCCACAAACTGAAATCTTTTCCTAGAAAGTGTTTCGTTTTCTATTTAAAGTTCTACCTTGGTTGAATACTGTAAAAATAACACTATATTTTAAAGATGTTGGTTTAACTTTTTTCATTGTTTTTAAGGCTAAAACCTAATATAGTCTTCTGGCTTGCAAATGAAAACTTATTTAAAGTTTGTTATTGAACTTACAAAGTAGCAGAATGATTCATATTGAAGTTATTTTCTATGTTGCAGCTTTCTGATGCTCCATGTTTGAGGGGTTCAGTAGCCAGAGTCTGGATTTGTTTAAAAATCAACTTTATTATTTAACTTTATTTTGGTTTGGTAAATGATATTTTAAATCTAGTACGAAACAAGTTTTCACTTCATTTTTTAATCAATTCTGATTTCCTTAAATTGAAAATGTCCCAGGATGCCAGAAAATAAGTTACACCTTGCTTGTAATTTTTAATTCCAAGTGATTGGGGGATGTTAGTAAGTTTGGACATCTTTGGAGATATGTTGGCACGTCTCATAGACATAGGGTGTCATATGGAGGGTCATAATGTCAATAGGACTCCAGAAGTGGATTCATTTGTTCACTTTGTTGATTAGATTCTTTTGTGGTCAGTAAGAAGTCAGCCGCTTTAGCCTGAAGGCTTTCTGCGACTTGTACCTGGGTCCTTCTGTAGAGTAGAAAGGCACCTTGATTTTTCCGGTCACATTCAGTTGAAAATTATCATTAAATCAGTTTCTTTGCCGATGTGTTTATGCATCTCGAGTTTTCTATGATGTTGTCATCTTCTTTAGCCTGGCCTTAAAGATTTTGCATGCCCAGAGCATGCATCAGAAATGACAATTGTCACTTATTTCTACTATATTGTTTTCTTTGGAAAATTTCTTAGAATTGCTTTTCTTGGTGGATTTTTTTTCAGGTACTTAGGAAATTTCGAGCACATGAGACCAACCTGCTTATTGCAACAAGTATCGTGGAAGAGGGTGTTGATATCCCAAAGTGCAACTTGGTGGTTCGTTTTGATTTGCCCACAGAGTATCGATCCTACGTTCAATCTAAGGGAAGGGCAAGGGCACCAATCTCTAATTATATAATGTTAGCAGATACGGACAAAATAAAGAGTTTTGAAGAAGACCTTAAAACGTACAAAGCTATTGAAAAGGTAAGATTTAAAAATTAATGTGCTATCTTTATTTTCTATTTGCCTAGAAATAGATAAAAGCTTTTATCTACAGAGAATAGTCTCAAGAGGGGTGTGTAACGTGTACATTATAGAAAAGTCGAGAATATTTGCAAACAGCCAGCAGTATTTTACAAAGTATTTGAAAGCTCACGATAAAATAGCTGTGAAAATGGTCATATGGATTATTGAGGAAGAATGTCCAGGAAGTGAAGTGTGCTGTTAGTGTGAACAGTGAGGTAATAGTTAGTTGCTTGAGTTGTCGAGTGATTTGAGAATGATGACAAAGACTCTGTACTCTGAAAGGCTGGCAGTCACGTGTGTGTGTGTAGGTTTAGTACTGTGTACACCTTACACCTGTATGGCGAGTGTCTCCGCGTGATTGGAGCTGGGAAGGATGCGTTGGGAGAAATTTTCTGCAGCAGGTGACTTTGGAGTATTGAAGTGAGTTTAGGAGAGAGATGTTTCACGTCAAGAGAGCTTTTTCTGTAGGTATAGAGGCAGACGTCTAACGTATGGCAAAGAAGACCTTTATTCTCATCATAAATTCTGTTTTTAAATTGTTCAGATCTTGAGAAACAAATGTTCCAAGTCAGTTGATACTGGTGAGACTGACATTGAGCCTGTTGTAGATGATGATGACGTTTTCCCACCGTACGTGTTGAGGCCTGAGGATGGTGGCCCGCGAGTCACAGTCAACACGGCCATTGGACACATCAATAGGTAGGGTATCACACCATCTGCGTGGAAAACCTGTGAGCATTGCAGACTGAAGTCTAAACCTGGAAGCATTGTATTATTGTTTGCCTTTTGCAAACCATCACCAGTGTTTTCATTTATGGGTTGTAATATTTTGATGTGAGAAAGAAAAGAAGTTGCTTTTTTCCGTTCGTGTTTTTTTTGGTCAAAAGGTAAAAACAGTGTTGTGCAGTAATAAATGTTTAGTTCTTATTGGCAAGGCTGACATGATGAAACCATGCTTGTTTTAATTAGATTTAATTTAATTTTACAATGCTCACAAATTTTTTTCTGATTCCCGAAATTTGTTGTTTTGTGCCATAACTGTTGGGGGATGTTGAATTTTCCATTAGCAACAGTGTAAGATTATGATAAATTAACTTGTGTTCTTGAGTGTGTTTTTAAGTTACTTTGTCCTAAATTGGTAATAACATTTCTAAGAACTAAGAAAAGCAGAGACATACCTAGATTTTGTATCAGATAAATTTCATGCAGAGGCTAAATAAAGGAATGGCAAACATGAGATTTTCTTTTTCACTTTTTGTTTTGAAACAAAGAACTCCCCTGTCTGCTTCGCTGAGAGAGACCCGTTCATGTTTCATAAGAATGTTCTGCGGAGTGGAAGGGTCCAGTCCAGAGTCATGAGTTGTACCCATTTTTTCTCATCTCTTTAGTTTCCTTCAACCTGGAACCTTTCTTCACCCTTTCCTTGACTTTCGTCCCTGAAACTTCTGAAGATTACAGACCAGTCATTTTGTAGTCTGTCTCTCAGTTTGGGTTTATCTGATATTTTCTCTTTGTTAGCCCAGGTTATGCATTTTTGGCCAGCGTATCACTGAAGTGATGCTGTGTTCTTCTCATTCCGTCTTGTCTGGTGCGCTCAGTGTCAGTTTGTGCTCTTACTGGTGCTGATGGTGACTTGATCCCTTACGTAAGGTCTGCCAGCTTTCTCTTTTATAGTTGCCTTTGTTCCCCCTTTACAATTTGTGAATATTTCATGGGGGGAAACTTTGAGACTATATAAAATTTATTCCTCTTCCCAGTTTGACCCATTAGTTTAATTATCCATTGATATTTCTTGCCTGAATTGATTATTAGTGTGATGTCTGCAAAATGATTTTCTAATTTCATTAAGCTTTCTGCATTTATTAGTTGGCATTCTACTGTAAAGAAGAACTTTCTTTTTTCTCCATTTATTTGTTCCTTTTATTTTTTTATCCAATGTTAACTAATGGATTCCTATCTTATTCAGTGGGTTATAATCTGTTACTATCATTTGTCATTTATTTTGATGTTAAAATTGTCTCAAATTTGGCCAGTGGGAGCCGCTTCCAGGTAGCTTCTGTGTCTTTTTAACATGTCACCATTATTCTTTGCAAACTGCCTTATTTTATGGCACACTAAAATGTTCTAGACTCAACTCCTATTTTCCCTGCCCTAGCCTAGATAGCCTGTTTCTCCAAAAGGCCCTGATTTCTCTTAGTGGAGAATGGGTAGTGTTTAGAAACCAAGATCTGACCACTAGGTGTATTCATTGCCGGAGGAGTGTTGCTGCTACCAGGCTCTTTAGTAGACAGCTAGGAAATAGATTTATGCATCTACATCTATATATATTCACACACACATTTATATCTATATCTGTTTCTGTACCTGACTACTTATCTGTTGTCCTTTTTAGGATGACACCGGAGGGTTTGTTCTGGCTTTCTTCTTTTTCGTCTTTGTTCCTGGCTTTTTCAATAGTGAGAAATCTAACTCCCGTCATGCTCAAAATAATTACTTTTATGGTCAGTGTCCCTGTATGTAGCCAGTCTCCCTGCTCTGCAGGGCTGCCACCATGTTTGGGCACCCTAATTGCTCAGGTGCTGCCCTTGTAGGGCTGCTCCAGTCCAGTGCCCTCCTTGCATGGGTTCTGGCCTTCACTGAGTTGCCTGCCTGTCCCAGCACCCTCCTTACTCGGCCTCAGTTCCCTTGGAGCCAGCTTTTTGCCATGCTGCAGCACTCTCCTTGTGCTGCTGCTGGGTAGTCCTGTTCTAATGCCCTCCTTTGTATCAGTACTGGGTTGTCCTTCTGCCCTCTTCTCATGCCTTCCTTACACAGGCCCCAGTAGTTGCTGGCAAGTGCAAGATTAAGGAGCAAACACTGGCAATGTGTTCAGTTAACGGATTCAGAACAATATTTTCTGCCCAATATGACAGCACTAAACATATATGGCTAGTTAAATTCAAATTTCAATTTTAATTAAAAAAAAATTTAGTTCCCTAGCTGCCCTTGCTGTATTTCAAGCGCTGGGTTGCTGCCGTATTGGAAAGTGCAGATACAGAACACCATTGCAGAAAGTTTCATCATTGTTCCAACTTATTGAAAGTCTGAAACAATGAAGCTCAGACTCCACGTGTAAATACCAATCCCGTAGAGGGGAAGAGGGACATGAAAAATCAAACTTCAGTGAGCCAGCCCTGATGGCCCACTGGTTAAAGTTTGGCACAGTCTGCTTCAGCGACCATGGCTTGGTTCCCGGGCGTGGAACCACACCACCTGTTTGTCAGTAGCCATGATGTGGTGGCGGCTCACACAGAACTAGAAGAACTTCCTACTGGAATATACAACTATGTCCTTGGGCCTTGGGGAAGAAAAAAAAATCAGACTTCAGGATGGGGATATCAATACAGATTTTTTCATCTATTTCTCAGTTGTAGAGTCAGCATCAGAATTTCTTTTTCTTCACAGATACTGTGCTAGATTACCAAGTGATCCATTTACTCATCTGGCTCCTAAATGTAGAACCCGAGAGTTGCCTGATGGTACATTTTATTCAACTCTTTATCTGCCAATTAACTCGCCTCTTCGAGCCTCCATTGTTGTAAGTTTAGAAAAAGAAATGATCTTTATGTCATTAATGTTATTTTTTTTTTCAGCTTCTCTAAGCCTATGCAAGTCACAGGTAAATTTGGCTTTAAATCTACTTTAAAAAGTAGATTTATAAATCTCGTTTAGTCAACTACCTGTTCAAATCGGCAACAGCCTATATAACCTACAGACTCTTAGAATTGGGCTCGGCGACCTCTGAAATTTCCTCGAAGATCTTGTTGATGTAAAGATCTCTGACAGAATCATTTCACTGTGACGTCGTACTTCCAGCCACACAGAATTCATTAAATGTAGTTGGGCGGCTCTGGTTCTTTGTTGTTGACTCAAAAACCCGCCGTTCTCTAACTGCTGTCCTTGATCCCAATGCTGATTTCCAGATATTCCTAGATGACTGATTTCTATTGCACGTGAAAGGTTGTTCAGTACTGTTAATGTGTGTTAGTCACATCTCATATGTCTTTATTTTAGTACGTATTTGTAGATTCGTGAAAATAAGGTACATTAAAGTCTTATTGAAATTTAAATTCATCAAAATTGTCAAATCTCAGTTATAAACTCATTTAGGTTTTACTGGATAAGATTTTTAAAGATGGCTGTTTCAAATATGGAGATTAGGATTTTTTTAGACTTGCCAAAACTTTTCAAAATAAAGAACTTTGCTCTGGTAAATTTCAGCTATTAAAGATATTGGGCCAGAGGTTTCATAGCTGTTTTCTGTGTTAATGATAACATAGCTGCATGCGTGTACAATGGAAATGTTTTTTGTTACTTTCAGGGTCCACCCATGAGCTGTATACGACTGGCTGAAAGAGTTGTAGCTCTCATTTGCTGTGAAAAACTGCACAAAATTGGTAAGAGTGTTTGAAAGCACATGAAATAAAAAATAAATTTAAAAGCACTGTTACACAAAAGCGTATCCAGGACTTTATAGGTCCCTGAGGATTTTGCAGAGCTGTGACCCGTTGCCTGTGGTGTGGTTTGGTGACTGTGGGTGTGAGCACCGTGTACCGTGAAGACCTGGTCATGGGGCGGAGCTCTGTTTTCCACAGTGAACAGCAGATGAGCGTCATTTATTTGCTCCCTTTGCTGACCTCTTTAAATACATAAAGCTTTCTTGTACTGTTGAATCATGAACATTTGTGTTTTAATGTATCATTCTCTCACATTAGTCTATATTAGTATACAAATGAATCCATTTTTTTTTTAAATTCCATGGCTTATATAAAGTGATGATGTGTGCTGTTTTCCTGTTTAGATGTTTTTAGTTTTCAGTTGTACAACAGAATGTGTGGTCCTACTCACTCTGAATGTGTGAGTGCCCAAATAGACTTTGCCTGAGGTATCACGTCTGGTTACTTTTTATCATGAAAAGCAAAGGTGCTTTGGTTGTCATTTTTCTTCCAGTCACTTCCTAACACAGTGCTGTTCTGGATTATTTACTAATTAATTAGAGAGGCAAAATCTGGATTGTCATGTTAATTCTCTTTAAATTTCTTAGGTGAACTGGACGACCATTTGATGCCAGTTGGGAAAGAGACTGTTAAATATGAAGAAGAGCTTGATTTGCATGATGAAGAAGAGACCAGTGTTCCAGGAAGACCAGGTTCAACAAAACGAAGACAGTGCTACCCAAAAGCGGTTAGTACTGTTTAGAAGTGAATAAAAATCTAGCCTTTCTGACTTTTAGTAAGTTCCTGTTCTTGGCTTCCCAAACCCTTGTCACATGGCTGACTCTGGCTCTCAGCTCATGTCCCCTTCACAGCTTCCCCCGATCAGCCCCTTTGCTTTCGTAGCGCACTCTGTGCCCTTCCCACTTCAGACATTGCTTTTGTTTTTCTTCTCAAGAAGATTCTTGGACTCGTCTGTCAGATTCTATCCAGAATGAGTTTATTTCATTTAAAGAGACATTTCTTGTTTCTTTCACTTGCGTTAGGTAAGATTATTGCTTTATTTATGTTTGTGGCTAAAACAGAGGAGGGTTTTAATGAAGAAATAGGCAAGTGAAAAGATGGTGGTTGAAGCTGCGGGCTGCACTGGTGGGCAAGCGCAGGTGCCTGTCAGGAGGTGGGGTGTGGCTCCTGGGGTCGAAATCAGTGGTTCCAGTGTGTTGCGTCCAGCGTGGTACATGGCGGCCAGCAGGATGCATGCACTGAAGCATCTTCAAGTGTGACTTCTGCTGTAGCCACGCTGGCTGAAGTATTTACTTTTAAAATATTTGTTAATCTTGTTGCCTCATAAGAACCCCAAACAAAAGCAAAATTTTGGTGTGTACTTTCATCTTAGACTAAGTGTGTCGTTCTGTTTTATTTTTGCAATTTTACTGAGTTTTTACTTTTAAAAAATTTGTACTTAGCTAAGTATTCAAGATTCAAAATCATGTCAATTTTTCAAAACTCATGAATGTTACTCATTTTCCTGAAATGTTTGTTTCTCTCAGTTTTCTTGCTCTAACATTTACCCCAGAGATCACGGCCTAGTTTCATGTGACAGACATTGTCACTAATAATAAGGAAGCATAGTACTGCCTTGCATCCTGTCTAATGATGTGTTCTGTATTATTTGATACTCATTAATGATGGCCATCTCTTGGCCAGTATTTCTGTGCCTTTTAACTACGGACGTGATCATTTATGTCATTGAGCCTCAGAAACTGCAAGAATGTTGGGTAGGGTTGTATGAATATTGAAAGCTTAGAAACAATCGCAGATTAATTAAATTATGGTTTATTTGTATAATGAGATAGCCATTAAAAATGATGATATTGATTTGTATTGACCCTGAAAGATATTCTCATTGTAGTAACCAGAGATAAAAATCAGGTTTTGACAGTCTTTGTTGTGTGATTCCATTTGTAATGAAAGATACGTATATGTAAACATTTATATACATTTCTGTGTAGGAAAAAGTCTGGGAGATGATGCAGTATAACAAAATGTTAATAAAGGTTATCTTCAAGTGATAGGACTATATGGGGTTTTAAAAAATTTGCCTACCTTTATTTTCTCACATTCTACACTAAAAAACCCAAGGAAGAAAAGAATTTTCTAGTTAACAGGAATAGATCAAATGAATAGTATTTTTTTGAAAAGATCCTACAGTGTTTGTTTTATGTAATTTTGGTATTAGCTATATAGTCAGCAGTACATTATAAGGTAGGTACCTGGGGCCACCTTGCAGCTCAGACCTGAGAAATGCTGACTCTCCAGTGGGGCTAAGCAATTGGGAGGTCTCATGCTTTGGGTATTTTCTTAGCTTTTTCTCATCAGCTTTTAGTAAAGCCAGGAATATATTTGTTTTCTTGCCAACATCTGGAAAAGAGCTGATTATGCTTGAGCTTGATGCTTAATTTTACTTTCTACTTCTAGATTCCAGAATGTCTGCGGGATAGCTATCCCAAACCGGACCAGCCCTGTTACCTGTACGTGATAGGAATGGTTCTGACCACACCTCTACCTGATGAACTCAACTTCAGAAGGCGGAAGCTCTATCCCCCTGAGGACACCACAAGATGCTTTGGAATACTGACAGCCAAACCCATACCTCAGGTGGACACTTCTTAATGCTTTTATGTTAAAAATATCTTGTTTTTTTTAAAAAAAGGAAAAACTTCTTAAGAGTAACAGCCTTTTGTTACCTCGGTATGATTAATTTTTATGAATTGAGGTATCTTTTCTATTTCCTGATAGAAAGCATCATTCCTCTTTGAAGTTAACTATTTGTAATGGGATAAAATGCCTGTTAACCTTGAGGGGTGCTTTATTTTTCTTTTTGCTAAGATTCCGCACTTTCCTGTGTACACCCGCTCTGGAGAGGTTACCATATCCATTGAGTTGAAGAAGTCTGGTTTCACGTTGTCTCTGCAAATGCTTGAGTTAATTACAAGACTTCACCAGTATATATTCTCGCATATTCTTCGGCTTGAAAAACCTGCACTAGAGTTTAAACCCGCAGACGCTGACTCAGCATACTGCGTTCTACCTCTCAATGTTGGTAAGAAGCGCCTGGCTCTAGAGCCGCCACTTTCGCTAGCTAAGAAATGAAAGTTGTGCTTGACAGTTAGCTTGTCTGTACTACAGAAATCTCTTACTTTGATAACTCTGAATTAGACACATGTATGAATATACAGCTTAAGTAAGAATCTTATCTGTATTATTATATTTTACCAAGCTAAAGAATCTTTTTCTTCCCGAAGTTAATGACTCCAGCACTTTGGACATTGACTTTAAATTCATGGAAGATATTGAGAAATCTGAAGCTCGCATAGGCATTCCCAGTACAAAGTATTCAAAGGAAACACCCTTTGTTTTTAAATTAGAAGATTACCAGGACGCAGTTATCATTCCAAGGTAGGTGTTCAAATGGAAAGCAGAGTGCTGGCGATCTTTGTTTCAGAAGACTCACTCGTTCCTGGGGACGGAGTGGACTGCGACTTCTCCGTGGATGTTACTGTAGCAACTTGAGGCCTCTCCTTACCGTGGACGTGTCTTCTCCAGTTTATTTCCTTAAAAAATGAAACCTGAAAATACTGTGGGGGTGGGGATTTTACTCTGTGAAGGTCAGATAATCTGAATGCTGTTGCTTTCTTCCTTTAATCCCTAAAGTCTGTAGAGTTTGATCATGAATAATAATTTCTTAAAATTTTTATAAGAAATAAATGTTATTAAGTGCAATGAAAATAGTAAGTCAGAATGCTTTTTTCCTTACTTTGTAAAAATTTAGGAGATGAAGTTTTTGAGCAATAAGATTAAATATAGACACTTGTCAAGGAATTAGAGTACAACTGTAATTCACCTTTTCTTTCTTTTTTTTTTGTTTTTTTGCACCTGAAAGCCATATTTTTAAATGTTAGCTGTCGTCAAACTATCAATGTCATAAATGGTGCAGTTTATGTGGCAAGTGTCTTTCATGGTTAGCTTTAGTAATCTACAAAGTATTTACTCAGTGTGGATATTGAAAGTTTTCTGTACTGTTATTGATGAAATGAAGAGATATTTCAAGGGGCCATTTAGCTTTCATGTGTTATCAACCTATAGATATTTAGAAGGTTAATAGCGAAGAAGGTAGAATGGAGTCAGTCTTTTACTTGATATAAATATAGTTCTCGTCTCAGATCCACTTGACATGTTGTTTGGAATCCAAGTTTTCATCAATGTTATTTATTTTTAACCTTGTGAACTCCTACTTTAAAATCATAATTTGCATTTCCATATTAAAAACAGTTGTGTTTTGAGAGTAGTTGATTTAAACCAAAAAGTCACTGATTGTTTTTCTTTTTTAGATATCGCAATTTTGATCAGCCTCACCGATTTTATGTAGCTGATGTGTACACTGATCTTACCCCACTGAGTAAATTTCCTTCCCCTGAGTATGAAACTTTTGCAGAGTATTATAAAACAAAGTATAACCTTGACCTGACCAACCTCAACCAGCCGCTGCTGGATGTGGACCACACATCTTCAAGGTGAGGCGTTTCAGAAATGGTGCTTTGGTTTCACTTGAGGCATTGTTTCCAGCAGTCAGTAGGCAAGTGTAGAGGTTTGCTGTCCTGCCCTGTGTCAGCGCCGCCCCCCCCCCGCCCCCAACAAGATCAGGAGATCCTTTGCAAACACAGTTGCCCAGAGTGTGCCCCGGGGTCTACAGTCGGTGATTTGTGGGCACACTGAGGTGGTAGGACCACTGTGAGAGTGTACTTGTTTCTGTCTGTCTGATAAAATTATTTTGACATTCTATCTATAGACTTAATCTTCTGACACCTCGCCATCTGAATCAGAAAGGGAAAGCTCTTCCTTTAAGCAGTGCTGAGAAGAGGAAAGCCAAATGGGAAAGTCTGCAGAATAAACAGGTAATGAGTTATTGTTACTAGCAAACTTAATATTTTTAGAGATAAACTTGAATTTATATTATCAAGTAAACTGAGTGAATTTTTTTGAAGTTGCCCAACCTTTAGGTTTTGCTTTATTTTAATTAGTATTGTGTGTTGACCAATCTTTGAATGCCTTTTTGGTGAGTTGGAGAGGTTTGGCTTTTATACTTGGTCCATTGATACAATTATATCATGAAATCATCCTTATAAGTCCTAGGATAAACCCCATTTTCCTTAAAGGATTATTTGTAAGTAAAATAAAAAAATAAAAAATAATAAAAATAGAATATTTTTAAAAAGAAGATTTTGCTAGCATTTATGATTTTCGCCTTTATGAGTGAAATTGGGCTTAAACTTTATTTTTTATTCTTCTGTGTGTTTGCGTTATATTTCTCTCTCCCCATGTTTCCTTGCTCAGATCCTGGTTCCAGAACTCTGTGCTATCCATCCAATTCCAGCGTCACTGTGGAGAAAAGCGGTTTGTCTCCCCAGCATTCTCTATCGCCTTCACTGCCTTCTGACCGCAGAGGAGCTCCGAGCCCAGACGGCCAGCGATGCTGGCGTGGGAGTCCGATCGCTCCCCGTGGATTTTAGGTAGGCCTGTGCTCTCAGCCAGAGGAAACAGGTCATGAAACCCTATTCTCAGAAGAACTGAACTAGGTTCAAATTTTAATTTCATGTAAAACCATTCTTGAAAGGTTAGGAAGATCACGTGGGTGCCTAACACATGAAATGAAGGCATCGTTTGACTCTTGAAGTGGAAATCTGTACGTTGCATCTTTGAGTCCTATGTTCTCGTAAAGTTACAGAGGGAGATGAGATCTAAGGTGACAAGTCATTGTTCCTCCATCAGTTTGATGGCACGTGAAGTGGACGTGGGAGCAGTTCTTTGTTACTCTGCCGACATTTTAAGGCTGTTTTCTCTTTTATAAAATCAAATGTGTATTAAAAGGCAGTTGCCTCAATATGTTCTTTGTCTCCCTCGTTTTCTTCCCACTGGTGAAGTCTCTGCGTTCTAAGGAAGTTGTTGGTTTAACCACTCAAATTAATTTTGGTTATCCAGTTGGCAAGACCAAGATGGTTCTGAGGATTGAGGAACCTTAGAATGGTAAAATCACAGCTGCATTTATTGAGTACTTACTACAGTGTCAAACACGGGTTTAAAAGCTGTGGCCTGTATTAGATCATTGACCCATCGGGACAATCCTTTGCAGTAGGAATTGTTGTTAACCCCTCTTCCGAGTGCGGAAGCTAAGGCACAGAGAGATTATGGACATTGCCAGAAGTTACCCAGCTACTTAACTGGAGGGCCTGGGATTGTAGCCCACGCAGCCTGTGGCCCCAGGTCCTGCAGGGTGATCCCAGACTCCATGGTCGCCCCCACCACGTGCTCTAGGGCGGAGGGTTAAAGCAGTGCGGCCAATCGTTTCTCCCTTTGTAATTGATGTCGTGCAGAGTTCCTGTAATGTCGATTTCTGCCTTGGAAAGGTTTGCCTTCTAAAATAGTATATTTATAGGGATCTTTATATGTTTTATTCAAATTGCTCTTGCTCTAAGCCAAGCCCTGTTCAAGGATCTGATGAAAGGTTATAAAAATGTCTTTGCAGATACCCTAACTTAGACTTTGGGTGGAAAAAATCTATCGACAGCAAATCTTTCATCTCAACTGCTAACTCCTCTTCAGCTGAAAACGATAGTTACTGTAAGCACAGCACAATTGTAGTCCCTGAACATGCTGCACATCCAGGTGCTAATAGAGCCCCCTCTCCAGAACACCGTGACCAAATGTCTGTGAGCTGCAGGACGCTGCTCAGCCGGCCGCCCGGTGAGCTCCCAACTGAAGTTTCAGCAGATCTGGCGGCAGTTAATGGTCTTTCTTACAATGGAAATCTTGCCAACGGCAGTTACGATTTAGCTAACAGAGACTTTTGCCAAGGAAATCAGCTGAATGACTACAAGCAGGAAATACCTGTACAACCAACTACCTCATCTCCCATTCAGAGTTTATACAATTACGAGAACCAGCCCAAGCCCAGCGATGAATGTACTCTACTGAGTAATAAATACCTTGATGGAAATGCTAACACATCTACCTCAGATGGAAGTCCCCTGATGGCCGCGACGCCTGGTACTGCAGAAGCTGTGAAAGCGCTCAAGGCCAGGGCGGATTCTGAGCAGAGTCCTTCTCCTGGGTACTCCTCGAGGACTCTGGGCCCAAATCCAGGACTTATTCTTCAGGCTCTGACCCTTTCAAATGCTAGCGATGGGTTTAACCTGGAGCGGCTGGAAATGCTTGGAGACTCCTTTTTGAAGCATGCCATCACCACCTATCTATTTTGCACTTATCCTGACGCTCACGAAGGCCGCCTTTCATACATGAGAAGCAAAAAGGTGAGAGAGAATCCTTTTATTTTGAGAAGTTACAGTGGTTCCTCAGTGTGCATCCAAGCGGTTTGAAGCATTGGGTAATTTCAGAAAGAAGGGAAGCCTTCCCCTCAGGGATTGCCGCACGGACGCGTGCAGACACAGCCGGTGGCATTCCTGCCCAGGCGCGGGCACGAATCTGTTTTTCGCTGATGAAGCACTCTGGGTTTGGGGCTTTGCTGATCTGTTTGTGCCTTATTTATTGATAGAAATTCAGTTCAAATGAGACTGAATTTGTGAGAGCGTGTGCGTCTCCTAGATCCTGAGGCTGATGGAAAGAAAGAGTGTTCAAGGAACTTGTGTTTTACTTTAGGTACTCAGGAGGATGCTGTCTTGGCATACAAGGCATACAAGCATGGCTAAGATGCAAGTCTTTCCTAGAGGAGCTCATCTTCAAGGGTTTGGAGAGCAGAGAGGGGAGGGAGCAGCACCTTCCCCAGCTCAGGGACTCTCCAGTGAAGGAGAGTGACTCCTGCTAGAATTCTGAGTGAGCAGTGCTTGACAGCCCAAAGGAAGGGCGGGATCTTAAGCTTAGTGTGCATTTAAGATTTAAGGAGGAAAAGTGATGAAGGTAAAATATTTAAATGAAGATAAGAGGTGTCACAAGGCAGCACAAGTAGTTTACAAAGCTGCTAATTGTGCTAAGCACTCAGCAGGAAGGAATGTCACTTGTGATCAGGGAAGATGTTGATGGAGGAGGTGCGTTCACAGTGTGGAAACAATGAACACATGGCAGAGCCCCTCTGCTAAACTGTGGCGGTCAGAAGTATGGAAGGACCTGAGAAGACTTACAAAGGCGGGTGGGTGGAAGCTGTCTGGAGGAAGATCTTCAGGGCTAGGCTGGGAAGTTGTAGCCCTCTTGAAGGGTTTTTACATAAGGGGCCATCAGTGAAGTGGTGGTTTTAACTCACTCTGGTAGCAGAGTGCAGTGCAAGTTGGAAAGCCAAACCAAACCAAGCTGAGCCATTGGTTGGGCTTTGAGTGTAAGCTTCTGCAGAGAATGGAATGGACCTGGAGTTCTGGGGGTGAGGAAAGACTGAGGGGAGTGAGATTTCACAGGAAATAAGGATTTTAGCTAACACTCACAGTGTTTAGCCTAGCCAGATGCTACTATTGTCACTGTATGTATATTAATTACCTAATTTAATTCTCATTATATTTCCGTATCCTTTTATTTATAATTGCGTATGCTTTTATTATCCTCATTTTGTAGATGAGGATACTGAGGCAGGAGAGGTTAACTTGCCCAAGGTCACATGGCAAGCGCGTGGCAGAGCCCAGACAGTCTGGCTCTTCACTGTCACACTGACCTACGTCTGGTGCTACTCTGTAGCCCAGGCACTGCACTGAGCCTTTTACAGACCTCCTCTCACTTATCTTCCCCGCGAGCCCCTGAGGGGTAGCGATCATGTCCCCGTTGCAGGTGAGAACACTGGCCTGGAGAGATTCGTTAGCTTGTATAAGGTCATCTAGCTAGTCTGGGCCGCTCCGGAGTGTGTCTGAGGCTGGAGTCCATACCCTTCTCTCTGCCTCCAGTCTGGGTGGGAGGCAGAGGCACTGGTGATGCAGTAATGACAGCCATATGAACCAGGAAGCTGGGGTGGTGACGGTGCAGGTGGTGAGGTAGACAGAAATGACGGAAGACAGGCTTAGGGTTTTTAGACCTCACGGATTCTCAAGTGAAGTGTTCAGATAATTGAAAATTTAGGGCTTAGATACGGTTTGGGGGAGTGTTCTTCATAAGTGTGATAATGGAAGCTCTGAGAACAAATGGGATTTCTAAGGGCTGGTTGCAGGAAGAAAATATCAGAGGCTAAAAATGAGTATAAAGTAACAGTATTCTTTGTTAGGTAAGAAATAAATTGTTGATATTTTGAAAATTCATCCGTTTGCCCAGAAAGCTTTGCCTCCTCCTTGCCCGCAGAAAGCTGTATCACTCGCTCAGCCTGGTGTGGAAGGCCCTTTGGTTGTGCTCACACCCAGACGCGCTCGTCCCCTGACCAAGTTAAGCGCCTTGCTGTGCATCTGTGAACTCAGGGCCACACCCTCGCTGTGCTCCTTCTTGGCATGCTCGCCCCGTTTCTGCTTGTTGAGTTCTGCCTGTCCCACCTTGTGCCTTACCTGGGTCCTTCCTCCTTAGTTCTTTCTGCGTTTTCCATCCTGCCGACCATTCCTGTTAACTTAGAGTGTGATTTCCATCCCTTTCGAGTCCCCGTTGCATTTCACCGTCTTGTTGGCATTTGTGGCCTGTTCTCAGCATGGGCAAGGAGACTAGCATTGACTTAAGCTGCTAGGTTTCAGGCGGGTGGGAGAGCACGTTAGCGCACAGTGAGGGTCCTGTGTAGACTCCTGTCCCTCCCAGCCGTGTGCTTGGCAGGGCCTGCTCCTCCGTCTGGCTGACTGTGTTCTCGGGGCTGCCTGCAGTGTCTCCCTCATGGCGGGTGCTCATGCAGGGATAGCAAGTATGTGGGGAAAAGGCTCGAGAAGTACTTAAATCAAAAGGAACCCAGTTTTTAGGAAAGAAAAGTGAGATGGATAGTTCTAGACCCTAGCTTCCGAGTGAAGACTAGAAGACGTGGAGTGATGGAGTAAATTAGGGAGAAGATGGAGGCCTGAGGTAAAGCAGACCGAGGGGAGGCGGTAAAACTGTCTTCTCGAGGGGCGTGAACGTGCAGTTGCTCTTACTGCCTTTTGCCCTACTTTAAAATGGTTGAACAAAAATGTCTTAAAATGCCATCCCAAACAAAGGAATAGTGTTTGAGAAAACGCTACAATTGAAATCACATTTGTGGCCTAGATTCTAGGAATATAAAATTACTTTAGCTTTGTTCAGTGTGAATTTTCACTTTAGGTCATTTTCCCCTTTTATTTCATTGGGAATATGGTGACACCTTGGACTTTTTATGTGGATTCTTTTCTCTTCTGATAGCCCCAATTAGCAATTTGCATTTATATTATCAAGTTGTGCTTTTAAAAGTTTGAAATTGTTTGAACTGGTTCTTATGACTTTATAAGAATTTGCATATTTATAGACATCAATTTTTTCTGATCTACATTTTATATTCAGAAATATCTAACTACACTAAAGGATATGGAATACATGGGAATTTAATATTTCCCATTGTGAGTAGGTAGGAAAACTATACTATCCTTGTAATTGATGCCCAGTTATGAAGGACATTTAGCTGAGAATATGTTAATATGCCTGGTATGAATTCCTGCAGTGATCATTTGTGGATAAGTGTCTCATAATTTTTTTTTGCTAAAGGTCAGCAACTGTAATCTCTATCGGCTTGGAAAAAAGAAGGGACTGCCCAGCCGCATGGTGGTGTCGATATTTGATCCCCCTGTGAATTGGCTTCCTCCTGGTTATGTAGTAAATCAAGACAAAAGTAACACAGATAAATGGGAAAAAGATGAAACGGTAAGTTTTTGGTAACTGGAAGGATTTATTTTTTGGTGAGGGGGAGAAATTGTTCTATTAATTTTTGTTTCTTTTCCCTGGTATGTTTAGAGTAGAGTAGATATTTGATATATTGAATTAGTTCCTCTAAATTGACTGTCTTTTCATTGAATTTAGAAACAGTGTTGTAATTTTGATGGAGGGCAGTTTCTGTTATCTTCTTTTCCAGAAGCTGAAGAGTATCTGATGTCGTGACTCCAAAAAAAAAAAGCACAACCCCGTAGCATTTCCCATCCATATTGCGTATTACAGTTTCTCCCAGATGCTTCGCTCTGTTCAGTGAATGACTTTCCAGTGAACTGTGCTGTCTAGCCCGTCTGTGAAATAATTGCAGTAAAATCTTGCTTTTCTAGCTCAGGGTTTTCACAATTAGGACTATTTCTCTTGTGACCCCAAAACCAAAAAAAACCATACATAAAGCTTGCAGTTTTCTAGAAATAGTTTAAATCTTGCCATTGACTTAAGAAGACTCCAGATATTGGCTACAGCTGCTCCGTTTTGTCTTGTCTCGAAGGCCAGCAGAGGGCAGCTCGGAGGGCCTCGGAGGTGGAGGGGACCCGTGGCAGTGGGCTGGGCAGGACTTGGCACGTCTGCAAGTGAAGGGCCGGCTCTCAGGCAGTGTCGCTTCTCCGGCATGCATGTTGCCTTAATGAGAAACTGGCTCCTTGATGCTTCGTTTTTACTGCAGGCCAGCAGTGACACTGCCACTCCTTTCACAGGTTCTATTTTCTAAATGCACGTTTTCTTCACATCTCCTTTCTGACGTGTATTTCCTACATATCTGACTTAAGTATTTCCACGTAGCATGCTCTGTGACTCTGTTTGGATTTTTACCTATTTATTGAGTATCTTTTTAACTCATGCAGTATTTGACTTATTAAAGAAATTAAACTTGTCTGGAAAGCATTAAGAGAATATTTTAATGTAAGTTGGGTTAGAAAAATTACGTATTTTTTAATTAGTGTAGAAATAGGTAGAGCCTTAGAGGAAAATGTGTAGATTTTGAGAACTTAGAGAAAATATTGTATTTCTGTGAAAAATATCCCAGTAACGATTACCCTGTCTTGGAAATACTGTTTCATAGTATAATGGTTCTTTTAAAAAACTTTTTAGCATAAAGTTGACATTGGCATGTCCTTTTGATTTTAAGAAATTTTTTTAAGATATGACACAGAATTTTTATTTTACTTTCCTTAACATTTTAGATTACCTGGCACGTTGGTTCTTTTGAATACATTAAAAACACTGTTCATATTTTCACTTAATAAATTGAAATAGGTCCTTACATGATGCTGGAAAGCATGTGCATGTTCCATTCCTGTTGTACCCGCCTGCGTCCTCAGCAGATAGGAGTAAGTGAAGCCTTTGCACATGGAGGCCAAAGGTAGTCATGCCTCAGGTGGGAAGCTGCCATGAACTGTAAGAGAAACGAAAGCTTCATGCTGGCGTTTCTTTAAAGGAGCTTGAAGTGCTCTTGGAAACCATCTAGTGAGTGGAATCCCATGAGTTTGCAGCTAAAGAAATGGAAACCCAGATGCATTACAGAACTTCACCCAAGAACACAGCTTATTTGTGGTAAAACCCACTTCTTTGTTTTTTGAGCTCTGCCAAGTTTAGCTTACAGTAGCGCCTTTCTAAGGATATATAAGGATTTTTTTTTTAATTAAAAAATTATTCACTTTGATTTTTTTTAAATTGCACTTTGGCCTTTTTTTCTTAAGGACCACACAGTAGTCAAAAATATCTCATGTCCCTTAGAAAAGTATAGGATTTTAACAGGAAACAGTTCCTAGAGGCCTGCCGCTGTAGTTTCTTTTGGTCTTCTTTCCTTTCTCTTGAAAAAATTTTATAAACTTTTTTTAATAAAAAAATGTAAAAGTATATAGTTGTTGATACATGATTTGGCTCACTGCTCTTATTTCTTTTCAAACAAATATGCTGTATCTCTTTTGAGTCTGGCTTAAAGTGAAATACTTGCAGTGTTTAAAGAATGCTTGACAAAAAGTTTGAAAACCTCTTTGTCAGAATACTCTGGAAAATGGTCATTGTGGAAATTGATGATGGGTGAAGCCCACCCTCCTGCCGTCCCCCCAAGGTGAAGCCTTGTTGTTGCTAGTGCACAAGAAATTTGGCATCTTTCTAGCATTGCAAAAAAGTCACATCATTACTGAATCCTTGCCCGTTATTAAGGTTGTCATTCACAAATAAGCTTTTGCCAAAGAAATTGGAATTAGCAAAGATCTCCTGACAGAAATTGGATTGTTGTGTTTCATGTTAGTCTAAATTTTCTTGTGTTTTTGTCAGTCATGCTCTAATCTGTTTCCCTGATTACTGTAGCTCAGTGGAGGGAAAGCATGCTTTCCCAAGTTCATGGCTTAGTTCGCTGATCACTTTTGGTTTTCAAGCAAAGCAGTTTAGTTTCACATTGTAGCAAATGTACTTTGAAGTGGAAATAGGGACAGAAAAACTTTATCATAAAACCTTATTGTACATTTTTAATATATGAAGATTTTTAAAATATATTTATCAATTTTCATATTTTACTCCTACTTCATGGCAGAGATTATGCTTTTTCTACATCTGGAATTTAATTTTATTAATTTGAAAATCTTGAAAACATTTTAAAACATCGTCAGCAGAATTGAAGCTCTCTCTGATCAGCACGTGAGTGCTTTCATTGTGTGCCCTGCCGAGTTAGAATTCTTAGCTGCAGTTTTGGCTCATGGACATTAATTTTAACTTTATATCCATGGACAAAATCCTTAACTTAAAGCTTCATACTGGATGAAGGTCATTTTATAACTTAGAAAATGAACATTCAAAGAACATGTTTTCCTTTGTTTATATGATTAAATAACTTATTTTATGTTAATTGAAAACAAATGGCCGTGATTTTAAAGTTGCCTTTTAGTATTTGTGGTTGTCATTTGAAATTATCCATAACCCTTGCTTTTATTGAGTTTCAAACCCTTTTAAAAACAGCAGCTATGTCTCCCCTGCTTCCCCATTCCCCCTGGTTTCAGACAAAAGACTGCATGTTGGCTAATGGCAGACTGGACCGGGGCTTGGAGGAGGAGGAGGAGGAGGACCTGCTCTGGAGGGCTCCGAGGGAGGACGCCGACGACGACGACGATTTCCTGGAGTACGATCAGGAGCATATCAAGTTCATAGACAACATGTTAATGGGATCTGGAGCTTTTGTCAAGAAAATTTCTCTTTCTCCTTTTTCAACCACTGATTCTGCATATGAATGGAAAATGCCCAAAAAATCCTCCTTAGGTAGTATGCCATTTTCATCCGATTTTGAGGATTTTGACTATAGCTCTTGGGATGCAATGTGCTATCTGGATCCTAGCAAAGCTGTTGAAGAGGATGACTTTGTGGTGGGGTTCTGGAATCCGTCAGAAGAAAACTGTGGTGTTGACACAGGGAAGCAGTCCATTTCTTACGACTTGCACACTGAGCAGTGCATTGCTGACAAAAGCATAGCCGACTGTGTGGAAGCGCTGCTGGGCTGCTATTTAACCAGCTGTGGCGAGAGGGCCGCTCAGCTTTTCCTCTGCTCCTTGGGGCTGAAGGTGCTCCCGGTAATTAAACGGACTGACCGGGAAAAGGGCCTGTGCCCGCCTAGGGAGAATTTCAGCAGCCAACAAAAGAACCTTTCAGGGGGCTGGGCTGCGGCCTCTGCAGCCAGCTCTCGCTCTTCTGTCTGTAAAGACTTGGAGTACGGTTGTCTGAAGATCCCACCGAGGTGTATGTTTGACCATCCAGACGCAGATAAAACCCTGAATCACCTTATATCGGGTTTTGAAAATTTTGAAAAGAAAATCAACTACAGATTCAAGAATAAGGCTTACCTTCTTCAGGCTTTCACACACGCCTCCTACCACTACAATACCATTACTGGTAAGGAGCCCCAGACCAAACTGCATTCTCTGAAGATGAGACCTTGCTGAATCGCATTATTGTGGCCTATTAAAAAAAAAAAAGCTATGCATGTACAGTTAGTGCTTAAGCTGCATGGTCGGGGGAGGAAGCAAGAGAAAAATGAAAGCACCTTGATTTTCCTCCTCTTTTGGGGAGCGTGCACTGCTCCTTCACTCTGGTAGCTGGGAGGCTAGCTCTCTCATGTCCTTACATACATGTCACTTTATATGCTGCATCGTTAGAGAAGGGTGAGCCCCTTAGTATTTTGTTTTATTTTTCCCGCTTTATCCTGCCCTACTGTTTTTCTGATGCCTCTCAGCACTGCTTTTGGTTCTTGATTTATTCGTGAATTCTGGAAGTGTTTCTATGTCCTTTTATTGTTCTTCCTGAACAAAGAGGCCCCTCTTTTAAGGTCTTTTTAAATCTAAAGATGAATAGCTTGAAAGGAACTGCTCCCCGAGGGTTTCGTTGCACTTGCTCTGCTGTCGTCTGCTCTGCATGCTCCCGCTCTTCTCCTCCTTGATTAATGGGCTCCCAACACATTCAGTTAGAAAGGAGACTGGAGGCCTGAAGCCCAGATCAGCTTCCGCTTGTGCAACACAGCTCAGGCTGATGTGTCTTCTCTGTCAAAGCAGTCAGTGCTTGAATCCAGGATGCCAAAGCAAAGTATAAAGTTTGTATAAGAAAAATAGTGCAGGCTAAGATGATCAGAAAAATGTAAAACCAAACAGTGAAAAATTGTTTGACACTGGATCAGGAAGACTCAGGTGAGACTGAACCTGTTTTTCTTTGTGGGGAGAAGTGAGGCGTGGTTCCCACCGCGCTCCACTGGAATGAGACCTGGGTTCGAGCCTGTTTCAGCCCTTCGCCTTGACGCCTGGGGATGCTGGGACCAGTGACTTCCTCTGTCCCCGTCTGTCCCCAGGGCAGTCCCTGTGAGAGCGCGGAGGTGTGCGTTAGCTCGAGAACATTCACGCTCTGACAGCAGGCGCTTTTGCCTGAGGTCTTTGCTCACTTCCACGGCTCTTCTTTCTCAGTCTCTTGGTTTATGTCCAATTCAGCATTTCTAATTTGAGCTGAGAAAAGGGTCCTCTTGTACTGACTGTCATCTTGTGTAGCCACTGTAACCCGGGAGTGGCGGGGCACGGTGTCAGTGATGCGCATTCCAGAGTGTGGGTGGGGCGAGGTGCAGCGGTGGAGCACACGGTGCAGCGAGCAGGACGTGTGGTGGGGGTCTGGCCTCGCCAAAGCGGTGACGTGTGAGGGAGACTTGAGAGGAGCACCCGGCACCTGCCTGGCCAGCACGGGCCACAGGGAAGGGTTCAGTGATAATGACATCTCCTGGGAAATGCTGTTTTCTTAACAACCATTAGTCTTTGGGCCACTTAAGGATTTTATGACCCCGATTTATGTATCAGAAATGTGCTTAATTTGACCTTAAAATTTAATTTCCAGAGGCTTCACTAAGTATGATGTGAAAAATGATTTTGTCATTGAAGAATAGATATGAAAATGAACCCAAGTAAAAGTCTCTAAAATGGGTCTGGGGACCAGACCTTTCCATCAGTTATTATGTGGAAATTGCGTAAATGTTTTTGCCCAAGCTTAATGGCTCCACTTGGGGTCCTCCCTCAGATTGTTACCAGCGCTTAGAGTTCCTGGGAGATGCGATTTTGGACTACCTCATCACCAAGCACCTTTACGAAGACCCCCGGCAGCACTCCCCAGGGGTGCTGACCGACCTGCGGTCTGCTCTGGTCAACAACACCATCTTTGCGTCCTTGGCTGTCAAGTACGACTACCACAAGTACTTCAAGGCAGTGTCTCCTGAGCTCTTCCACGTCATCGACGACTTCGTGCAGTTCCAGCTTGAGAAGAACGAGATGCAGGGAATGGATTCTGAGGTTAGTGCTGTTTAAAAACACATTGAATTACGTGTTTAAAATAAGCCCTCCAGCGAGGTGGCCAGTAGTTTCAGAGTTCTGGCTGCACAGCTGTCCAGAGAGACAGCTGGAGGCTGGGGCCATGGTACCCAGCACGCTGGACGTTCTCTCAGGATGTGACTGGGTCGCGCTCTTCAGGTGGGCCTTTTAAACTCGACTGCCCACACTGTGGTGCGTGTGGTCCTTCAAGTGAAGAGAGCAGCCAGGGCTCTCCGTTATCTTCCCGTGCCCCGTCCTTGATTCGGGCTTCCAGTGTCTAGGCCTAGAGCCAAAGGAGTGCAAATTGCCCCTGCCCCCAGGTGGCTCTCACCCTAGAGAAAGCTCACCATACTTCCTTCTGTCTTCCTTTCGGTTTAAAATGATCAGAAGTATTTGCCAAGGTCTCAGGTAAGCATCACAAATGTATATTCTGCTCCTACTTGAAATGGAAAAATCTCATTTAAAAACCAAACTTCTAAATTTTTAACCATTGGAATGAGATGCTTCTACTGTAAGTTCAGCCAAAGGTTCTTCGGTGATGGAGCTAATTCTCATATGTTTGTGAACTATTTTGAAGTTTTGTAGGAAAGGACGTTGCTGAGATCTTTCCAGTCCCCTCTGAGCCTTCGCTGACATCCACCTGCATGCTGTGTGCCCCGGAGAGCACTCTCGTTTCTCGTGCTCCCCGTTCTGCTTCATTTGTTTGTCCTGTTTTTGTAGATTTCTTATAAGGATTCAAGGAGTTTATTTATAACTCTGGTAACAGTTTTAATTGGTCTTTCTTTAATTTGTTCCTTCCTTTTTTTTAATTGCACCAAACTGTTGTTGGGGAGTAGTACATTTCCTTGACTTTCTGTGAGAGAGATGAAGAGTCTAGACTTTGAGGTGTGGCCACAGGCCAAGTGTCAGAGACGGTAAACAGCACAGAAGACACGCAGAGGGCAGTCGGGGAGGCCGTTCCTCCTCTGCACTCCGGCCTGTGCCCTCCTCCAGGAGGATGACCTGAGCAGTGAGGACCACCTCCTGTGCATCATTATTATTCCTAGCCCATTCCTCAGAAATACCTAACCTTAGAATTTGAGGAGTTAGCTACAATTAAATTTGTTGTCTTTTGATGACAGTGGGACATACTGGTTCTCTTAGTTTTGATCCTTTTCCTTCCCTTTGTTTATATAAACACACGTATGGAAGTTACAAAACCTGATTGGAAATGTCCTGGTCTGGCTTTTCTGACTTACCATTTGACCTTAAGCAAGTCTCTCCACTTGTCTGGGCCTCAGTTTCTTGTGTGTAAAAGGAGAGAATTAAACTTGGTACCTCAGAACCATGGTGTGTGAACAACAAGTGTCGTTTTCCAGGAGTCAGCATTATAAATGTGTTACCTAGAACTTCGTGCGGCTAAATAGTCCATTTAGAAATTACTATCCCCCCTTCTCTTTCACAGGTTGTATTTATTTCAGAAGATACACATAAGCAAAAAGAAAATTAAATTATGCAAATATGCCACCTCAGAAATAGCCAAAATTATCATTTTGTGATGTTTTATTGCTAATGTGTAGAGACATAAACGTACATAAAATATAGAGTGGACTTGTGTTCTGCATGGTGTGCTGTAACGTGTTCTTGTCGTTACTGCACTGTGGACGACCCTCCGTGTGTTGACTGGCATCTGACTTGCAGGAGGGGCACGCTGGTCGGTATGCGGCTATAGTGTGATGTAGTTAAACGGTCCTTTGTGGCTGGATGTATAAGTTGTTTTTAGCTAGGGCTTTTAGTAAACACAGATATGGTAAATATGCTTACATATCCAGTTACCGCCTTAGGATAAACTTGCCAAGACGGAATTGCTGCATCAAAGAATTATGAACTTTTAAAAAGCATTTGATACATATGTAAGTTTTTATTCTATTAATTTGAGTACCTACTTTGTGTCAAGTACTCCATTATAATGTGTGTTTATTAAGTGGTTTAATAAAAAGGGAGCTTGGAGGAACGTATCTTCCAGATAGAATTTCCCTGCCCCAAAATGGCCACTTCTCCCCAAAGCCGCGTACCCCTTGTCAGCAGTTCTAATTAGGATGCTGCCTAATCCTCGCCACACCGCCAGGGGGCGGAACTGTTTTGATGTGCAGTTCTCTGATTATAGGTGAATTTGAGAAGTTTTTTCATACGTGCATACCTATTTCTAATTTTGTGTTAAAGTTGTTTTTGTTTTTGTTTAGAAGTTATTTTTTTTTCCCTTTTCTGAGTATAGAATACCAAATGGGAGGGAATTTTTTTCTTGAGAAGTTTGAAAAAACTTTTCTTTTTCAGCTAAGATAATGTTTGTGAAGAACCTGTTACAATGTGGTAGCCTGGCATAAATGTTTGGTATTGTTATGCTTGTTAAAGATATAATGAAAGTCATGTCCAAGAAGAGACACAGCTCTGTGGACTGCCTTTAAAAACAGCCTTTTTGCTGACGAGTCCCTTTTCTCTCTGTAATAGCTTAGGAGATCTGAGGAGGATGAAGAGAAGGAAGAGGACATTGAAGTTCCAAAGGCCATGGGGGATATTTTTGAGTCGCTTGCTGGTGCCATTTACATGGATAGCGGGATGTCCCTGGAGATGGTTTGGCAGGTGTACTACCCTATGATGCGGCCACTCATAGGTACTGCGGGCTCCCCTTCGGGAGAAGCAAAAGCAAAATTAAAAACAACTGCAAGGGGGTTATTCACATTTTTCTCTCATTTTGATTACAGAAAAATTTTCTGCAAATGTGCCCCGTTCCCCTGTGCGAGAATTGCTTGAAATGGAACCAGAAACTGCCAAATTTAGGTAAGCAAAAAATGTGCATGGAAAAAAGTTAACTTACTTAAAAACAAGGGGTGAAAAGTTCTCAGAGATGCCGTAAACTAAGGATTCTGAAAAATATTTCCCCTGGGGCATGCTCTTGTGCAGTTCCCATTTGTAGTCTGATTGACTGCTCCTTTTTATTTGTAGAGTACGCTGAATTAAAGGAGAAACCACAGCCCTGTGTGTCAGGGCCGTGCGAGAAGTTGTAATGCTCGTTTCCTTTGTGTGCTGTCGGCGTGTACGTGAGCCTCTCGGCCTGAGAGAGCACACTCAACGCTGACTGACAATAATAATAAATACTTCTGACGTCTCATTCAAGCTGTTTGGCCTTTTTACAGCCCGGCTGAGAGAACTTACGATGGCAAGGTCAGAGTCACCGTGGAAGTAGTGGGAAAGGGAAAGTTTAAAGGTGTTGGCCGAAGTTACAGGATTGCCAAATCTGCAGCCGCAAGAAGAGCCCTACGAAGCCTCAAAGCTAATCAACCTCAGGTTCCCAACAGCTGAAACCCCTTTTTAAAATTAAAAAAAAAAAGCAGAATTAAGGTGGAAAATATTTAAATTGAAAGGGATTTAAAGTTGATGCTGAGTGGAATAAATTGAAGGCAGAATTTAAAGTTTGATAACAAGCTAGGTTACAGAATAAAACATTTAACATGTGTATAAAAATTTTGGAAACTAATTGTAGTTTTAGTTTTTTGCGCAAACACAATCTTGTCTTCTTTCCTTCTGCTCCGTTTAAATCACAAGAGTGCTTTAATGATGACATTTAGCGAGTGGGCAGAATAATTACCGACAGTTTTGTTCTGTGTTTTTTGTTTTTTAGTTGGGTTTCCGTCAGCTTAGCTCTTAGTGTTCTGTTAGGAGGCCAAGGAGCTTACCCTCCCGCAGTCCCGGAACTGCCGCCGTGCTGACGTGCCTCCATCTGTGCGGTCGCCGTCCCACATGGCTGGCAAGCCCAGTAGAGTGACGCGGTTCTCGAGAGGAGAAGTGTGCCCGTGTTGTCTTTTCTTTCCATGTTATATCGTGTAAGATGACGTCTCCTGGTCACGATTGCACTTAATAGAATGGACAGATTGTAATTAACGTTGGCTGGCACGTTGGTGAATCAAATTTTAATTTTCTCATGCCACGTAGTCTTGCATAAAGAAGGTTCTTGCCTTAAAATTAAACCCCTCATGGCTATTCTTTAGTTTCTGATCTTTTCGGAACAAACTATTTTACATTCCCTTCATGTTATTATGCATCAGATGTTGAGACAGCGTAATATTTACAACTCTCTAGTCTAGCTGTAACTTAACTTATTACAGGATTATATTAGGATTTCTGTTATATGTGTACTGAAGACATTTTAAAAACCAGAGTATGTAGTCTATGGATTTTTTTAAACACTGTAATAAAAATGGTGTTTGGCTACATACCCAATTTTACTAAAAACCTCCTGCTAGGTAGTTCCACGGATGGAAATTGTTTGTGGCAAATAATTTTGCCCTGTAGGCTGTTGCTCTAACAAAATAAACTTTAGACATATCACACCTAAAATATGCTGCAGATTTTATAATTGATTGGTTACTTATTTAAAGAAGCGAAACAGAGCACCTTGACCCTTAGTCTTCTTGCATACATCTCTTACTGTACTTTTCACGATGTTGCATGCATATTTCACCTACCAAAGCTGTGCTGTTAATGCCATGGAAGTTTAATGTCTGCAACAAACTGCCGTAATTTTGATACATCTGTGATTTAGGTCATTAATTTAGATAAACTAGCTCATTATTTCCATCTTTGGAAAAGAGAAAAAAAGACATTTTTAGGCATTTGCCTAAGTTTCTTTAATTAGACTTGTAGGGCACTCTTCACTTAAATACCTCAGTTCTTCTTTTCTTTTGCATGCATGTTTTTCCCCTGTTTGGTGCTATGTTTATGTATATGCTTGAAATTTTAATTTTTTTTTTTTTGCACTGTAACTATAATACCTCTTAATTTACGTTTTTAAAAGCTGTGGGTCAGTCTTGCACTCCCACCAACATACCAGTAGAGGTTTGCTGCAATTTGCCCCGTTAATTATGCTTGAAGTTTAAGAAAGCTGAGCAGAGGTGTCTAATACTTTCCAGCACATCATTCTGAACCCGATGCTTCATGTAATGCTGCATTTATGTTTCGAATTTCAGTCGAATACTGTACTTCTTGCTCTGTCTGCACCCCCCACCCCAGGGAAACACCTCTGCACGTGTGCACACAGAAAACGGTCAGCTCCGCCTCCTCAGGAACCCTGAGTGAGGGGATGCGCAGCCTCTCCAACATGGTCTGCTGTCTCCAATCTTAAACTGAAGTCAAGATCTAAATTATTAAATGGGTTTCTGAGCAAATTAATTCAGGTGGACTCATTTTTAAAAATATTCAATTCTGATTTGGAACCTTAGATTTCTATTTGTTTTTTTTTTCAAAAAACCTCAATGTAAGGTCTCCTGGCAAGTTAAAACCAAGCAATTCTTGAATTACAGAACTGTAAACGTGTACAATTAGCAAGTAAGGCTGGATGTGAATTTTACTCGTGAGGGTGATTTGTGATGAAGTTATGTCACAAATCTCGTGATGATTTATAAACTACCTGATGCCAGGAGCTGAGAGCTTTGCATTGCGTCTAATGCACTCATCCCAGTGTTAAGGGACTCGCTCGCCTCCTGGCACCAAAATCAGATTGTTTCACAGTTACAATTCCCGTTGGGAGAAAAATGCCTCAATATATTTTGTAACCTTAAGGAGAGTATTTTTTGTTAATACTAAAAAGTTCAGACTTGGGTATGATTAGGTTATAACATTCTCAGGGGTTCAAATTTCCTGCTACCATTCAAAATGTTTATCAACAGCAAACTTTAGCTATTTCTTTTTTTTTTTTTTTAGGTTGGAGAAAAATAGCTGATCTTAATTTGTGACTCATGCTTTGAAGCATTCTCTGATCCCCTGGTTACTAGTTAAAAAATAAAAACTATGAGTTAGACATACGAAATGGTTAGGAACGCTTTCGTGCTGCTGATTTTTAATGCTGTAAAGTTTCCCCCAGTTTAGCTTGTTGAAATGTTTTGCATCCATTAATTAAGGAAAAACTCAGTCTGTGTTGCCCCACTTTCCAACTGTGTGTGTCACCCTTTTGTTCCTGTGATTGCAATGTGCGACCGAATGTAATATGGAAACCTGTACTAGTGGGAGGTGTGATTGTGCCCAAGCACACGTGGACCGGACTGGAGAAGCGTGTCTTGAAAAAGCAACTGCAGAAATTCCTTGCGATGATTGTGTGGAGGTTATTGGCACGAGCCTTCATTGTAAATGTTTTTAATTTCTTTATAATATACTTTCAGCAGTCCTAACTATGCTGCGTTTTGTAATAGCTTTCTTCCCCCGTTCTGTCCGTGTAGCACAGATAAACATGGCCCTTGGTACCGCGCTTTACCTCATTTCAAGGAAAATATGCTTAACTGAGAGGAAAAATGTGGTTTGGCCTCGCTGCTGTTTTGATTTACCGAATTTGAAAAAGATAATTATAATGCCTGCAATGTGTCATATACTTGCACAACTTAAATAGGTCATTTTTGTCTGTGGCATTTTTACTGTTTGTGAAAGTATGACAAAGATTTGTTAACTGAACTCTTAATTATGTTGGAAAAATGTTTGTTACAGTTTTTTCTTTTTTCTTTTTTTTTTTTTTACATTATGTGAAGTGATTAAATTTAGAATGACCTCTAACACTCCTGTAATTATATTTTAAGATACTAATGTTTTTACTTTCTTAATGATAGCCTGCCCTCGGAAAGATTCAGATGAGCCTGCCTAGATAGCAAGGACTTGCGGCTGCCTTGGTTCAGCTGGTTCAGTTCATAAATGCAGTTACTCACGCAGCAGCCAGCTCTTCCAGTCGTTACCTGGAATCAGACGGTGCCTGCAGAGAGCAGAGACCATCGAGGTGCAGCCCCGCCACAGGCCAGTCTGAAGGCCTGGTTGATTTAAAACTTGATCCCCTGCTCTGTTGGGCTATCTAATCCTTTCACACAAAATTTCAGCCACCGAACTGAGACCTTGATGTCTTTATTTCCACTGCATCCGAAATCGTGTGAGAGTCCTTCCTAGTTAGTGTCACCTGCAGAAGAGAAACTCCTGTCACGTTTGTTACCATGCGGTTATTTTAATTACATTTAAATAGGTATATTTTTTCAACCACTGATTACTGTTTAGGAATTTAATTATTTCCAAATAAATTTCTTTATTTTATATTGTACATGAAAAGTTTTTAAGATATGTTTAAGACCAAGAATATTAAAATGATTTTAAAAGTTGTTGGGAGACGCCAGTAGCAATACCTAGGGAATTTGCATCGAGACTGTTGTGTTTTCCGCTAGCAGTGAAAATGATCTTTTGGAACTAACTTGTAAATATATTTTAATCGTTAATTGTTTTTTTCCCTTGTCCGTTTTTATTTGGGCATCCACCACAGACAATTTAAATTTCGTTTTAATAAAGATGCGCTCAGAACGCAGCAGCAGGGTACGTAGCAGAAATGCAAAGGTGGACAGGTAGTACAATTGCTGGCTTTTCTGCTGTAAATAGAATGAAGGAAAATGACTCAAATCAAGTAAAACTAACACACATGATTTGATTGACAATAAAGTATTTGCCATCACATGCTGCAGCTGTTTGTCAGGAATATGGTGTCATTCATTCATTCAGTAATCACGCTGCAGAAATTGGCAGCCTGCACCTTATGAGTCACATTACCTTTAGTCGTTTTTTTGTATTAATTGTAGCCAAGTAAATCTTCAATAAAGTTATGGTCTGTTCACTTTGTGTCCTTTCATCTTTTCTCATTTTGGTTCAGTTCAAATGGGTCATAACGCTTAAATTATTGTAGCAGAAATGATCTTTAAAATGTTTTAATTCCATGGTCATATAAAAATGCATGTTTTAATACGATAAAATCTTCTTTGCCACGTTCTGCTTCACATCTACCGATAGAGTTACGTAGTAACAATTGTCTTTCTTTGCAAGATTTAAATAATATCAGTGTGTTTTTCTGAAATTCTGCCACATTGACTGATGTGTTCCAGGTCCTGGATTATTTATGACACATTTGACACATTCCTTAAGTGAATTTGGTTATTCTGAAGTCAAGTGGACAGAATGTTCAGCTTCCAAGTTTTTAGGACACACTTCCAAAACTGTCGGTTAAGAGAGAGTTCTATTATTTCAAGCCTTGACCCAGCCTTTTTGTAACTCAGTAAACTAAGTGCTACTAGGAATGACTTGCCTGTAGGAATAAGACGGTTGAGAATAAGTTTCTTAAAACGAGGAAAAGTTTTAGTTTTCCTTTGTAAGAGTTTAAATTAATCCCTTCCATTTCCCTCCTTCTGATTCTCTAAACAAAAGGAGAAAAAAGTGTATGTATTTTAATCCCAAGGAATTTGGCTAAGTGCTGCGTGCTGGTGTGTGTTGGTGTTACTACCCAGAATTCACTGGAGAGTTGAGGCCAAACCTCTGTGCCCCAGCTTGTTCCTGCCGCCATGACCCTCCCTCCCGTGGTCAGCGGGAGAGGACACGGCCAGGCCAAGCCCATCAGTTTGCAGAGCGACGTGTACATGCAAAGAATCCAGGTGAAGGTGAAACTTGTTTCTTTTTGCAGATCCACAGGCATCATGCGTGTTTTAGATGGTGTGGCGGATGCTGGCTCACAGCGGGCTCTGTGGTGAGCTGAGTTTTGGTCCTTATGAGACACTGGGAGCAAGGGGCTGCGCCATGGTGCATGTGCAGGCTGGGAGCTTGCTCTCTGTCCTGTCTGCAAGGTGATGTGTGAGCAACTCTGAGAACTTTTTGGGGTAAATTATGCATAAAACTTAACTGTGTAGCCATTTTTGAGTATACAGTTTAGTGGCGTATAGTACGTTCCCAGGGTGGTTTACTCATCACCGCCATCCATTTCTAGAACTTCTTCATCCCAAACTGAAACTGTACCCATGAAACACTAACTCCCCCCCCTCCTTCCCGCAGTCCCTGGCAGCCAGCATTCTGCTTTCTGTCTGAATTTGACTCTTCTAGGTACTTCATCTAAGTGGAATCAGACGATATTTGTCCTTTGGCATCTGGCTTATGTCAGTTATTTCACTTAGCGTAATGTCTTCATGATCTATCCGTTATGGCAAGTGTCAGAATTTCCTTTTTAAGGCTGAATAGTAGTCCGTTACAAGTATCTGCCACATTTTGTTCATTTGTCTGCCGATGGGTGTTTGGGCTGCTTCCACCCTTTGGCTTTGTGAACACTGCTGCTGTGAACATTGGTGTATGTACAGCTGCTTGAGGCCCTGCTTTCTCTTTGGTCTATAGATCCAGAAGTGGGATTGCCAGATCTTATCATAATTCTATGTTTAATTGTTTGAGAAGCTGCCGTTCTGTTTGCCCCAGAACTGCACCATCTTACCTTCTCTCCAGGAACACACAAGTGTTCCAGTTTCTCCCCATCCTCACCAGCGCTTGTTCTGTTTTTTTTGGCCGTGGCCATCCCAGTGGGTGTGAGGTGGCGTCTTAGTGTGCTTTTGATCTGCGTTACCCCGATGATTAGTGGTGTCGAGCACCTTTTTCATGTACCTATTGGCCATTTATAGACCTTTGGCGAAATATCTGTTCAAGTCCTTTGCACATTTTTGAGTTGTCGGTTTTATTGTTGTTGAGTTTTAGGAGTTCTTTATATATTTAGATATTAAACCTTTATCAGATTTGTGATTTGCAAATACATTGTCCCATTCTGGGGGTTGCCTTTTACTCTCCTGAAAATTCTCTCTTGAAAAATTCAGAATTGCAAAACACATTGGCCTGAGGCATTTCCGATGAGGCATGGTGGGCCTGAGGTTGATGGCTTGTGTGGCAGGTGCCCGTCTGCACTGTGTCCTACATGTTTTCTGCTGTTTACTCCTTACGCCGTCAGGGAGGCGGCTGCTTTTGGAGGGGAGTAGAGCATGGAAGTTCAGATTGAGAGCTGGAGTCAGACCACCTGGTTTCCAGCACCGTGTGACTGTGGGCAGGTTATTAATCACTCTTAGCCTCACATCCTTGCCTTTACAGTGAGGATGGAGTCATTTGGATTCAGTGGCGTTCGCGTAAAAAATGCTGAGCACAGTGCCCCACATGTCGTGAGCCCGTAATAAATGGTGATTGTCACTACAGTACCCATTTTACAGATGGGAAAAGTGAGGCAGAGAGAAGGGAAGTAACTTGCCTGAGATTACATAAGAGGGCTGGGCCTCGAACCCATGTCTACGTAAATTGAAGTGTTTAACCATCGTTTAGTAATTCTCTGGATCTTTTGAGATAAAGGTGGAACTAAAATATGTGAGTGAATGTGTGTATATGTTACAGATGTTTCATGTTGCAAAGAACACCACCAGATGGGACTCATAACCAACACAGGCAGCAATTGTGGGATTTTGTTTGTTTCTGTGTTTTGTGTGTCACCCTAGCAGCTCATTTCTTTCAACCAAGGAAGAGATTCCATGGTCGTCTTCACTAGAGAGCCAGGGTCAGAACCCCCGGTTACTCTGTTACCCAACTCACATTAGCCTGACAAGCCAGGGACATGCCCAGTGGCCGCTTAAGGGCCGTGTGCAGGAGCCAGGCTTGGTGGGAGGAGCCTTTGGCGCCCCATGTTAATGACGCTCCGCCCCATCCAACGAGGAGCAAGCACTGGCTGAGCCTCTGCTGCTTTCCCTCCTGCTTTTGCATTCACTCCATTTCGAAGAAAGAGGAAAGCCCCTTTCATTCAGGAAAGCCGCTCCTGTTAGCTGTCAGGTGTCACTGTAGAAGGATGAAAAAAGTGAGTGAGTGAAGCTGGGGCTTCACTTCCAGAGTGTGTGTGCTTTACACACACGCGCATGCCTGCAGACTTGCAGCAGAAGCCCCGGCCGCAGGGGTATCTCTGCCCTGTGGAGTGGAACAGCGTTTTCCGGTTGGGGCCCCCTCCCAGTTTCCTTGGTCGGGGCAGAGGGTGGTGTGGTTGGTGTGCAAAACTGAGACCCTCAAGAAGTGCTACTAGAGTGCTGTTTGTGTCTCGAAAAAGTTTTCTAACCTTTTTAGGAAATAATTTTTGATGAGCTGCTCACTCTCGTTGAGTGCTCCCTGTTTGTTTAGAACGTTCTCTGTCATTTGTAAGACTCCCCAGCCATCCCCTCTTTCCTTTCAGTGCCTGAATCTGCCTTTGAGATGGAGACTTGAGTATCAGATTCCAAGGATGTCAATAGATGTGCTATGGCAAAAAAACGTTCCATGGTCGACTAAGTTTGGACAATCACGGGTTAAACAAAATTAAACAGGGTTCTTTGCAGCACTTCTCAGGTCTTTTATTGTGCTAAAGTGCGTTGGGACTCAGTGAGGGCTGCATTCCCCAAACTTACTTGACCACAGACACCTTCCCACTAGGTCTTATGGGACCAGCATCCTGAGTAACACACTTGAAGACGTGCCCTACCAAGGGCATCTGGGCATTTGGTGAACCCCATGTGTGATGGTGCCCAGGACTGTGGTCTCCCGGCCAGCAGGTCCAGGGTCACACATGAAGGTGACCAACCGTCCCTGCGGTTGGTGGGCTGGAAGGAACCCTACAGTTTTCCGGTCTCTGGGCCACTCTGGCTCCCGTTCATGGTGGGCGAGTCTAGGTCCTGTGGTCCCGGCTGGGCTTGGCTTGGCTTGCCACTAGCAGTGGTGAAGTGAAGCTCCTAGTGGAGGGTGTGTGTTATGTCAAAGCGAGTTTTGCGTGTCTGGGGGCTGGCCCTGACAGTCCCAGAGCAGGACACAATTCACAGAGTTCGCCTCCCTCGGACGTGGTGCCTCACCTGTCTCGGGGTGATGGACTTGTCTTGCCCATAACCCCACAACTGCAGCTTTCGGGGAGCTGTTGTGCTCTGTGCTGTCGACTCGGCCTAAAGCTCTCCTGGTCCTCGTTCCACCTTCTGTACTCACCCAACACCACCCTTCCTTGGAGACGTAGGGGTGTGCAGCCCCTGGGGACGCCTCCTGCCCGTACCCAGCCCCACCGTAGGCCCGCGCCCGTCCTCTGGGTGCCCCCGCAGCCCTTCCGCTTCTCAGAGCACATCTCACACTGTGCTCACCATCCCTCCTCGTGTCTGAGCTGCTGGGACGCAGAGGCCTGTGTCCTGGCCACCACTCCGTGTTCCTTTCCCCACTGTCGGCCTGCAGGGGACCTCAGTCCATCTCACTCGGTGCTGTGCTGTCCTCTCTCTGCTGTCTGAGGACGTTAGGGATTCTTCAGGACACAGATGAAGTTCGGGATCCGGAGGGAAGGGGCGGGGCAGCGCCAGCAGAAGAGAGAGTGGGGAAAGTCCCTGCCTTTCACAATGTTTTCACCCAGGGGAATGGGACCTGGGTCCCTCCTGAGCGTTGTCTCAAAGTCTTGGGTGAAGGTGGGTGTTTTGGTCCACCTGACACGGGTGGGACACACGGAGTTAAAGACCCAGTAGAGAAATGTCTGGAAGAGCCCATGCTTTTCCTGAAGATTTGGTTTGAATTGACACTATGACTCTTGGAGCTGATGTTCCCCCTTTTTGCTTTGACTGCTAGGCAACTCGGAGCCAGGGTCCCAGCAGACCTCTAGTTCGTCTGTTCGCTGAAATATTGATTAAGCACCTTCTGTGTGCAGACACTTCTCTAGGCGCTGGGGACAGCAGTGAATAACATGAATGACTGTTGGAGGCGGTGACATCCCAGTGGGTCCCAGTGGGAAGACGGGCCACAGCCGGATCAACGGATCGCTCCTTTCTGGGAAGAAAACCCTGTGTTTGTGTTAGCAGTTTCTCATTTCCCCTTGCCCTCATTCCGTAAGTCTCCGTCCTCTCCTGTTACAGCATCTGTACAGTCATGGTGGTTGTGTTCTTGGCGCAGATCCTTTTGGAAATGCGGTGGGCTCCTTGGTGCAGAATGTGTTTATTAAGCAGCTACTAAGTGTTTGACGTGAAGCTGACCCCGATGAGTAAGGTGGTTCTTGAGGAGGCAGGTGATGCTTGATAGTCGCAGCTTTTCAACTTCGGGCTGGCTTTACTGCCAGGTCCCAGTGGGCCAGCGTGCTAAACGGGTCCAGGCACAATTCACAAGGGAGACGACAGCCGTGGCGCTGCACGCGACAGGGGCACCACGCTCTGTTTCCTCCCCTCGAGAGCCCAGCCCAATGTGGGCAGACACGGTGGGACAGAAGTTGCTTTTATGGGAAAGTGTATTTGAGCTTTGAGTTCTTTTAAGAGCCATAAGGCCACTTTGGGTTTTGTTAGTGGTTAGTTATTTTTACTTATATTTACCTATTTTGGAATAAAGGGCTGAATCAGTCATCTCAACAAGCCAGAATTCCAACTTGAGGTTATGTTTATAAATAGAAAATCTAGGCTTTCCAGAACTAAAGCTCGCTAAAACCAATTTTGTTGACAAAGGGGAAGGACTGTCAACTAGTGGTCTGAGCATTCTAGGCATCTGGAATTCCTGAGTCCCAGGCACGCCCCAGGGCCATCTGACTTTAACCCTCCGGTACCAAGGAGGCTGCAAGGAGCCCGTCAGCGGGGCCTGGGAGCCTGCGCCGTGGGGCTGCCCTGCATCCCCTGCTCTAGCCACATCCTTCGCCTCCCTCAGCCTGTCTCCTCCGTACAGTGAAGGGGCTGGCCCAAAGGTTCTCCTAGCGGTTGATAGTACTCAAAGCCACAAATATTTAATTTGTGAATCTAGAAATAACAGAGGTTTGAATCATAGCTGGTCAAGACCATGAATTCCTAGAAGCCAGGGTCATATGCTTGCTCTTTGCTCAACCCATCATCCATGCATTCATCCATGAATATCAACTCAGCATCCACGATGGTCACGCCCCTCTGGGCACCGTGGAGTCGGTGGGATTTGATCAGAGAGCCCAGTCCATCGTGTCCATGGATGCTCACCTTCCAGTGGGGCAGAAGTGCTGGGGGCAGGACGGGTCTTAATCAAAGAGAGCTGATCGTCTGAGAGAGTGATCGTTGCTGGGGAGACGATGGAACAGGGTAATGTGTTCGAGTGACAAGTGGAGTGTGGCCAAGTTTAAAGAATAATAGATGACACTCATTGAGTGCTTACTGTTCTAAGCTCTTTTCTCTGTTTCATATGAGAGTCAGTACTACTGTCTTTCCCATTTTACAGATAAGTGAAGGTAGGCAGAGGTGCTGAGATATGCCTGAAAAATGGAAGAAACACAGGCCCTGCATTCAGGGCTCAAATTATGGTGGGGTCAATTGCATCTAACCAAATAATTTCGATCCGGTGTCCCCTCCAACAGAGAACCGACCAGGGCGCAGTAGCAGAAGGCTGGAGGATTAAGAGAATGTTGCCCGAAGGGGTGATCTGAGCTGGGTTTTGAGGGATGAGCAGAAGTTCAGTTCATGTCTTGGTGCAGTAGCGTCGGTCCGCGGTGCCGTGGACACTTGCAGTCTCTTCAGTAGACCGCGTTGTTCTTTGGGTGATGGTCCAGGGAGCTTCCTAGACGTGGGTCCTGTTCTTTGCCCATATCATAAGCCCCGAACGTTTTGCAGGAATTATTTGCGGTAAGCGATCACTATAAATCTTCAAAATTAACTCACACATTTTAACCTAGATTTACAATTTCAACATGGATAATGACGTTCCTGCTAACATTCCGAGCACAGGCTATATTTTTCTGGGTTGTAGTCTTAAACCCGTACTTTCTTAAGCAGATCTCTTCCCCTCGCAGAGTCTTGGGTTGTTCAGATGTGAGATGGCGGTTCAAGCAGACCAGCAAGTGAGAGTTAGAATCACCAGTGAAATCAGAATCTCTGGGGCGAGGCCCGGGCATCTGCATGTTTGGAAAGTTCCCCAGATGATGTTAATCTGTAGCCAAGGTGAGGGACTACTGGAGTGGAGACAGGGTCTTGCCTTCTGTGCTGCAGAGGACTGATGGGGCCGGAAGGGAGGGGAGGTATGGGGCTGGGGCTTCTTTTCTTCCTGCCTCAGCCTGAGCCATTCCAGTTGTATCTGTTCCATTTATTGAGCTTTCTTAGAACACTGTGTTGGAAGAAAGGGCTCTATGGCTAAAAGCTAGTTTGGAAACCACTGGGACAGAGGCCCGCTAGGACCCTCTGACTCTTCGTCTGGTTCTCTGTGGGGTTTTACCATGGTCTGGGTCTGGGTACTATTTCTGTACTCTGTAAAGCAGCCACTCCTTCTCTCCCGGATCCGGCTGCCTTTCCCTGATAGGTGAGCAAGTTCCCTGATGTGGCAGTGGCAGCGTTGCAGCGAGGGTTTTGATTACCTTGTTATGAATTACGGTGGGGTGCCCTGGTGAAGGGTCGAACGTATCTGAGATCCTTTGGAATCAAAGGCGAGATATCACTAAACGAGGCTGCATTTAATAGGTGATAAATCTTGAGGTTGTAGGTTTAATATAGTTTGATGGTTGTAAATCCAGTGAATCTACTGGAGGAATTTGCTGTGTGTTGCATTTATGAAATATTTAGTCAGGTGTTTTTAAAGGTACGACTTTTCTCATAAGGTCCTAAATTTTATGGGCTTCCCCAGAAAATTTCATACTGGTGTCAAGTATGCTGCTGCTTGCGGACCTTCGAAATGAAAAAGGAAAAGGTGGCGTAGTCTCTTTTTTTTTTGTACTGTAGGAAAGCTCTTAAATAATATTCACAGTAATAGCCGAGTCAAGAAGTAGATTTTAGTATATTTAAGAATGTACTTCAGAAAAAGAAAATGGTAGGATGAAAGCGAGCTGAGGGGCCAGCCTGGTGGTATAGTGGTTAAGTTTGCATGCCCCGCTTCAGTGGCACTGGGTCACTGGGTTTGCAGACTCGGATCCCAGTACCTAGTGCCACTCATCAAGCCGCACTGTGGTGGCATCCCTCATAAAGAGGAGGAAGATGGGCACAGATGTTAGCTTAGGGCCAATCTTCCTCCCCCCCAAAAAAGTAAGCTTCTATTTGATGTTTAGATTGTAAATATTAGGAAGGAGTCCACATGTGGGGTTGAAATATGGCCACAGTGTGGATGTTGGGGCATGTCTACCACCTCGGTGGCCATGAGGCCCTGCGTTCATTACCAGCTTTGCGTATTCGTGTGTTATTGCTGTGTAACAAATGACCATCAACTTGATGGCTCAGAACGACATGCATTTATGGCCTCACAGTTTCTGTGAGGCAGAGGCACAGCTTTGCTGGGCCCTCTGCTCGGGGTCTCAAAGTGTCAGCTGGGCTGGGGTCTTCTCTGGGCTCAGGTCGTTCCCAGCTCACGTGGTTGTTGGCAGAATTCCCTTCCTCACAGACGCGGAAGTCCTGGAAGCTCACTTCTTTAAGGCCAGCAGGAGAGCTGCTCTTCCACGTCAGTCTCTCTTCAGGGAAGGCTTCGAATCTCTTTTAAAGGGTTTGCCTGATTAGGTCAGGCCCACCTAGGATATCATTTGCTTAATTCAAGGTCAACTGATTAGGAACCTTAATAACATCTGCAAAATTCTTACACCTTTGCCATATAGCATAACCTAATCGTGATGGTGACATCCCATCATGTTCCCAGGCCCCACCCACACTCAAGGGGAGGGTGTTATGCAGGGCATGTACACCAAAGGGCAGGGTTCTTGGGGGCCATCTTAAAATTCTGCCTGCCATACCACCGACATGACCTTAGACAAGTTTCTTCACTTCTTTGAACTTTCCTTTTGACGGCTGTCAAACGGAGATGGCAGTTCCCGCCTGTCCTGCGGGGCTGTTGTGGGCCCCTGTGAGATCACGTGTGGGGAATCTAGGAGGAAGCAGGGAGCGTGCAGCGTGCCACAGGCAGGCGGGAAGTCCCTGATGGAAGGATGAGATGTGGGAGTATTGCTAACGCGGCAGTTCTGTCTCAGCCTGAAGATACCACTGACTACACAGTGGGTGTCAAAGTGAAGAGCCACGGGCAAGTATTCAGTTCCCTTTCATTTGATCCGTGGCCCGAATGGGCCCTGAAATTGCTTATCGTTCACTTTTCAAAACAGCCGCCCTTCCAAATCCCCACTCTGACAATGGCCACTGACGTCTTTTTTGGATTAGGAATGGATGCAGGGTCCAGACGTTGACTCTGACTCTCCTCTCCTCCCAACCGTTCATCAGGATCAGAAAGATACTGTGATCAACGGCTCCGTGATTTACCATGTGACAGCCACTCGGGGGACACGTTTCCCTCCCGCCGCCTCCCTCTGTCTTCCCGGTATCCCCTCCCCAAATACCCCCAGTCCATCACTTTCCATTTCACAATTAACCCAGAACCCAGTTGGAGACAGATAGAGAAGGACAATTTTTATGCAGTTGCCACCGGTCACCGGCCAGTTGTTAGTCAGATGACTGTTGGGGCACAGATAACTGCTTTTGCCATCGTCCCCGAAGGCGCGCTCCGCACGGCCGTAATTAGAAATGCAGGGGAAGGGAGGGAAAATCCATCTTATTTAAAAGTGTTATAGTGTCAGCAAGCACATTGCGATGCCATTAAGAAAGTTTTTGTGAAGGACACGTTCGACTTGAGGTTTTTAATTTGTTTGAAGTATTTTGCTAAAACAGAATTATGCTGGAGTTTACATAAAAGTAGAGAATGACATGAAAAGTTTTAACTTAAGCAGCAAAATATAAAAGCTAATCTTATTTAAAAGTAATATGTATGTCTTGATTGAGTGCCCAGATACGCTCAACTGGGACTTTTTAGTGGAATGGGGTCTAAGCTGTTACACTGAGTTATACCGAGAAAGCTTTTCCCGAGCTTATATTGCCAGACCTGAAATACTCCTGTGGCTGCATTTAATAAAGAAACGAAAGTCTTGAGTAAGGGGATATGATTTTTTATGACAGAAGGAATGCAAATAACTTTTAGTCTCATTGCCTTGACCGGGTTTGGTTTGATTTGATGGAGGATAATAATGACTTATAACCTGTGCTGACAATATGCAGGCCCGCACAACGTCATTTAACTCATTTATTCTGCTTGCTGTAAAAACAAAGAGATGGCAAATAAATATATGGAACGTTCATTGTTTGTCAGAGGGCCCAAGCCAAGAGTTTTCAGTGACCTTTTAAAATATGGTCCCAGGCTAGTACTAAAATGTCTGTCACTCAACACACACACTTGCATGCTTTGGCCTTTTAACCCACGCATCTTGTGTTTTTCTCTTTCAAATGGGTGTATGAATTTCCAGTCAGCTGCAGCGACTTAGGTCCTTGCATCGGAGGATTACTGTAAATTGCAGCCTGACAATTACAATACGCAGGGCACCGGCGAGTTATTAATGGGCTCGCCTACTGATGGCCTTTCAACGCAGCCTCGGACCTGCTGAGCCTCAGCCTAATTAGTTCCAGGGGTAGAGGCCCCCGCGGACGAGGCCAGTGGGGAGGGGGCTCCCCGAGACCCCGCCTCCGGCAGAGGAAGATATCAATTGATTATGGATGGCTCCTGTCCGCCATGTCGGATCTCTAATTCACCTCCTCCTTAATGACTTGTATTGGCTTAAGGAGCTCCGTGTGATTTGACAGCGTCAAGCTCAGCTGACAAAGACCAGCAGGTGACTTTAATTGAGGACTTCTATTGCAAGAGATTTTATGCAAGACAGAGCAACAGTTCAACAGACACAAAAGAGGCCTGTAAAAAAAAAACAAAAAGTCTGCAGCAGTTTTAGAAGGAGACTGGGACCAGACCTGGAGTTAGCTACTTGCCTTTCCTTGAGTTTACACTTTTTTCACTCCTCCAGTGGTGGGATCAGGAGGGGAGACCCCCTTGCCCACTCCTCTGCCTCTGGAAATTCTGCAGCCGTCTCTCCTCTCTTGGGTTTCAATATTTATCTTTAAGGATGAATTATGTCCAGGCATAAATTATGTTTGACACATCACGATGCTGGGGGAAAAAATTAAATTTTTCACTACTCTGAAAAACATTCCCCAGAACGTATCACGCTCAGAGTGCGCCCTGAAAGAACCGAGCATGCTGTTTAGTTTTACAAAATTAAATGGACGGCCTGTCTGAAGCGTCGGAAGGGGGGAGCATAATGATCAGTGAGTGAATGAATGAAAAAAAAGATGACAGCTGACAGGATCGCAGACTGGGAGCCCCGGGAAGGGAGGGGAGAAGGAGGGCTGGGCTGGGCTGGGGCCGGCCGAAGGCTCCGCAGTGGTAGGGGCGGTTAGAAAACGCTTCAGGAGATGCCTTGGGGTTTTAGAGGGTGGAGCCAGCTGAAGGTGTTCTGTCATCCAGGTGATGTGCGCTCCCTTCTAGGGCTGAGGGGCTGTGTCCACACTATGTGGGCAGTTCATCCTGATCCAGGCCCTCGGAGTTCCACATCCTGTTCCACCACGCCCCCTACACTTCGTCTCACTCAGCTTCCTACTTGGTCCAAACATGCTGAGTGTTCTCACGCTTCCACCCTGTGCCTGTGCTACTCTCTTCCCTCCTTCTTCATCTTGCAAACTCCTGTTCACCCTTCGAGACACAGTTTGGTCACCTCCTCCAGGAAGCTTTCCAGTTCCTCCCTTGCCATTCCTCCAGGCATTCTGACTCCAGAGCCCCCACACTCTCATCCACTACGCTGTGTTGCCTCCTCCACAGGGGGAAGGAAGCACTTGAATATCCGACTGACCAGCCAGAGCACAGTTTGCACCCCACGGAAGGGACCAAAGGGGTCCTAAGTAAGAGAAGGGAGTGTTGGATTCTGGGGGAGGTGGGTGGGTGTGGAATCAGGGGGACACTTTGGAAGGTAGGCGGACTCTGAGGCTGGGCAGGACTCGGGGGTGGTGCAGGAGTCGGGCAGAGCTTGCACTCAGGAAGTTGGGCACTTTTGGGCCCCAGTGCCAGATGGTTCAAGGGCTGGGGATGTTTCCCAGAAGGACTGCTGATTTGGAATGACGATGCGATTAGGAAACTCCAGGGTCCCGACAGCCTAATAGCCTAGCTTGGTCCATAAGTTGTGAACAGGTTGGCAGATGTCCCCAAACCCCCAAAGGAGGAAATCCATACCCTCCAGCCTCCCCACATGCTCCCACTGGGAGCCTCAAGCTCAGCCTCTGCTCCGCAGGACAGCCTTCTCTCTCCACCTGGCTGGCCCCACCTACCTCTCAGGGCAGCCCTTCCTCTGGGAAGCCCTCCTGGATTCTACGTTTTGGTGTAACTGACAGTTTCCTCAGCACACCTACCACACACGTCTGTCACCTGTTATCAGTGCTCGCCTTTGCATTCTTGAAGCCCCGCAGTGAGCCACGTGGGGGCTGGCATCAGATTATTCTCTATTGCCCAGGGGGGCCACAGTCTGTTTTTAATGAATGAGAAAGCAAAATGGAGGAGCTGACCCCAAAGAGCTATCTTCATCCACAAATTTGGGAACGTAGGTTGCTTGATTTGTTTTTTTGAAGATCAGAACTTGGAGCTACTTAATAATGATTTATCTATGGGGATCTTTATTAGTTAACTCAGCACAGTAATCAAAGTGATCTTATTTGGTTGCCGAGCATCAACTGTGCACTGAGCCCTGTGAGGGTTGGTGGGTCCTGCTATGGAGGTGACCTCAGGTGACCCCAGTTTGGGAGGTGGTGCACAGAAGTAAACAGTGATCGATGCAGTGAGGAGAAACCTGGACTCGGACCAGGGAGATGGGGAGGGTGGAGATGAGGGTGATGGAAATGGGGGCTGGATGGAGGTAGGGGATGGGTGGAGATGAGGGGTGTGGATCGAGATGAAGGCGGATGGAGGTGGGAGTGGTTGGAGATGGGGGTGGATAGAGGTGAGGGCGGATGGAGGTCAAGGGTGGATGGAGATGGGGGTAGATGAAGATAGGGCATTTGGAGGTGTGGTGGATGGAGATGGAGTGGATGGAGATGGGATGAATGGAGGTGGGGTGGGTGGAGGTGGGGGCGGATGGAGGTGGGGTGGATGGAGGTGGGGTGGATGGAGGTGGGGTGGATGGAGGTGGGGGCGGATGGAGGTGGGGCGGATGGAGGTGGGGGCGGATGGAGGTGGGGGCGGATGGAGGTGGGGGCGGATGGAGGTGGGGGCGGATGGAGGTGGGGGCGGATGGAGGTGGGGCGGATGGAGGTGGGGGCGGATGGAGGTGGGGGCGGATGGAGGTGGGGTGGATGGAGGTGGGGGCGGATGGAGGTGGGGGCGGATGGAGGTGGGGCGGATGGAGGTGGGGCGGATGGAGGTGGGGCGGATGGAGGTGGGGTGGATGGAGGTGGAGTGGATGGAGATGGGATGAATGGAGGTGGGGTGGGTGGAGGTGGGGGCGGATGGAGGTGGGGGCGGATGGAGGTGGGGGCGGATGGAGGTGGGGCGGATGGAGGTGGGGCGGATGGAGGTGGGGGCGGATGGAGGTGGGGGCGGATGGAGGTGGGGGCGGATGGAGGTGGGGCGGATGGAGGTGGGGGCGGATGGAGGTGGGGGCGGATGGAGGTGGGGTGGATGGAGATGGAGTGGATGGAGATGGGATGAATGGAGGTGGGGGCGGGTGGAGGTGGGGGCGGATGGAGGTGGGGGCGGATGGAGGTGGGGGCGGATGGAGGTGGGGGCGGATGGAGGTGGGGCGGATGGAGGTGGGGCGGATGGAGGTGGGGCGGATGGAGGTGGGGGTGGATGGAGGTGGGGTGGATGGAGGTGGGGCGGATGGAGGTGGGGCGGATGGAGGTGGGGGCGGATGGAGGTGTGGTGGATGGAGGTGGGGGTATCCTGGATCTCATTTCAGAAGAAGGAGGTGATACCTGTCATCCCTGTGCTGGTGGTAGGGGCAGTCTGAGCTTCTGCAGTGCAAGGAATGTTACACAGTCATCTTCGTCTCCCCTAGTGTCTAATCCAGAGCCTGAAACAGGAGGTTTTCAATACATATTTATTGAATGAATGAATGTTGACCGAGTCGTACATCTACATTCCTGCCTGACTTTAAGGCCAGGCCCATTTGTCCCAGTGCCTACCCACCTTTCCCCAAACCCAGCCTGTGCAGGTGGGCCCACTGTTCCCTCTGCTTTTCTTTGCTGGCTTGATGGACCTGCTTTTCTCCATCTCTAGAAACTCCTCGCTTCCTCTCACCTCCCTTAGAAGTCCTCTCCTGCTGTCCCTCCACGACCATGGCCCAGGCCCTGCCCTTCCCTCTGGCCTGTCGGGCCCTTTCTTAGAGCTCCTAAGTGGCTGCCCTGTCTTCAGCCTTCCTCTCCTGCCGTCCCTGTCCCAGGCAGCTGTCAGAATTTTTGGACAAAAATAGAGCTCAGATCATGCCCAGCCCCCATCACGTGGCTTCCTCCTCCTCTCTCTTCCTCCTCCTCTCTCTTCCTCCATGCTCCACTCCCCCCACCCTCTTTCCTTGCTCCGCTCCTCAGCGGACCCGTCACAGCTGTCACCTGGCTCCAGCCTTCCTCCTTCACCTCCTCTTCCCCTCCCCCTCCGCCTGCCTTCACTGGGGCCACTCAGGACCAGGCTCCATCCATTTGCTGAGTGACCTTAGGCAAGCTACTTACCTGCCGACCCGTAGTTCTTGAGTCGCTAAGATGAGTGGGTTGGTTGGAGTGAATTGTCAGAGGTGGAGGTGACATGACATAATGAATAAAAGCATAGCTTTGGAATCAGGCAGGGCTGGGTTTGAACCCAGATTGTGCCACTTAGCAGCTATGCGACCTTGTGGCACAGAAGTGACCAGGACAGCACCATAGGAGGGCTGTTCTAGTGCTCAGCACAGGACCAGGCACACAGGACATGTGAAATGCACGGGCCTATTATTATCTAAGTCACATTCAGTGTCTCCCGGGTGATTATGAATCCCCTGCCAGCTGGCCCCCACCCCCGAAGTGAGAGGAAAGCATGCTGCTCTTGGCTGTCCCCCGATTTATTTGTGGGCCCTCTTGGATTCCTTTCTCCCAAAGGGCCCAGCCCTGGGGAGCCATGAATGCCAGAGCAGCCCAGAATTTCCAGGCCAGGCTGGGATTGATCGCTGGGCCGAGGCACGGCGAGGTCAGTTGTTCCGTGACCGAGCTGGTCCCCTGGACGTCAGCGTTGCCGTGGCCTCTCCTCCTGGCAGCTGTCTCTGGAAGGGCCTCATTGAGCAGCCGTGGGTCAGGCAGCCTGGCTGCGTTGTCAGATTCGCTCTGCCGGGCATAACTCAGGCCTTGGCTAGACGACTTGCCCCGGGCTCACAGGGGCCCTTGGGCGGCTTGAAGTCAATTACGTCCCTTCGCTCATCACTCCAGGGAGGGGAGTGGAGCTGGCCTTCTTCCCTGCTGGGAGGCTCCTGGAGGAGGGTTTGTGAATTTCCTTCTCCTTCCAAAGACGCGGCTGTGACGGATGGATGTTTTCTGGCCAAACCCAGGCAAAGTTGGACTCCAGCTTTCAAAGTGTCAGGCTGCAAAGAGCAAGACTGGGAGGATGGAGGGTGGGGAAGAGGGCACGGTACCTTGGGTGGCGGGAAGAGAGGAGGCTGGGGATGGATGCCCTCAGGAGGTCGCCCAGGAGGGCACAGGGTGGAGGGTGGCACTGCCAGTGTGGTTGTCCCTGAAGAGATCAGAACACTGGGTCCTCCCACACCTGAGCCTGCCGGGGAGGCTCCAGTGAGAGGCATCCAGAAAAAGCAGTGGCTGTCGGGAGAGTTGGCAGCTGAAAGCCTAATTCCCCAGTGGGTGTGGAGATGCGGCCCAGACTCTGGGGCTGAGCGGATTTTAGGGGCTGGGGGCTGTGAGGAGTGTTTCTTGCAGCCAATTCAGGGAACACCAGACCACGGGCCTCCCCGCTCCTCCTCATGCCCTTAGAATCATGCAATGTGAGAAAAGGATGGAGCTTCCAGATCTTCCAGCAGAATCCTTCCTCCCCTCCTCCCAGACCATTTTCTAAACAAGAAGATTGAGGAGCAGAGGGTGTGGCCCCACCTACCTGGTTGTGGAGCTGAAGCAGCAACGTGCCTGGGACCCTTTTCACTTTACGCTGCATGCTACTTTCCTCGTTTCCACCTTTCCCCCTCACTTCCACGTTTTCTATTTTTCTTCTCCAGGATCCTTCTGTTTCAGAATTTTGCTTAGAGGATCCTCAAAGCAAAAGGAAGAAGTGAGACAGAGGAGATTTTGAAAAGGAGTGCATACATGAGAAATAACTGGAAGGAGGTGGGGGAATTGGCGGGAAGATCCTAGATGACAGAAGCAATCTCTGGGTGTAGGGAAGGGATGATGGAGAGGAAGCGGTGGTGTGAGGGTGGGAGACCTGTAGAAAGAGAGAGAGGGCGAGAGGGAGGAAGAAGATCCCAAAGAAAGGAGTCTGAAGACCCAAGATCTGTGGTGGCTAAGTGCCCTGAATCCTTGTTGGAATAATTTTGGATAAACAAACAAATAAATGATGGTGATGGTGATGATGGTGATGTTGGTGGCGATGATGATGATGCTGATGATGGTAATGATGGTGGTGATGATGATGATGATGGTGATGATGATAGTGATGATGGTGGTGATGGTAGTAGTGATGATAATGATTATAATGCTTCTGCCGATGGTGCTACTGCTGTTGATGCTAATCATATTAATTCATTGTGTAACCATGAGTAAGTCCTTTATCCTCACTGGGCCTCAGTTTCCCCATTTATAAAATGAAGAGGTGGAACTTTAGACTCCTTCCTCCTCTGAGATTCTGTGGTCCAAAGAAAGGATCAGGAGGATCTAGGAAAACCTCTTAAGAAAGAAAGAAAAGGGATTGGGGCAACACAGGCCAGCAGAGACCCAGCAAACAGGAAGAGAGGGGAACCATTGTGCAGCCATGGGAGGGACCTCTCCTGAAAGTCTTTCTCCTCCCTGGACTGAGAAGGCCATCCCTCCACTCCGGCGGCATGAAGAGTCTCTCTTGCTGGATTGGAAGCCAGTTTACAGCGCAGCCCACTGTGTGCTGACAGCACTCAGTTTCCCAGCCCAGCGAGGCCTCACCTGCTAATTACATCTACCAGGCCTGCCTCTGCTGGGAATTTGGCTCCACAGAATCACCGCCCCGCCCCCCCCAAAGGGTCTGGAGCAAATCATTAAAATATCAGGTTTCCAGCCCCTGGGGGATGAGTAGGTGCTAAAAAGGGGCCAAGCTGGGTTTGTCAAAAACCAATCAGCTCTCACACAGCAAATAGCCCCACTTGGTGCGAGCAACCAGCTGGTGTTTAGGGGTGTGAGAGGCAGCAGGAGGGGTGCAGAGGGGGCTCTGGGAAAGTGCTTAACCCCACGGCACCAATTAGCTGCCCTCAGGGCCAGACAGAGGCAGGGGGAGTCAGGGAAGGGCGCAACTGTCCGGCAGGATTAGGGCAAGAAAAATTACCCTGTGAAGCACCTACGAGTCAGTTCTCCACCAACTGGGGAAATTTTCCAAGCCTCGTGCTTGTGAGTCACATTGGGTCAGTCTGGCTGGCCTCCTGCAAGGGTCAAACGGGCCGTAGTTCTGGTGGAACTTTGCAAGCTGTAAAACACTGAGGAAGTGCATTCATTCATGCGCTCCGTCAATCAAGAGTCTTCCTAGGGCAACCACAGGGTGCCAGCCCCAGGGAGGCTCTGGGGCCTGACCTTCTGCCCTCCCCACCACATTGTCCTTTCTCCAGGTTCTCCTGTGGCCTCTGTGACCACAGCTTAGCCGTCTAGACCAGCTCATCCTCTGCCTGACCCCGGATGTGGGGCTCCTCAGCTCTGCTCTGGCCTCTGCTCTCCCCTCCCCTCCCGTCCCCTCTTCTTATTCTCTCTGGGTGAAATCTTCCACTCCCATGGCCATAATTACTCTCGGAGCCAATGGCTCCCCAGGTCTAAGCCTCCAGCCCAGACCAGTCTTTTCACTTTCAGACCCATATATCCATCCATCTCCTGGACTCTTCTCTTGGATGGCCCTCAACATCAACTCATCAAGAACCGGTCGTCTTGCCAGCCCCACCAGAGCTGCTCCTCCTCCTGTGAGTCCTGTCTTTGTAAAGGCCACCACCCTCCACGCAGTGGCCCACATGGGAACCCCCTCCTCTCCTCCTCATCCCCCAGCCAGTGAGCCCTGGTCCTGCCAATCCCTCTTCTGTTAAAGCTATTGGTTCTGGGCTCTTTCTCAGCCCAAGCGGGGCACCCCTCTGGGCAGCCTCCCGCCGCTCTCCCGGCCCCAGTTCAGTCTTTTCTGATCCCTTCTCTGCAGTCACCACCATCATCTTTCTGAAAGGCTAGCTCATTGTACCACCCGTCCCTCAGGAGACCTCGGCTCCTACGAGGCTGTTTCCCCGAGTGGGGCACGTACACAGGGGAGCCGCTCCGTAGCCTGAGCTCCATGTGGTCTTGCTTCTGAAGGCCCACCTCCCAGTGGTTCTCACCTACTTACCAGCTCAGGTCTAAGCAAGTCATTTAAAACCCTAGGCTCCGTTACCTCCTCTGAGAAATGGGGACAGTGAGTGCATAACACACAAGATTGAGAGGAGGTTCAAATCACGTAAGTTAGGTCCAGTTTTCACCAACCGGGTCATGGATATCTCAGTGTGCGTGCGTGTTGCAGCGTGCCAGGGAGCACAGACAACTGCCGGCTAAACGTGAGACATTTTCTTATCGTATCAGCCTTATTCAATTCTTGAGGGGCAATATTTTGTTTATTTATTTATCTAATGTATTTTTACATTAAAACAAACATGGGCGTATTATGGAATCGAGTGCAAGTTTGCATCCGGCAGAAGAGGAACGGAGCCCCAGCAGACGCCGGGCTGGCCTGCCCGTCTCCTCCCCCTCAGCCCCTCAGGCCTCAGCCCTCGTCTCCCAAACGCTGGCACCAGCATTTCTCCGCTGCAGAAGCCCACTCTTGCCCACACGGCCAAGAGGGTCACAGCCCCTGGCAGCAGCCCTCGACCAGTGAGCCGCCTGAGTTGGTGCCTCAGCGCCACAGCTCCCACGCTCATGGCGGGGACAGGGGTGGAAAGCTCTGAGGGGTGTGGGCTGCACTGGCTCCAGAGCCCCGAGCAGGATTAGGGGGCAGTTGCCCACAGTGGTCGTGGGCTTGCCCCGCACACTTTCTCGCTGCCTTCCCTTCCCTGTCTGTTTCCCCACGCTCCTACTGGCGTGTCCTGGGATCCTTCCTCCCCCACCGACAGTCTGCTGTGCCTCCTGGTCTCAGAGTCAGCTTCTGGGAGAACCACGAGCTGCCTACCATAACAGCAGCAAGAAAAACAACCCTAACAACAATCAAAGTAGCTGCCAGTTAGCTTGCTAATCATTTCTCGAGCCTCCTCTTCACTTAATCCCTGGCTGCCCCCCCAGGGGGTTCTGTTTACAAATGGGGATGCTGAGGCTCACGGAGCTTACACGGCCTGCCGGGCCTCCCGGCCTGTGAGCGCAGCACTGTGACTGCCCCTCCCGAAGGGGCCCGAGTCTGTGCTTTAACATCTAGGCAAACAGCCACTTTGATCACTGCCCTTTGGTGGAACCATCCGGAAGCACGAGGCTGGGGAAAGCACTGGTGGGCTGTGATCCAGGAGGTCCCCACACGAATGCTGGGCAGGCCGGGCGGATGAGGAGGAGTCCTGTGAGGCTGGGAGGTCCCTAGGCCATTGCTCTGGTCTCACCACTCCTTTTGAAAACTCTGCCTTTTTAATGCCTCTCTCACTTTCCCACTTGATAAGGATACAGTCAGGCACCGCATAACGACATTCTGGTCAACGACGGACCGCGTATAAGATCGCGGTCCCATAAGATGAGTACCATAGAGCCTAGGTGTGTGGCAGGCTGTAGGTTTGTGTACGTGCTGTCTGTGACGTGTGCACAATGGTGAAATCGCCTCATGACTCGTTTCTCAGGACGTATCCCGTGGTTAAAGACATGTGACTGTACTCGGCACGGGGACCGCCTGACTGTCTTCTCCACTCCACAGGAGGAACAGGAGCCGAAGGGCGAGTGCCCGTGGCCTTGAGAAGGTGACGCCAGGTCCAGGCCGCCAGATGGGGTTTTTCACAGAAAGCTCGAGGTCCAGATTTCTATAGGAAATTTCCCATTTTAAAATACTGGCTATTATTTAAAAACATGTAAATAATGTTTATTTGGTAGCCCAATTAACCCCAGAATTTTGCCCTTGGGCCGCAGGCTTGGGACATGGCTGTAGAATGAGGCCGGCCGGAAGCCACAGGGCCTAAAGGGGCCGTCTGTCCTTCAGTAGGGGAACTGAGGTGCTCTGACTTCTATCCAGGGAGGGGACGGCTCCACTTCGGGCCCAGCCCAGCTGAGGGGATGAAGTCTTTTCACTGAAGCATCCCCCCACCCAAGGGGGCTGACGGGGCCTCCCTGTACAACCTGGGGAAACTGAGGCTGGCAGGGAAAGCAGTAAGCAGGGTTCCTACCCTCCAAACAGCATCCAGACCAGCCTGGAGGGTGGGAACCTGGCTCCTTGGCCGCATCCCACTGCGGGTTTGGCCACAGCAGGGCCTTGGGAGGGGCCCTGGTTCGGGCTGCCGCCTCAGGGACCTCCTCGCTGGCCTCTGTGGGTGGCTCTGCCCATTGGTTAGTTTTCAGGGTCTGGGGCTGTGGAGTTTGCTGACAACTGCCAAAGCCCCGGGTGAGTGGTGAGCCACCAGACTTCAGAAGGGCGGAGGGTGTTTATTTAAAACCTTACAGACAGTGTACAGCCAACGAGCAGCGTTTACAGGCAAGGGTTTCACCGCTGGGCGGCCGGGGCCGCTGCGGAGAGAGGAGACATGTAGTGGGTCCTCAGGCGACGGGGGCCCTGGGGGAGGTGCTTGCTAATGGGGCCGCCTGGGCTGGGCACCGGCAGGCTCCTGGCTCCTGCTTCACTTTGCACATTTCTTCGGTTCCACCAGTGTTGTGAGTTGAATTGTGTCCCCTTCAAAGATATGCTGAAGTCCTAGCCCCAGATGCCTGCAGATGTGACCTTATTGGGAAACAGGCTCTTCAAGGGTGTAATTGAGTTAGGACCAGGACATGCCAGAGTAGAGGGGGCCCTAAGTGCCATGGCTGGTGCTCTTGGAAGGAGGTGTGTGAAGACATACAGAGAGGAGAAGGCTGCGTGAAGGTGGAGGCAGAGATCGGAGTTCAGCTGTCACAGCTGAGGAAGCCCACGGACTGCCAGGAGCCCCCAGAAGCTGGAAGCAGCAAGGAAGCATTCTTCCCTAGCACCTTCAGAGAGAGCAGGCCCCTGCCGACACTTGGTTTCAGACTGCCAGCCTCCAGAACTGTGAGAGAACAGATTTCTATTGTTTGAAGCCACTGAGTCTGTGGGTCTTTGTTAAGGCCACCCAGGACACGAATGCACACACCCGTCTCTGCTAGGATCCATTCACAGTGACTCTCCTGGGGCTCTCCGGGCTCCAGACCCACAGGTTCCCTAGTGCCGCTCGGGCCTGTCCACCTGGATGCTCCTCGGGCCCCTCAGCCCAGCTTCACTGAAGCAGGGCCTGGCCGTGCCCTTGGGGTGGCCTGGCCAGACTCAGAGGCCTCCGAGCTCCCCAGCCACAGGGCCCTGGAGCAGGTGAGCAGGAAAATGGCAGCCACCACCTGGTGGCGAAGAGGACGTGGTCCTGAGCATGAAAATGACAAACTCACGGGGCTCCTGGGGAGGGCCGAGGATGGGATTGGGAGAGAGGAGTGAGGTCCTCCCTTGAGGGTGGGGACAGGCGAGAGGAAAACCCTTTGGTGGTGGTGACTGTGCTCCTGGTCCTCTCACAGGCCTCGGGCTGGCAAGTCTCTGACCCGGAGCCTGGGCAGAGTTAGCATGATGCCTCGCTGCTCAGTGTGGTCGCAGACCGACAGCATCGGACTGTTAGAGTCCAGATTCCCAGCCCTCCCAGACCCACCCAGTGAGAGCCTGCCTTTTACCAAGATGCTCGATGACTCGCGTGCCTGTCGCGTTGCAGCAGCGCTGGGCTGCAGACCAGGCGGGTAGCAGGAAGCTGGACTTTCGTCTCTAATGCCTCTGGGCTCAGCCGGGCTTCCACAGGAGCTGGGGCAACCACTCCAAACTGGGCTGCACGGGCTGGTGCTCTGTGCTGACATGAGAAGACGATATGCTGGCCTTTAGGGACCCCCAAATTGTCTTCTTCCTCTGCTTCCACCCATCTGCTCCAGGGAGTAACCTGGCATCACCCCGAATCCTTCCCTCTCTTGACCCTCCACCCCTGCCTAGTCACAAGTCCTGGGGATTGCACCTCCTGGGAAGAAAGGAGGTCTGTCCACCCTCCGTCCCCTGGCCAGTCTCTCCTTCCTCTTGCCAGGATGACACTTACAGGCCCTCAAGTTCTCTTCTCCCCTCGTGACCTGCCTCTTCTAAACCACTCTCCAGCTGGAGGCCAGAGTGAAGGTGAAAACGCTAATTCTCACCAAGTCAGGCTCCTGCTTAACCCTCAGAGCCCTCTTCCCCTTGCCCTTCTCTTCACAGAAGGACCCCATCCTTGCCGAGGCCTGGAGGCCGGGTCTGGGTTGGCCCTGCCTCATCTCATGCTGCTCTGCACCCACTCCCCGCTCAGCAGGCACCAGTCTCCTCTCGCTCATCAGTGCACCAGACGTGCCCGTTTCCTCCTCAGGCCCTTTGTCCACGCAGGTTCCACCACCTGGCACACCATCCCCCACCCACTCCTTTCCCTGGTCAATGGTGACCTCATCCTTGAGATGCCTCCAGGAGGCCTCCCTGCACCCCAGACGAGGCCAGGCCACCCCGACACCTGCATCCTGTGTCCGTTCCTTGTCCCCGGGGTGACTACCTTGCAGAGCTGTGTGTGCTCGCTGGAGGCAGAGCCCAATGTGCCCTCCTTGCTGCACGCCCCATCCAGCACAGTCTCTGCCACATTGCTCACTTAAAGAGAAGGAAAAGGAGCAGGGTTGGCACTTCCTACGACAGGGAACTCCCTCCCTGCTCTTTGTTCCGGGGCCCAGTTTTTTCTCCAAGATTATCTTTTGGGTCCGTCCAAATGTTCAACACCTGGAAGCACAGGAGGGAGGCCTGTGGCTGGGAACATTGGGGATAGAGGTTTCTAACAGCGCTTCTACTGTGAGCAGACCCTGCTGAGCGTCTCGGGCGCTAACTATTGACAGCTTCCCTTGGGATATCTGGGGCAAGTGGCTGCAGACACACTCAGCACTCAGCGGGTAAGTTATCTGATGGGAGAGACTGGCTGAGAATCAGCCAAAAGGCCCACGAGCTGCCTCTCTGTCTCCTCCCTCCTGCACCTGCCACCTCTCCTGCCCCCTCCAGCAACCCCGCTGTCGGTACCAGAATGGTTTTGCTGAAATGCCAGCCTGATCGCGTCTGTGCCTGAACTGAGTTCCTGACGTGTGTTGAATGGATGAATGAACGACTGAGTGAGGAAGGAATCCATGCAGTTACTCAGTCTATGAGTGAAGGGGGCACAAGACGTGATTTTAAAATATTGATCATGATAGTAAATAAGACTTGCATTTGCAAGCTCACTCACAATGTGTCAAGAGTACAGCCCACCCACGTGAAACAGGCACTTCTGTCATTGTCCTTTTATTTTATTTATCTGTGTTGAGGCTTAGTTATGTATATCAAACTGCCTGAATCTTCGGGGCGCAGCTGGATGAATTTTTACATATGTAGGCACCCAGTTAACCACCATCGAGACAGACATGTCAGATCTTTCCTGTGGGCTCCCTTGTGTCCTCTCCCAGCCCCTGTGCTGTCCTGGAGGCAACACTGTTCCAGCCTCTGTCACCCCAGGAGTCTCGTCTGTTCCTGAACTTCACATCAGGGGACTCGCCAGGCTTCTCTGCTCCATGCGATGCCTGTGAGATTCAGCACGTCGGGATGTGGGTGGGGGCAGTTCGTCCTTTTTCATGACTGTGTCGTATTCCACTGCACAGACCTGTCACTGCTTGTTTATCTGTTCCTGGTGTCTACACAGAGGATGAAGTGGAACACAGACATTTCCTGGCATGTCCACAGTTGTGCATTTAATCAACGGTGACGCTGGGAATGCTGTTTTCTGTCAAGACTTGTGCTTGTTCCTTGACTTTCCACCGCCTTTCTGGATAAAGGACATTGATTGGGAAACAGTCATTGAGGGCAGAGCAATGGCTTTTCCAAGAGCCGAGTGAAGGCAGGCAGCTGGAGCCCTAGATGTGATGACCTTGGCCGCATCAGATGCCTCCCAAACTGCATCATCCCCCTAAAAGCAGGGCTGGGAATGGCTTCCTTAAAGAATCAGCGTGTTCTGGGGCTGGCCCAGTGGTGTAGTGGTTAGGTTTGCATGCTCCACTTCAATGGCCTGGGGTTTGTGGGTTGGGATCCTGGGCATGGACCTACACTGCTCATCAAGCCATGCTGTGCCGGCATCCCACATACAAAAATAGAGGAAGATGGGCACAGATGTTAGCTCAGGGCCAATCTTTCTCACCAAAAAAAAAAAAAAAAAAAGAGTCAGTGTCTTCAATAAGTAATACTAAATATCTAGTCAAACGCACAAATGAGCAAATCAATCTTGCTGGGTGGTCTTGGGCAGGTCCCTTTCCTGCTCTGGGCTTTGTTGCCTCCTCTGAGAAACGAGGAGGGGGCCTGGCCCTGGGGGCCCGGCACCCTCTAGCCATGAGGCTCTGCACTCAGTGGCTTCTCTGGCGACCAGGTCAGGTGACATGGTCTGAGATTCCGCTGCTCTGCTGGGCAGGGCATGGGGCACGTTTATTTGATTTGGGTCCATCCCCTGGTGTCTGCAAAGCCACTTTTGTTTATTTTCCCGAGAAGCTAAACAAGTCGGTGAGACTGAGCAGCTCCATGCTGGACATGCGTTTTCACTGTAACAATATTTTTGTGGGTCAAAAAATTGCACCAAAATGTTTTCACAGGCAAGACGCTGCTGTGTGCTGCTGTGGCCGCTGGGGCGGGGCTGGGCACGTGCACCCCAGGAACGCATTTCAAGATCAACAATCACAACAAACGCGCAGGAAGTACTGACCATTCATCTGGTCGTTTTGCCCATAAGTTCTTGTGTGATGTGTCTTCACCCTCACGCCTCCCTCTGTGGTCAGTGTGATTGTCATCAGTTCCATTTTGCAGATAAAGGAAATGAGGCCCAGAGAGGCTGAGCGACTTCCCCAAGGTCACACAGCCTGCAAGGAGCAGAGCCAGGATTAGAAGTCAGGATCCTCCGACTGCACAGTCCGGGTTCTTACCCACTGTGGTGCACCTCTGAGGCCCCAATTCAAGTCTGGGACAAGCCCTTAGGTTCCCCCATCAACCTTATTTGTGTCACTATAGTTTCTAACAGTTTTCCAGAAGGAAGTTACCTGTGAAAAGTTTCACAGCTACCACTGGCTGCCAATCTAGAGAGAGCCCAGAACATTCCACGTGTGCAGGACTGTTAGAGCCAGAGAGGCCCTGAGGATCACCTCCTGTAATCTGCTCCTTCTGCAGGTGCGGACGAGGCTAGTGACATGGCCACCCCCACACACAGCGGCGCTGGGCTGAGGCTCCGGTCTCCCGGCCTCTGTGGATGTCCTCGTTATGTTGCTCTGTAGAGCTAGCCATTTTTCGTAAGTGGAACCCACGCGGCTTTGCTGCACGGCCAAAGCTCTTGATGTGCATGTTTATATGAAGGCATCAAAGAATGAGTCCCAGACCCGCAGAGACCCGCACCCTGCTTCATGGGGCACAGCCCTCTGGACCGTAATTTCACTCACAGTGGAGTTGCGCTGACCACCATTTCATATTCACGTTCAACTATATGCAACCAGCGAAAAGACGGGAGGAAAAGCCAATTTAAGTAATGCAGGTGATTCCTCCCTTCCTCCCTTCCTCCCCTCAGGCCCACGGGCGATGCCTGGGACCCACCTGTGGGTGGCTGTGGTCAGGCCACCATCCCTCCCTCAGCCCCAGCTCCCAGGAACTCACAGGTGCATCTTTTCTCTCAAATGCGGCTCCAAACACCAGCCAGCTTGGTGGGGAGTGAGGAAGCGTGACGAGATCGATGCAGGAAGGGACACGGCTGGGCTGACCTTCTAGGAGGCGGCTAGGACCCCAGGCCCGGTGGGGTGCCCTGAGGGGGTGGGAGGGAGGTGGACCGTGTGTGTGTTTGGGCTCTACTTGACTCTTGCCACCTGCGCTGGTGTAGCCTCTAACCCGGGAGGACGAGATTGGCTATGTGGGTTTGTTCATCCTCCTTCTCCCTGGGGACAGGTCCCTGGTCATCCCTCTCAGTGTCCCTGGGCCTGGCACAGAGGAGCCGCTCACAGGAGCTCGGTGACTGATGGCTCAGAGGATGCTGCCCTCAGAGCGATGGAGCCCATGCTCTGGCTCTGTGGAGAAGCGTCCCTGGGGTCACAGACCACGCCTGGGGGTTCCCAGCGACAGAGGGACAGGGCTGTCCAAGGGGCAGCTCATGCCTGAGACAGCAGCATCCTCCAGTGGGAGCCTTCAGAGGGGTCAGTCAAGCCCCCGGGACACGTCTAGCAGCTCAGTAACTGTGGGGTGAAGGAAAATGCTTGATCATCAGCCCCTTTTCTGTGTGAGGCATCCACTTAGCCCTCAGCCACACAATCCTGCAAGTCACGTGATGATGCCAAGAAGAACACGTCACACGTTCTCCCTGTCATCTCTGTACACCCGGAATGCAGCGTCGTGCTGGCACAGGGGAAGACTCTATGAATAATTTTTTTGAACAAAACTGTATAATATTTAGAACCATTTATTCGGGATGACAGGCCTTTAGGAGAGCTGGAGGTGGCTGGCTCTCACGTCAGCATGGAGGCAAAAGGGGATCTCATACATCAAACATTTTCTTTTACAAATCAGGAGAGCCGCCCTGTCCTGGGGGGAGGGTGTGTGTGTGCGTGTTGTTGGGGGGTGTGTGTTGAGTGCATGCGTGTGGGTATGTGTGTGGTGAGGAAGGGAGATCAGCTCCAGGGTGGGCTGTGCTGGTGGCCACATGGACAGATGCCAGGGAGGGGTCCAAAGGGCCTGGCTGAATCAGCTGGCAGGGGAGCTTCCAGAAGGGGGTGGTGGGGTAGGCAGCGGTGGGTCTGCCCCGAAACAGGACAGCAGGGCATTGAGCTAAGGACTCAGCAAAGGGTAGGCGTTATTCTAGATGTTTTTATAAGGGTGGTTTTGAATGATTCAAATTGGTAGACTTTGAGAAAAGCAGAATGCTCTCCCTAATGTGGGTGGGCCTCAACCAATCAGTTGAGGGCCCACATAGAACAAAGGGCTGACCTCCCTCAGCAAGAGGGAATCCTGCAGCAGACAGCCATTAGACTAGATCTGCCACATGGGCATTCTCCCTGCCTCTCCAGCCTGCCAGCCCACTCTTCAGATTTTGGATTTGCTAGTCTCCGTAATTGTGTAAAGCCAATTTCTTAAAGCAGATCTCTTTCTCTCTCTCTCTATACACATTCTAATGATCTGTTTCTCTGGAGAACTCTGACTAATACACCTTCTCAGGAGTGGACCCCAGTAGGAGTAAGAGCCTGAGATCGGGCAACCTGAAATGAACTCCAATGGAGCCTTCTGGGCATCCAGCATGGCCCAGGAAGGGTCAAGCCAGGGAGCTGTGAAGGGCGAAATGGGTTCCCGAGCAGGTAGAAACAGAGCAGGGAAATAGGGGTGGTGTGGCGAGGGCAGGATGCCCAGACGAGGCCTACCTCTGCTGCGTTCTTGTTCTGTGACCATGGCCAAGCCATTTTCTTGCTATGTGCCTCAGTTTCCTCTCTGTGCAGGTGTCCCTGTGTACCAGATGGGCGTTGGGGTCCTCCCTGCCTGGGATGTTCGATGAACTCTCTAGGAATAGAACAGAATTAAGAAGCCCGCAGAGGCCCACGTCACCCTGCTGGCAGCCCCTTCTGCAGGCACTCGCTCGGGGCTGCCTCCCACCTCTGTCAGTGTGGGGGTGCTCAGAGCGCCAGGCAGGAGGCCCGGGCTCAGGGCCTGCTCTGCCCTGTACTAGCCCTGTGGCCTTGGGCAGAGCAGTTTAGACTCAACGTCCATTTCCCCTGGCTACAGAATGGGCGGTGATGCTACCTAGCTGGCTTGTTCTGAGGGTTCAGTAGGTGAGAACATGGGCCTCAGACTTAATATCTGTTTTTAAAGCACACAGTGATTCTTGCTGGACTCCGGGGATGGGTGGACATGAAGTATCTGCTTGCCTTTCTTTAAGGGCTCACAAGCTCCATCTCCCCACGACCCGCCATGGGAGGCTTCTTTTGTAATGGAGTCACCGAGGGTGAATGAGCAGAGCAGGTGTGGGGGCCCTACAGTGAGCTGGGATCTTGGTGTCCTTTGTGCTGGATGCTGAGGGCCCATGGTGTCGTGGCGGAAAGGCACCCAACAGGCTACAATCCGGTGGGTGGTAGTCTGCCAGAGGCATTGGCTGGGAGCGCAGAGCAAAGCAGGGAGCATAAGCCCTGTTGCTCTTTTCTTCCATCTATAAAACTATAAAAAATGAAAAGAAGACAGTTCTTGGAAAAACAGTGTTGTGTCACACAGGGACATGGACTCCAGTCAACTCAAGGAAGGGCTTTGTGCCAATCAGTTCTCTCCAGAGGACATAGGCTGCCTTGGAGAGGATGTGCTCCATGCTGCTGATTTTCATCCGTTCACCAACCATCCCTGGTATCCTCTTCCTTGCCATCCATCTAAGCATCCATCCTTCCATCCATCCATCCATCCATCCATCCATCCATCCATCCATCTATCCATCTATCCATCCATGCATCCATGCATCCATGTATCCATGCATTCATCCATCCATGCATCCATTTGTTCATCTAAGCATCCATCCTTCTGTACATCCATCCGTCTATCCATCCATCCATCCATCCATCCACCGACCCACAAATCTGTCTTTCTTCCATCCAGCTACCTTTCCATCTACCCAACCAACCATCTATCTGTCCCTCAAACATGTACTGAGAGCCCAATACATATCGATCTCTTTATTGGAATCCTGGAAAAAGCTGAGTACGGATCCCGGCCACTGGGGGACTCTTAGGGCAGTCAGGGAAGCTCAGCTCTCAACCTAGGGCACGTGGACGACTAGCTGGGCACAGTGCCCTGGAGGTTCCTGCATGGGCGAGGCAGGACAGGGCCATCCAGAGAGGCTTCCAACTCAGACGATTTCTGGTTCAAGAGCCATTCTAGTGACCTGTCTGAGGTTTCAACCTCAACTGCAGATTACTCAAAGGGCACACCTGTCTGTCCAGCCGTGACTGTGTGTACGCATCCCCTGTGCCCGTCAGTGCTGGGGATTCAGTCGGACCACATCCGGTTCCCACCGAGTGCGCACCCTCGTGGGGAAGACAGACAATCAGCAGATACATATGCGTCAGACAATGATAAATCCTATGCAGAAGCGTGCCATTAGGGAAGCAGGTGGAGAGACTTGGGGGGATGGGAGCTGGGGGTTGGGCTGTTATGTAGATAGCATGGTCAGGGAGGTGCTGCCTGACCAAGGGCTGTTTGCGCAGACTCCTGCAGGCAGTGAGGGTCTCTGTGTGAGATGTGCGGAGGGCACATTAAGGGTGGTGGAACAAGCTTGGTGTGTTCCAGAAAGAACCAGAAGGCCAGTGTGAGGAGAACAGAGTTGTCCAGGAGAGAAAACCTGAGGCATGGGGAGCTGGAGCAGAGGGGCCACCCCGAGGCCCAGTCCCTGTGAGCGAGACATGATCTGATTTGCATATTAAGAGGCTCATGTGGGCCGCTCAGTGCAAGAGTGGAAGCGGTGCCAGTGGAAAGAGATGTGCCAGCCTAAGGGGGCAGAGGCAGAGAGGAGAGACTGGAAGATGCTCCGCTGCCCTCTTTAAAGATGGAGGAAGGGGCCATGAGCCAAGGAATGTGGGCAGACTCTCGAAGCTGGAAGATGCTTCTGGAAGAACAGTGCATTCTCCCCTGGAGCCTGCTGACACATTGATTTTAGCCCAGTGAGACCCATCTTGGACTTCCAACCTCCAGAATTGTGAGAGAATAAATGTGTATTGTTCTAAATCACTGAGTTTGTGCTAGTTTGTTACATCAGCAGGAGGAAAAGTGGAGACTGGTTTCTCTGACGCCTCTCTCCCTGGCTTGCCTGCTCACCTTCTTCCTGCGTCTCCACCTGGTCTTTCCTCTGTGGGTGTGTGTGTCCTCTTCTCATAAGACACTGGTCAGATTGGATCAGGGCCCACCCGGAGGACTTCGTTTTAACATAATCACCTCTTTAAAGGCCTGTGTCCAAATACAGTCGCACTCTGAGGTCCTGGGGAATAGGACTTCAACCTATGAAATTTGAGGGGATGTGATTCAGCCCATCGCACCTTGAGAGGTACTGGCCTTGCTCTCCACTTACTAACTGGGAAACCCAATCTCCCGGAGGCAAATGGTCTCACCTAAGGCCAGTCACCAGCATGTGGCCGGGCCACGTCCTCCATCTCGTGCCAAAGTTCTTTTTGCCACCAGCACACGCTGCTCGGAAAGCAGAACGTCTCATTCCCCCACTGCTGGGTCCCATCCCCGCAGGCGTAGCCCATCAGTGACAGAGCGCCTGGCGAGAGGCGGGCCGCAGCCCCGTTCCCCAACCTCATGCTCCATCATGCGTCGTCCCCTTGGCGGTGGCCTCGGTGTAATCAAACGTCCCTGAGTCAGATGTGGCAGAATTAACAACCCTCCATGTGGTATAAACAGAGTCTAAGTCAAATGCCAGGGGAAGGATATTGCCTTTTAAATGGGTCCTGACAGCTGTGGAAAATATTATGCCCAAATAGAATCCTTACATACGACAGACATTAATTCTTAAAGGACCCCTAAACGGGTCCTCTGGATCGTTTGTAAGATTTTATTTTATTATGGATTGGATGTATTGAAGTAAGACTATAATCTTATTGTGCTCTGACCTCTGTTTTTATAGCTCTGTATAAACAGCAGTTACTATATTAGATGGAGAGATGTTTACAGATGGAGAAATAAAAACACGCCGATTTACTGTGCTGGCGAAACCTGAAACCAGCCCGAGGCAGGGCCTGGGTTTTGTAAGTCAGAGGCCAGGTCCTGATGCGAGCAGACAGTTTTGACGGGCAGGAACCCAGAGCAGGGCACAGGCCCTCGGTTCCTTTCGGTGGGGAGGATGCAAGCTCATGGCTCCAAAGGGTCAGGTCCTTGCCCCCAGCCTCCCTCCCCGAGTCCGGATCCAGGCCGTTGGGATCCCTGGATGGACACGCGTGAGAAGAAGACTCATGCGCTAGAGGGGCCTACATTTTTGTTGCCCCCTCGATGCAGAGGCTGTGCAGACAGGAGACTCGGGCTCCGGAGCAGGGCACACCTGGCCTTGGTCCTGGCTCTGAGCTGCATGATTCTGCGACCTCGAGCTCTGGAATGTGGAGTGAAAACACCTGTCTGATAGGGTCTCGTGAGGAATGAATGAGTAACAGACAGAAGGAGCTAGGGACTGAAGAAAGTTCCTTCCCTCTCCTTTCAAAATCCTGTTCTATTTTTGTAACGGTGGGCCCGATAGTTCCCGGTGAGCGGCCTTCTCATGGTGGCCATGGGACGCTTCATGGAGTCCACTGAGGCTCCCCGGCAGAGAGTCCCCCCCTCTGTTCCTTCGTTCCTAACTCAGTGCATGGCCTGCCAGCCGGGGACAAGTGCAGGGAGAAAAGGAGTCAGAGGAGAGGGATGGGCTGTCGGGAGTGGCGACGTTAAAGTTTCAGGATGGTGGCCAAGGAAGGCTAGCTGAGAAGTTAACCTTTGAGTGAAAACCTGGAGGAGTTTTCCATGAAAAGCCCGTGGAAGCATTTAGGAGAAGAGGCTTCTAGTGAGGGGGCACAGCAGGCCAAGGCTGGGAGGCAGGCGTGAGGGGACAGCGATGGGGATGAGGTCGGGGACATGACAGGGTCAGACAGGGTCAGGTGTCCAGGGGTGTGTGGCCGGGTCACAGCAGTGGTTCTTCTGTCCACCTGCTGGCTGCAGCACAGGGCCAGGCACCAGGGTCCTAATGGCTCCAGGTGGGCAGGCCCCTGGAAGAGCTTGGGGCTGCTATGGACTGAGTATTTGTGTGCTCCCCGATTCCTATGTTGAAACCCTAACGCTCAACGTGATGGCATTAGGAGGCAGAGCCTGTGAGAGGTAAGGAGGTTTAGATGAGGTCATGAGGGTGGATCCTCCATGATGGGATTCATGTTCCTTTAAGAAGAAGAGACACTGGAGTTCTCTCTCTGCTCACACACCAAGAAGAGGGCATGTGAGCACACGGTTAGAAGGGGCAGCCAGCTACAAGGCAGGAAGAGGGGCCTCTTCAGGAACCAAGTCTGCAGGCCCCTTGATCTTGGACTTCCAGCCTCCGGAATTGTGTGAACTGAATATCTGTGTTGAGGCCACCCAGTCTGTGGGATTTCATGACAGCAGCCTGAGCTGACTAGACAGGGGCTCCCTGTGTCAATCACGGCTCAGACAGGGCTGTCATTTAGTTAGCAACAGCCATTCCGAAAGATCACCCAACAACTGCCAAAAGCCAACCATCATTGGGAAATTGTTAGAATGGTTTGTTGAGCAATTTCTACTATAACTAATATCATCTGGTTTGTATACATATGCATATACTAGAATAAATTAAATACTTTTCAAATTTGTATCTATATATTGATTAATGCATTAATTTATGTGACCACAATAGTTGATGAATATATTGATTATCACACTGTGTGACCTCTAAGTTTGCTGCCAGCTTCAGCAGTCACTAATTTTCTCCTTCCGCCCCAGCATCAATGTTCGAGACGTCTATTTCACCCCTACCCTCCCCACGCCAGCTCGGGGCGGGGCATCTTCAAGCCGCAGGCGGGCCCCTCCGTTTTCGCTTTGCTGACTGCCATCTGCTCCTCCCCCACGGAGACTCATCAGTGTTCTTGCATCCTTGCAACAAAATGTATTGTGCATCTGCTTGGGGCAGCCCTGTCTAGTTGCTGGTGAGACAGTGGTGAATAAGGCAAAGACCCCCTGCCCTCGTGGAGCTGACAGTGAAGGGGGAAGACTGACAACGATGGGATACAGAAATACGATGCACCCTCCATGCCTGGTGACAGTGAGTCTAAGGAGGAAGGCGGAGTGGGGAGAGGGGATGGGCTGGGCTGGCAGTGATTCAAGGAGGGCTCCTTTGATAAGGATTTATCCCTGCTGACATGAAGGCCTTGATGTGCCACCTGTCCTGGGTAGTTTGTGACTATTTCTTATCCCAGATCAGGGGATTTTAGGTGCAATAAAAAGTCTGTAGGGAGAGAGAAGAGCCGGGAAGGAATCTCACCCATCTGTACAGCATTGGGTGTTTGTTAGCATCTCTGGGGCCTCGCATGGGCCCAGGGCAGGTGAGCGCACTGTGCCCAGGGAAGCTGTTAGAGGCCCCGGGGTCAGGTAGTAACTTCAGAGGGAGGGAGCAGATCTGTCACCTGCAGGCAGGTGCCATTTCTAGCCAGGCTCCGGGGCAGCGCGTGGGCCTTCCCTTCTCGGGGCCTCCAGGCCACCTGCCTCCCCTCCGCTTCAGTCCTCCCTGTCTCACGCCTGCCCTCCCCCCGAGGGTGGCATTGGAAAAGAGAAAGGAAATTATGGTTCTCTTCAAATAGCCAATGGCCTGGAACACGGGGGGAGGCCTGGCCCGGTTCTGGATGATTCCAAACAGCAGCGGACGCTGCAGCTCCATCCAGAGCCGTCTGAATGAGGAGCGCTGTCCTGGAGGGAAGGACTCTACGCCGACGCTCCCAGTGCAGGTGTTAGAGCAGAGATGGGAGGAAGACAGTCTGATGGAGAAGGTGGACGGGGCTTCCCCTACCAGGCCGGGAGCTGGACTCCTCGCTCCTCCTGGATTTGAGTGTTCGCGAATCCAGGGCAGAGGTTCTCCCCAGGAGCAATCCTACCCCCCAGGGGACATTTGCAATGTCTGGAGACATTTTTGGTTATTACATTGTGTGTGTGGGGAGGGTCATTGTTCCTGGCGTCCAGTGGGTAGAGGCCAGGGATGCTGCTAAAGATCCTACAATGCTCACTGCAGCCCCACACAGCGAAGAGTGGTCTGGCTCTGTGTCCACAGGGCCGTGATTGAGAAACCCTGGTGTGGGTAAATGTCCAGCTCTGATGAGAACCTCAGAAGTCAGAGCCCTTTGGAGGGGGGAAACTGAGGCCCAGGGAGGGGAAGGGCTTACTCCCCATGGGTCACGTGGTGAATCAGGGGCAGAGCCAAGATTAGGACCCCACTGACTCCTCCTCCACTGCTCTTCCCCCTAGACCAGGCCAATTCAGTGACCCCACTCACCTGGGAGAACCCTGGTCTCCACCAGCTATTTGCCTGTGTAGACAGTCAGTGCCAGGTCTAGCCAAGGGTTAAGACAACACCATACCCACAGCCTTGTTTCAGGGGAGACGCAGTCCCTGCTTGCTGTGTGGCCACAAGTCGGGAGCCAACTTTCTTTTTTTTGCTTTCCCCCACCAGAATCTGGCCCGAACTCAAACCAGGCTTGCCATCTCCTCCCTGAGCCGCAAACCCATCAGGCCTCCTGTGCATCCATCTTCGGGTCCAAGGGCAGCAACGCTGGCACGGTCTCCGCCCCTAACGAAAACCAGCGGCTCCGCTGCCTGTGGCCTGTGGCACAGTCGGTAGATACAAGGTTGGGCCTCTTTGGGACAAGACGGTTCAACTGAAGGTTCCTCTTCTCTAGGTTGTTGGGGATGGGTCGACCAGGAAGGTTTTCAGCACGGGCTCTGCATGTGGCCATCTCCCCAAACGCCTTTTTTGAGATGTAGAGGCAGGGTGCTGAGCTTCGAGCGTCCAAAAGCGTCAGCAACAACTTTGTGAGGAGCATTTTCTCTTCTCACACCTCAGATCACATTGGAAACATACGGGGTCCTCCCTCGGAATCTGGTGCAAAAATGAGGCACCGGGGAGGGCACCTGACTTATGCGTGCGTTACCCAACCGTTCCAGAGGGGTGGGCCGGGGGCTTCCACTCCCTGCCATGGACGGGAGCGGGGTGACTGGTCCATGGCTCTGGGTCGCCTGCAGTTTTCCTGGCTGAGAAGCAGCCACCGCGGGCAGGTATCACCTGGCGTCCCAAGGAAGGAGGGAGGAACGGTGGGCATGGAGAGTCTGAGCCGGGGCCGCCCATGAGTTCCATCTTTTCAAATTGTTACTTTTTTTTACCTTTTATTTTGAAGTATAATTATAGACTCACAGGAAGTTGCAAAAGCGCTACCGAGAGGCCCTGGGTCCCCTTCTCCCAGCTTCCCCCAGCGGCGACATCTTTCCTGACTGCAGCGCAGGCCCGAAGAAACTGGGGCGTTGTTCAGCACAATGCAGTGACCGAGATACAGACTTTGCTCGGCTTCCACCAGGTTTGACATGCGTTCATGTGGTTTTATTTCTTGTACCTCTTTGTGTGTCATTCCACGACCTTTTCTCCCACGTGTAGATTCGTGTAACCGCCACCAGGCTGGCGATCCAGACCACTCACCTTAAGGATCTTTCCTCCAGCTTCTCCCAGATGGTCACGCCCGCCCTCCTTGTGCCTGAGCCGGAACCTCTGATCTTTTCCAATCTCTGTAGTTGGGTCACATGGAATATGCTATATACAGGGGGACACACGGTATAGTAACCCTTGAGAACGGCTTTTTCACTCAGCGTAATGCGCTGGAGATCCAGCCCAGTTTGTTCCTTTTTACCACTGAGGAGGAGTCTGCGGCCCAGGTGGACCACAGTTTGTTCAATCAAAATTGCCAAGTCTGCCCAATGGGTGGTGGCTGTCCTAGACACGGTGACAAGGAATGACTCAGCCTCATCCTGGTCGGTGGAGGACACACCGTGGTCAACAGCAATGCTCTTCCTAGTCCCTAATTCACATGTTCTCTCAGCACATTTATTTGGCACTGACTTTATGCGGCATGAGCAGCACAAAAGAGCCCCAATTCCAGATGTCCGTGAGCTTATGGCTCAGGGGAGGGGACTGCCATTTAATAAATAAATAGGAAAATATATAGTTATAACTTGTGAGAAGGGCTTTAAGGAAAAGAGCGGGATTCTGGGAGAGAATGCAACTTTGGGTGGTTTTGGCAGTCTCACGTGAGCAAGATGAAGAGGCATTGGCTTGTGGGGAATGGCATTCCAGGCCCAGGAACAGCATGTGCAAGGGCTCTGAGGCTGGAAAGAAGTGCACGCGTGGGAAGAATGGATGGAAGGCAGAAGTGCCAAAACATGATCCAGGAGTCGGAGGCGAGGGTAGGCCAGATCATCTGGGTCCTCGGAGGCAGAGCGTTTTATCTCCAGGGCAAGGGGAAGCTTTTAGAGCATTTTAAACAGGGACAGGCATTGTACGGTTTGTGTTTTACAGACAGCACCGGCTGCACGGTGGATATTGGACCACAGGAGGTGAGAAGAGATCCCAGAAGATTCATTGGGAGGTCACATTGGCCTCCTGTGACCATGACTGTGGTGGCCTGTCCTAAGCCTTTGCCAGTGTGAATTAAGATTGGAGAGGTTGCTGCTCAGGAGGGGAGCTGAGGTGAGCTGTGTGTGGAGGGGGTGGAGGTGTGATGGGCAGGATGCTGCGCTGGCCTGCGGGTGATGGGGAAAGTGCTACCTGTGGTGGCAGAGAGCACGGACGGGTTCTGGGAGACTGAGTTCAGATTCTGGCTCTTGCATTCACGGGGTCCGTTTCCTCATCAGTGGAACGGGTATAAACAAGATCTGGGGGGCCGTTGCAAGACCAAATGGGATGGCACGTGCACGGCACCTGGCGCAGTGGCAGAGGCAGCAGCCTCTCCACAGTTGCATCGTCTCATCTCCTCTCGGAGGGCAGAGGTTCAGCCTCATCACGCCAGCGTCTGGCAAGTGCCTGATGCACGCCTGTGCTCCATTAGGGCTCGTTAATTTCTTCTCTCTCCTTGAATCCCACCTCCAGGGACACGTGGACGGTGCAGGGTGGCTGCAGGGCGGCTGCGGGGCATGGGGGCACGGTGCAGGGGCCTCAGGGGACAGACGAGACTGCCTGGGGCCCTTTGATGCATCGGGCCGGAGCATTGCTTCTATCATTGTTACAGTGCGTGATTTATAGGACACAATGCCCGCTGGGGCCTTAAAAAGTGTGCCCCCAGGGAAAGGGGTTGGAAACCAAGACTGTGCAGGTCCAAAGGCAGCAGCTTACCATATTGCCTCCACTGGAGATGGATGCTCTTTCTCCACCCTCCCTCTCCTCAGCGTTTTGGAAGCCAGGACACATCTTGCTTCTGTGTGTGTTCTTAGCCTTGCGGGGTTCTTGTTCCCCCAGAAGTGATGTTAAATCTTTTAGTTGATGGCATTCTGTATCGAGGGAATCTGGCTGTGCTTGGCTTCCTGGCCCGGCCACCCGTTCCCGGTGACGTGTTAGGTCACTGTGAATCAGGCAGGACGAGCCAGATGGGTCCTGTCTGAAGGTGTTCCTGGGCCCCCGGTGGTCTCTCTGCTGTTCAAAGCTTGTGAAAGTTGAGGGAGATGTTTTATTATTTGGTAGCATGTAACTTCCTCGGCGTGCTCTCCTGGGGGTTGTTATTGGGGAACTCAGAGACATTTGCTGTGCGTCAGATTTTACCCTCTGACAGCGCAAACCGTGAAACAGAATTCCCATCAGTGACGCGTATACCGTGGGCATAAAGGCAGGACGTCCCTTGTAAGGCCAGCAGTCAGAGAAAAATATCCCTTCCACCCTGTGCCCTGGTAGTGAACAATTGTGGCTGGGCTTTCATGAGCGGTGTGGGGTCTGGATGACCTCAGGGAGTGGCTGGGCACCCGGTCGGGCCAGCGCGGGAGCTCCTGCGTGGGCGTCGCATGTGCGGAGCGGAAGGGGAGGCGGAGGGAGAAACCCTTCCAGCTCTGGGTGCACAGGGTTTCAGGGTGGGTGGGAGCTCCGAGCCTGCGGCCTCTGGTCTCCTGTGCTGCTCCTGGTGACAAGGGAGCCCACTCGTCTGTGGGTGGTTCTGATTTGTGGACATAGCTGTTGGCACGGCTGGCCCACCGGGTCTCAGCTCTGTGGTTTGGGGACCCACTGGACCAGCCTCTCCCTTTTCCAAAGGACAGCCCTTCAGAGAGGTGGCAGTGCCAGGTGTGGATTTGAGCCCCAGGATGTCACCCTCCACATCCTCCTCTGTGACAAGTGGAGGAGCATGGGGCCCATCTTGTGGGAGGGAGAGGTGCCTGGTGCTGCGGGGGCCCCAACGGCCAGGTAAGAGGCCCTAGAAGCTACTTCTCTGTTGTCAGAATGTTATGAGGACACCGTTCGGCTCGTGGCGGCGTGTCCCATGAGGACCCGGGGGGCAGTTCTCTCTTGCCTCGGTCCCAGGTAGAGCTTGAGCTGTCCCTGGCTCCAGCTGGGCTTGCCCGTGAATGCCTAGGAGACTGAACTCAGCAGTGCAGAGGTTTCCAGAGGCTGGCATCTGGAGCCTGGGGGTCCGAGGGTGGCTCAGGGCAGCTGTGGGGCTAGGGGGACAGAGGGGGCGAGCTCAGGCTTCTGAGTGCTTCTCTCCTGCACCCCGAGCAGCCCCATTTCCATCCTTCTTATGGATGTGGTTCTTGGTGAAACGACTTCAGAGGAAGGTTGGCTCCGTGGAAGGTGCAAGCCTCACCTGCAGCCCACCATGGCCGAAGTGTCCGGGGCTCAGCCTTGTCACTATCTCTGCTCTGACTCAGGGTTTCGCCTCGTTCCTCCTGCCCTTTGGCTGGTTGATTCACATCTTTTTTATATTATGCTTTATGTATCTTTTCATGTTGCTCCAAAGCCACAGTCCACGGCTGTGAGGAGCAGGTCAGGGGGGCGTAGGGTGGGGATGGTCCCGAGATCACGGCCCCAGCATCCCTCCCCTGACTCCATAACCGCCCCCCACCCCGTCCTGACATGCACACATCGCGCATGCTTCCCCTGCCTGTGCCCACGCCTTGTTCCTAAACTATCTGGGAGGCCAAAGGCTTGGGGACCCCTGCCCCAGTCTGGGCCACATTCCTTTCCTCGAATGTTTGTTTGATTTTGCGTGTGTCCTGTAAATACTCTGGCAGCCCGAGGCCGTGGTAGGCACTGTTTAAAGAGAAGCGAAGGATGAGGCTCTGGCTCAGCCGTGGGTTTAGGCTGGAGCTGGTTTTCCCGGCCGAGGCTGAAACCTTTAGTGGAACAAATGAGGCGTTTGGGCACAAGAAAGTGTGATGGTAACTGACCCGGGGGCCCTGGGGGCCGGGCCAGGCCGGAGCTGATGTCCAGGTCTGTGCGGCTTGCCAGTGGGGTCCTTCTTCTGGGATGGGATGTGTGATGACCCAGTTCCCCTCCCAGGGGCGCTGTCCTGGAGACATGGCGGTGCAGGCAAACACTTCCCTGGACAGTGACAGCTCCATCCCGCCCCACCTTGGCCTAGGTGACAGCAAGACCTTCCTTAGACACAGCTTTGGGCAGTGTGGCCCATCTTGCCTGTCTAGAAGGGGGGCATTGGGTGGCCTGTTGGTCCCCATGCTGGTCCCACTTGCCGCTCCTGGTCCCTGGGCCTTCTGCAGAGCTCAGGGCAAGGCAGGGGGCCGAGCAGTGGCAGGACCTCCTTGTGTGTGTCCTCCTGGCTGGCCAGACCCCACCTACCTCAGGCACTAGCCATCACACTCAGACCCCTCCCTCCTCCCAGTCCTCCGCCCCAGGCTCCCACCTGCTTTATGTATCTTTTCATGTTGCTCCAAAGCCTTTTTGGTTTTTGAGCCAGGCAGGATAAGTGGACTGACTAACACACACAAAGGCTGCTCCCGTCCGCTCTGTGCTGCTCTTACATTTAAAGTGAGGGTCCACGGCTGTGAGGAGCAGGTCAGGGGGGCGTAGGGTGGGGATGGTCCCGAGATCACGGCCCCAGCATCCCTCCCCTGACTCCATAACCGCCCCCCACCCCGTCCTGACATGCACACATCGCGCATGCTTCCCCCGCCTGTGCCCACGCTGGCTGCACCCCCACACTCAGGTGCTCACTCACACCCCACACTATGCCCACACATGTCTGTTCAAACTCTCACACGCTTCCATGCACACGTGCTCCCATGCACAGTTCCACGTGCTCCCAAGTGCTCGTACGCACTCCTGCAAACACATGCTCAGACACACACCCCCCCTCCATGAGCACAGCTCTCACTCCTCCTCCCCAGGGAAGGGTGATGGTGGGCATTCCCTGCTGAAAGCTCTGCCACTTTGCCTGTGGAGCTCGCGGTCCTCGGCGCTGGCCGTGGGCTCCTCCTGCCAGACGGCTGGTAGGTTTACTGTGGCCCACGGCCGGGAGGATGCCGGCCATCAGGAGGGTCCTGCTCAAGTCGGGGCATGCCTGACGTAGTACCAGCTTCATTTTGCTTGTAGATATCTTCTAACCGTTCTGTAACGAACAGAAATCTTTTATATAGAAATAAACTTGTTTACAGCAAAATCCACTCACAAAACAGCCATCGCCTCTTCCAGGATGCTCCCTGGCGGGGTTCAGAGCCTCTTCCTTCCCCGGTGTTACATCTGTGCTTCCCTTTAGGTGACATTTGTCACTCAGGACTGGGGGTTTGCTTGCTTACATCCTGCCTGACATCTTTGGGGACACCCGTGGGGACACGGGCTGTGTCTTAATCAGATCTATTTCTCCGGCATTCGGACCACGTCAGACACACAGTCGGTAGCGAGTAAATATTTGCTGAGGTTTATGTATGTTTCCTGGCCGGACAAACTTGCACAAGGTCTGGCCACTCCTCTAAGCTTCAGTCTCAGCTGTGGCAACACGGTTAATAAAAAATTTTCCGAAAAGTGTTGCGGCCGATTCTGTTGATCCAGCTGCACGTCTCCTTGGCTCGTCTCCGAGTTCACCTGCAGAGGACAGTTTCCAGCTGAGGGTGCTTCCCCTGCGGCGGGGCCTGGGTTCCCCTGTGGCTCTCTGCCTGAGAGTATGATCTGGCTCCAGGTCGCCGGGAGGGTTTGAACCCAGCTGGCGATTGCAACTCATAGTTGCAGGGGAGTTAGAGCCCTGGGAGAAACCCTCGGCCAACAGGGGTAAGGGTCAGTGGAAGAGGCGCCACCTCCGTGGCCTCCGATGGGACAATTCGGAGGTGCATTCCATGGTTTCCCAGAAGGTGCCCAGCCCCGTGGAGGCTCCACGGCTGTAGCGGTGATCGCTCATTAGCACACCCTTCCTGCCCCGCTCTGCTCCTCAGCCCCTTATTTGGTCTTCCTGGGACAAGCTCCAAACGAACCACTGGCTCCAAGTCCTCGTCTCAGGGTCTGCTTTTGGGGTCTGCAAATGGAGACCCCATTTTAAGACTAAAACGAGACAATCCATCTCAAGAGCTGAGCTCGTACCCGGTGTAAAGTCAGTGCTTGACAAACGCGGGCTATTGTAGCTATATCATTACCCCACTGTATCGTCGACATTGTCTCTGTCACCCTCACTGAGGTCATCAAAGTCACGTCTTCTCTGTAGGACCTGGGCTGCCTAGCTTAATGAGGGTAGATTCACCCATGTCCCCACCCCCCAGCCCCCTTTGCCTGCACTTCACGTTCCCCATCAGCTGCCAGTCAGATGTCCTGGCAACTTGCGCCTGGTCCTGGCACCTGCCAGGGGCCCTCCTGCAGCTGCTCTTTCTGCTTTTCCGCCTTTGAACTGTAAGGTAGAGGCTTGACTGTCCCCCTTGGAGCAAGGCCAGGGGGTCCGCCCCTCCCCGTGGGCCTGGCAATCCCTCCAGCCGGGTTCCAGCAGAAGGAGTCTGTGATTCGCAGAAGGCAGTCATTTTCTGGGCCCAGATGGCGGCGCCCCCAGCCCCTCCCCAAACAAGATGCGCGTCCCTCCTGCTCCATGGTCCAGTGATTAAAGCGAACATATTCAAAGCAACGAGTTGTGCCAAATCAAAGGAAAGAACGAAGAATGCATAAAACCCCAGCAGTTTAAGTTTCATATTGGAATATCAAAGGAATATCGAAATATAGGAATATCAAATACCAATTCGTTATTTTTTTTTAAATGTTTTGCATTTACAGACTCAGTTTCAATGGGATAAAGGCTGCTGTCTCCAAGAGGCTCCCGTGTAATGCAAACTTCATTGGTTTTAAAGGAAACAGATTGGAAACCGGGGGCACAGACAGGTTTTCTTTTTCTCTTTCTTGCACAGCTGTGAAGGGTCTAAATGCAAGGAGACCCAGAGATATTTGTTGATTTATTAGTCAGGTCGTCGAGGCCTCATGGAGGAGCTCTCGTAAACGCTGTGTCACACTAGGTGCTGGGGAGACATGGAGAAGTGGATAGAGCGGCACGTTGTGGTTCCTGCCTTCGAGGAACCGCGGCCCTTCTCCCTGAGTAAGACTGGCCTGTAACGTACTAGTCAGGGTTCTCAGAGAAACAGAACCAACGGAACCTGTGTGTGTGCATGTGTGTGTGTGTCTATCTAGCTGGCTATCTCTATCATCATCATCCATCTGTTGATAAATTTATTTTAAGAAATTAGCTCATGCCATTGTGGGGGCTTGTAAGACTGAAATCTGCAAGTCAGAGCAGCAAGCTGGAAATCCCAACGGGAGCTGCTATTGCACCGTTGAGTCCAAAGGTATTCTAGAAGCAGAATTCCTCCTCATCAGGAAACCTCAGTCTTGCTCTTAAGGTCTTCAATGGATTGGGTGAGGCCCACCCATACTATGGAGGGTAATCTGCTTTCTTCAAGGTCTACTGACTTCAAAGTTAGTCTTTACTCCAAGTCTACTTATGTAAGGATTAATCGCATCTAAAAAATACCTTCACAGCAACATCAGCACTGGTGTTTGACTAACAGCTGGGCACCGTCGTCTAGCCAAGTTGACAGGTAAAATTAACCATCACATTTGTCAAACAACCTGAAAGGAGTATAAAACCCAGTGCTGAATTCACCTCGTTGTCAAGCCCCTCCAAGGTGCCCAGCGTTGTTCCACGTACTGGAGGATAAGGGGAAAATAGGATGGCAAGGAATCGGACTCTCTATTGATGGAAGCTGATGACGAGCAGGTGACAGACACCTGAACAAGGCAAGGTCAGGAAGGGTGAGGAGCCGTGGGGAAAATGAAACAGGGAAACATGACAGGGAGGAGTGACCTGCGGCTCTGGGGGGAGGGAGAGCGACGTTGATGGATGGACGGTCGCCTCTTTGGGGAGGTGGCCTTTCATCTGAGAGCTGAATAACAAGGAGCCAGCGATGTGAGAATTGGAGGGAGGAGTGTTCCTGGCAGAGGGAACAGCAAATACAAAGCCCTGAGGTAGGAAACAGCCTGGAATATTCCAACACCAGAAGGAAAGCTCCAATGGGCAGAATGAGGAGAGAAGGGATGTGTCAGAGGGGGTAGACAGTGGCTGGAACATTCTGGAGTCAGTAGGCCATTTATATTCTAAAATCGATGGGAAGGCTTTGGAAAGCAAGGGAGTGACATGATCTGATTTGTGTTTTGGAGTCACTCTCGCTGCTGGGTCGAGAATGGGTGTAAGGAATAAGCGTGCAAATGGGGAGCCCAGCTATGAGGCTGTTGCAAAAATTCAGGGGAGAAGAAATGGCTTCTGGAATGATGGCACGAGGAGCTCGGCAAACCCCGTGCCCAGTGAAATGACCATAACTGGTGAAAATGATAAAAACGCAACTATTAAAATCTTTGGAAATTGTTCTAAGGGCATACAGCAAATGGAGAAACATTTATTCGAGGAGATGTATTGAGTCTGTGGCAATGGATGTATAATCTATTCCTTCTTCCCCACTCCTTGTTCAGCGGGACAGAAGCTCCCCTCTGGGTAAGTGCAGCCGAGAATACAAGATTGAGATTTCTCCCCTGGCTCCCAGGTGAGGCGACAGCACTCCTCAGGAGCGACAGGCCATCAGCATTGCTCCTCCTCCCCAGCTCTGTGCTGCAGAGGCTCTATTCCGGCAAGAATGGCTGAGAAGTCTGGGGCTTTCTTCCTCCACTTAGCCCCCACCGGTAGGGTACAGGTCCTACCCCAGGTGAGGCAGGCCAAGATTTCTGGGGCACCAATTGCCAGCTTGCTCATAAGGTGGATGTTCCACTAGCAGAAAGTCTAGAATAAAATAGAAGCCTTGATCAACATTGTAAACCACGTAGATCTCACAGACCTCCATGAGAACTCCACCCAACAATAGCAGAATGCATATTCTTCTCAGTGCACGTGGAACATTCTCTGCAATAGACCATATGCTAGGTCATAAAACAAGCTTCAATAAATTTTAAAATGGTTGAAATAATGCAAAGTATGTCCTCTGGCCACAATGGAATGGCATTCAAAATCAATAACAGAAGGAAATTAGGGAAATTCATAAATATATGGAAATTAAACAACTTATTCCTAAATAACCAATAGGTCAAAGAACAAATCACAAGGGAAATTAGAAAATATCTCGAAACTAATGAAAATGAAGATACAACATCCCAAATATATGGGAAAATAAAAAGACAACCACAGAGTGGGAGACAATATTTGCAAATCATAGATTTGACAAAGGTCTTATATCTAGCATATATAAAGAACTCTCATAACTCAATAATAATAATTAAAAAAAGACAAAGAACCCAATTAAAAAGTAGAACAAGAATTTAAATAGACATTTCGCCAAAGAAGGTATCCAAATGGCCAATATGCACATAAAAACATGCCCAACATCATTAAGTAGGAAAAAGCAAACCAAACTACAGTGAAGACACTGCCTCACACCCGCTAGAACGGAACCTTCCTACGTCGCTGGAGGAATTGTAAAATGGTGCAGCTGCTTTGGGAAACAGTCTGGCAGTTCCTCAAACGGATAAACAGTTACCATATCACGGAGCAGTTCCTCTCCCGGGTGTATACCCAAGAGAAGAAAAAAAAAACACATCCATGCAAAAACCTCCACGTGAATGTTCATAGCAGCATTATTCCTAATAGCCAAAAAGTGGAAACAACCCAAAGGTCCCCAACTGATGAGTGAATGATCAAAATGTGGTCTATCCACAGAGTGGAATATGACTCAGCAAGAAACAGGAATGAAGTGCTGATATGGGCGACAGCGGGATGAACCTGGGAAATTCTGTGCTGAGTGAAAGAAGCCAGACACAAAAGACCTCCTATGGGATGATTCCATTTACACGAAAGGTCCAGAATAGACAAAGCTATAGGGACAGAAAGTAGATTAGTGATTGCCTGGAGCTGGTGGTGGAGGATGGGGTGTGACTGCTTTTTTGGGTAATGAAAATGTTCTAAAATCAGATTGTACACTAAAAGCCACTGAACGGGGCACTTTAGACGGATGAAAAGTATGTAAATGATGTCTCAATCAAGCTGTTAAAAAAACTCCCGGGTGGAGACGAGGCTGGTTTGGGCCACAGTGATGGGGGGCAGGGGTGTGTGGAAAGCAGACAGTCTGAGGGTTGGCTGATGTGTTGGATGCAGCTGGAGAAGGGAGGGGGGAAATCCAGGGCAACTCTGAGATTCTGGCCTGACAACTTTGTGCCGTGTACTGAGGTGGGAGAAGACGGAGCAGCATCCGTTATGAGGGGAAAATTGGAGTTCCATTTGGACGTGCTTGAGCTGCTGGGGAGAAAACCTAGTGGAGACCCCGGTGATAACGCACGGGCACATGTCCATCACGGCACGTTCATAACATGCTCCTGTCCTCATAGTTGGTTCCTCTGTCCCCATAGCCCAGGAGGAACATACACTGCTGCTCTTCCTTCTAGTCTGTAAGTGAGAAAACTGAGGCTTGGATGGCTTAAGCCACAGGGGTAACTGGCTCTTCTTAAAGGGACCCCATGCTGGGTGGAAAATGGGAAGGAAGTGCTGGTTCCTTGATGCATCATTGAGCAGCTGAAGTCACCAACCCAGGGCACCCTATAGGGGCTTTCGTTTGGATGAGAAAATCCATGTTCTTTGTTGTTGAAGCCATTTTGAATGGGGGTGTCTGTTCCCTGGAGCCAGAAGCATCCTGACCATCACAGGCATTCTCTGAAGTGTGTTCCAATAGGATAGTCTCTGTATCAGCCAGGGCTCTCCCTGCTCCTTGGGACAAAACCCTATCCCAAGTCTGAGGAAGAGATGGCTTCAGGCATTTCTGGACCCAAAGACCCTGACCATGTTGCTGGGAGGCACCTCTCAGCTTTAAGGCCCACTGGAAGCTGATCCTATCAGCTCAGTGACTCTGACAAAAAAGAGGACTTCTTCCCAATTAGAGCCAGCGGAGACCCTCCAAGGAGGACTCTTTTGGGCCAGGCCTGAGTGGCCTGTTCACTTCCGTGATTAGGGTGATGAGAGAGGCTCCGATTCAGCCCCTTCCAAACCACTATGGAAACAAGCAGAATCTGTTCCTGAAAGAAGAGGGTGGGGAGGCAGGGCAAGCAAAAACAGCAGATGCCCACCGCACCTGCCACAAAAGGGCTTTGTGGTCCTTCGTTTGGGCAATGCTATGTACTAGAGATCCCTCTTAGAAACTTGCAAGGCACCTTGGCATAGTAAAGGCTCTGAGAAGTCCTGCAGAAAAAGGATAAAAATTCTTTAAAAATTTAACCCGGCATTGAAATAAGCACTTTCACTTTGTTTTGTTTGGAAGCCCACTAATTAGCATCCTGTGAATCCCAATTGTGGAATAAGATCGGGAAGCGTTGGGTTACGTGACACTGCTCCCAGGCCCCGTCTTCTCACCTGTTTGAATCCTTCAAGCTTGAGAAGCAGGAAGGAAAAATAATGAGGTCCTAGGCTGGCGGGGCGGGGACACTGTGCACATGACAAGTCAGCTCATGGGACCCTGTGTGGAATAGCTGTGGCATGGTTTGGGAGAGGTGGCTGTCCCCTGGTGATGTCCACCATTCACCAAAGTGTGTGGCTGGAGTTGGGAATCCCCCCTCCCATGATAGACATCCCATGATAGACATCCCCCTTCCCTCAAAGCCATTGCCATGAAATTGCCAGAACACTGAAACAACTCCCCCTCAACTCCAGATAGTCTGAGATGCACGAGCCGCGTTAATAACATGGTTGGAAGTTTAGTCCAGTCCTCTTGGAGTCGCTAGGATTTGTACGTGTTCACAAGTTCAAGATGAAATGGATGGCTGTGTATGTTTCAGATTTGTTTTATGCAAGTGGAAAAAGCACTGCATTGGTTGTAACTTCATAAGGCTGAGCGATCAGCCTCCGGATCTGCATCTTGAGATAAAATGGGGCAATTACCGAGGCAGGCCATCTCCTGGAACGGCTTCAGACGAAGCCCCGGCAGCCATAATTGAGGACTCCGATGGAACAGAGATGTTCCAAGAATGTTCCCAACCACTGTGATTGCATCAGCGCTCTCTCGGGGGAGCCCGGACTGAGGCTTCCCACCGAGGGGCCGCCGCCTCCCCCGCACATGGCAGGCTGGCATTTCCAGAGCCTCGCCTACGGGTCCTAACTTGGGGTGTCTTTGTCCCACTTGATGGCTGCCAAAGCAATCCGCCTCTGTCCCAGAGGAAGGGAGAGGTGGCCCCCAGAACCACTCAGACCACCAAAGCCAGAAAGACAGCAGAGAAGACTCCAGGCGGAGGCTGCGGAGCTGGAAGGCCCCCTCTCCCCTCTGTACCCTCAGCTCTCTTCCCAAGGACTTTGATGGTCCTGGATCCTCCTTCTCAGGGAGAAGAGCACTTCTTCAGGCATGTTGAGAGGCACATGTCCCTCCCTTTTCACTACAGAAAGATTGTTGAATAGGGAGTAAGCTGCAAGAACCAACAGGAAGCCACCTTCTTGACGCTGAAGTATTGTGACGTGCCCAAAACTGGGACTCCAGGCCCATAAAGAGCCACGAAGACTGTCCCAGCTCTCCCCCGATGTTCTGTGTGACCTCAGTGCCCCGCAGATGTTTCTGGAGGTGCCAGGGGCCTAGGCTCTCACGTGGTCCCCAGGCCCAGCGCTGCTGCCGCTGCTGAGCTGACCCAGGGCAGAGACTGGCCCTCTCCTGCACGTGCGCCTGGGCTCCCTGGTGGACCTCAGACCCTTTCCTTGGTTCACACACACACACGCACACACAGTCCTAAGGCCTCTGAGTGTGTGTCAGATTTTATCGAGTCAGCTTTGCTTATATATTACAGAGTTTAAAATTAAATATTAGTTGTTCATATTTCTAAGAGGCCTCACCTTTCTCTCTTCTTCTTCTCAGGGGCGGAACTTCCAACCCATTTCTTTATGCAGAGTCATCTGGTTCTCCCTTTGTTCCCCTTCTCTTCAGACCTGATCCCAGGTTGAGCTGTCGCATCACATTCAAGTGCTTTTTCAAAATACCGAAGTGCTTCCCACCCACAAAAGAGAGCGAATTTAAATGATAGACCCAAAGTTGCATAGCTAGTGGATACTGTTGGGGTACTGAAACCCAGGTGCCCTGCTCTGTGGCTGAGAACAGGGGAGGGAGGAGAATGGGGGCCCTGCCACTGGTCAAGTCACTCAGTGGAGGGAACGAGTGGCCGTTGACCAAGGTCTTTTCCTCCTTGTGGTCGGCAGCCTCCAAGATGGCCCCGAAGATCCGGGCCTGTTGGTATTCACACCCTTGTGTAATTCCTCTTTTAGAGTGGGCTGGATTTAGTAACTCACTTCTAACAAATGGAATATGGCAGAAGTCCTGGGATGTCACCGCCATGACTGAGTTATGAAAAAGACTGTGGCTTCCATCTTGGGTGTGTGTTTTTTCTTTTTTAGATACTTTGCCGTGGGGGAGGCTAGCTGCCATATTTTGCGGCAGGTCTGTGGAAAGGTCCAAATGAGAGAAACTGAGAGAGACCTCTGGCCCACAGCCAGTGAGGAACAGAGGGCCACGTGAGTGAGTCTGGAAACGGTCCTTCCCCCAGTTGGGCCTTCAGATAAGACTACAGCCGGGGCCGTGTTCAGATTCCTGACCCACAGAAACTGTGAGCTAACAAATGTTTATTGCTTTAAGTTGCTAAGTTTTGGAAAGTTACAGATCAATATCATTCATGAGGAGAAATTCAAATATTTTTAACAAAATATTAGTGAACTAGATCCAGAAATGGATAAAAGAGAAAACAAACCATAATTAAATTAGATGTATTCCAGACACGCAAGGCTCAATCAACATTAGAGAATATATTAGAAAAATTCACCATACTGACAGCTTAAAAGAGACAAACCATGTGATCACCCCAATATTTGCAGAGAAAGCATTTGGTTAAATTCAATTGATGGTAGAATCTCTTAGCAACTGTGAAGGGAATTTCCTTAAGTTGATAAAAAGTATCTGCCAAAAACTTGTACCAAACGTCCTACTCAAGGGTGAAATGTTAAAACCTCTCTCCCTTTGAAATCAAGAAGACAAAAATTTCTATTATTACTTCTATTTAACTTTTTGCTGGAGGTCTTCATCAATGCAGAAAGTAAGAAAAAGAAATAAAGAGCGTGAATATTGGAAAGGCAGAAATAGGGATATCCTTATTCACAGAAGATATTCTTGCCCACATAGAAAACTCAGAAGAATCTATGGACAAATTTATCGGAATTAATACCGGAGTTTGGCAAGTTTGCTAGATGTTATGGCCTGAACTCTGTCCCCCTTTCGTGTGCTGAAGCTCTAACCGCCAAAGTGACTGTATTTGGAGACGTGGCTGTTAAGGAGGTAACAGGTTAAACGAGGTCAAAGGAGTGGGGTCCTAATCCGATAGGACTGGTGTCCTTGCAAGAAGAGGAAAAGACACTAGCTCTCTCTCTCTCTCTCCAACTGTGCACAGAGCAAAGCCCACGTGAGGGCGTAAGGAGGAGGCAGCTGTCTGCAAGCCAAGGCGAGACCTCCCCCAGGAAGCCAACACTGGCAGCACCTTGATCTTGGACTTCAGTCTCCAGAACCATGAGAAAATAAATTACTGTTGTTTAAGCCCCCAGTTGGTGGTATTCTGTTATGGCGGCCAGGGCAGACTAAGACACTAGATACAAAGCAATGTATGCATATGTTAATTGCATTTCTATATATCAACGGTGCACAGTTAGAAACGTAATAAAAACTTACCATTTGCAACAGCAGCAAGAATTAAGGTATCTTGGAATAGGACAAGCAAAATATGTCAAGACTAAGTAGGAAACTATAAAAATGTGTTGAAAGGCATTAAAACTGTCTAAATAAATGGAGGGACATACATCTATGAGGATAGGAAGACAATATTTGATAAACATCAGTTCTTTCCAAATTTGATTTATTGATTCAGTACTATCTCTATTAAACTCTCAGAGGTTTCCTTTTTCCCTATTTTTTTGAAGAAATTAGACAGCTGATTTTAAAATTTATACGATAGATCCAAAGACCAAGAATAGCAAAAACCCTCTTGAAGAAGAAATCGTAATCAGGGTGACTTGCCTTTGTAGGTGTTAAGAATATAAAATGATTGTAATTAAGATAATGTGACCTGTTACAAGGACAGCAAACAGACCAAAGGAGGGGAAGAGATATCCAGAAATAGATTAATACATTGTGCAGACCTGATATGGAACAAATTGGCAGGCAGATCGAGGGAAAGAAAGATCAGGCTGGTCAATTAGTGGGACTAGACCAATTGGTAGTTTATATCATGCAAAAGAAATGGGCCCCTACCTCACACCGTGAAGAAGAGCAATCCCAGATGGATCAAGGGCTTCCATGTGAAAGGCAAAGCTTCTAAAGTTTCAGAATAAAATTCAAGATAAAATTTTGATGAAGTCAAAGTTATCAATCTTTACTTTTAAGGCTTGTGATTTTAGGGGTCTTCTTTAAGAAATCTGTCTCTATCTGCAAGAAATAAAGATATAGAATTTCTGATTATCAAAATGTTCTATGAAAAGTAAAAAGACAAGCCCCAAACTAGAAATGATTTTTGTAAAATATAACTGAAAAAAGATGAACATCTGCAAAACCCTGTCCAAAAGAAATATAATGCAAGGTGCATATGTCGTTTTATACTTTTGGGTAGCCATAATAAAAAAGGAAAAAGAAATGTGTGAAATTAGTTTTAATTAATGTTAACAATATGTAATGTATATAATTGTTTCATGGAAAGTATTTTACACTGCTTCAGTTTTTAAACTTAAGTAAATTAAATAAAATTAAAAATTCAGTTTCTCAGTAGCACTAGTCACATTTTCCACACGGTGGTGGCTCAGCCTTTGCTCTCGATTGTCTAAACACCCAACTTTTGGAACAAAGATTACATTTTTTAATGATTCAGACACATACCCTTTCTCAGTTTCCTGTGCTTAGAGAACAAGAACAGAACTATTATATTTTGGAAGTTTAAAATTTTATTTGTAAAGCAATACAACAACTGTATGAAAACTTCGAACAGAGGAAAAATATCACCCATGATCCTACCTTGCACATTCCCGGTAGCCCTTGTACATACTCTCCACAGCATACGCATACACATCACCTGCCTCACACACACATGCACACAGTTCCACTGCGCACATCCGACTAGGCTGGGTCCAGCACTTCTCCCCCACTCACCCTCCCAGGGCCCCGCACTGATCCCCAGCACCCCGTACACAGTAGGCACTCAATACGTGCTCGTTGAATAAGTCGCCTATGCAGCCCTGCCAATTCTACTCATTAAACATCTATTATTATGGCAAAACAAATTTCCAGTTTGCCACATCGTCTTCATGCCCAAAGGCTGAACAGCATCCTGTGGAGTACTGCGCATGCTCTCCTCCGACACCGGCACATCACGCAGAACTTTACAAGCGTTGTATTTGTAGATAACACTGCAAGGAACATGTATCTGCATATAGCTTTACCTTCTACTGACTTGTGTCTTCAGCGTGCCGTCTCAAGGGTGGTCACACCAGGCCAAAACCTGTGATCACACTTACAGCTCTTGAGATAGGCCGCCAAACTGCCTTCCGAAAAGGTCGTGCCAATTCCCCCTGCCAACAAGCCCTGGCTTACAGCATAACATTGCCAGCAGTTTGTGTACTGTTAAAGCGATTTCTTTTGCTAAATAAAGTGTACTGGTGAAAGTTTGCATTGGGCTGAACGTTTATATTTTGTTTCATGAGACTTATGTGTCTTTTCCTTTACAATTTTCTCTTTGGCTCCAAAGTTTAGAAAAAAAGCACCCCTCCAAGACAAAGATTTGATTCTATTTTCTGCTAAGCTTTTTGGATAATTTAATTTTTTATGTATGGCTTTTTTATTGGAAAAAATAATCTAACAACATTGCAGAAAATTTTGAAATAAAGAAAAAATTGCTCATAACACAACACTGCCACCCCATCAGAGCCATTGTCATTTTTTGTAGCCCCTTTCAGTATTTTTCCACCTGCATACATATTTTACATAGTTTTAGTCATGAGTAGAGGTGATGTTATATTCTGCTTTTTCACTTAACATAATAGCATAAGCATTTTTCCATGTTGCCTCATAGTCTCCTTAAGAATAATTTTAGTGGCTACATAATATTTTATAGAGTGAATGTACCTTACAACTTGCTTAACCAATCTCTTCTTTTGGAATACTTAAGATGCTTTCAACTTTTTACTATTAAAAATAATTCAGCAATAAACATTTTTATACATCAAGTCCTTTTGGATTATTTCTCTCAAACAGAGTCCTGGAGCCACATTCCTGGTAAAGGGTATTAAACCACAGTGCACACAGTTGCCTTCTCAATATCCTCTCTCCTTCTTCCTTATAAACAGAACCTCCAATTCTGTTCAGGGTAGCAACGTCCCCAGTTTAAAATGACTTTTCCAGATCCCCTTGCAGCTGGCATTGCCCTTTGCCTCAATGAGGAGCAAACAGAGCCTGTACTTCAGGTTACTGGAAAAACTATTGGTTTCTGGTTTAAAAAAAAGGAGTGATTTTGAGACCAGGTGAATGGAAGCCATCCCTTAAGCTGAGAGAGGAGACAGAGAGGAGCCTGACCACTGAGGACATCGTGGAGCTGGTGTATCAGCCCTGGACCCTATCTCTGGGCTCCTGGAATATTTCTCACTAGTCTATCATTCTTGAAGACATTTTAGAATATCATGTCAGAATTCCTGATATGATTTCTCAGAGTGGGTGGAGGATGGGGGATATTTAGAGGAGGGAAGTCACGTGTGCTAAACATCTCTTAGATATGTGCCAAGTGCCTTAACACGGTGTACCCCTTACCCACTATGGGCAGCTGATGAGGTAGGGATTATCACCCCCATTTGCCAGATCAAGAAGTAGGGGCCAAGGGGCCAGCCCCGTGGCCGAGTGGTTATGTTCTCGCGCTCTGCTTTGGCGGCCCAGGGCTTTGCTGGTTCGAGTCCTGGGAGTAGACATGGCACCACTCATCAGGCCATGCTGAGGTGGCATCCCACATGCCACAACTAGAAGGACCCACAACTAAAAATACACAACTATGGACTGGGGGGCCTTGGGGAGAAAAAGGAAAAAAAAAAATAAAATCTTTAAAAAAAAAGGAAAAGAAGAAGTAGAGACCCAGAGAACTTGAACAATTTCTCCAGCTCTCCTGACTAGTAAGTGGCAGAGCCAGGACTCAAATCCAGATCCGTTTAACTAGAGGTTCCCTGACCTTCCGGTTTCAAAGAGAAACCTGGCGGTAGCGTGGAGGGAAAGGTGAGTCCCAGGCATTTAGAAAACGAATGCGGGGTCAGAAGGAAGCACAGAGGAGCAGGGACTTGTTTTGAAGTTCACTGTCCCTATAATAGATTCTCTTCAAACTCACGTTCAAAACTATGCCCCACTTTTGGTTTTCACATTTTCCTTATAGTCATCATTTTTTTTTCCTGATTTCAAGAGCAATGAATGTCCATTGCAGAAAACTTGGATAATACAAAGAAAAAAAATCAAAATCATTCAGAATCCCATTCCTAGAGTTAATCACTGTGAACATTTTAGTATATTTTCCTTCCAGTTCTTTTTTCCGCATTGGCATTATTTACGCAATTACATACAATTCACTTCTGAGTGCCTCTCGTACCCCCTGGCTAGTAAGCTTTCAACAGACACATATCCAATGAATGGATAAGTAAATGGATTTTGTACCCCATATCTTAGCAGCCGGACATGTATCTGGCCATCAATAAATCTTTGTTGAACGAATACATAAGGAAACAAATGAATACTTTTTATCTAAGCTCCTAATCTGTCACTTAGGTAGCGTCTCCCTGAAATTGAAGAAAGTAATTAAATGCTGTTTTCCTGTAACATTTTATCAGAAACATTCTTATTTCATTATATACTCTTTATTGCTATTACTTTTAATGGCTGCATAATATTCCACCACTTCTTCTTTATTGTTCCCCAATTGTTGGATATTTAAAGAGTTTAAAATTTTTCACTATTATATAAAATGTTATGGTTCACACCTATGTGCATAAAGTTTTGTACTTATTTGAAGTAGATTCCTCAATATGGAATTATTGGGCCAAAGGTTTCTGATGTATTACTATTGATATAACTCTATTCAAAAATATTGTGCTGATCCATGTCCAGACCAGCAAGGTATGCACACGTCTGTCTCACTGGATGCTCAACAGCCCTGAATACCATCGTTTTTTTTTTTTTTTCATCACAACTGCATTTTGCTGATGGCTAAGCATCACAAGAAGCTCCAGGACGAACAAGATGTGGAAAGTCCAAAGTGATTATTCTAAAAGTTGGGTTAAGTTAATCCTCCTAAGCGCACGGTGGTATTTGTACTTGTATTGACACAGTTTTAACGACAGGCTCCGTCTCCTCCTCTGACCAACGAGAAACAGGAGGGAGATGGTCTTTGTAGTTCTTTCCAGTTCTGGCAGGCTACAGTTCTGGATCTTTCTCAGGAATCCGTAGGAACGTAGTTGTCTTTCCTGCTCTGTCCTGGTTCTTCTTATCAAGTTGGAACTCACCTGAGAGCTAATTATGTGGTTAAACTGGGCTTAACACTCTCCTGCTTGCCTCTGACAAGGGCTTAACCTTTGGGTAACACAATAAAGAATGTTTGTAGACGTAGTCACAATTTTCAAATCAATTTCATATGCCTCAGCTCCTTTGAACCTCAAAATATTCTAGAGAGAAGGTAGGTATTACTGTTACCCTATTTTTGAGAGAACCATTGGGTTCGGAGGGCCCTGCTGCCTTCCTGAAATCACACGGCCACAAAGTGGTGGTTGCGGGACTTGAACTCAAGTTTTCTGACTCCAGGTCCCAAGGTTTTTCTCCTCTGCCAGGAACTGACGAAAAAGCCACAACTGGTCAGGATGAGCAATGCCTACAGCAATATTGGGCCCTTTTTTCCTTCCTGGGCAAGTGGAGATCACAATTCCCAGCCCCCATACAGTTAGGCAGGGTCACAGGACTAGTTCTGGCCAAGGAAGTGTGAATGGAAGAGATGCCACGTCATTTCCAGGCTGAGGCAAGGAAGGGCTCCTGTGTGGTTGACTGTCCTGTCTCTCCAGCCCTGGACTGAGGTGGCTATGGAGGAGGACTGATGTTGAGAATGGGGTCGGGGGGCCGCCACACAAAGGCAGCATCCTGAATCCTGACTCTCTATGCGGAGCGTGGCTGCCCTGGAGAATCAGCCAGACCTGCATTGGAGCTTATGCCAGTAAGCAATCAAGTTCTGTGTCAAGCCCCTGAGATTTGGGGGGCTGTTCGTTACTGCAGCCTAGCCTGGCCCATCCTGACCAGCACAAGGAACTCACACTTGAATGGACGTGCTCCACGAGGACCATCCTATGCTGTCGTGGAAACTGGCTTCTAGGCTAGAGTCTGTCCCTTTCTGACCTTGGTCAAGTCACTTTCATTTTCTGAATTTCAGTTTCTTCTCTCCAATATCAAGTGATTGGATAGCCACCATGTGCAAGTGTGTGTTTTATTGTTATTTTTTAAGCACAGTGCTCTTTTTGGTCGAATAATATCTACCTTGTCATTGCAATGAATAATCTAATAAACATAAGTCTTTGCTGCTTGGCTGGTGGAGGACATCGAGTTGGGCTTCCTGAGCCTGCTTGGCCTTCCCTCTGCTTTACCTGTCCCTCTGGTTCTCAGAGTCCACCCCTCTGTGATGTCCTGGGGCTCCTCACAGCCCAGGTTGGAAAGTCTGAGACTAGAGGGCGCTCCGGGTTATTTTCTGGTACTAGCTCTGGAGACACGGGCACATATTCCAGACTGTGGGCTTTGCAGAATTCTTCCCATCCAAGCAAGGCTTCCTTTCAGAAGGCCGGTGATGGTCTTCATGCAATCCACGCTCATTTTCTGCTTTTGGCAAAAGTTTCCTGAGTACCTACTGTGTGCTAGGCCTTGTCCTAAGCATTGGGGATCCAGAAATGACTAAGACACAGTTTCTGTTGCGAGGAGTTACCATACAGGGAGAGGCAGGGGGAAGAATTGGAAGTAAAAGATAATACATTTTATTTGTAACAATTGTATCTACAGCCTTGTTATTTTTGTGCTCCTTTATGTTCTGAGCGCTTTGGATAAATTCTTTTGAATCTTCATAGCCATCCAATATGTCCCAATATTAGCCCTCTGGGGGTCCCTAATACTGCCTTTGGGGTCACTTTTCTTTTTAATAGTAAAAGGAGAGTGGCTTGAACCCCTGCCCGGTGTGTGACGGGGCCTTCCTCAGCACCCCCCGCCCAATTTCTCCAGAGAATCTTGGTGGAGGGTGTACGTTTCTCCTTGTCTCTGTCAACTCGCCTCTGCTTCCACTGAGTTCCCCACGACACCTCCATCTCGCCTCTGTGTTCTGGCCCCTTCTCCATGGCCCATCCTTGCCCTTGGATTTCCCCAGACTCCCCAAGAAAGGACACTGTGAGAGCTTGAGCACAGGGAGGCTGCAGCCCTGTCACTGTGACAGTGACACACACAGCTTAACATCGAATCTCCGACAGTGGGGGAAACACTCCTTCGCTGCGACAACTGGGTGTCTCTGCAGCTGCCCCATGCTCCTCCTCACAGCTCTCCTCCCACCCACCTTGCCGTTCAGAGTACCCCCCAAACCTCAAATTACCATTGCTTCAATTTCCTTCTCTTTCTAGAACTTCTCCCCCCACCTTGTGGACAAAGCCTTTGGTCCATCCATGTATTTTGCTAAACACAATGCCGCAGACTTGATTGATTGATGAAAATGTTGTGACCAGGCAGGAGCCTAACCTTGGGTGGTTCCCAGGAGCAACAGTTCAGTATTCACTGGTTCAGGATCACGGTGACTTTAGAGAACACATCTACAGCGAATAGTGAGCGTCCACCCTGCTTGCTTCTTCTCGTTTTCTGCATAAGGAAAGTGAGCTCAGAGAAGCTGGTTGCCAAGTTCATGCCCAGCTTGGCTGGGCTCTAAGCCCCCTGCTCTTTCCAGGAAACCATGCAGCCCCTAGTTCTTGCTCCCACCTCTCCTGTCTAAAACCTTTGAAATGTGAGGTTTATTTTCTCTCCCTCAAGGGGTCATGGAAAAATTGCCCACCCCCGCTTGTCTCCTGCATTTTAACTATTCCAGAAGGGTGGGGGGGGGGGCTGGGGGTGGCAACCTGCCCCCCCACCCGCAAGCCGGGCAGAGGACAAGGGTCCCCATTTCAAATTCTCCCACCCCAACTTTGAAGCTTAATAGCTTTAAAATCTTACAAGTTGTAAAAACAATTAAAGCAATAATCTTAAAAAGAAGCAGAATGCGGCCTTCAAAGGAATGTGGGCCGTTCACACTTCGCGGTTAAACGCGGCCCGGAGCTGGCCCGGGTCTGAGAAAACGCAGAGGCGCCCTGTGAATTTGTTGATGCCAGTTTGGACAGACTGTTTATTTTCATGATTTCATGGAAGAATTTTAATTTAATGAGTGTTTTATACTCTAATGTAAAGCATCGTTCGAGCCCTGTAATTACAGTGTCAAAATAGGCCTTCTTAAGCGGCAGCAGCTTGAACTCCAGGGCTGAGACGTGCACCCGAAGAACCGGCCGTGGAAGGGGGAGGGCGGCCCGGAACAGCTCGGCTTCTTAATGGAATCGGAAATTAACGCCTGGAGCAGCTGGGGGGTGTCTCCTGGAGCGGGTTCCCCCCAACCTGCAGCTTAAATGCTGGAGCGGATGCTCCTGGAGATGCCTCCCTCTCCTTTGGGCATCTGAGTCTTCTCCTAACCAAGAAATAATTTACTTTCATAAAAGCCTGTTTATCCGACGGGGTGCGCCAGTAGGTAATTTCAGACACATATTTCATCATTTCAGCTTTTTCACCTCCCCATTTTTTTTTAAAAGGAGCGTATTTTGCTTTTGGCTTGATGCGTGTCCCACAAAAATTATTATTTTTCCTCCCATTTATTTATTTTAGAGTGTGGAAGAGATTTCTGTGCAGCCTAGAAGAGAAAAGGGCAGCCGCTCTCCCAGTCGTCCGGGTCAAAGTTTAAGACCAAGTGAGAACCTCCGGTTTTAGCAAATTCTCTGTGCCTGTCCCTCCACTGGCCGCTCTTTCTCTCTCTCGTCCACTCTCTCCAGGGCCAACATTCCTGGGCGCTGTCGGCTTTTCCCTAATGAAGCACAAAATGGTCTTTCCAGATGCAGACTGAGAACCTCATCTTTCATCACACCCCCCTCGTCCCTGGACGGGGGGATCCCCCAAACAAGCCACTGGAACGTCTTCTCTGAGGTATTTTTTTTTTCAGCTAAGCTGCCCAGATTTGTGCTCATTGTTCCAAGTCCAAGAATCCAACCATGCAATTCGAGAACTTGCTATTTCCATCCCTGCTAAGAAATACATGTGCAGTCGAGACGCCGCGTCCTTGCCTTAGCAAGGGAGGAGGGGCTCCTCGCTCGGCTCCTGAAGCAGCCTCTTGCACTATGCGTTTGGATGGGCCTCGCCAGTCATGAAAGAAGAGCAGCAGTGAACAGTAGGAGCGCGTTTCCTAGCATCCCAAGTCCTGTCGGGATTCCCTGTCTCCTTCCCTCCCCTGCGGATTAGGGCTGGTGCATCATTTTACTGCTGGGGGACCCGAGGCTCTGGGAGGTGACATCCAATAATAAGAAGGAGCAGGATTTCACTGCAGGTCTTTTTGACTCTCAGTTCTAGGCTCTTTCTAATGAGGATTGCCAGACTTAGCAGAAGAAAAAAAAAAAACCAGATACCCAGCTAAACGTAAATTCAGATAAAGTGAATACTTTTTAAATATGCCCATGCAATCTTTAGGGCATACGTGTACTAAAAAATTATTTGTTTCTCCAAAATTTGAATTGAACTGGGCATCCTGTATTTTATCTGACACCTGATTTTCCAGCTCACCGGCGGCCTTGCCTTCAACGTATGAAGATATGAATCCTCTAGGTGCAAACTGTTGGCCTCTGGCTGAGTCCACTGGCGGCTCAGTTTGTTTTGGCGGACGGATTTGAAATTTGAATTTGAGGATTTTTACATGGAGCAGGCCCTCTTCAACCACCACGATCCCCACCGCTCCTTGTGTGGCGCGGGCAGTTTCCCGTGTTTACGTGCTGCCTGCCGTCCACGGACGGCTTCTGATGTGGCCACCCCCATTCCAGCCTTTCCAGGCCTTGCTGCTCAAAGGTTTCTGGTTGGAAGTTCCCAGCGCAGCTTCACGAAGCCCTGTTGTGGGTAATCTTTTGAAGAAAGGAAAGAAAATGTATCAACTGACTATAATGTGCCAACGGTGTCTTAATAGCCATTCTCTCAATTCATACTCTAGCCTTTGGACCTCGTTGTCTCCATGATCACCAGTGAGGATGGGGGGCTCAGAAAAGATGAGTCACTGGTCACTCACACATCTGGCAGCAAGAAGAAGATTCAAGCCAGGTCGCCTGACTCCCCCGTGCCATCGTTCTACCCAGGATCTGTCTGTCTTTCTTAGGACTCATTCCTTCATCTCTATGACCAACGCTTGTTGAGAGTCATCCATGGACCTGGCACTGCTGAGTCAACTGTCTAGCTGGCAAGTTGGCTTCTTTCACTTGGGAAGAGCTAAGTCCAAAATGGAAAGGCATTTGAGGAGGTCCTTGGCTATCCTAATCCTGCAAGGCAGGGACCGGTCTGGATTTTCATTTTTTAAGAACACCGCATCTTGGTGGAAAACGCTGTTCTCATTTTGCGCCTATGATGCCGCTAAATTGTCCCCTGGATTTATTTCAAAGCGAAAAGAAGCAGCAAAGATTGCAATTCTTATGCTGTAGTTGCTCTTTTTAACTCAATTACGTTTTGACAATTCGGAATGAAACTTGGGGGCATGTCTTTGTTTAAAGCCCTTGGCCTCGCATCAGAACAGTCAGCTCAAGGTACATGGCTAGTGTCAGGACTAACGATCTTTGACAAGGGCATTTAGCGGTTGTAATTCAAATCTAATTCAGAACATCTTAGCACCGGACCTGTCAGGCCCTTAAAATGCACTGTAACTACAAAACCAAGGGCAACAGTCCCAAAGCCAGCTCTGTGCGGCCTCAAGCTGATATGTCAACAAGAGCAGTTACAATTAGGGGTTCTTTCAAGCATACTAAACTAATTTACAGTACTCTGGAAAAGTGGGAAAAGGACCTGAGGCTTAAAATCCCAGGACTTCTAGATTTCAAATCCACAGCACATAAAAACACAATTTGAGTTCAGCACCAAGGAGCACAGGCTTGAGTCCGCCTTTCAGTTCTATGTGTACTTTTTGCCCTTAAAAATAGATATGCTCAAAAATGCATGCATGTGTGTAGTTAAAACAAAATAATAACAGTTGACTCTCAACCACTAAAAAAAAAAAAATACCCATGTCAGGTCTTATTAGGATCATGCTGTGGGTTTGCGGAGCCCCAAGTCGGCAATGCACCTATTGATTATTTGTGGATGTTGCTTGTAATTGAATCTGGCTTAATTGGGGAGACCTTCTTCTTGATGGGGTTCCACATTTGGCCGCAAAGCACCAAAGTCAGCGTGGCCTGGATGGTTTGAACTGGAATGAGAAACCGGACTGGAAAAGGGGGATTCGGAGCATGGCCGGCCCATTGGACACAGACAGGATTATGGTGACCAACATGTAATTTTGCCATCAAGATAAAACAGGGCCCGATTTTAAAGACCTCTGGTGATTCTAGGCAGCTGTGCACTTTTAAGAGGCTCTGCTTTAATGCAAGGACAAAGGCTAATGGGAATGTTTGCAGATTTTACTTTTATGATTTATCTACTTTTTATGCACAACAATATAGACCCTCCACCCGAGGGACTTGTAAATGTGACTTTACTTCCCAAATTACAAAGCTAGTCAATTATTCGGGAATGAGTCACTCATTCATAAGCGTCAGTAATGGGATGTGTTAACCATCAGGAAATTTTACACCAGTTGGAATTATAAACACCAGATTTAAAAAAAGAAGAAAGAGAAAAAGAAAAAGAGAAACTCTTAGCCAGCAGTTAACTCTGCTTATGCCTCCTGTGAGGTACTAGGCTTGGGGGCAGGCAGGGCTGGAGAACATATGCGTGGATTTTTTTTCCCTTCCTGCTTCCTCATCCTTACCCCAAAACTAAAGTTCTTTTAATGTATTTGTCTGCGAGACAGAGGTAGATGGTGAGCCACCTCACTCGGTGACAGAAGGGACGCCGACAGAGGTGGGACAGAGGAGTGACTGAGTTGGCGCTCATGTTCTCAGAAATCCCCCGTTGGCCGTGGGATGGGCCGGGAACCCTGCGCTGGGGGGACCAGGCTGCCGGCTGAGCTCCTTCAGTTCAGCTGAGTCTGGAGACCCCTCCCATGCTGCGCATGCCATCCACTTGGGCTCCTGCTCTCGGGGTTTTCCTCCCTCTGCCGGGAGCCGACCACGCAGTTGCCGACCCCAGTGGCTTTGGTTTGCTCCCAACATCCATAAACCCTTCCTTGTGGGCGGGCCTCTTGGAAAACTGCAGTTTGGCATTAGCAGGGGAGGGTAATTGGAAAGGTTTAGTTGCAACGATTGATCCTTTCAGTGGAAAGCTGAAGGGGAAACCCTGGTGGTCTCATGGCAACGTTGTTTCCCAGAACGCCAGGATGAGTCAGGCTGGGGAACCACAGCGTCGGAGCTGGTGTGTCCTAAGACCATCTCCCCGCCTGTCATAGAGGCCCACGGGGACTGTGTGTGCCCGGGAGACTCGCTCATCCTCTCTGATTCCTGGTCCGGCCTCCATCTCCCAACCACGGGTCTCCTTGGAGGCCTGGCAAATAACTCTGGCTCTAGATCTATTTCTGGTTGTGGAATTTCTGGGTTTCTCCTGAAACGGCCTTCACGGTTTCTCCCAGTGAACAGTAAGTTCGATTCCTGCCCCCAGACCTGGGGGAAAATCTGAGGCCCTCGGCTTCCCTGATGGACTCATTGACTGCGTCTGTCACGCCACATCAGGATGGGGAAGAAAACCCAAGTCTCGGAGGGGAAGGGAGTCACGCAGGCTTGCCCCGGTTAGTTAAGGACTGAGTCAGGACTATGATAATGTATTAATTACTTCTGTCCTCTCTTCTCAAATGCTTGAGGCAGCTTAGAGGGAAGGATTCTGGGTAATTCCCTAGTTTAATAGCTAGTTGCTGCACTAGTTTCTGGGGCTACACAGAAGGAAGTCTTTCCATCTTCCTAGCAGGTGTGTAAATCTTTTCTCCTGGTCCCCACTGAAATGTGCATGAGATATAGAAACAGAGAAGACCCTGCACCAGCTGGTAGTTGAGGAGGGTGCCAGGCATGGTCAGAAATGAGTTCCAGCGGATAGAGGACAGATCCCAAAATGATTCTGCCGGCCCGTATGCAGCTCACCTTTCCCAGAAAACAGCATAGCTTGTAAGAAGAATCTTGGACCTTATGAGGACTCTCATTTAGAGGGATGTATTTGCAAGCAAATTAAGTCATATTTCCTTTCAACTGGTGTTCTGTGGGGCACACACTGGGGAAAGCCAACTTACGTGATTCTGAGGAAGAGCGAAGGATACAGGAGCATCCGATCAGAGCTTCATGTCAGACAAACTGATGGTCGAATCCAGTGTGTGAGGGAGAGCTGAGGCAAGGAGGGGCTGTCCCCAGGCCTTTCCTGGCCCTCCCCACAGCCTTGATATTGTAACATGGCTCAGGAATGGGCGCCCACCCATGAAAGGTGGCCCACTCTCACACAGCGGCTTTACAGGAAACAATCTGGGAGAAAGACTAGACTCAAGACAGCTGAGTTCAAGTCCTGGCCTTAGCCCTTTAGTCAAGCTGTGTGGCTTCAGACACTTCGTTTAACTTCTCTAAGCGTCAATGTTCCCATCTGTGAAGCGGGAATTATAAGACCTATCCTGCTAGCTGCAGTTGGAACTCGAGGCAACGGTACCAGGAAAGCTCTTGAACATGGAGGCCACTCGCAGTGAGTGTGTGGGCAGCCCCCAGAAGGGAGTGCCAGCTGCCATCATCACTTTAGCCAACTGGCGGGTCAGCTCCCAGCCACCTCCCTCTGAGGATGGGGGCCTGCCCGCCTGGCATCTCGTTCCCAGAGGTACTTCCTGCCTGCTGCTGCTGGGAGTGGACGCAGACTCCTGGGAACTGCCAATTTTAAACAAACCCCTAAATTTCAGAATCTCTTTATTTAGAATTCAAAGGATTCCTTTTACAGAAGCAAAAGCCAACTTTTATTTTCACCGGAACAAAAGCAGATTGAAAGATAAGCCTGCTCATATGTCCGTGTGAAATCCTTAGAGAGGAAAAAGGGAACTTTATACCTATGGCAACAATTAGTATTGGAACTGATACTGTTGTTGATCCCATACTCTTTCTATACCTATGACTTCATTTCATGATGAAGTTCAGAGAGGTGGAGCTACTTGTCCAAGCTCACACAGCCAGGTCGTGGTGAGGCTGGGAGACAAGCCTGATTCTGTCCCAACTGAATTTCCTTTCTGGAACACACAGTGGTCCATGTTCATGAGACAGAGTGGAGAACAAGCCTTATGGACCAAATAGGAACATAGAAGGAACTAGAAGGCCTGTTCCCAAGTGAGTACATTCTACTTGCCCCACTGCCCACCTCCCACCTCTTGAAGCAAGAAGAGCCGGCTGGCCTTCCTCTGTCACTCTCTGTTTCAGTAGGTGGCTCATCCATCAGCCTGTGGTCCAGGCCAGAGGCCTCGCAGCCACGCTGATATCTCCCCTCCCTCATGCTCCCGGGAGTCCATCTCCTCAGCATCTCTGAATCTGTCTTCACATTCCTGCTTCTCTGTCCCTACCCGCTGCCCAGATTCAGACCGAATCAGCTCCCAGTTGAGGATGGACATCGAGTCCTCGCCAGTCCCTGAGCTCCGGTCCCCACCCCCACCCCCTACTGTTGACAGCAGAGTCTTGCTTTCTTTAAAATGTTTGATTCATTTACTTTATGAAGGAGTGAAACATGCGGAAGATTCAAAATGCAAAACGTACAAACAATGTGTGAAAAATTGGGCCCCCTCCCGCCCCTGCGCCCAAGCCCACGGGTGCTCCCTGGAGACCCGCAGTTGGCGGTTACATCTGCAGACAGTCAGCGCATGTAGCACAGGGCCTGTCCCTGCTCAGTGGCAGCGCCTCTGCGTGCTGCTCTGCACCGTGCTCCCTCCTCCTTAGTTGGTCTTAGGGGCCACTCCATTTCAGGGCGTCAGAGCCGCAGCATCCTCCGAAGGCCTCCGTAGGATTTTCTCGTGCACACCTACTCCATCTTATTTAAAAACGTGTCTAAGCTTATTCAGTGAACACTGACAGAGTGGCTTTCTATGTGTGAGGCTCTGTTTCAGAGCTTTTCAGGCATTAATTCATTTAATCTAAATGCAACCCTAAAAAATATGTCATATTGTTATTTCCATTTTAAAGATGAGAAAATAGAGGCTCAGAGAGGCTAGGAGACTAAGGCTAGTGAGCGGCACAGCGGGCATGCTAACCGGGGGTCCAGCTCCAGAGTGGGTGTCTGTCTGGGTCTCCTAGGGCCGAGGTAACAAACTACCACGGGCGGCTTAACAACAGAAGTTTATTCACCCGCAGCTCTGGAGGCTGGGAGTGCAGGATCAAGGTGTCAGCAGGGCCACGCTCCCTCTGAGTCTCTGGATAGAATCCATTCCATGCTCCTCCTCCAGCTTCCGGCGGGGCCAGTGTTCTTGCATTCCTTGGCCTGTAGCTGCATCACCCCCATCTCTGCTTCATCGTCACATGGCCGTCTCCTCCTGTCACCAACGACGCTCTCCTCCCTGTGGGTCAGTGGACATACAAGGACACCAGACACGCCGAGTGAAGGGCCCACCCAACTCCAGCTCATCTTAATTAATTACGTCTGCAGTGACCCTGTTTCCCAATAAGGTCGCATCCTGAGGTCCTGGGGGTTAGGACTTCAATATATATTCAGGGGGATGCATTTCAACCCACAACAGTGCTCTTAACCCCCGCTCACTTGTCAATGGACTCTCCACTGTTTCCAGTCTTTTCTTATTGCAAATGGAAATCCCTGTCTGTGTGTGTAGCCATGGGACGAGCTCCTAGGAGTGGGTGGCTGGATGGGTTGAGAGGATCTGCATTTAACTCTGAATTAACGTTGACAAATTGTTCTCCCGAAAGGTGGAGGTTATCGCTTCCTCCAGCCAACACATATAAAAATATTTTTGATCTTTGTAAATTTAGTGGATAAAAACTGGGTCTCATGGTACTTTTTTTTTTTTAAGATTTTATTTTTTCCTTTTTCTCCCCAAAGCCCCCCAGTACATAGTTGTATATTCTTCGTTGTGGGTTCTTCTAGTTGCGGCATTTGGGACGCTGCCTCAGCGTGGTCTGACGAGCAGTGCCATGTCCACGCACAGGATTCGAACCAACGAAACACTGGGCCGCTTGCAGCGGAGCGCGCAAACTGAACCACTCGGCCACGGGGCCAGCCCCAAGGGTCTCATGGTACTTTTATTTGCATTTCCTTTATTAAGAGTGAGTTTGAGCATCTTTTAGTACGTTTAAAACCCATTTTAAATTCTTTTTCTGTGAACTCTCTGTTCACCTCCTTTGCAGAATTTGGTCTTTTTCTTAGGGATTTGTAGGAGCTCTTTAGAAATTAAGGGACTCAACCCTTTTTTGGTGATAGAACTTGCAAATATTTTTGCCTACTTTGTAATTTTCTTTTGACTTTATTCCTGTTTTTCTCCATGCAGAAAATTTTCCTTACACCAATTTTCTTTTTACACAATCAAATGTATCAGTTTGTACCGCTTCTCCATCATGGGTCACATAATCTTTTGAAGGCATCCATCTGATGACGGCCCCGTGCTGCTCAGACTCGGAATGGCTCCTCACGGCCCTTAGCGTAAAACCCAAAAAAAATGACCTCTCCCACCTAACTCTCTCCTCCCGAAACGATGCTGAACGAACCCCAGTTGAGTGAACTCACCTTGCACATCTACCCTCATGAGCTTTGGGTCGTGTGTTCTTTTTGCTTTCGTGAAAGTCTCTGCTGCCTTGACGAGGGTGGCAGCTCACATCTGCCTTCACTGGACCAGCTGCGAGGAGGGGCTCCAGCTGCCGTGCCTTGGGGTCTCCCCGCACACGCGAGCTGTGCGCTCTGCCCAGCCAGCTCCAGCCGGACATTGAGCTTGGCCCCAGTCACTCTGTGCAGCACTGGATGGCCCCAAATGTTGCAGCCTGTGGCTTAAGCATTTATAGAAATGGCATTGTTGTGGCGTTAAATTCACGTGGCTGGATGCCAGATTTGGTGGGGCATCATATGCTTATTTAAAAAGAAAAGGAAGTCACCCAGTAGGGTGTGAAATAAGTTTTCTCCATGGGTTCTGTACAGATAAAGCCAACCGAGTCGGTTGAATGCCGCTAGGAGAGAGCCACCTCTCTTTTTGCTTCAGTGGTCTTACCAAATCACACGAGCTGTTTCTATTGAATGATTGACAAGTTTTATACTCAGTCGTGAAGCAGTATCCAATTCTGGACTCCTGCATTCCCGCAGCAGCCCTCCCTGTGTACCGCCCCCAAATCTAGGACTCTGGGGACACGGGGGAGGGAACGACCGACTCAGCCCCTGGAGGGGAAGGCTGGAGAGCAGCAGTGCCGGGACTGTCTTAAGGATGGAGAGATGTGACAGTGCAGGGAGACGGATGGCAGGGCCAACGGGGACACGACTTAATTTGATGGAGACGTGGTCTCCCTCAGGTTAACTGGCCACCAGGGCTCTTTGGGAGTGAATTCTTGGCTGAAACCCCATGTTCCTTCTCGTCTAGTCCCCCTCTGCCCTGCTCCTCTCCCCAGCTCTCATCTTTCCTCTCCACTCCTGAAACAAGGACGTTACTGACTGTGAAATCTGGAACATGCAAGTTCTCTTCCATGTCTGGCAATGAGGGGTAAAGCATTCAGGGAATATGGACCAGCCTGGTCCTCTGCAAAGGTTCTGGGTCAGTGGAGGTTGTTGTGGGCTGAAGGGTCTGGACCCCGTGAATGTGACTTATTTGAAAAAAATATCTTTGCAGATGGCATTAAGGATCTTGAGATGAGATACTCCTGGATTGCCCTGGAGGGCCCTACATCCAGTCTCTGGCCTTGTAACAGACAGAGGAGGAGCAGACACAGACACAGACAGAGGGAAGGCCGTGTGACCACTGAGGCAGAGATGGGAGTGATGTGGCCACAAGCCAAAGGGCACCTGGAGCCCCCGGAGGTTGGAAGAAGTAAGGAAGGCTCTTTCCTAGCAACTACGGGGAGTGTGGCTCCACTGACCCCTTGATTTTGAACTTCTGGCCTCCAGAACTGAGAAAGAAGAAATGTCTGCTGTTTTAAGATGCCAGCTCTGTGGTGACATGTTCCAGCAGCCCTGGGAAGCTAACACTGGGCCACCGAGTCTGAGCCCTGTGTTTGCTGCCCCCAAATCTGCTGCATGACATTGAGAGGGTCACTTCTGGAATTTCACCACCTCATCTCCAGATGAGGGCTCGGGCCCAGTCCAGCTTCCCACGTGAGGAGCCTCGATGGTCCCCCGACTCCAGCACAGCCACCCCGGTTCCCAGCTCCAGCACAGCCCGCAGCTCTGGGCGTCACGCTTCCACGGTTATGCCCACTGTTGACCTGGACACGCCTATCCTCAGAGAGTCAGAATTGGTGTTATTCCAATGAAATCAACACTTCCTTAGGTTCTAGGGATCGTGGAAAAAGCCTACCACCAACTCCAAACTGCTGTAGAACAGAGTTATTTGTGGAATCTGAGGAAGAAAAAGGGGTTTGGAGTAAATATCTTCAGGCAAAGAAAATGCAGGAGACATATGTTGCTTATCTTTAACACAGCAGTTCTCAACCCTTCCAGGCACATTAGAATCATCTGTGGAGATTTTTTAAATGCAGATTTTAAAAATCAGACTCTTTGGGGCTGGGGTCCAGGCATGGGTGTTTTTTAAAGGCTCCCCAACAGTTTTTTTTTTTTTAAAGATTTTATTTTTTCCTTTTTCTCCCCAAAGCCCTCCAGTACGTAGTTGTATATTCTTTCATTGTGGGTCCTTCTAGTTGTGGCATGTGGGACGCTGCCTCAGCGTGGTTTGATGAGCAGTGCCATGTCCGCGCCCAGGATTCGAACCAACGAAACACCGGGCCGCCTACAGCGGAGCGCGCGAACTTAACCACTCGGCCACGGGGCCAGCCCCCCAACAGTTTTAACATGCAGGCAAAACCCACAGATTTAAAGGGATCTTTCCAGGCCCTGGTTCTCAAGGCGTGGTCCCTGCACCAGCAGCATCAGCATCCAGGTAGCTTGTTAGAAATACAGGTTCTCGAGCCCCAGGACCTGCTGGGTCAGAAACTCGGCAGTCTGTGTCTTAACAAACCCTCTGGGGATGCTGGTGGAGACCCGCTCTTCTGGGGCACGCTGCGTAACTGCCCTTCTGCACCTCTCCAGATGTTTTTGCAGTTTTCAGTGTCTCCAAATTCTCACTTGGTCTCCGCAGGGGGATGACAGGCTGTTGATGATACCAATAGGTAGCATCTGTCCCCATTGCCTCCAGCTCAGAGGGACAGCGCCCACTGGTCATGTCTGTCCACCTTGGTCAGCGTGCTGTTCTCCCTTCAGGGGGTGACAGTGGGGGAAGGGAGGGTGTCCTTCAAGCCCCTTTCCTTTGCCCCCTGACCCTGTGCAGCAGAAGATACCCACTCCCCCCCGACTCGTGTCCCCTTGACACTTCTAGTCTCCAGGAGGGAAAGTCCACCCCACCACGAAGATGTTGCCTCAGAGATTCTTCAGACAGCGTGCTGGCCAGGGGTCTCCAGACCTTTGTGTCTGGTTTGCTGGTGGCGGGGCCAGAAAACGCATCCTTTTGTACAAATGAGAAAGAAGAGGGGAAGGGAACACCTGGGCTGGTCTTCCAGGCATAACCTGCCTCAGGTGTGTTGGGCTCTGGTCCAATGCTTTACATTTAGGGTCTTATTTGATTGCATTGCAAGTAAATAACAAAGCTTTACTATTATCCCGTCGTACAGATGAGGAAACTGTGGAAACTTCTGCAGTTCAGAAACTCTTCTCAGTAGACAGAGTTCTGATCCAGGCAGGCCTGGCCCTGGTCCCACATGCTGGACCACTGGCCTGTGACGTGTGGTACTGACAACACTGCCCCTGGGGCCGGGGTCTGGGTGTGGGGCTGTCCTCAGTCCCTTCATCCCCTGGAATGTGTGGATGGAGACGGGGAGAAAAGAGAGAGTGTGGCGTCTGCAGCCGGAATCGAAGCAGGTTCTAATCAAAGGAGTGAGCCTTGTCGGGGGACGGGGTGTGGTCCTGGTGGCGACACAAGGGGATGAGTCTGTACTTCCAGTTTCAGGGAAACAGCACATCAGAGGACGACCCTGTTGATGGCCTGCTGTGTGTGTCTCAGGGTCTCACATTCACACGGCCTCCTCTGCGATCTTTTTATTATCGTCTTAACAATCATCATCCCAACATAGCATCTTAAAAGTCGTTACAAAGGCACCACTTTTGGAGAATGTGTTCACAGCGCTCCCACTTAGCGGACTTCTGTCCACCGCGAGGTTGGAGGCGGGTCAGGCGAGGCTTCGGTGTTAGTGGGGGGTGGTGAGGAGACCCACGGAGATCCCTGTGTCTGAGAGCTGAACTTCAAAAGTGGAGACGTGTTGTTTTCCATGCCTGTGAGCTTTGCCCCATGGATTCAACTTCCTGTCCTTCTAGAACATCATCTCTGTCAATTTTACCAAATCCGTTTGACAAAGTTACACATCAATATTCTTCGAAAGTGTCAAGGTCATGAAAGACGAGGAAAGGCTGTTCGAGGCTGCAGGAGACTCAAGAGAAATAACAACCAACTGGAATGTGGGATGCTGGTCAGGATCCTGGAACAGAAAAAGGACGTAGTGGGGAAACTGATGAAATTTGAATAAAGTCCTTATTTTAGTTGAGTGGATTGTGCCAATGTTAACTTTCTGGGTTTTAATAATTGCGGTAATTTTAGGGGAAGCTGAGCATACAAACACTCTCTGTACTGTTTTTGTAACTTTTCTGTAAGTCAAAAATTAACTCAAAATAAAAAGTAAAAAAAAAATTTTTTTGGCTAACCTGAATTCAACACAGTTTTCCTTCCTGACTCCCTTCCTTCTCATCTCTTCTCCTCATGTCATTTAGTTATGTAAGCAATGCTTGCTTATCTTTGCTAAGGAGGAGAGCGGGGGTGTGGAGAAAGGGGAGAAATGCGGATAATCTTCTGTTTATTTCTATTTGACTTTGGAAGGATTTTTAAGGTGTTCCAACATGCTACTGAATTTTGCCCAGGTTCGCTATGCATTTTGCTTAAAATTTTAACTCCTAGAACTAAAGACAATTTTCATATTTATTTGGGACCTCCTTTGCTCTTTATGCAGTTCTGGGAGCATAGTAATAACTCATTAAATGCTTATTAATGAATTTTGTGAGCATATATCGGTTTAATTCAATACACGTATATTGAATGCCTACTGTTCTGTGTCAGGAGCAGTGCTGGGTGCTACTGGTGACACAAAGTTAAGTAAAGCACAGACCTGGTTCTTGGGGGCTCAGGTGTCCAGAATGCTATGGAAATGAGAAAGAGAGATGGGTTCATTCCTCCTGGGACATCAGTGACGGCTTTGCAGAAGAGGTGGTATTGGAGGGATGACTAGGGCCTTGAAGGATGAAAAGGAGTTCAAGAGGTGGAGAACGTGCAGCAGGAGAAACGGCAAAGGGGATAGCCTACCCAACGACCGCACGTCCCGGCCTTCCTTCCCTCGGGAGGGTGTCAAATGACTGTTCTTGCCAGTGGAATGTGAGCACAAGTGACGTTTGCCACCCCTGGGCTGACATGATTAAGAAGGGGGAAGGCCATGTCCTTGAACTTTCCTCTGTCTGATGGCTGGTTGTGGAGGATCCAGTGTTCCCAGGGGTGACAGAGCCACAAGATGGAAAGTACCCGGATTGCCACATGGAGGAGAACTGCTCACAAACTGAAGCGCTGACACCGAGCTGCCAAAGAAGAGAGGAGTACACTTCCATTGTGCCCGGCCACTGAACTTTGGGGACTTATTTGTTACAGCAGCTGGCACCTCCATCACTCATGCAAGCAGACGTGTAAGTCCTGTGTGTGTGTGTGTGTGTGTGTGTGTGGTGGAGAGAGTGGTGGGCGGTTGGCTCAGAAAGTCTGTGAGATCTAACTGAGAGGAGCCTTGAACGATGCTCCGTGGAGCTTGAATACCTGCCTGGAGATGTTTCATTTGGAAAGTTCGTCGATTAAGCAGTAGTGGGAGTTGAGAGATGGAGTTGAAGTGTGAGGATGGGGCTGGAAATTTTGTTCCCAGAGATAACTGAAGGTTGATTGCAGTTGCAGCTTAATTTTAAAAAGCTCTACACATCTCTTTTGCTCTGCAGTGGTTCAGAGGAGGCAGGCTCCAACTCACCCACAGATTAGGAATATTTTGGTGGTAAAGGAAATCTCTCTTCCTTTAATTTAGTTTCTTTCAAAGTGTTATGAATGACTTCACATCGATGAAGCCTTTTGAGCTCCTTAACTAACTGTGACGTTAGCAGTATTATTCCTTTAATGCATTCCATGCGGACTTGCTTCTCCACTGGATGAGAAGGATGGTTGCTCACCTCCCATCTCATTAACATGCATGAATATGGGTTTAATTTACAGAGATGTAATAAAGCCTGGTGGAAGTAAACTCCCCTCCCTATGTTTTTTTTGGTGAGGAAGATTGGCCCTGAGCTAACATCCATTGCCAATCTTCTTCTTTTTGCTTGAGGAAGATTGTCACTGAGCTAACACCTGTGCCAATCTTCCTCTATTTTGTACGTGGGACGCTTCACAAGCAGTGCTATGTCCATGCCTGGGATCCGAACCTGCGAACCCTAGGCTGCCGAAGCAGAGTGCATGAACTTAACCACTATGCCACCAGGCTGCCCACCCCTTTTAAGGCCATTTATATATAGTATTTTGGAAAATGCATAAAGAATGCCTGACTTTTGCAAAGAGATTTGAAAGTTAGGTAGGAAAATAATGTTAATGGCGGAGACATGCTGCAGAACACAGGACTCTATTTCTCAACTAGGAGGCCGATACCTGGGTTCTCGCTCTGGCTCTGTCCTGAACTTGCCCTTTGACCTCTGGCAAAGTTTTACTTCCCGCCTTTGAAATGAGAGACGTGGCCCTAGGCCAGCATTTTCAAAAGTTTAGGTGATGCACCACTGGTGGTGTGTGAGATATTTTTAGTACACGGACAAATATTTTTAAAATTATAATAATTATATAGTTATTTAACGTTTAATAAAACAACATAACTAGCACATCAAGCCCATGAATTTGTAAGTATTCTGCATCATTTTGATTTCCCTTTAAATTAAATTAATGGGAAAATTTAAAGGGAGGCAATTTAAAGAAAAAAGTAGATAAATAGAAGTTCTTTGTGGATGTTGCAAAAATTGCATGCTAATGACTGAAGTGGTGAAAACAGCGGAATAAGTGTTTTTTCTAGATCTGATGGTCTGTGGCTGGTTGGGCCTCTAATCCTATTGATTCCTCTCTGGGAAAATGAACCCAGATTGGACCATTTCTGTCATTATGATACAGTGCAATATTTTTAAATAGTCACTCAGATTATTCCACTTTTTGGTTCTTGGGTTGCTAACTCTCTTGTTTACCCTAAAGTGATTCATTTCTTCGTGTGGTTTGTAATTTTCTGATTGTGACCTCATTTCTCTTGGGAACTGTTTCCTGTGGGAATCCTATGCACCTTGGATTGTAAATCATCTCTACAGACTGGCCTTTGCAAGTTTCACTCGTCCTGGATTAGTTTTTATGTTAATGTGGCAGTTTCAAATGCTCCTGTTATGAGGAACATAAAGTTCAGCTTGGGTTACCAAATTCTAGAAGGTGGATGTTTTTTTCCTACCAGGGCCATGGATATGTGGCACGCTCCCTTGCCGTTTTTTCCACTCCTGAAATCCTGCAGAACTTCGACCCTGCGCGAACAGGAGGTCCTTCTTGTTGGACGTCCACACATTGGGGTACTCGGTCTTTTCCACCACAGTCTCCAAAATCTGGAGCCAGTTGAAAGTGAAGATCATTTGGAGTGGAAATCAAGCCACACCAAACAGGACAGCCCGGTCAGGGACCTGCCACCCTTCTCACCACGGAGTTTGCGAGCCCCGTCAGAGGGGGGCACTCGCTTTGTCAGCGTGCTGCCCCTGTAATTGCGATAGGCTCTTTTGTTATTAAACAGACCCAGGCGAAACAAAAGGGATACTGTTTCTTTTATGAGTAATGTGCTAACTCACCCCTGGAAAAAAAAAGTTGAAGTCCAGCATAGGGACTGAGACAGCATAAGATTTATTACAAAGGTTACAGAAATTATTCCTCCTTCACAGCACTTAAATTGTCTAATTATTCACAGCTGTTTCCAATTTTTCTCAGGTTAATTAAGGGGTGTGGGTCTTCCCCGCCTTCCAGGGATGGCCACCTGAAGCCGCACGAGGCACCACGCAGAGGAGGGTCCCTGGACCTGGACGGGGCATCCTCTGCACGGTGGCCCATCTCCGTCTGTCCAGTAGTCTCTCGCTGAGATGCAAATAAAACTTAGAAGACAAACTTCCTTTCTGCAAGTAAGGGACGCTGATGTGAATGATTACCTATAGAGGAAGAGGTCTGATTTTTCAGCCTCCTCTGGGAACCAGGGGACCTCTGATCGCCTTGGGTACTCTTGGGAGCCATGGAAGAGCATCCTTGTTGAGGTGGAGGGAACAAGTGGGTCTCTCTAGTCCCGTCCAAGCTCAACACACAGCAACAGTCAAGTTGGACCTTCCACCCACGTTCCTGCATTCCATCTACATGCTCCCCACCGCTGGTAGCCTTTCTTCCCTTCCAGATCCTCCTCTGTGCCCCCCATGCACACCCCTTTTGTCTCCTTGTCTCAGGTGTCCCATTCTGCTTTGATGTTGAGCTGGGCGAGCACATTCATCATTTGTTCAACAAGCATTGAATGGGCACCTGCTGTGTTGTAAGCAGAGCACTGCAGTTTTAGAAAGGAATAAGATATGTCTGACTCCCTCCTGGATTGTAAGCTGTAAAGGACAGTATCTTAATCACCTTTAATTTCTCCCTGGTGCCCTGCAGAGGGGCTCTTATATAGCAGGTGCTCAATAAATACTTACTGAGTAAATCAATGCGTCAGAATACTCTAGCTGGAAGGATTTTGGTGATGTTAGCCCATCACTTTGATTAAAAAAATATTTTAAAAGCTTTTCCCTCTGAAATAAACATAACACATACTCATTTTAGAAAAAATTAGAAAATAGAGAAGAAACTAGAAATTACTTATAATGCTACCTCTAAAAACAGTTTTCATATGCGTCTTTCAAGTCTTTTTTCAAAGGATGTCATGCATACTTTTAAGTAAAACTGGGATCCTATTACTATGTTTAACTATTTGGATTTGTTTTATCATTATAATTTTAGATTATTAACGATCATGAAGAACACTTCCCATGTCATTAACATCAACAAAATCATTCTTAACAAACATAATATATTCTATTATCTAGTTTTATGACAATTTCTTTTACCAGTTGTTAGACTGCTTAAAGCTGTTTTCATTTTTTTTCTTTTGCTATTGTGTATAACGCTCAACTGAACATCCAACTCTCTACAAAGAGAAAACTGAGACTCAGAGAGGGAAAGTCATTCATCCAAGGTGACCAGGCCAGTTATGAAGTTAGTGTCTCTCAGCTCCAACCCCATCCTCCTGTACTCATCTGTGTGATGCCAGGGCTGGGACTCTGCAAACTAATTTCTGCTTTTCCATCATTGAATGAATAAGAGGGCATAAGAGAAAATGAATGTGGAAAGTTTCTTAATTGGCTGGAAAAAAATGACTTTAAATGGGCTATTTGATGGCTGAGAACTAAGTGAGCCTAGAAATATCTACTCATGACTTTGAAACAGAAGAAGAGGCTTCAGTTTTCTTCATTATGTGTTGTGAGTGGCACTTTTTTGGGTAAAATGGAACACGATATCGAAGACAACTACACAAAGATGGGCACTGGAGAGTGAGTAAAAGCAGACAGATTCTGTAAGGGAACAGGCACTTGGAAGAAGGGAATGGCATGGGATGATGTTCCTGTTTATAACGGATTTTAGCCTGAAGACAGGCCACAGTGAACACCACATGAGGCAGCTGAAGTGCCAGTGGAAAACCTGCAATCTTCCTCATCTGAAGACCAGAGCGCAGGGTTTGTGGCAGTCACAGCCACTGGAAAGTGAAGTGGTGGTGGTGGTGGAATTTCAGAATGAAGAGAGCTAGAGAGGGGAGCCACAATCTGTGTTTAGATTCAAATCTTTGGTGGACTAGTAAACCATGGATGTGCAGAATGGACCACAAGTAGTTCAGTCAAGGATAAAAGAACTGAAGTGAGATTTGAGCTGCTGCCCAAGAGACAGACTTGTCTGTATGAGCCTGACTATGTTAAAATTGCCTGCTGAAACAAACAGAAAATGAACATTCTTTGGAGGAATGACAAAATCCAGGGTCTCTACAACATGATTATCACAACATTTAGGATATAGTCCAAAATTACTTGACACACAAAGAAATAGGAAAATACGACCTATTCTTAGAACAGATAATTAATAGAGACTGACTCAAATATGGCAGATATGGGAATTGACAGACAAGGATTTTAAGGCAGTTGTTAGAACTGTGCTCAATGATGTAAAGGAAAATATGCTCTTAATTAATAAAAAGAAAGGAAACATCAGCAGAGAAATAGAAACACCACCACCACCCACCCTTGCAAAACAAAAACCAAAAAACCTCTGAGAAAAAATACAGTATCTGAAATTGTGTCGATGTTGGTTAGAGCCATGGGAATGGATGACATTGCCTTAGACAGAGGGAGAACAGAAAGTGAGGGGGTCAGGACTATGGTCTTTCCCAATCCTCATAAAATATTTTAGAACTTTTCTCAGCTTCCAGTTTCTTATTTTTATGGAAATGGTAATAGCTGCCTACACTTTCTCACCTGATGACCAAGAGATCCGTTGAGATTGGTTTATGTTTTCTATTTTACAGATGAGAATAGTGAGGTTTCCATAGGAGGAAAAATAGCAGCTCTCATTTACTGAGCACACCTTGTATGCCAGTTGCTGAACTGAATTTACCTTCTTGCTCATCTTGACAATAACCTTATAAAGTATGTGTGCTTCTTGCTCCATCTTACAGCTGGAGAAATGGAGGCCCAGAGAGCTCAAGCATCTTGCACAAGATCAGTGTGCCTAGGAAAGGCTGTGGCCAAGGATGGAGCTCAAATACACACCGAGCTCTGCGGTCGGGGGTTTGAATCTGACTTCACCACTAACTAGCTGTGTTGTTGTGTGTGCCTTCAGAAGAGTTAGTGAGTGTGAGAGCATGGGTTCTGGAATTAACCTGGGTTCAAATCTAACTACACAAACTTGGGCCTCAATTGTCTCAATTATAAAATTGGAATAGCAGTAAGACCTACCTCATAGATTTGTGGTGAGGATTAAATAAGGGAAAACATGTCAGATACTTATGACGTTGCCTGGGAGATAATAAGGGCTCATTAAATATTAGCTATTCTAGATGAGGGCAGTAACAGAAGAGTAGCAGATGCTGTTGCTGCCCTGCCCTTATGTCCACACTCTCCCCATTTCAGTGCACACCTGCCTGATTCCCAGCTGTCAGCACACACATCTCTTTGCCCCAGGACTTTCTCCTTATGCCTGGAATCAGCCCTAGAGGCAAGTAAGGCAGGCTGGAAATGCTGAAGAATTAGCATCTTTTGGAAGTAACCCTCAAGTAGTGACTGACGGAAGTTGGCAGATCAATACCCCAGCTCCCTCCCTCCTTGTGGGGAATAACTCAGGCGTGTATTTAGCACCATCTTCCAGAGCTCCCCATAGAACTGAACTCTGCTTGTGCAGTGGTCACATGCTTGATAACCCACCCTTCATTGGCTGCTTCCCCTCATCATCTCACTTCCCTACTCCCCCCTGTTGTTTTCTCGAATCACCTCTCAAATATATCACGTGCACTTGAATTCTTGTCTCAGGTTCTGCTTCTCTGGGAAACCCAACTAAGACAAGTAGCCATCATTTTAAAGCTCCTTCTATGTGACATCAACTGTGCTGGCGCCTGAATCAAATTCTTTCATTTTCTCTTTCAAAAAAAAAAAGGTTGTGGGCTATTATTATCCTCACTATATTAAAATAAGAAATTGAGACTCAGAGTGGTTATAAGATGTGTCCAGTCAGCCGTGGTGGAGGATAGAGTCCATCCCAGGTCTCTCTGCACCCAAAGCCCATGTTTCCCGACTGTGGAACGCTGGAAGTTTCTTAGGAAGAGTTTGCTGTGAGAGTGAACATGTTTCAGGACAGCGGCCATCACAAAGGAGCTGTCCGCAAGGTCTGTAGGAGCTGGGGAGGAGCATCCTGCCTGGGGGGTTTTGTGGGTTACCCTAGGGTGCCCAAAGTGTGGCCAGGACAAGGTATTTCGTTTCAGTCCTCTTCCTGGCTCTACTGTCCTTCTTCTCACAGGGTCCACCTGGTTCCACTCAGTCTGCTGTCTCTACTTTTCCCAGTTGTGGTCTAGCAAGAGAAAGGGAAGTCCAGCCCCTGCAGGAGAGATGACAAGTCCAGATTCTGTCTGGTCAAGAGCAAGACAGGATGGTGTCAGGGCAGGACAGTGGGCTGGGTGTCTAGGACACAGGTTGTAGTCCAGACTTGGGCTCCTCTTAAGCTGTAAGACCTTGAGTAGGTTTCAACCCATCTCTGAGTTTCTATTTTCTCAAATGGGAAATGAAAAGTTTTGGTCAAGTGACGTACATGAATGACCTGAGGGCTAGTAACGTAAATGGGTGAAGTGGGCCAAGTATGAGACAAAAGGGAGGGTGGAGGAGTGCAGCTCAGTGGCCTAAAGGCATTAAAAAGAAAATGCTGTACATGCTGGACAAAGCTTATTTTTCATTAGAGATGGCCCTTGGACTTCTTGTTTGAGACATTTGGGCTAACTGCCCTCGAAATCTTTTGACTTTTTGAGTTCTTCATTACATACCGTAGATGCCAGCATTTAGATGGAATCATGCCTTTGCAAATGTGTTTCCTGTAAATAAAAAGTCAATGTTTTGAACAGCTGCATGAGGAATGACCTAGAAATAGCACCCTAACAGTCCTCCGGCCACGTGGCTCCTCTGCTTAAAATCCTTTACCCATTCCACAATTTATTGAGAGCCTACTGTGTGCAGGCACTTGCTAGGTGCATCAAGGACCAAACCAAAGTGCCAGGCCTCATGGGGCCTGCCTGCTGGCGAGGGACAGAGACAAGACATGGATAAAACCCACCTCATAATGTCAGGCAGTGATGAGTACTCTGAGGAGAAAGAAGCTGGGTGAAGGCGCAGAGTGTGGGATGGATTTTTACGTACGGAGGTCGTACTGAGGAGGCGCCCTAGGGGCAGAGACTCAGAGGATGAGAAGGAGCGAGTCAAGCGACCCTCCACGGAAAGGGGGAATTGACCGCATAATGCAGTGATGCCTGACTTTGCCTTTCAGATGAAGCCCGAATTCCTGAAATTGGTATTCCACCAGCCATGCTGGACCACATGAAGTCTGCATCCAAATCATGCTGTTCTCTTCCCTTCTGCCACGTCTACTCTGGCTCATGCTCGGGGAGCCGGGGGTGAGCCCCCCAAAGGCTATGCCCCTGTAGGGTGGGGAAGGGATAGGGAAGGGGTGAACCGATCGGGGAGGCGATCGCCCTCAGCAGTTCCGGGCAGCTGGGCTGGACACAAAGCCCACATGGCGACTGAGAGGATGCACAGGTGAAAAAGACCGTGGCAGCATCAGCTTCCGTGGGACCTACCAGGCCACACTGCGCATGTGTTGGCTTGTTGGCCTCATCTTCACCGTGCCTGCTTTCTATCCGCAGCGTTATATTTCTCTTCAGGGTTTCTCCAGTGGGGTGCTATGGTCAAGTTACACTGAGGAAAGCTCCATCCTGGATGTTCCCTGTGGAGATTCACTGTGACCTTTAGCATGATAAATGCTCTGAGAAGTCCTGTAATAAAGAAATGTGAAGAGCTTTACGTTGAACTGGCGTTTTCCAAACTATTGGACAGCAGAAGTCTTTCCCCAGTGGCCATCTATTACATTCCTTCAGGAGCCCTGCTGCGCAGCGTCTGCAGGCTTACTCCCGGGGACGACCGAGAGCCAGGGTCAATGGCAGTCATCAACAGTTGAACTTTAGTTGGGGGGGGGGGGTGATTATTTGAACCCATGTACTTTAAATTTTGACCTCTGTTAGAATCGCCACCAAAACCCCCCTGGTACACACCGAGTAGAAAACATTATTCTTATTTTAAATAAGACCTATAACGGTATATGAAAAGAAAACATAAATGATTGAATCTGGGCTAAAGTCCCTTTTGATTTTTTTCTTCTGTTCTGTCATTGTCGCTGGTAAAGCCTAGCCAGTTGTCCCACTCAGTGACAGCGAGATTCCACTATGTACCTGGTGGCAGGTCCGAGGTCCAGGACATGATGGGGCCCCCTCCAGGAGCAGCTTGGGTGGGAAAAAGGGTGTGAATTCAAGGAAATCTTCCCAGAATCTTCCCCAGCCAGCAGTAACTGTCACTAGATTGGAACCACTTTAAAGGCAGGATCTGTGTCAACTCATCTCTGAGTCACGCAAGGCCTGGCACACAGTAGATGTACAGTAAAGTTTTGCTGAATGAGTGATTCCCCCTCTGGCTTTCTTTTACATTATTACTTCCTTAACACTCCATTGTTCCCTCACTCCCTTGTTATGAAATATTTAGAATGGGCTACTGTGCGCCAGCCTTGGTGCTGGGGATGACCAACACGTAACCTCTTCCCCAAAGAGTGCACCGTTCAGCTCTTTCATTTTCTTTTCATGTGAGGGGTCCCCTCCAGCTCTGAATTCTTCATCTCTAAGATTCTCTAATTCTCTCATTCGAACACTCTGTTATTCTAAGATTCCATGACTCTACGACTTCTCTTCATGAGCCCTGGACATCTGCCTTTATTTTGGATACTCTCTTGGACCAGTTATCTAAATAGGAATCTTCTCAGTTCATTTATTTGTGAATGTGTACCAAGCGTCGATGAAGAGGTCACCTCTAAGAAATTTGTAGATTCAGTTCAAGGTCAATTGAAGCTAACCATATTAAAGCAAGATCTTATCTCTCCCCATGAAATATTAGCCATTCTTTTTGTAAAAAAAGAATTAGGCCAAAATAGTTCACATAAAGAAAAAAAAAAGACTTCATTGCTGCATATATTTACGCACATGCTCATTTGGTGGTTTCTCCTCTTAATTATGAACAGGAGGCAAAGATCCAGGGTCATGCAGAGGGTATGTTGCGTATGGACTTGGTCACGGGCAAAGTTCACAGAAGGTAGCACCTGAGAACTGGAAGGAAGCAGAGAGACCACTGAGTCTGTCCCCTACTCACCCAAGGTCGCACAGGAGGTCGAGAGCACAGAGCACCCCCGAGCTAATTCCCACCTCCAGCTCCAGTGTTCTCCTTGCATCCTGACGCTGGCCAGGCAGTGGGAGGACAATCGGAGATGGAATTAGGACATGGAAGGCACAGACCCTCTGTCTCCCTGGGCGTTGGCTATCACTGAGAAGATAGCTTGGTGGCCTCTGCATGAGGAGGACAATGCCACATGGTAGAGACACTCTGGGCAGGAACTCCACTGGGTTTATAGCAAACTCTCCACCTTGTGTAGGCTTGGGCCAATCACTTCCCCTCTCTGAGTCTTGATCTTTTCAACTCTAAATTAAGGACGTAGAAGTCAATGATCTCAAAAGCAAATTGTAATGAATGCCCGTTTATGTTCATGGGGGCTATTTCAAATACTATGTAATCTACCTATAAACGTGAATACATTATAGACAAGGCTGAAGTCCATTTTGACCCCTCTCTCAATCCACCCCTGGTGCCTGTTCCACTTTCCAGAAGAAACCATATCAGCTTGGTTTGTATCCATGCATTTATATACCCCACAGATGCTGTATAATCTCGTCTCCTGTGTGTGTGCTTGTATGGTGGTTGTTCTTGTTTCTCTGTTTTTACCATTCTGTACTTAGCGTTCACTCAATAGAACATGGAGAGGGTTCTGGGCATAGCCCTGAGGACGCCCAGCAGTGCCCACTTTTGTGCTCTGGGGGCCAGCTGCACACTGTACAGAAGCTCAAGCTGGGTGACTGAATGAGGAGAGACCAGAGAGAAGGCATGTGGAGGAGCATTCAGGTGCCAGATGCGTCAGTGACCAGCTGGCAGAGCGACCCTTGCTGATGCCATGTGGAGCAGAAGAACCACCCGGCCAAGCCCTGCCTGAATTCCTGACCCACAGAATTATGAGAATAATAAATCGATGTTCTTTCAAGTGCTACAATTTGGGGTAGTTTGTTACACAATGATAGATCATTGAAACAGAAATGTTGATAATTTTGCAGGTCTTTTTCCAAGTTCTTTTTAAAAAAATTTTATTGAAGAATAATTGGGAATAATTGATAAATATAATTGTGTATATTTAAAGTGTACAACCTGATGATTTGATATACATACGCATTGTGGAATGATTACCAAGATCCAGCCAATAGACACCTCCGTCACCTCACACAGGTAACTTTGTGTGGCGGAGGTGAAAATGCTTAAGATCGCTCAGCAACTTGCAGGAACTCAGTGCCGTATTATCAACTATAGTCACCACGCTGTACATCAGATCCTCAGAACTTCTTTTTATATCTGAAAATTTGTCCCCTTTGCCCTACCTCACCCCATTTCCCCTCCTTCTAAGATCTTACTGTGTTTTGTGCGTGGTGAGCTGGTCCTTCTGAAGCTTGACTCCCTTGTTCTCCTTGAACATGCATCTTCTCTCTCCTTTTTTAAGTGTCACTGTCTCCAAGCCATCCTTTGACATTAATGATGCTTTAGAGGAAGGATCTGAGCCCTCGCCTGTTTCAGCCACTTGTCTTGGGTGGGACGGTGGACTGGCATTTAAAACTTCCTTCTCCGAACAGCTTTATGCAGGAGTCAGGAAAGACGCTGTAAAGGGCTGGAGGGTTTCACTTTGCATCTGCCCTGTATACGTCATGTAACATTGAAACAGCACTTTCCGGATGTAAAAGTAATATATTCTCTCTGGAGAAGAATTGTAAAGGCATAAAATCATAAATAAGTAAGCAGATGGAGAGGTAGATCGAGACCTCTTGTCACTCTACATCTCTAGGATAGGGAATATTGTCCTTTGGCCTATTTTCCCTCTAGTCTGTTTTCTAAAGAGTGGACACACACACAAGACACACACGCACGCATCTGTTTTACACAGTTGCAGTCATTACAGAGGCACCGTTTTGTCTCTTTTTCTTCACTTTACTTTGTAAATGTTTTTCCTGTTTCATTAACAATTCTTTACAGATGTCAGTTTTCATAGCGGCCTCATGTTGGATCACCGTGCTTTGCTCAGGCGACTCTCCGGCAGGCAGGCTGCTCCCAGAGTCTCGCTCTCATGAACTCTGTAACGAATGTCCTCACGTGTTAATGCTTGCAACTCTGGCTCGGAGCAGCCCTACCCCTGGAAGTACAAGGTCAGGTGCCAGAGGGCATCTTCTGAGAGCAATTCGGAAACTGACCTCATTGATGATTCCAATTTTGATAAGAAAGAAGCTGATATGAATTGAGATTCCCAAGAGGAATTCCTTCTGGCGTCTGTCCCTCCCAGGTTGAAGCTGTTTATTTTGAATTCCCAAATTCTTCCTCACCAGCACGTTATCCAGGGGTCAGGATTTTTCGGGGCCTCTGTTGATCCCTTTATATACACCTTCAGTGGGAGCTTGTTTCTATTGGCCGATGGTAAGATACCCCGTGAGTCTTAACCAGGTTATTCCACTAATCACTGTGGGTGGGTGGGCATCCTCTCCCCGTCTCGGCCTCAGATTCCTCATCAGTACATGCTCGGCTTTGACCAGACCCGTCTCCGCCCACCCCCGGTCTGAGCACCTACCTTGTGCCAGGCACTGAACTGATGGCTTTATGTGCATTGTGTCTTTTATTTTTTTATTTTTATTATTGTTTTTTTTTTGGTGTGGAAGATTGGCCCTGAGCTAACATCTGTGCCAGTCTTCCTCTATCTTGTATGTGGGACACCACCACAGCGTGGTTTGATGAGCGGTGCGTAGGTCTGCACCCAGGAGCCAAACCCATAACCCCACGTCACTGAAGTGGACATCTGGAGCTTAACCACTACACCACCAGGCTGGCCCCTTAATGTGCATTGTGTCTTTTAAACCACACTATTATTAACTCCTTTTATAGGTGACAAAACTGAGGCCAAGAGAGTGTAAACTGTAGCCACAGCTCCTTAGGGGCTTGTCCACTGTCCAGTGGTAAGGTCTAGTCACTGTATCCAGGGGGACATAAATGTCCACGGGATTCAGGTTCCACTCATACCTACTCATATTCACCAAGGGCCCCCTGTGTGTCATGCGCATGTAAAATGCCTTTCTCATACTTCTTCTATAAACCTCACAACAATTCCGTGAAACAGTATTATTATTCCCAGATGAGGAAGCTAACATTCAGAGCAACGAGGTGACTTGGCCAAGGCCACACAGCCGGGAAGGAACAAGAGAGAGTTTCACTGCAATTCTGCTGCTTTCAAACACAGGCCTCCTTCCTGCCGCGTTCAGGCCCGTGGGAGCCACGGACAGAGCAGGTTCACGACCTCTGGCCACCAAGGCAGGGCCCATCCTCTGCTCCGGTCTCTGCCCACGTCTGAACCACATCTGGATCGACGCGGCCTCGCTCTGCACTCCCCGTGTCCCCATCGTCCCATCCTCTGGCTGCCAACTTACTTTCATTTCCGCCATATTTGAAGCTTCCTCCTGTTATTAAAAACCGCCTCTCACTCTCTGCCATTTCCTTTCCCCTCCTCTTACAAAATACAAAACCAGAAATGAACTCAACACAGGAGTCCGTAAACACGCCGGCTTGGCTCCTTCTGAGGCTCCGGGTTCCTGGACACGATCTTGAATCCTAATTAAGCCTTTAGAGAAAAGCTTGCTGCTGGCAACGGGGCTGGGGAGAAATAGTTTCCATCACGCAGTCTCTGGAATTGGAATTGGCCAGAAGGCCGTTGCTCGCCGCTCTCGGTACCTAATGGGCAGACTCTGAAATGTTATTAATCTAAGTGAACCGTGCGAGACACAGGGAGGGAGCGCGAATCGAGTTATTTGATTTGAAGAAAGGAAACCAGGCAAGAACGTCCTGTATGCGCGGCGTCCTGGATTCCCTGCAACAGGCCGTTAGATGAGAAAGACGTCTGTGGCATGTGGCGCGGATTTAATGAAACTACAAGATAAATTGGGGAGCTCAGGCCAAGGTGAAAACACAGGGCTCCCGACACACTCTGCCTGGAGCCCGGGGGCCCCGGGGACGGTGAGTGAGCACAAATGCATTCTTGACTGCAGAAGGGGAGAGCGTGTGATGTAATTACCAGGCAGCGCTGGGGCCGCCCACGCGCTCCAGGCCCGTCTGGCCTCGCAGCAGCACAGCCCTGAGCCAGGAGGGCGGCCATCTTGTTCCAAAGGAGAAGAGCCTGGCGAATGTCCGGGATCTTGTGCACCTGGAGGCTGCTCCTGGGTTCTCTGGGTGTGCCTGACTCTCCATCCCTCCACACCTCTCCCTGGCACCGTCTCAGCACCCTCCATGATTGATCTAAGCCAGTTGCAGCAACCTCACCCCCTGTGCCAGTGATTGGTCTAGATCTGGGCATGTGGCCTAATCCTGGTCAAGGACATGTGAGAGGAAGTCTGATGGGAGAGGGGTGGTTCAGAGATAGATTTTCTTTCCTGACGACAGACAAGACTGGCACAAGGAGAAAACTCTTTTGCCTCCTCCTGTCTTTCCTACGTCATAGGATATAGGGGCAGGATGTGATGCCTGGAGCTTTGGCAGTCATCTTGTGATTGTGAGGTGAGACATTCTATTTTATTTTTATGCTGAATAAGTGCTTTACAAATATTAACTAACTTAATAATAACACAGTTAATATCCAACATCCTGAGGATGGCAGGACAAAGGATAGACAGAATCTGGGTCTTGATGTCATTGTGAAGTCAACAACCCAATCCTGGGACATGTCCTTCCAGACTTCTTGTCCAGGAAGTATTAAAGTCTGGGTATTAGGTATTCTATTTCTTGCAGCCAAAAGCCACTATAGCAGGGGCTACCAGATGCTATCCAACATCCATTCCCACCTTATTTAGCTACAGGTCTCTGACACGCCCCAGGGCAGATTACTACTCAGAACAAAGACTATATTATCAAACCCTTTTTTTTGCAGCTAGAGTGGCTACAAGACTAGTTCAAGCTACAAGACAAGTTCTGGCCAATAAGATGTAAGTGAAAGTTGCATGTGGGACTTCTGGGAAGGCTGTTTAGAAGGAGCTGGCTCTGCTAGCAGTCTGCCTCTTTTGTCCTACTTCCTTTCATTTGCCCTGCTGCCAGGAAGGCAAATGTGAAGGCTGGAGCTCCAACAGCACCCTTGGACCATGAGGTGTCGTTGAGCATGGGAGTCACATACACAGGTGAGTGGAACAGAAAGGAGTCTGGGTTCCTGGGGACCCTGCAGACCTCCTGGACCAGTCCAGGACTGCCCGCTCCTGGACTTCTTTTCTGGAAGAAAATAACTTCTTGTGTGTTTAAACCACTGTTATTTTGAGTCTTCCGTAACTGAGAGAGGAACCTAATCCTGATGCTGAGCCAAAAGCTAGCCTGAGAACACTTTGCTTAAAACCTCTACAGGCTTCCCACCATCCTAAGGAGAAAGCTCTGTGTCTCGAGGCCTGTGCCACTGGCCTTTCTGGCCTCAGCTGCAACCAAAAAATTCCAGCTCATCCTTGGAGACTCAGGTCAAAGGTCAGCAGAACCTCTGAGAAGCCTCCTTGATCCCTTCTGGCAGGGGATCCCTGGCTCCGGGGTCCCCACTATCTTGCCCATACCGCTGCACTGGCAAGTTTTGCGTTGCTGTGGAACTTTCCAGATGATGATCGTTGGTCTTTTTGTCAATGTCATGGGGCCAGCCGTGCGAGCCCTGCCTCTCGTTCTCTGCAGGGGAAGCCGGGGCCCAGGGAAGGGCCAGCTGGTGGAGATCACACAGCGGGGACAGAGCCGGCGCTTCCAGCTCTGGACCTAGCCTTTCCATCCTCCATCCTCTCATTTGATTAGACGGGAGGAACGAGGGGAGTCATTCTATCTGGCAGCTTCTCTTGGCATCAGACTTGAGGAGGGAAAGGAGGATTGGAAGCCGTCAAGTTGAGCTTCTTGGACTCTGGGTAGAATTCTCTTCCTCCTGGAGGACCCAGCACGGGCTGCCCCAAGGGTCACCCCAGGGTCAGTTGCTAGGGCCCGCACAGCATCGCTGGTGGGGTCTTAGGTGCGGAGACCCCCTGCCAGGTCTGGCCCAGGGCAGAGTTTGAGACGGGCGTGGAGAGGGCCCCGAGTCGCGGTCAGGTGGGAACCAGGGCAGGGCGGGCGGGGAGCTGGGCTCAGGTTATGGCCTTTAGGAAAACCAGGGCTTGGGGTCATTCTGTCCCTCACTCAGTGGAGCTGGTGGCGGTGGGGTCAGATGACAGAGCCCTGTGTGTCCAGGCTCTGCAGGACTCTTGGTTTCGAGCCTCGACTCCGTCACGGACCGGCCATGCGACAGTGGGACAATTAAGTGTGCTCCTTTGTGCGTTACGTTCCCCATTTGTGCAATTAGTGAAGTCATTCCACCAAAAATAACGAAGCTCCCAGTACCGGCCAAACGTGGCCCTAGACGTGGGAGAAGATGCTGGCACACAGCAGGTGACACGACACACTTTTTCTCTATGGAGGTGTCATTCGAGAGAGAGGGTTGGGGGAACCGAGAATCGATACGTAAACAAATACGCAGAGAATTGTCTGGTAAAGATAAGGCTACAGTAAAAATAAGGCAGGTCGGGGGCTAAATCTGTGTTAACTGACGTTGGTTGGCCAAGCACCGGTCACACTTGTATTTGCTTGTCCCCTGCCCGTCTACCCCCGAGGGATGAGCAATCAGAACAGAGGCCAGGTGTGATTCATCTCTAGGATTGTCTAGGACAGATTTCCCAAGTGTTTTCCATAGAACCGTCTCTAGGTTATGAGCACAAAAAGGGTTTTGTGGTCAAAGTCTGGGAGGCACCAAGCTAAATAAAAGAAAAGAGATTTTTGCTGCAGGACTTCTCAGAGCCTTTACAGGCTAAGGGGCATCGTGACTCTCTGAGGTGAGCTGGGGCAGGGAGCAGCTGCCTACAGCAGGCAGCAGTTCCCAAACTAAATGTGACTAGGGAACCACTTTGGGGCAGAGCATCTTGAGGCACCAGTGTTCCAAGGAACCCACTTTGGGTGTCATCTTTGGTTTGGATGTCATCTTCCCGGGCCCTCGTCCAGGGCAAAGTTAGGCAGTGGTACCTGGGGAATCAGGGAGGGAGGTCTCCTGAGGAGTTGCTGAGATCCCCACCCACAGTCTAGGGGCTCTCCTTCTTTCTTGAGGTACCACTCCAGAGACGGGCTGCTCTCCAGGTCAGGAGACAGGCTGTCCCTGGACCAGCGACGGGGAGGTCACTCTAAGCTGATTGACAGGAACCTCCCCAAGATGTGGCAGCAGCTGCAATACCCCAACTTCACAGGGTGGCTGGTAGGGGTGGAGCCAAGCGGGCTCTCAGAGTCTTCCCACTCCCCCGGTCTGTGGGGCTCCAGGCCCCTTGGACCCCACACCCCCCAAGAGAGCGCGCAGCCTTCACACCCTTCCCCTTGGTGGAGTTGTGACAGGGCTCCCTGGTCTTGGGAGCCAGCCCAGAGTCCTTCCAGGCCTTGCTGGCTCCAAGGCTAATCTTGAAGGCTGGGCCTTGGTGGCTGGGACCCAGGGTTCTGCTGAGTGATGGATGGACTCTTGTCTCTGGGAGATGAGCACCGTACTTCTGGAGCCAGAGCAGAGATTTTCCAGGCTCCTGGGTGCCTCTGGGGCCACCCTGAGCCGAGCCCTGGGGGCCAGGGAGAGGCCTCTGGGTGGAGGAGCCAGCCTTGGATCTCTGGGACGCCGTGATGGGGTCTCTGGCTGCGCAAGGCCAGGAATGGGACCAAGGCTCAGGACCCCTGGGGGGAGGGGCTCCTGCAGCTCCCCTGGGCTGGAGGAGGCTCCTGAGAGGCCCCTGCTGGGGCTGATCCTACCTCGGGCAGTATCTTGAGCATCACTCAGGGCCCAGTGGAGCCCCTGGCCTCAGCTTTGGGGCTCTGGGGGAAAGGCCCCCTATAGATGTGAGGGTTCTGGGTCTCACTTGTCCCTGAGGCTCTGAGGAATGAGCAGGTTCCGCTGAGAGAGGCTTCAGGCTCGGGGAGAGACAGGGCCACCTGGGCAGGTGTACGGAGCTGAAAGCTTCTGCTGGCTTTCCTCTGAGCACAGGAAGACCTACTCCCAGCCTCCCTTGCAGTTCGACTGGAACGAATGGAACAAAGAGGAAGTCATGCACTACTTCTCAGCCCGCCTCAGAAACATCCTGCCTGCCCTCAGCCCTCCTGCCCCCTTCTACTGCAACCTAGGAGGGTGCATGCTGAGTCCCCCGTTTGAGCACAGCCGCCCAGGAGGCCGCCCAGCCCCACGAGACTGCGATGTGCGCAGGGAACAAGGCTTTAGCGCATCAGGCCCCTGGGACATGGCGTTTACTCCTCACACCATGCAGAGGTGCTGTCCTCCTTGTCCCAGCGAGGCCCGTCTCAGGGGGTGTCCAGGGTGACGGGGAGTCACCGAGGTAGCGTGGTTGGGGCTTGGGACTCATTCTATTCACTGACCTCAGGGAGAGCAGCACACGACCCAGGAGAAGCCGTGTGGCTTTGAGGTTTGACGGCCCAGCTTTGGCGCAAACTGGCTCTCTCTTGCTCTGTGTGCCATTCATGGGCAAGTTACCCACCCTCTCTGAGCCTGTTTCCTCTCCCCTGAGGGGAGCACAGTGACCCCAGGTCTTAGCACCATCGTAGAAGGAAAGGAGACTGAACAAATCAGGAAGCCTTGTGCCTCACGTGTCATAGGTGCCCGGTAGGAGTAACCCTCTTCCCCCCGATCAGGTAATGCTTTAAGGCGGCTTACCATTCCTTCCTTTGGCCCTGCAACAATATTTATGAAGCACCTACTATGTGCCAGATTCTGCCCCCGGCTCAGATGATACCATGGGGAGCACGATGGACAGAATTCTCTCCTTCATGAAGCTGGCATTCTGTTGGGAAAAGACAGACGATCGAGGACACCTGTGAGTCCCAGGCACGCGGTGTGTGCATGCACACGTGCATATGTGTATTTGTGTGCAGAGGTGCGTGTGTACACACACGTGGAGGGGCACAGTCCCTGGAGGACCAGCACAAGGATTTCCACGTCCTCTAGCCCTGAGATCCCTCTCGCTTTCTGAGCCCCAAGGAGAGAGGAGTCGGGGCCGGAAGATGCAGGAGAGATTCTGTGGGACAGCAGCACCAGCACCGCTCAACGGGGCCTGGGTGACAAATGCAGCCGCAGGTCGGGGCAAGGAGCCTTTTCACGTGCTCTGCGTGAGCCCCAGGGGCACCTGGAGACTCCAGTGGCTCGTGGAGGGCAGAAGCTGCCCAAGCCCCCACTGCTTCCGTGTGATGTTTTGATGAACTAGGTGTCAGTGAAACCGAAACATGACTATCTCTCCAGGAGCGCCTGCTGTTCCGAGAGGGAGAGGAAGGGCTCTGCAGAGTGTGTTCTGGGCTCTGCCCAAACCGGGATGGTTGGAAGACATGTCTTTCTTCCCCTACTCTTTTTTTTGGACCCCAAACACCAAGTGCGTGTAACCTTGGGAGACACAGCAGCTCCATTAAGAGGAATGGAATATCCACAGCAGAGTCACCCCAGCCTCCGTTGGCCACAGAAGGAAACGTCCGTCTCTCAAGAACCAGGCGTATTCTGACTTCAGATCTGACAGTTCCTGCAAATGAAGCTGGAACATGCAATCGTGGGGGGCGGGTTCCAAGCACTTCTGTCAGTGCAGAAACAGTGTAGCGTGATGGGCAGGCCATGAGCCCTGCCAGCCCAGGACTTTTGTCATGTCCCTCAGCATATTCCCAGCTGCCCATACCATGAGTGGCACAAATCAGGAGCTCAAAGGATGCTCCAATCAATGAACGAATGAGTGAATCTGTTTTCTTGCTCATAACAACCCACGAAGTAGGTACAAATATCCCAATTTTCCAGTTGAAACCAAGCTCAGTGAAATTGCATAACTTGCCCAAATTGACACAGCAAGATGATAGAAGAGCTGGGATTCGAATCCTGGCCTGACCCCAGAGGCGGTGTTTTTTTTCACGATGCTGTTTGTCGCAGGGGATTCAGAGAAGCGAAAAGCCTTTCCTGCTTCGGGGAGCTCGAGATTCCATGGATCCCTAAGACCCGGCCGTGGAACGTGGTGTTCACTTGCTCGCTGGTGCTAGCGTCAGAGCAGCTAACATCCATCGGACACTTACTGCGTGCAAGCACTGTGCTTGGTCCTTATCTCATTTAGTCTTCACATGGCCCTGTGGGGTTGGTCCTGTTAGCGTCCCTCACCCATTTGTTAGATAAGGAACCGAAACTCAAGAGGTCCGACGACTAACCACAGGAATGGCTGGTGAGCTGGAGTCAGGACAGGAATCCAGGTCACCCCGCTCAAGCACCCCTCGCTTTAGCCAGAGACTGTGAAAGAAGTGCAGCAGGGTGATAAGAGAAGGCCAGGTCAAGTTCACCTGGCCAGCGAGAGGGCCCCTGGAGGACATGGTTATCAGCAGGGTCTTGAAGACTGAGATGTGGGGCTGAGGGGGGGGGGGAGGTACACAGGATGACAATGGGCAGCAGTGGACTTTGGGGTCCTGTGGAGTCACGGGCTTTGAGGAGAGCCCAAGGGAGGAGCCCCAGCCTCACTCTCCTGAAGGGACAAGTACCTGCGATTAATCCTTCTACTTGGATTAATTTCCTTTCTGCTATGAAAAAAGGATAAGTGTGCCAAGGAGCGTGTTGGCTTGCTCATCTCAGATGGTCTAAACATTTTCACATTCAGAGGCAGCTCTCGCGTGTACACCAGCAGCCATGCAGCAGGTCCTGCTCCCCTAATTCCCAGACCCCAGAAGCTATGCCGTCTTGGGCCATGTCCCCCTCCTTTCTAAGCCATTGACCCCTTGCCTGCAAAATGCAAGATCCACATGCGTACCTGCAAGGGTTATTGGGTCGGTGAAATGAGAGCAAATTGACTGGATTCCCGTCTCTTCCCCAAACAGCACAAGGACAGCAAAAAGCACACTGTAGATGCTGAAGTCAGATTGCTTGGGACTTATTGGCCCTCCACCCTTGGGCTAGATGCCAACCCTCCCTCGGTCTCCCCATCTGTCACATGGGGCCAGCAGGAGACTCTCTCAGGGGTTATGGTGAAGACCTAGCAGGTAGTGTCTGCAGAGTGGTTAACAGAGTGCCCGACGCACAGAAGGAAGCAATGAACGTGCGCTGGTCCCGTTCTCATCCACATTATCAGTATCAGGAGTTGTAATGAAATATTTCACAGCGTGAAATGCCAGACTCTCCGATGACCCTCTGTTGTTGCACTTGCTATTTGCTCTGCACAGAATGCCCCTGCCCTTAGATCCACTCAAGTCTCTGCTAACGTCATTTACCTGGACTCCTTGCCAAGAACCCCCGACTGACATGTATTCCCACAGCCCGTGTCCCCATCTCTGTCTTAGCACAGGCTACATCTGTCGTCTCTGAGAGCCCCCATCTTCTCTAAGACCATGGCATCCAGATGGCAGGGACAGTGGCTGAGCACCCTGGACCCCAGAGCCTGGCATGGTGTGTGTGCTCAGTCACCCTGTGACATCAAATATGCAACGTGCTGTCCTCAGTGCCATCTCATCACATCCCCCAACGACCTGTCATCTTCCTTGTCAATAAGATATGGTGAATAAAACACGTTCTAATTTGCTTTTTTTTTTTTTGAAAAAGTAATTGAAATGAGTTGAACAGATTTTGCATTGAAATGATTAGAAAACATATTATTTTGTTCGTGCAGAAAACCGAATATGAAAGAGACCGTGAAAAGGTATGACCTGCTGTGGCAGTTCAGCCCATTCCTTATTTGATGGCCTCAAGGCTTGAAATATTTTTGAGTGCATTGCCTTCTGGGGGAAAATGGATCTTAACATGCTGGACAACTTTTTCCGTAAGATGATCCCCATTTTATAGATAAGGCTGTTGAGGTTTGGAGAAGTTAGGGGACTTGCCACCCCCTGGTGAGTGGTGACAGTCCTGGGTGTCTGCCTGAGTTCACACTCTGAGCTGCTTGGCCTGCCATGTCTGCTCTTAACGAGGCTGGATCAGCCCCTCTGTGTAGACCCGCGGAGGGGGCCGTCTGCGCAGGCAGCCGGGGCTGGGAGCTGGCTCTCTGGCAGGGAAGTTACCAGAATTGCTCCCATTTTCATCTTGATCTGGCACATCTCCCTAGGGAACTAGTCTCACTCATCTTAGGACCATCGCTGCAGGCCAAGTGTTTCCAGAAAGATCCACAGACGTGCCGTGGACCCTTCCCAGAGGTTTCTGAAGTCACCAGAGCTCGGCATTTCCAGGAGGGTCTGATAAGGCACAGGGGCGGGCAGGGGCAAGTTTCCCAGCCTCAGGAATATTTAAACCTGGTGGAGCTCTTTCTGTGGGATCCCCTGTGGGCCCTGGAAGTGTTGGAGGACGTCCCTGCTCCACCTCCTCTGGCCGCTGGCCCCGACTGTGCCTGCCGCGGATGGACGGAGACTCGGTTTTCCCGGCCCCTCCCCCGCCCCAGCGCCCCCTCAGCAGCACTTGGAGACACCTGCAGTGCATAAGCAGCCGCTCCCACCCGACCCGACAAGCCTTCTGCCTGGCGTCACTGCCCTTCTCGAGACACCTTCGGACATTCGTCTGGAGGAAGCGCCTCCCTGTCACAGCCCCGTTTCCTCGCGCTCAAGCCAGGATCGGATGCTAAATCTCGGGTTGACGTGACACTGTTTATAATACTTCGCAGTGACTCCCAGGGTTATCCGGTGCTCACCAAGCCCCCCTTGTGCCTTTCATTTCAGCTCTGAAATATGCACCGGGAGCAGGGGGCAAAGAGCTGGGGGAGGAATCCTGATGTGGCCCTCCAAATGCACAGCCAGCCAAGATTTGGGGTGTCAAAGGGACAGTGGGCTCAGGTTCCCGCCACCAACCCCCACCCCCTCCCATGCTCAGAGCTGTCGGGAGTGAGGAGGACAGGAGAGCTCAGAAAGAGCTGAGGAGTGCAGTCACCCAGCATGCAGCCTCCTGGAGGAGTGGGCAGCCCAGAGGGAATGGGGGGGTAACCTGAAGACCAAAGGGCAGGAGGCAGGGAGGGGGAGAAGACGCCCTAAGGAGGAAAGAGACTTTAGCACGATTCGTTCGTTCATACACGCATTGTTCATGCATGCATGTGTTCGTTCAAAAAACACTTATGAGCATCTACTACACAAGGCTTTGCATATAACCAGCCCTGCCCCACAGCATCCTTGTGTTAAATGCTCCCACGCATTGACTGCTTTCTCTGTACCAGGCACTGGGCTAAGGGCTTTGTACACATTTGCTCATTTAATCTCCATATCAAGCGTTGGGTCATTTTACAGATGAGAAAATGGAGGCACAGAGAGGTTAGTAAGCTCCTCACGGCCACACAGCAGTGGCGAATCCTGGAATAACATTCAGGTCTGTCTGAAACCCCTAAGCCTGTGCTCTTAGTGCTGCGCCATACAAACTGAGAGAGGTTCCAGCTTGCCCAAGACACAGGTGGAGAGCAGAGGAAGCGGAGCAGAGGTGGGAAGAGACATTGGCATTGCTGCCCCGGGTCTCAGACGAGGCACCCAGTCCAATTCTGAGGGCTCGGCCCTGCCACGGCTTAGGGTCTGCGGCTGTGTCCACTCTTGCCAGAGTCTGACCGCGTGCTGCTGAATTGAAAGCTTCAGCTGTTGTTTTTGGCACCAGAGATCCAACTTGATTTGACTTCTCGTTGGTAGTTCTGGCATATCTTGTGAGGTTTTCTTTTTAATGAAGAGATTAAAAGTCCCAGTATGTTACGTATCTTTTCAGGCAAAGTCCATGATTAGGAATGGAGCCATTGCCAGGGTCCAGACCATGCTGAGGGATCCAGCTGCCTCCTCAGTTAACCCTCTGAGGAGGCGCTCTGGTCCCCATTTTACAGAAATCCAGGGCAGCAGAGAGGATTGTCCCAGGCCACTCGCCTAATAAATCATGTTATTGTGGCTGCCATCGATTGGGCATCTATGACGTGTGGGGCCCTGAACCAGGCAGTTTCTCTGCATTCTAATTCTCACAGCGCCCTGAAGGTAGGAGGATCATGGTAATTTTATAAAGGAGGGAACTGAGGTTCACAGTGGTCAGACAGTCGGGCTATGAACTGGAATTTGGCCTCCAAGGGTAAAACTTTTCACTCTGGACTGCGGTTGCTTCCATTTCCTTTACTGCACACTTTGTACAAGCTGTGTTCTTTAACTCGGGATTTTTTGTTAATAAATTTTGGGTTGCTTCTATCCTGCTCTCTGCTTTCTCCTTTGTTGCTTCAATGGTTCGGCTGGTGTGTGTTGAGCACCTTCTATGTGCCAGGGCCTGCGCTGGGCACTGGGGAGGAAAAGGCAGGAAGACACAGACCCCAGTCTCAAGAAGTTCACAGAAATGGGAAGACGAACAAATCAATCATTTGTAAGCTGTGCTCCTGCGGGAGGTGTAACAGGGGTATCACCGGGCAGACTTTCAGCCTCCCCGCTCTGCAAAACCAGAATATCAGTAGATTTGCCCCTGGCAGCGGGCAGGATTAACAAGTGCGGGGACATAGAACACTAAGCATGATGCCTAGCTTGTGGGGATCTTGTGGGCGATCTTGGTAGGAATGGTGCAATGATATGTTACCCTTCCCAGAGAAATGGTAGGATTGTTTTTTCCCCTAAGAAGCACAACAATGTTTATATATTAAATGTTAATATTTATATACCATGGGTAGAATCATAGCAGATCGTAATTAGGAGGGCCCTAGAAGAGCCAAAGATCATCTGGTCAACCTCCCTGGTCCTGCTATATTACATGTCACTGTCTTTAAAAAGTTTCAGCATAGCCAGCCTGCTACAAACGTGTGGGTTGGTTAAAGGTTTGTGTGTGTCAGCCAGTGTGCTTTCCGCTGTTGCTTTTATTGCGTTTTTGCTTACTCTGTTTCATAATAATGGTTTTAGGAACTCACACACACTGTTGGTGGCAAAACTCCTTTAGAAAGCCATTCAGCCACATGAACTGAGCCATAATCATTTTCAAGAGGAAATAAATATAAACGTAAAAATACACAAAAATGTTCATTTTGGTGTTATATATAATAGCAAAACAGAAGAGTTGTGTAAGCTATGGTCTATCCACTCAATGGAATGTTATATGGACATTAACCAATAAGTTAAATGAATAAAAAAGATATGATGTATAGATACTTTGATTGCCATTTTGTTCGGTTAATTAATCTTATCTCCAGTCTAGAGGACACTTGTCAATGTCAGAAGTATACCTTTCCCAGGGACACCCCCTGTAGACGTGGTTAGTTAACATTTGGGGTAACTCACCAAAATGGCGCCTCCTGGAGCCAACCCAAAAGAACTTCCCACGGCCAGAGCAGGAACAATGTGAGCAAGGAAATTAAGAATATACTATTGAATTATAGCCCAAAGTATAAGATAAGTATCCATGAGTCCATACTGATATATATATAAATGATTGAATCAATAAAGAAAGGGGAGGTAAATCTTCCTTCCAGAAGAATTCGCTGATGATAGGAAAGCAATAAATCCAGTCCACACTTGGGGAGCAGAGATTAAGTTCTCCTTTCCAGGAGACGGGGCTTAACCCCTCTCCCTTGAGTATGGGCTCGACTTACTGCCTTCCTTTCAAAGTATAGACTATGCGGAGGGGAAAGAAGACCTGCTTTACCGTGGAGAAGGCTGCAAACGAGCTTTGATCAGGGATGAAGGTCAATATCCTCAGTGACAGGTTGCGTTGACAGCATGAACCATGGACACGATGTGGTGAGAAGGGCACCCCATGTCTGTGATCATCTTCCCCCAACTAGTCATACCAGTTCCCCAGGAGAAAAATCATCAGAAAAACCCAAACTGAGGGACATTCTACAAAACACTCCTCAAAACTGTCAAGGTCATGAAAAACAAGGAAAGTCTGAGAAACTGTCAGCAACTGGAAGAGCCTAAGGAGACATGAGAACTAAATGTAGTGTGGTTTCCTGGATGGGAGGCGAGAAGGGAAAAGGACATTAGTGGAAAAACTAGGGCAATCTGGATAGAGTCTGGAGTTCCGTTAACAGTAATGTGCAATGTTAGTTTCTGAGCTTTGACAGATGTGCCCTGGTAATGTGAGACAGCAAGGGGAACTGGGCGAGGGGTATACATACGGGAACCCTCGGTACTCAATTTGTAACTTTTCTATACATCTAAACTTACCCTAAGATAAAAAGGTTATTTAAAAAACTTCTGCCTACTCCAGAAGCTGCTAGATGTTCTTCAGCTGTCTTTATCTCCAATTGAAACCGGAGACTTTGTTAATTACTGAGATGTGCGTTAGAAATGATCTTCTGTGGGTGAAATGAGTGATGTTCAAAGTTAGGGCTTGTCTGCAGTGTTGCAGGCGCGCTCCTGCTCACGTGTAAACAGTCCTTAAGAACCTAGAGACCAGAGTCCTTTAGCCTTTGTCATGCTGCCCTAGATGTAGGATTTCAAATCAGCCCTCAGTGTGGACGCTCATAGGAGGGTTGGTTACCTGACTGCTGAGAAGTTTTGCTGAACCCTGCAGCTAGAATGTGGGCATGTCTGCTGCAGGAGCCCCTAAGAGAACAGAAGGCTGGACGTCCGAGGAGCCACTGAACAGTCCAGGACAGCCTGGTCCCTGCCTACGAGTAAACATTTACACAGGGACAAAATGTGCATCCAAATCTGCATTCACTCTTGCACACTTCCTGTTAGCGACGTCGTGGGGAGAGATCTTTGATGCCCCAAGAGGACCCAGAGTCACCCTTTGTACAGGTCAGCCCCCAGAACAGGTTTTACCTCCGTGCCGTGTAAGAGCTGAGACTCTCTTACTCGTAAATGATCAAAGCCCAGCTCAAGCTGACTTGACTCACAAACGGAGGCGCGTTGGCTTAGGACCTGGGCAGTGCAAGGGCGTGGGCTCTTTCGGCGCAGACGGACTCAGAGGTTCAGATGACGTCAGCGGGGCCTTTTCCCCCGTCTCTCAGCTCTGTTTGTCTTCATTCTCCAACAGGCTCTCTCAGGGTGGCAGAAACATGGCCCATGGCAGCAATATTGTCCCGATTGCTCCAAAACGAGAGAAAATGATAGTCTTCTCTTGAAGTTCCCCCAAAATCCCATGGAGGACTCTAATTGGCCCAATCCGGAGCCCATCACAGTTGACCACTCTGATTGGTCACATGCGCTCTCCTGGGCCAGCCCTCCCGGGACTATGTTGATTGTTGGAGAAGAGCGGATGGGGAGAGAGAGGTTTCTGCGGTGAAGGAGGGCTGAGGGTCCCAAACCGCAGCTGTGTCTCAGGCCAGGACTTCAGCTAGAATTTATGTCACGCGGAGGCCAACCTGAGAAAATGGAGAAGAATTGGGAAAGAGCATATCCTTAAAATTGATAGAGGATAGAGGCCACGTTGAGGGCCCAGACTCAAAGGTTTTGATCTCAGCTCTTCCCTAAATTGCCGAGTGACCTTGGCCCAGTCGCCTCCCCCGGGCCTTCTAGAAAGGCATTCTGTAAATTGAGGGCATTAAACCAGGCGGTCTCTACAGACCCTTTTAGCTAAAAAGCCAGTCTTGTGAGTCTGAGGCCTCAAGAAGAAGTGGAGAAAGACTGGAGATGTTAAAAAAAGAAGAAAAGTATTCATCAACAAACCCAAACTGAATCTAAACCTTGCAAGCTTTTCCCCTGCTCGGCCGGCTGTACCTGGCTATTTAACTGCTTCCACCTTCCTTTGAGAGCCAGACTGAAAATGAGAAACAGAGACGCAAGTGCTAAGAAATTCCAGGCTCCGCCAAAAACGTGTTACTCGGTTCGGTAATAAGGAAAAGCATTTTAAATCTTGAGGCTTCTATTTCAGTCTCCCGCTGATCTGAAAGAGGCTCTTTCCCCAGTTTTGGTTTTTATCCCCTGCCGTGGTGTGGGCCCAAGCACAGGCCATGCCCGCCCCAACCCCGTGTTGCTGTTACACGTGCTTCCTCCGGGGTCTGCTCGGGGATGCCCGGGAGCTCTTCCAAGAGCCGGTGGGGGGCTTCCTCTCATTTTGTGGGTGACTTTGGTGAGGGGAATGAAAACAGCCTTGCTCATAGTGACGCACACTTCGTGTCCCACCGCAATTTGAAATCAAAGCTGTCAGCTTTCCTCTTTGCCTTTTCCTGGATCCAACGGTTCAGTCAATGCTCGTTAAGCGCCGACTGTATGCGAGGCAGAAGGGGAACTTGGGAGACGAGCTGGTATAAAAGGCGCCAACTCCGCATTCTAGGAGCCCGGACCCCTGATGAGGCTTCCCCGGCTGTGGGGACCCTCCCAGGCAGGCTGAGGTGATGCTGTGGGAAGACCAAGGGCACCACCTCCCTCCCTGGGCTGGCGAGCTAGGCTCAGATCCTGGCGCTGCCACCTGCTCCTCTGTGACCTTGGCCATGTCATTTGTTTCCCTGGAGCCTCAGCTTTCTCACCTATAGAATAGGGATAAGGAAGAGCCCCTGGTAGGGTTGTTGTGGTGATTAAATTTAAATATCTAAATGCTCAAACAGAAAAGCCTTTAGCTGGACATTTTAGCACACAGCAGGCCCTCCCCCAAATGTTGATTCCCTCCCCTTCATTCCCCTTTCTGGATACAGAAACCCCCAGACCCCGAAAGCTTTGGGTATCCATTCCCCAGCACTTCCTGTCACAGAAAGAAAGGAGGGGCAGCTCAGGTCCCATATATTCCATTTCACAGAATCTGGGTGGAGTGCCGGGGACACAGAGATGCCGCGAGTCAGGGGATCTGGTGTTGAGAAGACCAGTGCTCCCTGTGCCGTGGGGAAAGAAGCCAGCGTGAGAAGCCCCTCATCAAAGGGACGTGATCATGGCACCCTCCTCACAGGGCTGCTGTTAAATGGGAGTGGGATAGCCCCCTTCGGTGCCCGGCCAGTGCCCGGAGCATCCCGAGTGCTCAGCAGAGCTTCCATGGGGTGAAAGCCTCTCCCCTGAAGGCCGTCTGCTTTTGGTGAACACCCATGTCCACTGTCCTGGGGCCACCTGCACAGCCTCCCCAGGCCTTCACCTCAGCCGCCCCTATTGCCCTGCAGCCTGGCAAGAGGAGGGAACTGGAAATGATGTAAGGGCCCTCTCCCCAGCAGGTCACAGTCCTCCAGGCCGCGACAGGTGCCAGTGGCCAGCCCCTGAGGTCACATTTGCATGAGCAAAGCTCCTCCTAGGCAGTCCAGACTCTGCTCTTCACTGACAAGGAGCCTGGTCTCTAGATTGCTCTAGAACGATGGGCCAAAGAGTGGAGCTGGGAGCAAGCCTTTTTTTTTCTTTTGGAATTGAGAGCTTATTCTTGCAGGAATTAATGACATGCACAAGACAAAGTGTCTTGGAACCAGAGTGGAGGTTGGAGGAGTGACACATCACCCACACTTGGGCCTCCATCAGGGCTGGAGCCAGCCAACAAGAGGATGTTGATCAGGCGACCACGTGGGCAGGGGTACCCGCTGCTAGATCACACCGGAAGTGTGAACCAGGAGGGGCGGCTGGCCTTACGGGACACCTGTGTTCAGTAATGACCGTCTTCCCACCCACAAGGCCATGGAAGCTTCTATGACACTCCCTGATGGGGCCAAAGGACGGCCATGCAGGGGCTGCTGTGGAAGCTCTAGATGGTCCCATGCTGCCTTACGAAGCTGCCAGGAGGACTTATAGCTGGTCCAAGGCGGGTACTTGCACTTGTCCCCACCCCTCCCGTCCTTGCTTGTGGAGGATGAGAGTGCGCTGGCCCTGCTCTCCTCTCCCGGGGCCTCATCCACTCCCAGGGCTCCGGGGATCTGGACAAGCAGGAAGCCCCTGCCCTGGGACTGTCAGGAGGTGCAAGAGGAATCCTGGAGGCCTGTGCAGCTCATTCATTGCACTGGAAGACCCTGAGGGTGATAATAAAGACAGCAGAGAAGCTTTACGGGGCCTTTTCCATGTGCTGTGCGCTTCACGTGGATTATCTCACTAACTTCCTGCACAGACTCTTGGGGGCAGGTGCCTCTTTCATCCTGATCTTGTGGATGAAGAAACTGAGGCTTGGCGAGGTGAAACATGTTACCCAAGGCCACTAGCTGTGGAGGTGCTGGAACCTGAACCCAGGAACTCTGGGACCTTACACTTGCTGTGCAGGAGGGACCATTACAGCCCGTGGAGTTTGAAGGAGCGGGTTGTAGGGCAGGCATATTTTGACAGGGAGAGACCGGAATCTGGAGAAGTGCTGGATGGATGGCCAAAGGAGGCTGGGGGTCATCCAGGCTGTGGCAGGGAGCCCAGACCAGGAGGAAGCAGTGAGATAGTGGGGGGGGGGGTGAGAGGAAAGGGCGGGTTCTGGACAGAGGAGGACGTGGACGGACGTCGAAGGCGAACCTCAGAACCACCACATCTTTTGAATTACATAGGGATTCTCAAAGTGTGGTCCGCAGGCCCTTGGGGCACATCTGAGCCTGTCAGGAGTCTGCTAGGTCAAAACTGTTTCCGTAATAAAACCAAGATGTGACCTGCCTTTTGCATTCTGTAGACATTTGCACTGAATTTGCAAAACCGATGGTGGGTGGACCTGCAGGCACCTTGGGGTGAATCAAGGCGGGGGTGCCAAGTGTACCAGCCGTCGCTGTGTGCTTTACTGCCATGCACTTGCAGAAAAGGCAAGTTTCGCTTAAGGATATCCTTGAAGAAGCAGTAAAAGCTATTCATTTTATTAACCATTCACCCTTGAGAACACACCGCCTGAACGTTCTGTGTGGCTCACTAGCAAGTGTGCGTCCAAAACTTCTGACACACAGAAGCATGCGTGAGTTGTCAGTTGAACTAGTTACTTTTTTCATAGAACCCCATTTTTTGCTTGAAAGTACAACTGATAAGTAAACTACGGTTATTCACGTGGTTGGGCATTTGGCAAGCATTTTCTGGGAACTAGAGGAAAGTGAGCCTGTCACTTCATGGAAAACAGTTGGCAGTATTTGTTGCCAATAATAAACCTCAGACTTTCCAGGGAAAATTGGAATTTTGGAAAACTTGTATTCATGATTATATGCTTCCCAATACATGAAAGTTCGATTGGAGGTGATATTAATGTGTCTGATTGTCTCATATTATACAATGAAATGTGTCGACATTTGGAAGATCTGCATACTTCAGTGAATCAGTATTTTCCAGGCAATCAATTCGTGATGTTGCAAAGATGTCCATGAGTAAAGATCCATTCGAAATGCAAGATATATCACTGGTTTTTAGTATAACAAAGTACAAAAATTTCATTGATACGGTTTTAGATTCCACATTGAAACTTTAAAAAACCTAACATTTGTTGAGTTGGGGTATAATATCAAAAACAAGTAGCCACAATTATCTGAAAAGACAATTAAAATACTCCTCCTTTTTCCAATTATGTATCTGGGCAAAGCGGAGTATTTTTCATATACTTCAATCAAAGCAACGTCTCACAACAGAGTGAATGCAGAAGCCAATATGAGAATTTTGTCTTTTGCTAAGCCAGAATTAAAGAGATTTGCAAAAGTATAAAACAAGGCTGCTCTTCTCACTAGGTTTTTTTGTTTTAGAAAATAGTTTTTTTTTTCATAAAAATGTTCTGTTAATACATAATGGGTTTATGTTTATTTTAAGATGAATTAATAAATATATTTTAAATCTGTCTATTTTAATTTCTAATACGGCAAATATTTGTAGTTATGTTCCACATAAACAAAAGCTTTTTGGAATCCTTAATAAGTTTTAAGACTATAGAGGGGTCCTGAGACTGAGGTGTTTGAAAACCGTTGAATTACCATGTGCTCCACCTGGGTGGCTCTTAGACATATATTGTCCCAACACCTCCGCGCCCTCTGCCGTGGCCCAGAGGAAAGGGCAGCGCAGGCATGAGTGGTCTCCTCCCACCCCGTCCTCTGAGGCTGCTGTGGTCTCTACGCCTTCTTGCCCCACCCAGAGGTGGGCACAGCCTCCCAGCCCCGTGCAGCCCACAACTCAGCCCTGTAACCAATCCACATTCATGCTCTAAGACTCAGTTTCCCCATTTCTGAAATGAGGAGTCTTAGGGGCCTGTACCAGGCTGAATAATGGCCCCCAAGGATACCCAGGTCCTAATCTTTAGAACCTGTGAATTATGTGCAAAGGGGACTGTGCAGGCGCGCTGAAGTCACGTCTCCGGAGGTGGGAAAATGATCCTGGCTGAAGCGGGGGGGTGCTATGGCCGGAGAGGTGGCAGTGCGATGAGGGAGGCAGACCTGGAGTGACGCACGCTGAAGGTGGAGGAGGAGCAGTCGCAGGTGGCCACCGGAAGCTGAAAAAGGCGAGGGACCGGAAGCTGAAAAAGGCGAGGGACTGGATTCTCGTCTGCAGCCTCCAGAAGGAGCCATCCCTGCTGAAACTTTGACTTCAGCCCAGAGAAATGGATTTGGGACTTCTGGCCTCCAGAACCGTAAGAGAATAAGTTTGTGTCATTTGAAACCGCCTGTTTGGGGGGTTTGTTACAGCAGCCGCAGGACACGAACACAGGGCCCTTCCAGACTCTGATTCCTTCTTCTCCCCACCCAACCGTATACGGAGAGAGAGGACACTGCGGCTTTTTGGATAAAGTTTTAAGGCGGACACAAAGGCCCCGGCTCCAGAATCCACGGCTGCTCCTGGCCAAGGCCTGAGACTCCCCCACTGGAGCGCTTCAGCGGGAGGAGGGAGACTCCGGAACCGGGACACCCGGCTCTGATCCCTGGTGTCACCATCTCCTGCTCCTATGACCTCTGTTGCGATGCTTCCCCTCTCTGTGCCTCAGTTCTTCATCTGTAAAATGGGGACAAGAGTGGCCTTATCTCAGGGTTGTTGAGAAAATTAAATGCGCTTAGGACAGCGACTGGCACACGATGAATCTGAAAAAGCGTTTGCTTTTTTGTTGTCAGGATAATCACAGTGTGTTTACGTCCCAGCCTCTTCCCACCACACTGGGAACTTCTCGGTGGCATGAGCTGGGTGCCAGTCACCTTCGTTTCCCCAGGACCAAGGTTGGCACCAGGCACCTAGGAGGTGCTGAGTGATTGCTTGAGTGAATGAATTATGATGCCAGGACCTTAGGGGAAAGCTGAGGGCTTGGGCAAACTTCTGGGCTCATCCTGGTGCCGCCATTTGCCAGTGATGCCGTGCAGGGCCAGCCCTGGGGCTCAGCCTTCTCACCTGTTAAATGGGCATAAGAGATGGTGGTTTCTAATGATGCATGGGGCCCATGCTCAGTGCGCATCAGTGCCCTTCTTCCTCTTGGGGGACCAAGAGAAGTTGGATTGGGCGTTTGGAGGAAAGGCCTGGGGAAGCTCATTTGTACAGCGTGGCTCAGGGTACGATGGCACCCAAACCCCTTTCCTGCGCTGAAATCAGCATTTCAGCCTCCCTGAGAAGAGATCTTCAGCATCCATCTGCTTGAACACCTCCCGTGACAGGGGCCTCACTCCTTGTAGTGGTTGAGGCTGATGACTACCGTGTGTCAGTAGCTTGGAGAGGCACTGATCTACGCAGCTGGGAGTAGACATGGATTTTCTTATTTTACAGACAACACTGAGGTTCCTGTGATTAAGCAACTTGCCCGAGGGCACTCTGCTCACCAAAGGTGGCCTTTGTCCAGCTCCAGAGCCTTGTTCTGTGTTCTCTCCCACACAACCTTCTAAATGGCCCGTCCTGCCTCTAGGAGACTCAGGCAGCAAGGGTTGCATTTGTCAGTTAATTCCCCAGCTCGCTTCTGAGTCTAGTCTCGCATGGGCTCTGGGCTGGCTTCTGAACGTGGTCAAGTCCCACTGTGGTTCCCGCCTCCACGGAGCTTGTTTATGGCCGAATGCAGCACTGTCCACCAGGAATATGACATGAGCCCTTGTTACGAGCTGAATTGTGTCCCCCCAAGTTCATTTGTTGAAGTCTTAACCCCCAGTCCCTCAGAATGTGACTTTATTTGGAGATAGGGTCTTTACAGAGGGAATCAAGTTAAAATGAGGTCATCAGGACGGGCCCTGATCCATAATCAATATGACTGGTGTCCTTATAAAAAGAGGAAATTTCGACAAAGACGCACACATAGGGAGAATGCCACGTGAAGACGAAGGCCAAGATGAAGAGGATGCTTCTAACAGCTAAGGCATGCTGAAATCGCCAGCAAGCCCCCTGAAGCTAGGAGAGAGGGACAGAATGGTCTTCCTCCCAGCCAGAGAGGGAACCAGCCCTGCCAACACCTTGATCCGGGGCTTCCGGCCTCCAGAACTGTGGGAAGATTAATTTCTGTTCTTTAAATCACCCAGTCTGTGCAATTGTGTTAAAGCAGCTCCAGCAAACGAATACAGCCTTACAAATAAACGTGAAATTTCCTATAGATACATTCGAAAAGGAAAAGACAAACAGATGGAGACAATTTTCGTTTTCTTTTAAAGATTGGTACCTTAGCTAACAACTGTTGCCCATCTTTTTTTTTTTTCCCCCTGCTTCTTCTCCCCAAAGCCCCCCAGTACACAGTTGTATATTCTAGTTGTGAGTGCCTCTGGTTGTGCCATGTGGGACACTGCCTCAGCGTGGCCTGATGAGCGGTGCCATGTCTGTACCCAGGATCTGAACCAGCGAAACCCTGGGCCGCTGAAGTGGAGCGCACGAACTTAACCGCTAAGCCGCAGGGCTGGGCCCCAGATTGAGCTAACTTTTAATAAAATATTTTAACCTGGCACATCCAAAATCTCATTACTTCACCATGGAATCTACGTAAAAACCTAGTACGGAGGTATTCACATTCTCCTGCTGACCTTAGTCTTCCCAGTCGGCGTGTGGTTGACCCTCACAGCGCATTTCCGGTGCTCCCGTGACATGTCAGACGTGGTGCCCAAGGTGACAGGCGGGCACAGGGGACTCGAAGACCTCTCTGTTTCGATTCTGCTGCATCGTCTGGGTCTGCGTTTGGGACCTCGGGGAACTGTCTGCTCCCTTTCCACGCCCAGCTCTGCAGGCACAGACGGCCGCCGGCCGCTGGTCCAACACTGCTCCTCTCGCAGCTAAAAGCCCTTGGTTCCTTTATCTGGCGCCACTTGGGCAGACCTCCCTGGCCTTGCTCATTTCTGGAGGTGTCTGTCTGCTGAGAGCCCCAGGATGTGGGATTGATTCGTGCTCACAGGTTTCTTTACCTTATGTCTCACTACACCCATATGCTTCCCTCTCTGGTGAAGATGCTACTACTATTAATTTGACCACGAGCAAAGTGTTTTTCTTTTTGTCGTCTTTCCCCTAAAGGAGTTGTTGGTGATGGTTTGGCCTGAAAAACAGCCAGAAAACAGTTTTTTTCCTCTCTGGAAATGCAAGATGTGTAAAAAACATCCTCACGCCTTTGTGCTAGGGTGACCCACTGTCCTCGCTTACCTGGGACTGTCCGGTTTAGCACCAAAAATACCACATCCTGAAAACCTATGAGTCCCAACCAGGCCATGAAGGCGGGTCACCAACCTGTACCTCACCGGGGGATGTGCACCCCAGAACCAGGCACTCTTGTTTCTGGGCCTTGATGCAGGAAGTGGGGTTGGAGGGTCTGTCTGCTGACTCAGAGAATTGGACAGGACAAAGAGGAGGTCCAGCCCTTTCCTTTGGCAAATGGGGAAACTGAGGCCTACAGAGGGGGCAGAACTTGCTGGGGGTTGTCAGGGTCAAGGCTAGATTCCTTTGAACGCTCTATCCATCTTCCTTCCGTAAACCAGAGCCACCTGCTAAAGTGGGGAAGGGGCTGTCATGAACAGACAGACCTAAAGACGGAGTTGCCTTAGGGTGGAAAGAAGGCAGTGGCGGTGTGAATAGACGGCCTAAGATTGGAGAAGAGGAACAGACTTTGGCCCTGAGTCCCGGGGCTTCAGAGCCCAGGGACCCTGCCCAGAGGGAGGGCCCGTGAGTGTGCTGAGGAAGCCCAAGCCCATTGTCCCTCCACTATTGGGGGGCCCTATTGGAATATGTGGGTCACTCAGGAGGGCGCATCAACTGTGTCCTGGGAAGGTGGGGCTGTCCTCCACCCCATGCCTCCGTCTCAGCTCAGCTGGGACCTGTGCAGTCTCCCCTGGGGCTGCAGCAGAGTTCTGATGCTGGCTGGGGAGGCTCAGGTTCATCCCAGGAGCAGAGGCTGTGCTGTGTCCCTTGGGCTGCAGGCAGGAGCCGCCTGGGGGCTCCCTGGGCCTGTGTGCAGGTCCTGTCTTCTTCCAATCCCTAATCCCAGAGTGGTGGCCACCACGGGTCCTGCCTTCTACCCCACTGCCCTGTGTCTCCTGGGACGAGAGTCCCCAGGGTCTGCAGGTCTGGAAGCGGCCTCATCTTGAGGACCACCAGCTGTATCTACACGATGTCCATTGCTTCATTTTTCTTTTGTAGTGGTTTTTGTTTGTTTCTTTGTTTTTGTGTTGTTTTTTGCTGAGGAAGATTTGCCCTGAGCTAACGTCTGTGCTAACCTTCCTCTATTTTGTATGTGGGTCGCCGCCACAGCATGGCCACTGATGAGTGGTGTAGGCCTGTGCCTTGCAACTGAACCTCGGCTGCTGAAGTGAAGCATGCCGAACTTAACCACGAGGGCCCCATTGCTTCATTTTTTTGCCGAAAAAGAAACAAGAAAACCAAAACTCAAATTCGGGCTTTATTCCCTTTTCTCCTAAGGCCTAAATCATTAAATGAGCCATTTGGTTTCTTTGAATCATTTAAGCTTATTTTATAGTTTCATCTCTTGAGAATCCCCTTTCAACCTTTTCATTAAGTTGTAATTGTCTGTGGCCTGGCTCAGCGATGACAGCTGCCGTCTAGGAAGAGCCCACCTCATCTCAGGCTACACAGCTTTCCAGTGGCAGATTTGGGTTTCAAACTCTTACTTCTTAGCTCACGACGGGGGCACCTGGGAAATCCTGCTGTGTGGTGGCACGCACTTTAATGTTATTTCCGCCTTTTAATCTTACCTGGTGTTTCCTCCTTTCCCTTCCTTGTCGTTCGCTCCATTTCTTTATTGACAAGAGCATGTTCTTCTGTTGAATGTCGTCCTCTCGGCTGAGGAAGCCTCCAGAGGGAGGTGGGTCATTGGGGTCGACTGCCAGGATGGGCTGGTCCCCAACAAAGGAGGCAGGAGTTCGTACAGGCTCCCTCCTCCCCGTGCTGCCTGGGGCTCTCTCCCACATGGCCCTCCCTGCAGGCTGCACCCTCAGGGGGCCTCGGCTCCTGCTTCTCGCCGTTCTGGGCAGCACCAGGCTGCACAGCCTCCCAGCCTCTGCCCGGCTGCTCCTTCAGCCCAGAGCTCCCCATCCTCCGGCCCTGCCTGGCCAGCGGCCACCCACCTCTCCAGAGTCAGCCGAAGCAGGTCCTCTACAAAGCTTCCTGGGCCCTCCCTGACTTCTAGAAATGGCACCAAGGCATTCTGGGGCAACTGTTTGTCCCATGTCTGTTTCCTCTCTGGACTAGGGGGTCAGGTTATCCCTCGTTTGGGTCCACATCATCCCATCCAAGACCAAGTATTGAGCAGTGTCTTAAAGTTGCATAAACAAATGATTTATCTGAATGATGTCACCCAACCCAAATCAGGCCAAGGTATGCTTTGCATCAGAGGGACATGTTGGCTTTTGAAAGAGGAGAAAGCTGTGGATCAAAGACTTGAGTTCATCCCAGCATCCCTACTTTCCAATTATAGGACTTGGAGCAGGTCCTCTGGGCTTTCCAGGTGGGGGCAGACCAGCTCATCTCTCCATTTCCTCTGAGACCTGAAATCCTGTCTTTCCTAGACTGGGGTGTGTCCGTGTAGGAGCACCCAGGACCATTAAACCTGGTGGACGGACTGGTTATTGGCCTCCATGGAGGCTGGCTGAAGGATGCCCGTCTCACTCTGACGCCTTCCTGTCTCTCTCCTCCCCCTCAATGAGTCTTGTCTGGTTCTCCTGTTGGAAGGGGGAGCCTCAGCCTGAAATCGGAGGATCGCTTTGCCCAGATAGGGGACATCCCCTTTCCTCTGTAGTTTTTACAGTAGAAAGGCATTTCTAAAAGGAGCTCACCTTAACCAAAGCCAGACTGTAGCGGATTCACACTTAGGGACGGCGTATTATTTTTCATCTTGGACCGCTTCCTCGTCCTTTGTAAGTTGTGAATATGGAAAGAATTCTCATAATCAGTATATAATCGGGTGGGTTACAGACCAGAAGATAAAAATAATGTAGAAAGTTGCCCAGGGCCTTCAAGGGGAGTGACACCTGGCCCTCCCCGTGCACGCCCTCCGCCCGGCCCTAGGCTCTGTGATGGGAGCTACCTGTGGACGAGAAAGTTAAGAGGGGAAGAGAGTTTACAATGCCATGGAGAGAAAACAGTGACTCCCAGAGAGCTCTTGTAGTCTAGGGAGAAGAAAAAGGAAACCAGGCCACCCCCATGGCTATTGCTAACAGAAAGCGGGCAGGGGTGGGGGTGGGCCTCTCACTTCTGTGTAACTCTTCAGAGCAGGGCTTAGAAACTGGCAGTCTGTAGGGCCTGATGCCCCGCAGCTGGGCTTTCTTTGACCTGCACAGTATTTTGAAAATGGGAAAATTTTACAAAAAAGAATTTAGGCTCCTCTTGAACAATGGGCAGATCTGTGCACACTGGGGCCCTGCTCCCTACGGCCGTGATTGATAGAAGTTGCCCCCTCTGCATGGGAACCCCTGCCAGTCACTGTGGTTCCTTTCCTCCCTCTTGTCTTACACTCCTTCAGGGGGCTTGCCCAGCCCTCCGGCACTTTGGGTTCTCCTGGCATCGAAAGCTTTTCCATTTACCAGCTGGAGCTGCCCGATCAGAGGTGGCAGTGCCAAGATTTGAACCCAGGTCTTCGAGTCTCAGACCCTCTGCTTTGCCACCTCTCTCCTTGGCAGAAGGAGCACGGGGCTGGATCTGGAGGTGACAATCCTGAAGTCCTGGGCTAATATTTCACTCCAAGCCTCAATATCCCTATCAATGAAATGGGGAGGTGCGGCTGGAGGAGAAATTCAAAGACCCCTCCTTGTGAGTTTCCTTATCAATGATGTGCCTGGAGCCTGCGTGTGGAGGGAGGCTGAGGCTCTGCAAAGAGATGAGGGAGCGTCCATCCAGAGGTGGAGTTTAACTCAGGTTCTGCCCAGGTTGCAGTTGATCCTAAAATGTGTGTTTGATGGGGTTGCTGTATTGATTTTGGATTTGAAATCTAGAATGTCAAACGGCTGCTCTAAGCCAGAGAAGGAGGCTGGGTCCTCTCCTCACAGGCGATATAAGGAGCCTTAGCTTCCTCTTCTGGAAAACGGGGCTATAAAAATCCTTTCTCCTAGGTTGGTTATGTGAATGAAATAACCACAATGAAACTCCAGGAGGTAAAACAGAATCCACGCCAGGCAGCTCAACAGAGGGAACTTAATACAGGGAATTTGTTATGAGGATGTGGAAAGAGCTGAAAAGCCAACCCAGGGACCACCCAGAGTTCAGCAGCAGCAGGAAGCTGCCACCACTCCTAGGGAAGGTGAGCATAGGGATGAGGCCGTGTCTCCAGACCCCAGGAGTCAGGGCTGCCCGGTGGAGCTGAGGTCACAGACAAGATTCAGCTTCTGCCGAAAATGTTGCCTGCAGTGAGGGGTGGGGAGAGGCATCCATGCTCCTCCCTTCCTCTCATCTTCTAATTTCCCCCCAGTGCCCCCTGCCTTGCTAGAAGCCAATTGGCAAGGGAGCCTGGACCATATCCTTGGCAGGGGCTCCTGAGAGACAGAGCAGAGCAAGGGAGGGCAAAGAATGAATCTGAGAGCAAGCAGCCCCAGCCCCAGCATAGGGTAGAAACACAACTGTCTGGCTCATTGCTGTGCGCCCAGAGCCCTTTAGAGAGCGCGCCCAGAGTAGGCGCTCAATAAACATTTTGGGGGAAGAAAATGAACGAACATTGAAATGATAGATGGTGTGGTAGATAGTCATCAAAGTTGCCGATTCCTTCCCTTCCCACACACGTGCTGCTCCAGGTACATGTGTGGAGTCTAATTCCCCGTTCCTTGAATCCAGACTGATCTGAAGGGTGCAATTGATCAACAGATTGAGATGTCCTTGACGTTCTGGAACCTCCGAGGATGGGTCATAAGGTGCGCCTTCTGCCCGGAGCTCCTGGGATTGTTGCTCTTGGGTGCCTCTTTTTGGCATCCAGCTGTCATGCTGTCAAAAGCCCACACCACGTGGAGAGGCCACGTGTCAGCGCTCAGGCAATAGTGCCAGCATCACCTGCCAGCCATGTGAGTGACGTCCCATGGATGTCCCGCTCAGTTAAGCTGGCATCTGACTGCATGAAAGACCCCAGGTGAGGACCACATATTAGTGCCCAACCAACATACAGCACTGCGAGGAGTGATAACACATTGTCATTTCAAGCCAGTAGGTTGGGTGATGTTTGCTATATGGCAATTACTAACTAGCACATGTGAGAATGTGTTTTAGAAGCTATGAAGGGTTCACAAGCATTGGTTATAACCGGTCATTCATATATTCATTCAGCAAATGCTTATGGTGCAGCACCGACTTTGTGTTAAGCTCAGGGCTAGGGCTGGGGATACTGTGATAAACAGGGCAGGAAATTTCTTTCCTCTTGGACCTTAACTTCCGGGGATTAGGAGTCACCAGAATGAGTAAGAAAATAAACGAACAAGAAAATTTGATATGGTGGCGAGTGCCGGGAAGACGGTTGTGTTTCTATGGTATTTGTGGTCATTGCTGTTTTCCAGAGGCTTGCCCTGGGTCAAGGCTGTGGATGGGCCTCCGAGGCCCCAGTGTGCCCACCGCATCCTGACATCAGTTACTTCCACGGTGCTAGAGCCTCCCCAGTGTGGCGACTCCATCTGCATTGAGTTCCCTCAACGTAAGCATTTGCAAACACCTCCAGGGGCAGGGAAGACAGGGATGCAAGGACATAGCTATGCCCTCAAGGAACTCAGTGCAGGGGGAGACAGAGATGTGCATGGATAATTACATAAAAGGGCACAGCGTTTAAGCTGGTAAACTTGCTGAACTTTGTAGGTTCTGACATGCTGTGTGACTCTGGACACTTGCTTGATATCTCTGAGCTTCAGTCTCTTTTTCCACAAAGCGGGAATATTAATCCCTCTTCTGCCTGCTCCACAAGGCCAATCTGAGAATTAAAGGGGAAATGGAAGAGGCTTTCCTTGTAAATGACAAAGCATAATGCAAATGTGAGAGAAGATGAGGCTCAGCCGTTGTCGGAGAGAACCTCTATTTTCTTGTTTTGTTTTATTTGATAAATCATTAGGGACTGGAGTGGCTGCACAACTCGAGGAGGCACCATTTACGGTGTGCGCCATGTGAACAGCGCCCCCTGGAGTTGTGCGTTATGATGACCCTGCTGGCCCTGCTCATCTCAGAGCCTGGTGGACACTGAATTGTCCCCACCTGCTAGCAGCTGCCTCTGCTCCCCCCACCGTGGCTTCCCAAGGCTCTCAGGACCTTGATCTTGGAGAGCCTTGTGGATGCCCTCAGGGGACGAGTGCTCAGCTCTGGCTGCTTGATTATGTCGGAAATACTTAGGGCAGGCTTGGAGCAGCACCTGAAGGGGAAGGGGAGACACCGAGGGTCGGGGCCGGCTCCACTCCCAGGAGGGACAGAGGGAAAAACGTGAGGCTGGTGACCTTTGGATGCTCATTTATGCCTTATCTGCCTATGTTTCTCCCTTTCCCTCCACCTCTTCAAGCAGGTGGTGGCTTCTGTGGCTCAGCGATGCCCAGGGAGTCCCAAAGACCCCAGAGAAGAAAGGCTGCCTGGGTCATCTGGGGACCGGGAATCCCTGGGACTCACGTGTGGCTGGGAAGGAGACAGAAGGTGCTGGACACAGAGGGGCCATGCCAATAGGACCACGGCCTCTCACTGTCACCTGCGGGAACACAGCCCTCCCTCCCCGCATACCTTCCCACCTCTGAACACTCAGACTCTTTCCAAACCCCCAGACTCAGAGAGGCGACAGGATGGCGTGAAACTCCAGGGATCAATGGGGTGACCAACCTTAACAAGAAATGGGCAAGACCTTTGTTTAAAAAAACAACATTCAGGTCCTACAGGGGGACCCAAAAGAAGACTTTATCACTTTATCACATGCAAAGCCACCCCTTGGCTTAGAGGGGAAGACCTGGCATCCCACACATGTAATTATTCTCCAAGTTAATCCATGAATTTAATGAATTACCAATAAAAAAATACCAACAGGACTTTTCCCCCCTGGAACTAGATAAGCTCAATCAAATGTTCACATGGAAAAATAAACAAGCAAACACATGCAGGAGAATGCTGAAAATGAGGAGTAATGAGAGTGGTGGAACTGATCGCATCCGATATTAAAACGTATCATAAAGCTACAGCAATTACAGCAATGACACACATGCAGTGTATGAATAAATAAAGAGACCAATGGAGCAAAAATAGGAAGTCTATAATAGAAACAAATTCATGCCAAAGTTTAGTAAACAATAAAAGTGGAACCTCACATCAGTGGGGCAGAATAAATTATTCATTAAATGATATGGGATTAACTGAGTAAAGAAATAGTTTGGGGTCTATAACTTACACTTTGTACTAGGATTAATTCCAAATGGATCAAGTATTTAAATGTAAAAAAGGAACCATAAGAATATTAGGAGAACACACGAGGAGAATTCTTTTACCATTTTAAAGTTGGGAAGGCCTTTTAAGTATGACACTTAACCGGGAAACCAGAAAAGAAAAGATTGATACTTTTAGATACATAAGTATCAAAAATGTCTTTATGGGAAAGGCATCAGAAACAAGTCAAAAGGCAAGTAACCTGACAAAAATTCTTGAAACTCATGCTATTTCTCAAAGGCTAGTTTCTCTAATAGGTAAAGATCTCCTGCAAATTAATAAGAAAAAGACCAACAGCCCGGTAGAAAGTCAGGACAGGATATGAACAGACAGTTCACAGGAAAGAAAATACAAACAGCTCTTAAACATATGAAAATGCTCAAGTTCATTCACAATAAGAAAATCTCAAATTAAAGTAAGATACAATTTTCCTCCTTCATAATGGCAAAAACAAGTTTGATAAGGCCCTGATTTGTCAAGGAGTGAAGAAACAGACCACCTTGTACCTTGAGTGTTAATTTCCATGGCAGGAAACTTAGAGACATCTTCACCCCCTGGGAGCCAGCAGGTCCGCGGCTGGAAATTTGTACAGATGCACGCTCGTGTGAACAAGGCAACGGGAGTGCAGGTTGTTCATTGCAGCACTGTTTGCATAGCTAAAGAATGAAAATAAGTGAAATGCCATCAAGACCAATAATGGTACCTCCCTATGGCATACCATGAAGTTGGAAAAAACAATTAGGAAGCTCTTTATGTGTTGCTATGGAAATTTCTCCAAGATATTTTCAGTGGGCAAAAACTGTATAACATATACACAGGGCGTGTAATATACTACTATTTGGGTCAAAATAGGAAGAAAGGCACACATAGCCATGTGTATGGAATCTGTCTGAAAGGATACACAAGAAGGTGATACCTTCGGCTCCCTCTGGGAGGGGCTTGGGGTCCAGGAGCAGGGGAGACATTTGCTGTTCTCTGCACAAACTTCTGCGCCTGTCCATGTACCTACTTCTTCAGAAAAAAATGGATTTTTAAAAATAAGGAATGAATAATATGGAGATTCAGTGAAAGGGGCTCTTAATAAAAACGAAGTTGATTCGTGGAAAATAGAGACCTCATATTCTTACCCTCCTGATTTTGTGAACTGGGATTCACGGCTGCTTTGGTGACCCCAGGACGGAGGGGCCTCGTCAGGATGGATGGGGGGCGCTGCAGGCAGATGAAGTCTAACTGAGTCTGAGGAAGGGAAAAAGAAACAAGGCAGATATTTACCAAGCAACGTGTGTGTGTCAGAGCTTCCATCACACTATTTAGATTTATTGTATAAATTTATGATGAAATGTAACACTTGCAACAATCCTGCATTAATTGCAACTACTCGTTTCCAACTGCTGTTGTAACAAACTAGCACAAACTTAGTGGCTTGAAACAACAACAATTTATTATCTTAGGGTTCTAAGAAGTCCTAAAATCGAGGTGTTGGTTCCTTCTGGAGGCTTTTGGGGAGAATGTGTTTCGTTGCCTTTTCCGCCTTCTAGAGACTGCGTTCCTTGGCGCGTGGCCCCTTCCTCGACCCTCAAAGCCAGCAGTGCAGCATCTTCAAAACTCTCTCTCATTCTGACCCTCCTGCCTCCTTCTTATAAGGACCCTGTGATTATAGTGGGCCCACCTGGATAATCAGGACCATCTCCCATCTCAAGACCCTTGATCACATCTGCAAAGTCCCTTTTGCCACGTACCTTACATATTTGTGGGTTCCGGGATTAGAACCTGGACATCTTTGGGGGGACATTAGTCAGCCTACCACAGTCGCTGTCTCCATCACACCCTTCCAAGAGTTTGGGGTTCCTTGAGGTTAAAGTTCTTTCCCCGAGCCATGCAGCTAAGCTGTTTCGAGGTGAGCAGATTCTTCATACATAATGACGACTTTCCTATACTCCCGGCTGTCTGAGTTGCACGGGCCCCTTGGCTCCCTTCCTGAGCTTCCCCTACACACTGGAGGTGTGCAAGGAGAGGCAGGGGGCCCAGCTGGTGCGGCAGATACAAGCATGGTGGGTGAAGCGATGCCATGAGCGCAGCCCAGAGCCCACTCCGAACCGAGGACCCGTTCACCAGTTGCTGCGAGAGCTGCAGCCAGCGGCTCTGTGAGTCGCTCTCCAGAACTTGCCCTCAGCTGAAGGGAGTGGCCTCACCCACATTATGCCCCCTTCGTGGGGCAGCCCACATCCAAAGGCTCCCCAAAGGGCCATCCCAGCTCCAGAGCTCCTCATGGGATTGGCTGAGGCCTTTGTTGTGGCCGCATCACTGCTCAGTGTCTCGCTCTGCCCAGTCTTAGTCTCTCACTCCCTCACAGGAGCTCTTCCTGCCTCCTAAGAGCGCCCGCAACAACCCTCCCGCACGCACATCTCTGTCTCAAAGTCAGCTTACCCGGAGACCTGGCCCACCACAGTGGAGGAAAAGAGGGGCCGGGCTAGGCCTCCGTGGGGTTTCTGTAAGTTCCAGCCTTCTGTGGGGAGGAGAGATGGTCAGAGCAGTCAGCCCGGGGCTGGACTCTTCCCTTCTTGCTCCCTTCCTGCAGCTTGTGGAAGGACTGCGATGCTAAAAGGGAGACAGAGCAAAAGCCAACATCATCACAGGGGCTGTAGAGCTGGATATGATCTGGCCCTGTTGCCTCTCTGACCAGCCATACTTCCTACCACTCATCCTGCCCTCCAGTCAAGCTTCACTGCTCTCTTTTCTGTTTTTCAAACCTGCCAGGTACACTTCCATCACGGGCGCCACAGGGGCTTTGCATATGCTGTTCCCTCTGCTCAGAACGCTCTTCTTTCAGATATCTGGATGACTTGCTCTTTCATCTGCTTGAAGCCTTCATTCCCATATCACCTTTTCAGGGAGGCCTTCCCTGACCGGCATGCCTATAATTACACCCCACCTCCCCTGGAGCACCCGGTAACCCCCTTCTCTGCTTTAACTTCCCTAAAGCATTTATCAGTTTATAATACAGCACTCACCATCACTCACCATATAACATGCTCTGCTCACTTTATAACATTCTCTCCCCCACGATATGTTTATTTTTGTCTTTTTGTTTATGTGGTTGGGTTTGCCTGCTCTTCTCTGAGTTACTCAGGGCTGTCTCTCTGCTGCCTAGAATAGTCCTTGGCACACAGAAGGAGCTCAGTAAATATTTGTGAGATGGATGAAAATATGGGGCTTTTCTTAAGTGTTGGAAGTGATATGGGGGGTCCAGGGACCCTCGGGCCCAACACTCCTCTGAGGCGATTAAGCGCGAGCACGGAATGTTGACACAACGCTTCCCTTCTGGGGAGCCCCCGTTTGTCTCTCTCTGTCACCACCCATGTTCCCCACACCAGGTTGCAACCACATGGTGCCTGCACACAGTGGATGGGCCATCAGGGTTTGTCCCATGGAGGAGGGAGACCAGGCTGGGGTCACCATCCTCACTTCCCAGATGCGGAAGCTGGGCTTCCCAGAGGGAGGGACCCTGCCTGTGTCCCAAAGCTGATTCCTGTGGGAACAGCTCTGACTGAAAACCCAGTCAGCTGAAGGAGCCCATTGGTCTCGAGTGACTTTCAATCCAGGGCAGTCTGGGGGGAGGACACAGAAGAGATGGGCTTCAGACCACCCGCAAGAAGTTTGTAATTCAGTGGGGAAGTAAGGCAGAGAAGGCAGAACGCCATTGGTTTGCACATCTTCACAGCGGATGGTTCCCTGCGGATTACAGAGATGCAGCCTGGGCTACCTCATTCCCAAGAGGGCCACGAGGACAGGAGCAAGTGTGTGTGGGGGGTGGAGATGGGAGGCCCCTCATCTCACCCAAATATGGCCAAAGTCCGGCAGAAATCAGGCATCTGCCCAAGAAGAGGTGGCACAGCCTACTCCAGACCTCAGGGTTATTTATCTTTGTCTGAAATTACACACACTCGAGCATGAGACAAAGAGGTTGACCAGAAAGCTGGTTAATGTCCCATCACTTCTGCCTTCCTCACAGGACTGTCTCCAAGAAACACAATTCTGTCCTAAGAGGAATTCAGCAAAGAAAATGTCTCCATATCATGGTATAAGAATGCCACAGCAAACGGAGTCCTGCCAGGATGTGCAGGGAATGGACGAAAAGAGACGTTCAAATAACACTGAAATGACAGTCCTACAGTAGATGAATTTCCTGGTCATTTTTTCTAGACCAAATGGCTACCTAACCTTTCTGGATCAGGCGCCCTCTTCTTTGCTCCACATGTGCACACGGGAAAGGAGGCTGGGGGGAAGCTCCTGTCTGGGAACCCCAAGGCCCGCCCCCCGCGTGTTCACTCTGTGTGGAGCTCCAAGCTGAAGCCCGGCCCCGAAGCCGGGAGCGCGGGGAGGGGCCGTGGAGCCAGGCTGCAGGCAGCCGGCTGAGGCCCGCCTGGCAGAATCCCACATGTTATCTTTGTTGCTCCTGGTCCTCAGGGAAAATGTAGGCCAAACTCGGCTGAAGCCTCTCCCCTCGGGGACCCTGAGAAACTTTGCCCTCTTTTCCTGATGAGGTCCCAGGACCTCAGTTTAATGCTAAATAAATCACATTATGAAGCTGGATTCCATGGAGTTTGGCAGTTGCCACTGAGCTCCGCTTCCTGGGAGTGGAGGCCCCCCGGGCAGTGCCCTTAGGTCAGACTTTTCCCCTAGACTTGATTTGGTATTTAGTGGGCGAGGGGTTGTGGACCAAGGCCTTGTCTTTGTTCTAGAGGTTTCTGAAAGGAAAGAAATTGGCCTAGCAGAGTGGACAGAACTCTGGCCTGGTTTGGAAGCTGGAAGCCCCTGAGTTTTTTATGTCCATGGACGAGTCACCTCCCGAGGTCCCCACCTGAGAAATAAGGGCTTTGGACTCTCAGGGGGTTGTTGGGATAATTTTTTTTTTAAAGATTGGCACCTGAGCTAACAACTGTTGCCAATCGTTTTTTGTTTCTTTCTGCCTTATCTCCCCAAATCCCCCCAGTACATAGTTGTATATATTAGTTGCAGGTCCTACTAGTCGTGGCATGTGGGACGCCGCCTCAATGTGGCCTGACGAGCGGTGCCATGTCCACGCCCAGGATCCAAACCGGCGAAACCCTGGGCCGCCGCAGCAGAGCACGCGAACTTAAACACTCGACCACGGGGCCGGCCTTGGGATAATTTATTTAAAATTCAAAGCCTCTTTTTCTGCTCCTTCCTCCTCCCCACTACCCCCACCCTGCATTCAGGCTGAGCCCCTCGTCACTCGAGAGCCCAGGGAAAGAAGACACAGCAAAGAGCAGAGAGAAATCTGCTAGGTTTGATTTTCAAAAAAAGCTGGGTGCTCGCCTCTAAACGGACTCAAGAGAGTTGTGACCAGCTGTGTTCTAGATGCCGTGACCTACATCATGCATCTCTATCAGCTCCTGAGATTAAACCCCACAAAACCACTCGAAATCCTAGTTGCAGCAGCTCCCAGCTACACCGTCTTGGGGCCAGCAGCTAAGGTCTTTGTGCCTCGGGGTCCTGAGTTATAAGATGAGGAGTGACAACGTGGCCGACCTTGTGGGATCGAGGTGAGGATCAGACGAACGAAGTTGTGGCGTGTGCAGAAGCGCACCTGGCCCAGAGGACATCACCATCATTTTTAGCATTATTGTATCATTGAAGTCAGCGGTCTTTAAACTTCTTTTTAACAGCAGAAACTTTTCTTCAGGCAAAATTGGACACAGACGCCCAGTGCGTGAAGCTGGAATGAAGCAGAGCTATCTGGATTAACGTAGGGAGAGCGACAGGCCTGCCTTATCCGTTCAGAATAAGTCCCCTCCACGCCCCATAACAGTCCCTGAGGGGGCTTCCAGGAAACCTGTTTAAAAATCTCTTTGGTGGATACAAATCAAGAAATGTCATAAGCTCTTAATAATTTCCATTTATCTGATACAGGCCTATCTCATCCATCCCATGTGGATCAGACTGAGGCCACGTCTGAAAGGGGCATTGTTGCTGATGAGTTTCTGGGGAAATGAACTCTGAGACGGAGCTCAGACGCAGGAGGTTTGGCGGGGGTGCCCTCGGGGTCCACACCTGTGTGAGGGGTGGGGCGAAGGCGGCTTCAGAGAGGGGGAAGTCGGGCTGGGACGCAATCCCAGCAGAGGCCTCAGCCCAGCCCAGAGGCAGTGCTGGAGGTGGGATGACCCATCAGAGCTGTCCGGAGGGGGGCAAGTGGGCCGAGCGTTTATACCCTGGGGTGTTTTGTTAGTGCATACAGATTGTGCTGGACGGTGGGGAGACCAGGCATGGAGCTCTCTTAGGTGAAGACAATCTCTAAGAAGGGTGGACAGCTGAGGGCTGCCTGCTGGAGGCACTCCCAGCGCCTGGGAACAAGTCCTTGATCCTGAAGGGGCTCTGGGCAGCTCACCCCCGCAGCCTGGCTGAGCCCCGGTGACAGTGATGGATCACACAGACCCAGCCCTTACTCCCACAGAGCTCATTGTCAGGATGGGGAGATGGGGGTTCACACCAAGCAAATTAGTTCACATATAATCGTAAGGGCGATGAGCGCTATGAAGGACAAGAGGATGCTGTGAGAGAGAATAGCAAGGAAGCCTTCTGAGGGGAGGTGACATTTAAGCAGAGACCTTAGACAGCTCTATTCTAAGGCCCTGAAAGGCTTGGGACAGCCCCCATAGGCTCAAGGTGGTAGGGGGACAGCAGGGCCAAGCCCTGGGCAGGAGGGGCAGGAAGTCGAATGATTCCATGAGTACTGGGAACAGGGCCGACTTCTCCAGTAGCCGAGGCAGGCACATGCCCAGGGCCCACCATACTTTGAGAGGCTCATGAAAATGTTTTAATTGTAAGTTTTTTAATCAAAAGAAAAATATAAATACAGTAGCGCTTATATAATAATAATTATATAATTTGGCCCAAGGTTATCTTAATACCAATAAAATATAATTTTAATATTTTTTGAGGGATAAAGGGGTCTACAAAGTGATAATGTGGCCCAGAACGGGAGCCAGTGGCAGGCACCGAGCAGGATGGTAAGTAATGCCCCAGCTGGTTAGATGCTGGTGGTACCCTGCACTGTGTCACCTCAGGCCCCCCGACCTGACTGCAGCTGTAGCAAACAGATCCTGCCCTTGTGATCTTCCCACACAGGCCCTGTCTCTCAGTTTTGTGCCACAGAACATTCTAGAAAGCTGAGGGAGCTTGCTCAGCCTGCAAGCAGAGGTGACCTCGAAGCACAGAGGTTATCACCCGGGAGGAGCCCTCACTCAAGAGGGATGGGAGTCACTGGGCACACGTCCCCTTTGAGGGACAATTCTGCAGTACGTTCCACACAGTGGCTTGGAGGTCCCCAGCAGGACTGAGTCTGCATTGCTCACAGCAGCTACCAGAGTCACACGGTCCGTCTTAGCTTCCCTCCTTCCTTACTCCCTCTCACTCCGGCTTCCTGGACCGCCTCCTAGATGATTCACCTGCTCCCAGGTCCCAAGGTCTTAAATCAGGGCTCGGATTTGGGGGAACTCAAACCAAGACACCCCTTCGCAGTTGGGTATGGCCGGGGGCACAGGAAATGCAGGATGTGGCACCTCTCCTGAGCTTTTGGAGCTGGGTGGGGAGGAAACAGAGACTCGCCTGAGAGGGAAAGTGACCAGCTTGGTGCAAGGGTCAGCGCTTCAAACGTGGACGTGCCACTTGGCCCCGTTCACTCAGTCCATCCTCCCGCCATTCATCTATCCACACTCCTGGGTTGGTCCCAGCGACGTGCTGGGCGCTGGGGCCTCCTACAGGGGCTGCACAGAGGCCTCGGCCCACCCAGGGGTGGACACACAGCCCTGTGGCCAGCGGGAGCCTCTGTGCTGTTGAGAGGAGCCCTTCACGCCTTTGGGGGAGGGGTGGCAGGGAAGCCCCGGGGACACCCCTGTCCCTGCTCAGTGTGCGGTCTCGGGTCCTGCAGTGGGCCGAGCAGAAATTCTGGCCTGGAAGTCTTTCTCCTTTCAAACAGCCTCACGCTGCTCTGGAGAGTTCGCCATGGGGCCCATGGTGCTAGAAAACATTCCTGTATGTAAATCCCGTAAACAGTTGATTTGCCTGGTGCCCTCTGCCAGGTGGCTGTGGTCCTTCCAGACCTCACACCTCCAAGATGCATATTTTTCCAGAAAAACAAACAAGTGGATGCAGAGCGAAACCCTGCCCATTCTCCCCCGGGGGGGCGGGCCTGGCCAGCTGGTCCAGGATGCTCTTCAGGCTGGGGGAGGGCAGAGGTGGATGGGGGGGACCTTCCAGTCACCACGCCAGGGATATTTCTGAATTTCTCAGGTCTAACATGCCATTAACCGGAACACCCAGCACTGCTTTAATAACAGCATTCTAGGAAAAGAAAGAAAGGTGCCTTTATTCAACATGTGCATGAATTAAGACGCACCCACATTTCTACAAAAACTCCAGGTCTCAAATTTTGGGAGGATTGCCCCCATGTCACAGATGCGGAAATGGGGGATCACAAATGTTCAGTCATGCGCCCTAGTCACTCGGCCATGGAGCACAGGGCCGTTTGGACCCGAATCAGCGAAACTGACTGCCAGCCCTTACCCCTCGCCTCACCAGTAACAGGCGGGGCTGATGGAGAAGCAGGATGGACCCGGCATGACTCGAGGATGGGCGCCTCAGAAACACAGGGGCCTTAGATAAATGTTCACAAAGCGACTAACGGGCCAGGCCTTGAAGACTGGGCAGTGGAGACCTGGTAGAGAGTGGTGTGAGGGGCAGACGGGCAGAGGCCACAAAGTGTAGGAGGAGGGGAGGCATCGAAGGGCGGAATGTTCCAGAAGGAGTGAGAATAAAATGGAAGCAAGAAGGGAATGGGACACATGCCTCATGGGACCCCTTGAAATACCACCCCCAGAAGAGTGCCAGAGGGGTCTCCCGCAGAGCTCCGACCTCCCCACCCGCTGTGTCGCTGGGACACGGTGCACACCCCCCAACCAGGCTCGGTCTCCCCACTTGTGGGCCAGATGATCTGCAGGGGCCTTGACCGTCTCGCCGGGTCCTCACAGCTCGCTCAGGTCATGATTCGATCACTACTGGTACCTTCTTTTACCCTCAAGTGTTCCGGTTTAGACCAGAAATCATATGGCCAAATCACGCCTCACAAGGTGTTCAGCCCATCCGACTGAGGACGGGGCAAGCAGGTTAAGGCTGAAGTCTGGAAGGGCTGACCTTTCTAGAAGGCCGCACCCTTACTTCCAGTCTCTCATCAACACACACAGACACACAAAAACACAGACACCCCCCCCCAAAGATATACACTCACATACACACACCCCACACAGACACACACGCTCATATATATACTCACACACAGACACACACACACAGGCATACACACCACACAGACACATTCTCTCTCTCATACACACAAACACACACACACACCCCCCCCTTACTCAGCCAACCCAAGAGACAAATGAAAACAGAACTTAGCACAGTGCAGTTCCCTCACGGGGCACTCACCCGGGACACTGTTTCAGGGCCTCGGACCTGCAGGGTTTGGTCCCTTCCAGGACATATTTTCCTTTAATAGCCAGATGACCCTCTGAAAGGGGCCATATGCTTTCCAGTTTTAGGCCCTATAATAAGTTTTCTTCTTCACTGTTTACAAAGACTCTCTTTCCAGCCAACCGTTATGAGAAATGCCTCTTTCATAGAATTTTTGTCCTGAGTGGAATTTATCAGAAAGTCACTTTAGTGGGTGAACTTGGGAGCAGCCGCAGCCCAGGAGACTGCGCTGACCCCTTGACCATCACGTGGGGAAGCCGGCCACAGCCAAGGGAGCCCGCCCCAGGGACGCCCAAAGGCAGGCGGCCTCGGGATGCGCGCTGGGAGGCAGCTCGGCTTCAAAGCCTCCATCTGTGTCTCGGGCCAAGGTGGGAGGAAGGTTTTGTCCAGCTTGGTGGCCGAGAACAAAACCCCTGGGGCCACGGGTGACCTGAGCAGGCGGCCCAGGCCTGCGAGGGCCCACCTAGGCCCGCGGGAGACCCGTGAGAGCCGCGGGCCTGGGCCTGGCCTCCAGCCACTCCTGGGCCCCGAGAGTAAATCAGAGCCGTCAGCGTGGTAGCAGCTTGATTAAAGTTCAGAGGTTTAATAGATCATTTGAAAAAAACCCCAAATGACGCCCGCCCCCGGCCCAGCCACCTGGCCGGCGGCCCCGGTGCCCGGCTCGCGGCGGACAGCACCGAGGCCGGCCGGGCCGGGGTTCCTGCCTATTCCCGGAGGAGCCGGCTGCCGAGCGAGCCCCACATTCTCAGCTGCATTTAATCTGCCTTGAGACAGGCTGGCGAGGCGAAAATGCAAGGGGCAGGGCACTCCGGCGAGACGGAGAGGTTGGACAGTTGGCCGGCTTTGTTCGCCTGGTGACCTGGAGCGGGGCCAGCCTCGGAGGGCTCCCTTGGCAGCCGAAGTCTGTTCCAATTAATCGTGTTTAACCATTCTAATCACACTTTAGCACATTAATCCTATTTTCAATCCAAAACACATCTGAACCAGCGGCATGTGGGCCTTTTCATGGGAACCGCAGATCAGATGTAACGGACAGACACGGGCCCCGCGTCTGCTGTGGACTTTCACTGAACTTAAACTTAATAAAATACGGGACCGGCTTGTGGTTGGATTTACTGCACGATGCTGATGCTTTCCCATATAAATAGATCCCTTAAGTGGCTTAAAAACCTGTCAGAGGGCGCAGTGAAAATTTGATTATAAGGGAAGCAGCGCTGGGCTCCCCCTCCTCCTCCTCACCCTGACAGGGTGGGTCTGATGGGTGGGGGGGCTGCCCAGCTCCCCGGACCTCTGGTGGCGCCTGCCAGAGGGGCCGGCGATGCGCCCGGAGGCTCGGGAGCCTGGTGCAGGGCGGCCTTGTAAAGGGGTTTATGGAGGCGTCATCTTGAAAACTTGATAAACCTCAAGCACCTCATCTCCGACGTTCCTGTCGAGTTTCTGGAGCGGTTTGCCGAGGACTCGTTTGCAGTGGGCCTGCAGGCAGAGGGGCCATCAGAGCCGCCCTTCGATGCCTCCCCGCGAAGGGCCAGGAGGAGGCAGGAGCAGGTCCACGGAGCTGCCAGCAGTCAGCGACACCCAGTCTAACGCCCGGGGTTTATCAGCGGGAGATGCTTCTCAAAGAGGAAAGGCGCTTCCTGAGGTCAGAACTGTGAGGTGGGGACGGTCCAGGGTTAGCGCCCGGCCCCCTGACGCCCCGGTTCCCTCCAGCCTGGCCAGCACCCTTTCTTCTCCATTGAGTGGCCCCTGAAACACACAGCAGAGCTGAGTTCATGCAGCCTGCAACCCTATTCCTTGTTTCATCGACTCCTGGTCTAGGAGCCATTTCATTCTGGAATAATATCTGATTGACTTTCATCCTAAGCCCAGTTAGCAGTACGGAAGCTGCCAGATTGCCACAGTCACGGGAAGAAATAATTTGCATCTGAGTGAAAACACAGCTGCATCGATATTCTTGCACTGCACCTGTGAATCATGTTGGGCACGCTGGCCTGGGATGCAGGGGTCCTGTGTTCAAATCCCGCCTCTGCCACTTCCCCGCCGTGTTCGCTTTAGTGAGCTACTTAACTCCCAAGTCTCAGTTTCTTCATCCATAAAGTGGGGATGCCGAGAATAATGACTGCGTGAAATTTTTTCGAGTGTGAGGATTAAGTCAAATGATTAGCATAGCACCTGGCATATAGGGAGCGCTATAAAAATGTCAGCTACCACTCCCCCACTCTCAAAAACTCAAGAACAAAAGTGTTTAGGTTTCCTCATCTATTAAATAGAACACTGATTCCTGGCACACAGACTTGGTGAGCAGATTAAATATGGTGACTTGCATACATGCTCAGGGAATGTCAGCTCAATCAGAAGGACATTATCTTTAGTACTTTATATTAAGACGGGTGTATTATAAAGTGGTTTAAAGAGAACTTTTAAATTTTTAAAAAGAAAGAGGGGAAGCAATTAGGTCAAATATCCAGGCTAATATAGTTAATTGTATTTGAGTATAAAATTTGGCACTGGGTTTCTGGAAAAAGGCAAAAAGGGAAATAAAAAGAACTAAGTCATCCTCACTATTCATTTATTCGGTTAATCAATTCAGCAAGCACTCATTTAAGGCACACTATGCGCCAGAAACTGCTTTTGGCAAGGATGAGAGGAAAGATTATTGATTCCTCAGGTCTAGCTTTCTCCAAGAACTCAACTCTAAGCTGAATTTACCCTGCTGGCTCTTCCCGAAGATCCAGTCTCGGAGAACGATTCTGCAGGGGTGTAGCAACAGTCCTATGAGCAGCATCTTGAATGGACCTTGATCATCCTGGAAAGCTTCAACCAGAAGTCAGTCAAGGTCTTCTTGCACAGGAATTGCTTTAAAATCAATTTCCAGACATGCAACTTCTGCCTCCTTTCTGTCTGAAACAGTACAGGTTGCAGGGTTGTGACGGAAGGAAATGTACGCAGAGAAGCGATTCAATGCCCAAGTCATAATCTGGTCCTGGAGTGGGAGTTACCAATTCACGCTAAATGAAATACACAATGGTTCATAACATGGTAGGAGACATGCAAAAACGATGCTGCAAAGGACTTGGATAGGAACCAGGATTAGGGTCTCATGTTTGGCTTTCTAAGTAAACACGTCTAGCTTTTTATTTTACAAGTAACAATCTGGAAAGATGCATTAGGGAATCTAAATGCAAAATAGAAATGAGTTTATCCAGGTAAGTAAGGTTTTATTAAACAATTTAATTCATTCCAGTTCCTTTGGAAGAAACTGTGGGTTATGGTTAATGTATTGAGCCAGACAGAAAGTGCATTCATGAAGGCACCTGCATTTAATATACAACTGTCAGAAAACTGCTCACCAGCCCTTTCCCGGAGAGGAACAAGCTGAAGCAGATTTTATTTTGGTAAATGCAACAACAGGAATGGCCAATGAATATTCAAGGCAAGGAAAATCTCAGACCAGGACGTTAGCAGCTGAGAACAAGAACAGGATTTTGGAGCGCCAAGACCTCTCACAATTCTAGTCACTTTCGAACGTGCTGTACAGGAAAGAGATTTTTCAGATGTGATGGCAGTCGGTGTGGGGGGAAGGTTTGGGGGGGGGGAGAAGGAAAACAGAAAAAAACGCCAACGGGAATTAAAACACAGGTCCCTGCAGATACCGTTAAAAAAAATAAATCAACTTATGAAATAAGTCTGTAACAGCCATGTTCAAACCAGGAAATTCTCAGAACAAGTATAATCATTTTATGAGCATGTAGAAAAATCCTCTGTTCCTATAACGTTCTTTATTGGGAAAGCTAGACGGGACCACGTGGGCGTTTTTGCTCTCGGCTTGGTATCCCTGGCACTTGCATTTCAGAATAGGTATTTCCAAAGTCCTTTGGCAAAAGGAAAACCACTGCTCTTTGTATTAAGGGGTTTACCAGGCATCTGGTAAGACGTCGTGACATTATCTGTGATGACAAGTACATTCAGAGGCTCAGCTATGCAGCAACTTCGACACGTTTGACGCTGTGCTGGGCTCAGAGTTGTCCCCGCCACCGCCTCCTGAGGGCTCCTCCCATGTTTTCTGATGGTCCCTGAGCTGCTCCTCAACCTGGTCCTATCTTTAAATGCCACCTTCCATCATGGCTTTTAACCCAGGTTATGCCGGCCACAGATCAGTCTCTCTGTACACATGGGCTGGAAGGAGCTGCTTAAAGGTTACTCTGGAGAACGCAAAGCGGTGCAGCCACTGAGAAAACAGTCTGGCAGCTCCTCAAAAATTCAACATGCAGGGGGCCGGCCCCGTGGCTCAGTGGTCGGGGTTCTGCACGCTCTGCTTCAGCAGCCCGGGTTCCCAGGTTTGGAGCCTGAGTGTGGACCTGCTCCACTCATCAATCATGCTGGGGAGGCATCCTGCATGCAAAGGGGAGGAAGACTGGCATGGATGTTGGCTCAGGGCTCATCTTCCTCAAGCAAAAAAAGGAGGAAAAATAGCTCGGCGAATTTTCCTCACAAAAAAATTTAAACACAGAATTACCATATGATCCAGCAATTCCATCCCTGGGTATATTTCCAAGAGGATGGAAAGCAGGGACTCGAACAGACTTTGTACATCTGCATTCACAGCGGCATTATTCACAACAGCCAAAAGGTGGAAACAACCCATGTGTCCAGCGAGATGAATAGATAAACAAAAGATGGTCTATACATACAATGGAATATTATTCAGCCTTAAAAAAGGAAGAAAATTCTGCAACATGCTACAACACGGATGAACCTTAAGGACATGATGCTAAGTGAAATAAGCCAGTCGCAAAAAGACAAATACCGCATGATTCCACTTACGTGAGGTCCCTAGTGTGGTCACACTCCTGGAGACAGAAAGTAGAATGGGGGTTGTCAGGGGCTGGGGCATTAGTGTTTGATGGAGACAGAGTTTGAGCTTTATAAGATGAGAAGAGCTCTAGAGACGAATGGGTGATGGTTGCACAGCAGTGTAAATGTGCTTAGGGCCACTGCACCGCACACTTCAGAATGGTTAAAGTGGCAAATTGTATGTGTTGTATATTTGACCCCACACACAGAGGAAGAGAATGAAAAGTGAACTGTTTCTGAGAAAACGTCCTGTTTCTCAACAGTCTCCATGGAAGTCCTGGGGGGCGAGTCGAGAGGGACGGCACATCGAGTGGTCAGAGCTCGGGGCCATGTGAACAGACGAGGAGGACGGCAGTGAGACTGGAGCCGGGACCTCAGAGCCGGCTCCCGGGAGCCAGGCCGAGGCGGGCGCACAGGACGGAGAGTCGCTTCAGGAAGTGAAGCCAGGCCCTGGGGTGGAGACAATAGCAGTTGACACTCATATGGCACTTGGTAGTACAAAAAGCAATTGTTTTGATTTCTTTATTGCCTGGGAACTATCCTATAGGGTAATCGTAATTTACCCCCATTTTCCCAGGGAGAGAGCCAGTGAGGGCTTGTGTGCAGTGACCGAGCCCCAGGGAGGGAGAGAAGAATGGAAGGGTGCCGGGAGACCCTGATTAGGGGAAGTTCCTCCTTGATGCCTCTGTCTCCAGGAGGAGAACCAAAGAACCCCCATCTCCTCCCAACCTCCTCCTCCTCCAGGAAGCCTTCTCAGAGTGCATACTGCCCAAATGGCCTGCATCCCTCAGGAGGGTGGGGTGAGGTTGTCAGCAGTTCCCGGGACTTCCACGGCCACCACGGAGGGGCACAGCTTGTTGCCCAAGAGGATCTGCCGGGTCCTGCCTCCTCTAGCAGCTGCCAGCCCCCAAGAGCAGGGAGCAGGCGTTCCTTGGGTTGTCTGCTGCGTGGAGCACAGTGCTGGGAACACAAGGAGGGCCCATAGGTGCTTGTAAATCGGGGACAACTGCTGGGGTGACTGGAGCAGATTGCAATGGCGACCCTCCAACCCAGTGTGCAGGCGGAAGCTGTGACCTGCTCCAGGGGGACTCGCTCGGAGGCAGCACTGCCGAGTGTAATGCAGCCACCAGCCTTCCACGGGCTCAGGGTACAGACGATGCTCGGATTGTTTCGAATAAAAGAGAGCCCTCCATGCCCGGCCCCGTCACAGGTACCCCGGTGTAGTCCTCATGGCCCTGCGCTGAAGGGCCTATTTCCCATTGTCCAGAGGAGCACGTGGAGGTCAAGGTCAAGGCCAACCGAGGGCAGCTGGGGCTGGGGCCAGGCCTGCCTGCTTCAAGGCTCTTCCTGCCAGACGTCACTGGTGTGCGGCTAGAGCCAGCTCGGGGCACAGGGCCAGAGGTGACTGCAGAGTCCGGGGGCCACAGGAGGAGCCAGGAGGAGGCTGATGGGAACTCTTTCTGGAATCCCCTCCCAGGGTCAGATGGGGATGGTTGGCAGGTCCTGCAGGGGCCTCGAGTTACAACCAATGGAAAACTGTTCACAGAGTCGGAGATGTGCCCCCAACAAGACGAGTGACTTTGCTTTAAGGTAACCAAGTCTGTCCCCCTCGTTTGTAAAGATGGGCTTAATAGCGACTATCTCCTTCCTCTGGGAGGATGGAAAAAAATGATATATGAAAACGCCACATGAGCTTTAAGATGCCACAGATGCCACAGGGCTTAACGCACAGTAGATGCTCAGCAAACGTTTGCTGAATGACTATTAAACAGCCAGGCAACTGTACAGCAGTGGCTGTCGGGGGCCCAGATCTGTGGTCCGACCGCTTCACAAGATTGCTCCCTCATGTGTATGTGGACTTCATAAGCACTTCACTGACTTACCTCCCAGGAGCCTGGGAGGTGTGAGGGAAGATGGCTTTTCCTTGCAAGGGAGGAAACTGAGGCCCTGCAAGTGGCCTGACTTGTGCAAGGTCTCAGGACTGGCGGGGGGAGCAGCTGCTTATGTGACTCTGGAGACAGTGCTCTGTGCACCCCTCCACGTTAGAGAGAGGAGAGCTCCCGCTGCCCCGGCTGCAGGGTCACGGGCCACAGAGGTCACATGGCGAGAATGAAAGAAGGGAGGAGTCACACTACCTCCCCCTCCAGCCACCACGGGCCCCCTGCCCTGAGCTGCCAATCCTCAGAAGACACCCACACGCTGGCCATCGGGAAGCCGGGAGCCTGAGGGGCATGGTGGATATGAAAGCAATGTGCTGTCTTCCTGCTGAATCTGAGGGGTGACTCGGATCTCGAGGACTGGAGAGCTTGTTCTGCAGAAGCAAGAAAACACCTTCAGGGAGGCCGCAATCCCAGGATGGCCGGCCCCCTGCAGAGCGCCTTATCGGGAGGGACCCCTTTGTTTCTCTGAAGCTCCTGCCGAGCCCCTCAGCTCTCCAGAGCCCCTGCTGTCTGCTCTTGGGGAGATGGATTTGAGTGAACCCAGGCTCCCGCCTGCTCATTTTGGCCAATTCGAATAAACCTTTCTCCATCTCCATGCACCGCTGTCTCCATGATTGGCGTCCTGGGCATCGGCCACACAGACCTGAGATTAAGAGGTTCAGTATCAACCTCCCTACTCCCTGAGTCCTTGGGCTTTGCTGCTGTTCTGTCTGCCTCCAGAAGGCCCAGCCCAGCACCTGGCATACAGGTATTCAAGACACGCTCAGCAAATGAATGAATGAATGAATGAATGAACCAACGACCATCTGAGCAGACAGTCCCACATTTGAGTTGTCTTTTATGTGGAGAGGGAGACATGGACACACACTCTCCACTCAGCATCCTGCTCCGTGCAGAGGAGCCTTGGGCTGGCTGGCAGGGGCCTCGGGAGGTCTGGCCAGGCCGGAGCAACAGCGGCAGTGCTGAGCTACAGAGGTGGAGGGGCTGACGGAGAGAGAAGGCCAACCCACTGAGGGACGAGAGGAGGTCTGAGGGGGCCGGATGGGGGACTGCCTTTGATGGTGACAGCACAGCCAGCTTCAAGGGTGCTGACCTGGGCGGGCACACAGGGGCCCACACTCAGAAGGGCCCTGCACTTCGTTTAATGCTCTGCTGCGGCCATGTTGAAATTCTCGATGATCTTCAACAAGGCCCCTTGTTTTCCTTTTGCACCAAGTCCTGCAAAGTATGGAGCTGTTCCCAGATGAGAAGACAGGTAGGCGATGGGATCTTCCATCTTCTTCTTCAACACACTTCTGGAAGGTGCATGTGTCAAGCCTGTCTCCCCAAGTGGACACTCGCTCCTCTTTGGAGGGAGGTCATGTCCAAGTTTCTTGGAAGTCCCTTGGGGCAGGACCATGATTAAGACAAAGTAAGTCAGGCCCTCAACTCAGACAGCAAAAAATTCAGTAATCAACATAAACAATATTCTAACATGGTATTTTAAAATCAAAATTAATGCCAAAACTCTGTGATGAGCAAAACATCAACATTTAATATTTAATAAGATCAGTAACACGGCCATGCCCTGCCATACTGGAGCCAAGGCAAAAGGAAAAACATGCGCCCCAAATACATGTTTTTACGTATTTTTCAATGGTTAATTTTTTTCCCAGAATACTAAAAGTAGTTGAAAAAATTATTGAAAAATTGAAAAGTAGGTGTAATAAAACTCACAAGATTATTTTGTTTAAATATTTTATTAATATTCCAAGCAGAAATTGTTATAATTTTACTTTCCTGCCTTTAATAGAAGCAAGGTCATCAATAATATTTTCAAAAATCTAATTCTTTGCTGATCTCATTTTCAATAGAGAGAATTGCCATGCTTGGCAATTTCTCTTAACCGAGTGGCAACTTTGAAGAATTTTTAATTAACTTGGGTTTACTAATCCTGCTTTTATTTAAAATTTTGATATTTTGTTCATCATGAATTTTTTGCATTAATTTTGATTTTTAAAATGTATTAAAATATTATTTCTCGGGAGTTTATTGTTGAAGGGGTGCAGAACTATTGTTGGGGATGAGGAAAAAGTTCTGGAATGGGATAGTAGTGATGGTTGCACAGCATTGTGAATGTACTTAATGTCAATTGTACACTTAAAAATGGTAAAAAATGGCAACGTTTATATCATGCATGTTTACCATAATAATATATATATATTATTTCTCTTGATTACTGGGCTTTTTGGATCTTCCGTAAATTTTGTGCCTGAGTTCAGGGCCTCACTCGCCTCGCCCCACTCCCAGCCCTAACCAAGATGCACAGGCCCCAGGAGCAAGGCTGAGACACCACGAGGATGCACCACTTACTTTGTTAGAGGTAAAAACAAAGTTCTGAATTTGAGCGCAAGGTGTGTAACACTTTCAGACATGTCGAGAGGAGAAAGGCTGAATTTAATCAATGCCTAAGCTCCGAAGGAAAAAGAGAAAAAAGCAGAAGGTGGGTCCTTATTTCTACAGAGAGGAAACATACAGCTTATGAGGTGGCATGGTTTCCTTCTTCCAACAATCCTGTCCGTTTAATAACGTGTTTACTGAGCCCTTACTATGTGCCAGGAATTGTGCTAACGCTTCACTTGCAGTCTCTCGTTTAACTTTCCCAATGATGCGATGGAGTGAGAGGCTCATACAACCCTCACTTGCAGACAGGTAAACAGAGGCACAGGGAGGTCAAGGTCACAAAGCTATGGGTGGAAGAGTGGGAGTTGGGAGCCAGGTCCCTGCCACGCCTGCTCCTAACCCCTACCCTCCCACCATCTCCCACACCATTCCTGGCTACCACTTAGAAAGTGCCTACCCACTTCCTGATAGAAATATTGTTCTTTTCTTTTCTTTTTGGTGAGGATGATTGGCCCTGAGCCACCGTTTGTGCCAATCTTCATCTATTTTCTACGTAGGTTGCTGCCACAGCATGAGTGGTGTTGGTCTGCACCTGGGATTCAAACCCGTGAAGCTGGGCTGCCAAAGCAGAGCACACCGAACTTAACTGTTTTGTCACCGGGCAGCCCCATGTTCTTTTCATTCTTTCAGTCATTTATGCACTCATTCACCCAATAAACCCACACTGGCTCAGAAGCCAATGTGAGGTGATTTACCCAGGATCTTGACCTCAGAGGACTCAGAGCCCAAAAGGAGGTAAAAGGCAAGAACGCATTTGGCCCTGCTGAAAGGACGGTACCTTAAAGTGGGTGTGGAGGAAGTGTGGTGCAAACCCAAATGAGGAGAAGTCATGTATTGCTGGGGCCATCAGGAAGGTCTTCCGGGAGGTGGCGGCCTTGCTGCCGTCTGGAAGCTGGAGCAGGCTCACGATGTCCAAGCTCCATGAGGACATTTTGCCTGCAGGAGAAGAGGACGCTGTGGGATATCGGCAGGGGCAGCGGATTGGGAGTTCTGGACCCTGATTCAGGTCTCTTCTCTGCCTCTAACCTCCTGAGATCTTGGGCGATGCACCTACAGTCCTGTGGGGCCTCGGCTTTCTCATCTGAAAAAGAGAGCAGGCTGCCTCCCTGGTCCTGACTTTCGGTTCAGGACGAGAGAGGAGAAAATATACATCAAATGCCCAACAGAGGTGTCAGAGAGTAAAGTATTTTAATCTGGAGATGAAAAGAATAGCAATTAATTATAAAAAGGTATGCAACATCGCCTGGTGAGGGGGCATGAGTATGTTTGAGCGGTAAGGATGCAAGCTGGTGGCTATGTTCTATTCTCCCCACCCCCCCGGGTTCAGTGTAGCTTAAATATTTGTCCAATATTTATTTTGAATAAATTCCTTTAACATATTAGTGGATCCTCTTAATCATAAAAATAACAAACGGAGTGGCTGCATAATCCAGAGGTCCTTGAATATTCGGAGAGCCTCATCCTTCTCCCCTCCTGCTTTGACAAGCTGGAGAGGGCAGCGTGTTCTTCATCACAAACCTTGAGCACTTTTCTCAGCAGCAGCAAATGGGCTGTGGCCGCGCCTCGCACTCGCTTGCCAGGCATGCCGACTTGGACAACGTGTCTGAGAAGAGTCTAGGAATTCTTGTCGCAGCAGACAGGGGCAATCTTGCCTAACAGGTGGGTTATGTAAGAGGAGGCAAGAATTGAGGGGGCAGGAAGTGGTCAGGGCTGCCCCACCGGCCTCAGGGAGAGCTGGACCAGTACTGCAGATAAGGCGGAACTCCGGGTCTCAAGCACATCTCTGGCCTTGCAGAATTGGATGTCTTGCTGTTCCTTCTCTACTCCACCACCTTAGGATGCCTCAGCTCCCCGCCAGCTCTGCTCCTCCAGCTCCTGGACCTACTTACCTACAGAGGAGTCTGAAAAGTTCACACGCAAACCCTCTACCACTGGTGATGTGGTTGGCCAATCACCAGCCAGCAGCTTCCTAGGTGCCCGCCCCTGGTCCAGTCAGCTAGGGTTGGGATGGAAACATTGGACGATGCTCTGCCTATGTGGATGAGAGGCCCGCCCCTGGTCCAGTCAGCTAGGGTTGGGATGGAAACATTGGACGATGCTCTGCCTATGAGGGTGAGGGGCCCGCCCCTGGTCCAGTCAGCTAAGACTGGGGTGGACACATTGGGGGTTGCCATGAAGAGGACTGGGAGTGGGCAGGCACCCCTCAACAACTGGAAGAAGCAGTTTCCAGTAGTTTCTCTTCCTGGAGATTTAGAATTAGTGAGAGGAAAGTCAGGAAAGACTGTGCTTTACTTTCTGTAAATAATAATAATAACGAGGACAGGGAGAGAAAGTTGCTATCACACTGACTGAACTCTCGATTAGTACCAGGTGATCCGTCGTCCATGCCTCATCTTGTTTGATTTACGAAACTGCCGACTCACCCATTTACTCCTCCAAATCCTCTGTTTATCCTTCCCCCTGCTGGGGAGGCTGACCTCCATGGGCCACACGGACCGGGCCCCCTGGGTTCCTGCGGGGCTCAGCCCATGGGAGGCAATGGTGGGAGGCAGGAGGGCGGGAGGAGAGAGACGGGGCTCCACCCTGAATAGCTGCCTTGGCCCTGGACCGGCTACTCCTCTCTCTAGGTGGCTGACTCCAGAGGACTTTCTCCTTCTGGATTCCAGAACTGTCTCCCCGCTCCCCACTGCCCCTATTTCTTAGGGCTTGTGGTAGTTACATCTGGCTGCAGGCCCCCCCGCGCCTTTATAAATAGGCCCTTTGTATATAAACACTTCTTGAATAAGCCTAGAATTATCTTATTTCAAAACTGCCACCTGTTCCCTGCTGGGACCTAATTGATCCTCCATCCCCATGAGGTGGATCCCACTCTGTCCCCCTTTGCACAGATTAGGAAGTCAACGTTAGAAAGGCAAGGAATTTGCCCAGTGGCACATGGCATAAATGACAGTGACATTCCAAACGCTGGTCTGTCTGATGCCAAAACCATGCTCTTTGTCACTAACTTTGGCTCTGCCAAATTGGGGCTCACACCCAGGCCTCTGTGGGCAGCCCAGGTGCAACCCGAAACAGGCGACACCCCCATGAGATGGCTGGAAATGTCTGAGCAAAGACTGAGAAGTACAAACCAAGTTCCAGAAGGAGCATTAGCCCTTCTGAGCCTCGGGAGGGAACCTCCATGGGATGAAGATCCTGGAAAGGAACTTCATATAAATAACAGACAGAAGAACAAAGGAAGAGGGCAGGGAGCAAGCCAAGAAAAGAAAGGAAAGGAAAAGGGAAGCAGGGAAAAAATACAGCTTTGGCTGCAGACACTAAAGAATGTACCAGGAGACCGATGAAGGCGGAGCCGAAATCCTGTTGAAGGATGGTCAGACAAGTTAAGACTGGACTTTGCTCGGATTATCTTGGAGAGGAAAGAAGAGGATAAGGGTCATGGGGGTGCTCTGGGATTACCTCTGAGATGCTGCTATTGACAGTGGGGGAAATGGAGGATTTGGGGCCCTGTGGAATTGTCCCGGAGGTGGGGGCAGCAAAGCGCTGCATGAAAGGATGGACCTAGAGCGCATCGCTGGGGGCTGCCTTGAGTGAACAGACTGAGGACACGGGAGTAGCTGCTCTCAGTCCCAGTCGGTGGGAAAAGGGCTGACAGGTGGGCTCTGACCACTGAGCTGTGGGGCCCAGGGAGTGCAGAGGGCAAGACGGATGGTCCTCCACGTGCAACCCAGGCAGCAGACGGCCCCTGAAGTGCTCCAGCTGTCTAGGGTGGCTGCAGGGGATCATGTGGGCAGCGAGGGTTGGGGGGGAGAGGGGAATGATGCCAAGACTCAGAATTTGGGGGAAAAGAAGGAGAAATTCTAATTGCTTAGAGGCAGGAAAGAAAAGAAAGTAGGGAAAAGAAAAAAAATGACAATGAAAACAAGCCATTTTTCAACCCTTAGAGTTATTACGGGTTGAGTTGTGTCCTCATAAAAGATATGTTGGAGTCTTAACCCCTGGTACCTCAGAATGCGACCTTATTTGGAAATAGGGTTTTTTAAAAAATTGAGATATAGTTGACATATAACATTGTGTTAGTTTTAGGTATACAATATAATGATTTGATGTATGCGTATATTGTGAAATGATCACCACAATAAATCTAGTTAACGTTTATCACCACACATAGTTATGATGTTTTTTCTTGTGATGAGAACTTTTAATGTTTACTCTCCTAGCGACTTTCAAATATATAATACAGTATTGTTAACTACAGTCACCGTATGGTTAACTGCATTATACCTCCAGGACTTACTTATCTTCTCACTGGAAGTTTGTACCTTTTGACCACTTTCACTCAATTCCCCCACCTCCCACCCTCATCTCTGCTAACCACAAATCTGTTCTCTTTATCTATGAATTTGCTTGTGTCTTTTAGGTTCCACATATAAATGAGATCACACAATATTTTTCTTTCTCTGTCTTATTTCACTTAGCATAATGTCCTCAAGGTCCATCCATGTTGTTGCAAATGGCAGGACTTCCTCCTTTTTTGTGGCTGAATAATATTCCATCTGTGTATAGACCACATTTTCTTTATCCATTCATCCTTCAATGGACACTTGGTTGATTCTGCGTCTTGGCTGTTGTGTGGAGATGGAGTCTTTACAGAGGATATCGAGTTTAGATGAGGTCATTAGCATGCACCATAATCCAGTATGACTGTGTCCTTATAAAAAGGGGAACTTTGGATGCAGAGACGCACACAGAGGGAAGACGGTGTGAAGATACACAGGGAGGAGACCACGTGAAGAGGCAGGACTGGAGTGACATCTGCAAGCCAAGGACACTGCAGATCGCCAGCAGCACCAACAGCTAGGAGGAGGCAAGGTAGGATTCCCCTACAGGTTTCAGAGTCTCGGTGGCCCTGCCAGCACCTTCATCTCAGACTTCCGGCCTCCGGAACTGTGACAGAATAAATCTCTTTCATTTTAAGCTGCTCATTTTGTGGCACTTTGTTATGGCCACCCTAGAACACTAACATAGCAGTGATGGGAAGGCAGAGTAAATGCCCAGCGTGGCCAGCCAGTGGGCCCTGGGAGTAAGGTGGCCATGAGGGGGTCTCGAGCTTTGGAAGAAAAGCACCAGGAAATATTCCAACAGCATCATTCTCTGTTTGCTGCAGTTCCCTAAGCTCCTCACACTGTTCCCTCTGCCAGAATGTGCTCCCCCCAACATTACCATGGGAGAAATCCTCCCCGTCCATTAAGACAGAGCCCCAAGCTTTCTCCTCTGTGGACGTTTCCTCCTTCCAGCCTCTCTGAGCCTTAATCAGAAGTTCTTGATCTGGCCCCTCACTGCCCAGCACAGGATGGATGCTACTTCTGCAAAGTGTCATCTCTGTCCGGCTCACCGGACAGCTGGATGCCCATTTGCCGGCCTTCCTCTCTGAGCCGACTTCATCTCCCGCTCTCTCCCAGCATCTGACACAGTGCCGGGCACACAGGAGGACCCTGATCGCCTTGGCTGGATGGAGTTTGGTTCTTCATCTGTCACTCCCGTAACATCAGGAGCAGAAAGCCCAGACAATGACGTTTTTATACTTCTCAAAACCGCTTTAAGCGTCTCGTTAAGTAATCACTTGCTTAATATTGCCGGGAAATGGTCTCTAAATGCCAGAGCGGGAGAAAGCATTTTTCAGAGTACAGGAAATGATACAGTTTTTGCTCAAGCCTCCAGCTCACTTCTAAATGGAGAAACAGAATATTCCCAAATCCACACACAAAAAAATTGATAGATAATACAGATGTTCCTTGCTTTACAAAATAGGTTGTCCCGGCAATATTGGGTGTAAATCAAATTTCTTAAAATCAAATTACATTGAAAATGCACCATGGGAATGTGCTTTTAAAAGGAATCCTGCAATGAATTCTTTTGTAAATCAAAGAGACACTCATTCATTTGGTCATTCAGTCATTTTTTTATCCCAGCAATTCTCAGCCCTGGCTGAACATTGGAATCATCTGGGGAGCTTTTAAAAAATATACCATACTGAGGCCCCACCCCTAGAGATTTCCTTTTAATTGGTCTGGGGTGGGGCTGAGGCCTCAGTATTTTTAAAAACTCCCTGAAGATTCTGATGTGCAGTGAGGTTCGAGAACCACTGGTGCATTCAATAAACATTTATTAAGAACTCTCTAAGTCAGACCTGGACTAAGTGACTACTAATAAGACACAGCTTGTTTCCTCCCAGGAGCTTAGAGACTAGCGGCCAATACAGATATATTAGCAGACAATTTCCCTTGTCATGAGAAGTCTGGGACGAACATACTGGCCTTTGTCCATTTTATACGTTTGGGTTTTTCATACAACTGATTGGGCTTTTTGTTATCATCTGACACACAGTTAAAAAACGTGTTCACAACTGCTTATCTGATACACTGTGACACAAGGTTTCTTTTGGTTAGTATTTCTTCTCCCTGTGTATCTTTTTATCTTTACTTTCAGTATTTCGGTGGCATCATATTTTAGATATGTCTCTTAAACGTCGTAGGATTAGGGTTTAAAAAATTCACTCTGAGGAGTCTCAGTCTTTTAATAGACAAGTTTGATCCCTTTATGTTTGCTGTGTGTGCTTGGGCTGACTTCTGCCATCTGGCTCTGTGTTTCTACTTATTACGGCTTTCCACAGCTTCTCTCTTGTCTCTTTTTCTGCTTCACCACATGAAATCAAGTCTTCATTAGTTTCTTGGCCCCTTTTAATTATTTAGGAATTATTCTTTTATAATTTTATAATTCTTTTATAATTTTAGTGTTTGACCTTGCGTGTTTCAACTTGATTGCTTAATTTCTATGTTAAAAAATGTTTATATCACCCTCCAGGACAATGCAATGATTTTAGAATGTTTTAACTCTGATCTTCTCCCTTCCACTTTTCATCTACTTTTTGTCAAGTATTTTAGTTTCTTCTTGTGTTTAAAATTACTCCAAACCATGATTTTTTCATTTTATACTAACAATGTTTGTGTAGATTTAGCAACATATTTACTAATTTCATTTCTTACCATTGCTTCTTGAATCCCACTCCTTTTTATTGGATTTAATATTTTTCTTTGTGAGGTAGCTTCTTTATTGACGTCCACAATCTCTTATGTGCATTCCTGATATTCAGAAAGCTTTGATAATCAAAAATAATTTAAAACTTTTTCTATAGAAATATTAATGTATTTGGCTGGAAGAGGCAGCTGCCCCAGACTGTACTGCATTGTGATATGTTTCCAAAATGTGAAAAATTCTAGGCTGCCTTCCATGCCAGCTCAGTCTGCTGTGCTGTGAAAGCGTAATTCCACACCTGTGTGAACATAAATGGGCCTCCTGCCCGTGTCCTGCAGCCTGAGAGGGTGACGCATCGTGGCCCAGCTTTCCGGATCCTTCTGTTCAGAGCCGGTCCCTCCATCTTCCATGCATTCTACGTCTACCTTTGTAACAGAACTTCGCGTCAATCAAGCCCCGTGATTATAACAGTTCACCCAAGCCCCCCTGCCACGTGCTTGTCCCACCTCCCTGGCAGCCTCTGTGGACAGACGCACAGACTTTCTTAAACCGCCTTTATACTGCATTTCAAGCAACGTCGGATTATGCATCCAAGACTGAGGTCTGGCTAGGTCTTGAGAAGACTTAGGGGTGGGAATCCTCTTCATCCATAGTTCCTTTGTGTATCATCAATTGAAAAACAAACAAAACGCTAGATGGTATGTATAGTCTACTTCCGGATGTACGAGAAAGCAGATGTCCGTGCGTGTACATGTGTGTGAGCGTAAGGAGACACAAGAAACTGGTAATAGCATTCACTTCCGGGGTGGAAAGGAGACTTAATTCTGCTGATTGTTCTTGCATGGCTTACCTTTTTTCTAGCACGTGCACCCATTATTTTAGACTTGAAAAACCAACGGATGTGAAACAAACAGAGACATCCACAAAATCTCTCTTTGCTCTTTCTTGTACTCACCATTCCTTTCTGTCATTAAAAAAAAAGCAATTCTCAGCCACGTCTTCTGTGAAGGAGGCTATGAATGATGTGGTCTGGGTTTTCCCGATTCCTTTTAAAAGGAATTTGGTGTGAACCCAAAAGGTTTTAAACGCCCTTTGAAGAGATGATCTTTTTGGTGTTCCAGCCTTTAGGCTGTGAGCCCCACACCCCAGGAAGCTCTGGCTCTGCAAAACAATCTCCTGGGGAGATGACACACTTGGGTCAATGATTCTGGCCCTGCCCGAAGGTGGCAGCCACTCTTTGGTGTTGTGCCAGCAGAGGGAGGGTGGCTGGCCTTCCAGGGACACAGAAGGCACTCAGCAACCCAGAGCATGAAACAATGGGTGGGGTTGAGGGCTGCCACAGGCTCCTGTAGTGCTGCACCTGAGGGCAGGGAGCGCCAGGTGACTCAGGAAAAGGTGAGGCACCAGGAAGAGCGTCACTGTGCATCCAGCACAGAGAGCGCACAGCCTGCATCTTGCAGGCAGGGCTGAGTTACCGTCAGCTCTGCTCTGCAGAAAGAGCTGTTGGAGGCAGCAGCGTGCAGGAGGCAGTGCCGTGGGCCAAATCTCTGCAAGACCGCGGTTAACACTCAGCGGGGCTGCCCCGAAAATTCAATGAGAACACGTGCGTCAAATATTGGTGCCCTTTCCGTTGTATCCTTTGATGGATTTCCTCTCTTCCTTATCTCTCACGCTCGGGTGGGCAGCCCCCCTCCCTCTCCTCCATCTAATGGATTTCGCCACCCTCCCATCTTCTCCCAGTCCTTCCCTTCTCACAAAGTCTTTCATTTAAGACAGGTGATGGGGTGTGGGGTGAGGAGGCATCAGAGAAGCGTAGCAGCGGCTTTTATGTGTGTGATGGAAGCATAGATCACCTCAGAGCTGACGCTCCTTCTGCTTCTTTTCTTCTTTCTGTAAGTTTTACAGCTTTCTTAGTCCTCAAGAAACACAATGCATGAATATATTTTCAGTGTCAAAAGTTAAAAATTGCAGATAAAGGCCTTCTAGACCCTTCCCATCCTAGTCTCCTCCTTGGAAGTGATCAAGGAAATGAGCTTGATGAGTCTAATCTTGCTGACCTTTTGCTATATATTAGACACTTCAATAAGAGCCCACAGAATTACATAGCATTCTTTTATATTTGTGTGTGTGTGAGTGTGTGTGTTTAGTATTTTGCTTGTGTTTCATAAAATGACTGTACTTTGTGAAGTATTCTACAACTTGCCTTTTCACTGACCGTTTTGTCTTGAGTGTATTTCCACACCAGCCTTAGAGATGGGCCTCATCTTTTCAGTTGTCACTGGGCACACGTAACCATTGGTAATGTAACAGGGTTCCACTGGCACACGCTGTTCTTGCCCATCCAATAAATACTTTGCTAAAAGAACCTGATTGTGTTGGTGTCTTAGTCAGGCTGCCATAAGAAAATGCCACAGACTGGGTGGCTTAAGCATCAGAAATGTGTTTTCTCCTCGTTCTGGGGGCTGGAAGTCCAAGTCAAGGTGCCAGCAAGTTTGGTTTCTGGTGAGAGCTCCCATCCTGGTTTGTAGATGGCTGACTTCTCTCTCTGGTCCATACAACCACTTCTTTGTGTGCCCATGGTGGAGGGGAGCAAGGGGGAAAGAGTGTTGGGGAGGGGAGAGAGAGAGAGAGGGAACAAGGGAGGCAGACAGAGAGAGATCTCGCTTCCTCTTCCTTAAGGCCTCCATCCTGTTGGATTAGGACCCCATGCTATGGCCTCATCTAAGTGCAATTACCTCTTAAAACTTTTTTCCAAAGCCTTGGGGGTTAGGGTTTCAACATACGAATTTAGAGGGGACACAATTCAGTCCGTAGCTTTTGGGGTGGTGAGTGGATGCCCCTGGAAAGTATTCCTCTTTGCATCTCACACCCCTCCCTGTTCCACTGCCTGTTCTCCAACAAGTGCTCAGTAAATGGTTTGTGAGGTTTATTATTTATTTAGCAAAAGTTGCCACCAAATAACCACTAAACAAAAAAGTGGAACAGAGACACAAATAATAAATAAGGAGAAAACAAAGAAACATATCATAAAAAACTACATAATTCAATCGGTAGACCAAAACACACAAGACAAGAAACAAAGAAAATGCAGGAGAACTGGAAAATGAGTGATAAAATGACAGCATTAAGCCCTCATACATCAATAATCACCCTGAGCGTAAATGGATTGAATTCTCCAATAGAAAGACACAGAGTGGTGAGATGGATTAAAGAATAAGACCCAAAAATATGCTGCCTCCAGGAAACACATCTCAGCTCCAATGATAAAAACAGGCTCAGAGTGAAGGGGTGGAAGACGATACTCCAAGCTAATGGCAAACAAAAGAAAGCAGGTGTTGCTATACTTATATCAGACAAAGTAGATTTCAAGATAAGACAGGTAAAGAGAAACAAAGAGGGACAGTACGTAATGATCAAAGGGACACTCCACCAAGAAGACATAACACTTATAATATCTATGCGTCCAACACAGGAGCACCAAAGTTCATAAGACAACTATTAACAAACCCAAAAGAAGATATTAATAATAACACAATAATACTAAGGAACCTCAAAACTCCATTCACATCAATGGGTAGATCATCCAGACAGAAAATCAACAAGGAAACAGTGGAATTAAATGAAAAGTTAGACCAGTTGGACTTAGTAGACATATATAGAACACCCTATCCAAAAACAGCAGAATGCACATTCTTCTTAAGTGTGCATGGAACATTCTCAAGGATAGACCATATGTTGGGAAACAAGGCAAATCTCAATAAATTTAAGAAAATTGAAATAGTAACAAGCATCTTTTCCAATTACAATGCTGTAAAGCTAGAAATTAATTACAAGAAAAAAGCTGAGAAAGGGACAAAGATGTGGAGACTCAACAACATGCTATTGAACAAGCAATGGATCACTGAAGAAATTAAAGGAGAAATCAAAAAATATCTAGAGACAAATGAAAGTGATAATATACCATATCAACTCATATGGGATGCAGCAGAAGCTGTATTACCAGGGAAATTCATTACACTACAGGCACACCTTACCAAACAAGAAAAATCCCAATAAGAAATCTCAAACTACACCTAACTGAATTAGAAAAAGAACAAACAAAGCCCAAAGTCAGCAGAAGGAGAGAAATAATAAAAGTCAGAGGAGAAATAAATGCTATTGAAACAAAAAAAGCAATAGAAAGGATCAATGAAACAAAGAGCTGGTTCTTTGAGAAGATAAATAAAATTGACAAACCCCTAGCCAGACTAACAAAGAAAAAAAGAGAGAAAGCTCAGATAAACAAAATCAGAAATGAAAGAGGAGAAATAACAACAGACACCACAGAAATGCAATGGATTATAAGAGAATACTACGAAAAACTATATGCCAACAAAATGGATAATCTAGAGGAAATGGATAAATTCTTAGACTCTTACAACCTCCTAAAGCTGAATCAAGAGAAAACAGACAATCTGAACAGACTAATCATAAGGAAAGAGATTGAAACAGTAATCAAAAGCATCCCAAAGAACAAAACCCCAGACCCAGACGGCTTCCCTAGGGAATTCTACCAAACTTTCAGAGAGGATTTAATACCTATCCTTCTCATGCTATTCCAAAAAAATTAGGGAAGATGGAACACTTCCTAACATATTCTACAAGGCAAACCTCACTCTGATAGCAAAGCCTGACAAGGACAGCACAAAACAGGAGAACTACAGGCCAATATCGCTGATGAACATAGAGGCAAAAATCCTCAACAAAATATTAGCAACCTGAACTCAGCAATACATCAAAAGGATCATACATCATGATCAAGTGGGATTCATACCAGGGACACCGGGAAGGTTCAACATCCGCGAATCAATGAGTGTGATACACCACATCAACAAACTGAGGAATAAAAACCACATGATCATCTCAATAGATGCAAAGAAAGCATTTGACAAGATCCAAGAGCCATTTATGATAAAAACTCTTAACAACATGGGGATAGAAGGAAATTACCTCAACATAATAAAGGCCATATGTGACAAATCCACAGCCAACATCATACTCAATGGGCAAAAACTGAAAACCATCCCCCTGAGAACAGGAACAAGACAAGGATGCCCACTCTCACCACTCTTATTCAACATAGTACTGGAGGTTTTGGCCAGAGCAATTAGGCAAGAGAAAGGAATAAAAGGAATCCAAATAGGGAGCGAAGAAGTGAAACTCTCTCTGCTTGCAGACAACATGATCTTATATACAGAAAACCCTATGGAATCCATCGGAAAACTAATAGAAATAATTAACGACTATAGTAAAGTTGCAGGGTACAAAATCAACTTACAAAAATCAGTTGCTTTTCTGTACTCTAACAACGAACTTGCAGAAAGAGAACTCAAGAATACAATTCCATATACAATTGCAACTAAAAGAATAAAGTACCTAGGAATAAATTTAACCAAGGAGGTGAAGGACTTATACAATGAAAACTGTAAGACATCACTAAGAGAAATTGATAATGACACGAAGAGGTGGAAAGAGATTCCGTGCTCAGGGATTGGAAGAATAAACACAGTTAAAATGTCCATACTACCCAAAGCAATCTACAGATTCAATGCAATCCCAATCAGAATCCTAATGACATTCCTCAGGGAAATAGAGCAAAGAATCCTAAAATTCATATGGGGCAACCTAAGACCCTGAATTGCTAAGGCAATCCTGAGAAAAAAGAACAAAGCTGGAGGTATCACAACCCCTGACTTCAAAATGTACTACAAAGCCATAGTGATCAAAACAGCATGGTGCTGGTACAAAACAGGCACACAGATCAATGGAACAGAACTGAAAGCCCAGAAATAAAACCACACATCTACGGATAGCTAATCTTCGACAAAGGTGACAAGAACATACAATGGAGAAAAGACAGTCTCTTCAATATATGGTGTTGGGAAAACTGGACAGCCTCATGCAAAAGAATGAAAGTAGACCATTATCTCAAGCCATACACAAGGATAAACTCAAAATGGATCAAAGACTTGAAGATAAGCCCTGAAACCATAAAACTCCTGGAAGATAATATAGGTAGTCCACTCTTTGACACTGAACTTAAAAGGATCTTTTCAAATACCATGTCTTCTCAGACAAGGGAAACAAAAGAAAGAAAAAGTAAACAAGTAGGAGTTCATCAGACTAAAGAGCTTCTGCAAGGCAAAAGAAACTAGGATCAAAACAAACAGACAATCCACCAACTGGGAGAAAATATTTGCAAATCATATATCCAAAAAGGGGTTAATCTCCATAATATATAAGGAACTCACACAACTGTACAATAAAAAAACAAACAGCCCGATCAAAAAATGGGCAGAGGATATGGACAAACATTTTTCCAAAGAAGATACACAGATGGCCAATAAACACATGAAAAGGTGTTCAACATCACTAATCATCAGGGAAATGCAAATCAAAACTACACTAAGGTACCACCTCATGCCTGTTCAAATGGCTATGATCACAAAGACTGAAAATAACAAATGCTGGAGAGGGTGTGGAGAAAAGGGAGCCCTCATACACTGCTGGTGGGAATGCAAACTGGTGCAGCCACTATGGAAAACAGTACAGAGATTCCTCAAAAAACTAAAACTAGAACTACCATATGACCCAGCCATCCCACTACTGGGTATCTACCCAAGCAACTTGAAATCAACAACCCAAAGTAACATATGCACCCATATGTTCTTTGCAGCACTATTCACAACAGCCAAGACGTGGAAGCAACCCAGGTGCCCATGACTGATGATTGGATAAAGAAGAAGTGGTATATATATACAATGGAATACTACTCAGCCAGAAAGAAAGACAAAATTGTCCCATTTGCAACAACATGGAAGGACCTGGAGGGAATTATACTAGTCGAAACAAGCTAGAAACAAGCTGTGAAAGACAAACATCAGATGATTTCAGTCATATGTGGAATATGAACAAACACATGAACAAAGAAAACAGTTCAGTGGTTACCAGGGGAAGAAGAGTCGGGGGTGGGCACAGGGGGTGAAGGGGAGCACGTATGTGGTGATGGCTAAGAAATAATGTGCAACTGAAATCTCACATTGGTGTAAACTATTTTGAACTAAAAAAAAAAGTTGCCACCAATGAGCAGGGTGGCCTTGGGCAAGTGATCTGTCAAATGGAATCAATGCTTGCTTAAGTGCACTGAGCACTCACTACCTGTCAGGCACTGTTCTAGCACTTTCTGTGTGTCATCTCAGGTACCCCTCCCAGCCCTAGGAGGTAGGTACAACAATTAGCCGTTTTCAAGGTCAGGAAACCGATGTGTTGGAGAGGCGAGCCGTTGGCCCTGGGTCATGCAGCAGACCTAGAGAGCAGAGAGCCAGGATGCAGCTACGGGCACAGTGCTCCTGAGCCCCTGCTCCTGCCGGTGCTACCTGCTGAGTCGGGAGGCCCGGAGCACCGAACGAGGAGATGCATGAAAAGGCTCAGTGCATGTTGACTGCTAATAAGTTGTAGCTATTATTACTGCCTGGCCTTTCGCCTCCTCTGTCTCATCGTATCATCCTTATCCCGGCCCGGCTGAGAGTCCTCACTCGGCTCACACAGGCGGGTCTCACAGGCAGGCAGCCCCACCCTTTGGGTTTGAAGTTTCCATCTCTGCCATCTACTTGCTGTGTGACCTTAAACCTCTCTGTGCCATAGTTTCCTCTTCTTTCCGATAAAAATAACGATGCCTAATTCATAGGACGACAGGGAGGGTTAAATAAGATAAAATACATGTTGATTAAAGAATATTTTCCCTTTGCAAAGGACGTAGAAAAGTTTGGTCCAGGTGGCAAGAAACTGGAAGACTCTTGTCCTTCTGTGGTGAGATTTTCTCACCCAGCCCTATGGGGACCATCCGTGTGCCTGGCCCCATGCTGGCGACTTCGCACACACTGTTGGGAATCTTCACGACAGCCTCGCAGGCCCCGCTTTTACAAAAGCGAGGAAGCTGAAGCGTAGGAAGGCACAGGAACTGTGCCTCGAGTTTTGGGGCATCCAGCTCTGAACCTTCTGTGTTTTATCTTGAAAAGAGAAATTCAGTTTGGATCTGCTGTTTCTCCTCCACTTCCCACTCAAGGCCCCCAGGAGAAGCGGGACAGGGGTGATTCTTGCTCCTTCTCAGATGCGATAGAAAGGAACTTGTGAGTCCCAGCTGCTGCCCACATGACCGTCTTTGCAGAAGCCATATTGGGGTTTGCAGAAATGTGCACTGCCTTTGAGCTGTGGCGAGGGAGGGGGCTTATGAAATGTGGGGGTGTCTGAGAGCAAAGGGGGCGTGCAGGGAAGCAGAGACAAGCAGGATGAGCATCCCTCGCTCCGGAGGGGCTCTGAAAGTCCCCTTGGGCTCCCAGGGCCCCAGTTTTGAAGGCTGCAGAGGACAAGGCACGGCAGGCCTGAGTGACAGGCTGCTCTGGGGAATATGTGGCAGTTTCCATGGACCATTAGGTTTTCTCTACGCCACGCAGGCCAAGGCCATGTTTCAGGTTGGAGGCCTGAGTTTGGCTGCCTCTGCGGCAGGCTGGGGTTGAACCCGGATGGCTCCACCCGACGGCAGACCCCCCTCAGCCCTCTGGGGAGCACAAAGCTTTCGATTGGCACATTTGGGGTTTATCCAGCTCTAACGCTTTCCACTTGTGGGCGGCCTCAAGCAAGTCGCTTCCTCTCTGTAGGCCTGCGTTTCTTGATCTGGCAAATGGGGCGGTTGCTTGGATTCAAGGCGATGGTGGAGGCAAGGTGTCTCGTGTCTGATTCTGAGCCCGACGTGGAGCTGGCGCACCCCGTGAATGGCAGCTCCCCTCCCTACTTTCATTTGCTCTGCAGCGTGGTTTTATATCCCTCCAATGCTCAGGACCCCCAGGGTCAAAGGCCCTGTGCCCAGGCCTCTTCCCCTGGCTGGGACTCTGGAGGGCCTCGGCGGACCCTGGCTTCAGAGCCGCAAACAGCCTTAGGAGATGCGGGTGCGAGGTGGTCACAGAGGAACCGGAGGTACCGACTCGGCTTGGTGTCTCCTGCACTCCCGGGGTCCCGGTTCCTCCAGAAGATGTTGGACCAGATTAAGTGGATTGGAGGGACCTTCACACTCTGAGGCTCTCAGACAACAGAAACTGGATGGCAAAGGAAACATGTCTCCAAACCAACATTCTAAACCAAGGTATTTGCTCTCCAGATTTTCCAAGAAAATCTGACATCAAGGAGAGTCTCCTATGCGTTGGTTTTGTTCATTCGTTCTTTCAAAATACATCCAGAATCCAATCCTTTATTTCCACCCCAACTGCTGCCATCTTGGCTGAGTTCCCACCATCTCTTATCTGGGTTGCTGTAATCGCTCCTAACTCGTCCCTCTGCAGACAGGAATCAGATCCGGTCAGGTCCTTCCTCTGCTCAAAAACTTTCAATGGCTCCCCATTTCCCGTTCCATACTGCAGAATGATCCGTCTGCCAGCATTCCCAGCCTCCTTTACCCGGTCCCAATTGCTCTTTGTTTCATGGCTCTTATGCCTCTGACGTGCTACAATGCACTCATTTGCCATGTTTAGTCTTTGTCTCTGTGAGTAAATGTGCTCTCCGGGAGGGCCGTCTTGCAGGGAGGCTGAAGCTAAAAACACAATGACAGTGCAGGATGTTAAGAGCTGGGAGAGATGGGTACCGAGTGGTGGGAGCTCAGAGGAGGGGGAAAGCCCTGCCTTGGAGTGAAAGGGGCGAGGCTTTACATAGAGCAAACCTTGATGCTCCCACATTTTATAATCACAGGTGAAAAGCATAATGCGTTTAGGTTCAATATAGTTATCACAATTTTTAAAAAACCAGTACTCAATATTCACAATGTTCGGACGGTGTAAATGTTTTCTGCTCTGCCATATGGTACACTGTGATTGAACTTCTTTCCCTTCATTAATTCCTGTATATCAAGTAGCTAAATATTGCCTTTTTAAAAACATATCTTTTTCTCTTTATCCCAGATCTTTTGCTGGAGTTGTGAGCTTTCTCTTGATACATTCAAATACGTTGGGTAATTGGTCAGTTTCCTCATTAACTCCTGGACATTCCCATCCTCTGCCCTGGCTCTGGTTGTTCTCTAGACCTGTTGCTCAGCTGTCAGCCTGGAAATTTCCTTAGTCCTGTGATAAGTGTCCTATTTCATGGGTTCCATGTTGCTATGCACTGATTTGCACCCCCAACCCCACCCCCTGCCAATTCGTAGGTTGAAGCTCTAGCCCCTGTGTGCCTGTATTTGGAGATGGAGTTTTAGGAGGCAATTAAGGTTAAATGAAGTCAGAAAGGGGAGGTTCTAATCTGATAATATTGAAGAAGAGGAAGAGCTCTTTCTTCTTCCATGTGCACGCATCGAGGGAAGGCCATGCGAGGACACAGCAAGAAGGCAGCCATCTGCAGGCCAGGTTGAGAGCTCTCATCAGAACCCAAATTTGCCAGCACCCTTATTTTAGACTTCCAGCCTCCAGAACTGTGAGAAAATAAACTTCTGTTGTTTGAACCCGCCAGTCTGCACTATCTTGTTATGGCAGTCCAAGCAGATTAAGACACGTTTTCCTCTTTCATGGCTTACTCCCTTATTTTGGTGGAGCACATCCTATAGTAGCTTCTTCAGACATAGTTAATGGAAGTAAATTTTTTATACCTTCTGGATCTAAAATCGTTCTTAGTTTCTTCTCACATTCAATTGATACTTTGTCTGAGTATATAATTTTTGACCGGAAATCATTTCCCTTGGAACGTTGAAGGCATTGTTCCATACCTTTTACCCTCCAATGAGTGAGAAATTCGCTGCTACTGTGATTTATGATTCTTTGTATATGACTGCTGCCCTTCCCCACAGCCCAGAAGGGTTTCAGATCCCTCTATTTCTGGATTTCTACAATTTCTTGATGACGTTCCTTGGCAAGGACTTTTTATTTCTACCTCGGTCTAAGTCTTCAGTGGGCCATTTCAATCTGGAAACTCATTTGACTGCATTCTGCAAAACCTGACTGCATTATTTGATAATTTTTCTTTTTCTCTTTTCTCAATTCTCTCATTTTCTGGAAATCCTAATCTTTTGACATTAAACCTCCCGCATTGATCCTCCCATTTCTCTGTCTTTTCTTTTTTCCAGCTCTTTGTCTTTCTGTTACATTTCCTGAACGATTACTTCAATGATATCTTACAACCTTTCACTGAATTTTGATTTGAAGTGGGTTTTAGTTTCTAAGAGCTCTATAAACGACATCCTGTTCTTGGATGCAATACATTCTCTTATCTCTCCAAGGATGTTAATTAGTGTTTTTGAAGTCTCTGTCTCCTACGTGTTTCTCTGTTCTGTTCCCTGGTTTTAGAGCTTTCTGCAAACGTCTGGTGATTCTTGGCTATCTACTCATATTGAAGAGCAAAGCACTACAAAGTCGACTGGAAACTTGGGATGCAGAGGTGGGGATTGTTGACTGGTGGGCCTCCTTAGAATCCCCGCCAGGCTCACGCTTGTGGAAGGTGCTGCCCGCACGCTGGGAGCCTAGAGGGGAAAGGTCAGGGTCCCACGCCAACTCTCACTCAATCCCTTGTTTTCAATATGGCGCCCTCCCTTCCCTTAGCTGTGCATCTCTGGGTTCTGACCCTCCCTGGCTCAGTTTCTTCAGAGATTACCCTTTGCCTTCTGCCAGCATGTGAGGCAAATACCACATAGCAGAGCATGTGGGGAAGAGAAGCTGGGCTTTTAACTGCTCTTTACACGGTTTCTGGACCAATCTTCTTGTTTCAAGACACACCTTGCTCCCAACCCTTTGAAGTACCTGTAGCCTCCAATTCCTGAGTCTTTGGGGGTCTGGTTCCTGAATCAGCTTGATTTTGGACGCCACCCCCACCCCACCCACAGATACTGCTCTGCTGAGTCAGTCACTATCGTCCATGTAATAATTTTTGGTCAATTCTTGTCTTCTGGGCCTACCCCTCCCCCGTCAATTCTCTTGTTTATTGGTGGGTCCACACCTTCATTATTCCTTTGCTGTCACTTCAGAAGGTGTTAGAGGGAGAGAGAGGAAATAAACATGTACACTAATCCTCCAGGTTGATTAAAAGTCAGTTCATAGGTGTCCTTTTTTCTTTAGCTCATGAGTGTTCTTTTCTCTGGACTGCCCACAACCAAACACACTTACACACAAACATCCACAATTCAGTTAAAGGAAGCTTCAAACTTGGCCAACAGAGATGACACACCCATGCGAGTTAGTGAAAATTGGGATCAGCCCCCATGAGCAACACCTGGTGTCTGCATCGTGCGTTAAAGCGTTTGTAACGCATGCATTTAGGAAGCAAGCTTTAATTAATAATAATAATTGCAAGTAATGATAACTACTATTTACATAATAACTACCACGACAACATAACCACACTTGACCCTTAATGAAGCTCTTTTCTGATTTGATGTCTTAGAATTAGTTGGCCCATCATTTGTCTGAGGAATGGAAGGAACACTGTGCTTGGAACCAGCAGGCTTGGGACCCTCTGATCTTGGCTACCTGGGAGCCCACCATCTTGACCAATTGCTTCAACCCCGCAGAGCTGCACTCTCTTTCGGGAGGTGGGGGTCCCCTGGCCTGCGCTGGTTTGATGTTCTAGGTCCCTGCTCCAGCTCCCTGGGGAGAACTGACCAGAACTCAGAATACAGTCATATGTGCTGGGAACCCTGGTTCTTCCCTAGGTCCTGAAGCCTCTGTCCCTGGGGCTGGACACTACTTCCCATGTCCCTATTCTCCCTCTGGACCCCCAGCTTCCTGACCTGGATACAACCTGGACGCAAAGATCCAGCTACTTCTCAGAAGCATGACTCCAAAAGCCTGTGTGAGGAAAGGGGCCTGTGGGCTGCTGTCTTATGAGACTGCAGGAAAGGAAGATTCGGGTGGCGACCTGTCTGACTCCATGCACAGACCTTGGAAAAAATGACTGGGAGTTGTCAGCTTTAGGGAAGAGAAATGGAAGTGACATTTACAAAGCACCTACTCTGTGCTAAGCACACAGTAGGTACTTTAAGCCTCCCCCCAACACAAAGGGGTAGATACTCTACTATGTCCATTTTACAGACCAGCCTCACAGAGGTGGGAGACTCACCTGGGTCTCCATGTGGGGGGAGCCTGGATTCAAACCTAGGAGAGGAAAGCGGGGCAAGCTCCTGGTACGTGGAAGCTGCTGCAAAAGGAAGGAAGGAAGGAAGGAAGGAAGGAGAGGAGTGTCCTGAGAAGGGAGCCCAACTGCGCGCCTAGGGAAAACTGGGGAGGTTCCTGGCAGAGCTCGGGCCCCGGCGCATAGCAGAGGCTGTCTTCCCCACCAAGGAGTAACCACAGCGCCTCCTGCTTGGCCTTGGAGAAAACCCTGAAGAGTCAGGCTTGGAGCGAGGGGCTCTGCCTGGTGATGAGCCAGACCTCAGTGCCCAGGGAGACCCACTGGAGAAGGATGAAGCATGCTCGGCACCCGGGACAGGCCAGCCTTGCCCAGGAACGAAGAAGCAGGGTACCACATTCAGAACACAAAAGGCCACACGGGAGAGCCGGACTCCCTCACATCTGGGCTGCTTTGCGGCTTAAGGATGGTGAACGGTCGAGGTTGAATCCCGGTCAAGGCTGACTTGACTCCCCCTCAGAATATTCGATAGGGTTCGCATATCACTCTTGCTCTCCCTTGAATCGTGACAAAAGGAAAGTATTTATTACCAGGCGGACAGAGCCCTCAGGCGAGAGCCCGTCGTCTCTCTGATTTGCCTTTGAGCCAAGGCTGTGGAATTAAATGCAGTTTTGTTTTTATCTATTTGCGTGGAAGCTTTCCAGAGAAAACAACAATTTTAGTGACCTGCGCACTTTGTATCATGTTAATTAGGTTTGAAAACTCATATATTGTTTTCATAAGGGCTATTACATTTTCTCTAATTAAATTAAGGGAAAAATAAGGATGCACGGCAATAATATTTATTATTAATACCAGACTCCAGAGGCGCCCAGTGAGTTAAATCGGAGGTAAAAACCTTGAAGGCAGCCTGGACTTCAAAACAACGTGGTATATTCCAGGTTTTCAGCAAGTCATTATTCTGAACGTTTTGGAAAAGTAGAAAGTGAAAAATAGACCCATTTGGGGGAAAACAGGCTTCTGGGCCCGGTTCACATTGAGTTTCTGGAACATTTACTACTGTTTCATTACAGTGGTTTCCCCCAAAATTGCAGCAACTTTGCTCCAAGAAGAATGTTTGACTTGAGTTTCACGTGGATTCAAAGGTTGTAACCGGCTGTGATTTTAGTCTAGCCAAAAATGGGTTTCCAGGCCAAGGGGGTCTTGGTTTGAGGAAGTCAAGTCAGGTCGGCCGAGCAGAGGAAGTGTCTGCTGGGAGAAAAAGTGTCACGTTGGAGAGGGAAGGTGGTGGCATAGGAAGAAAACTGGCCAGGGGCTTATTCGACGTGAACACATGTGACACAAACATGCTGCACCCCTGGGTACCATCTTCTGGAAACTGGGCTGAGTTCAGGCCAGATTCTGAGGAGGAGAAGGCAGAGAAAGGAGAGGTGGGTCCATGGAAGGTGGTTCTAGACCCAGTGGCAGAACAGCCTTCCCTGAGCTCATGGCTGGAGTGGACAGTTATAGTTTGGGGCCACCTACCCTTGCATCATTTCCCCTTCCTAATGGTACCCTGATTTCCTTTTGGGGCCCCCCTTGGAATGCAGTCTTGTGGGTATACTGGGCCCTGGTGCTGCAGAAGCGAATGACTTCCAGAGGCCCCTCCATCCCATCCTTTCTCTCCCTGCCCATCCCTGCCGAGGACTGAGCTTGGCCAAGTGGGCTCCCTCTCCTGGGCCCCGGATTTTTGGGTAGGCCCAAGGGTGGAAAAACTATTTGGAATACACTCATCCTCATGGCAGCAACTCGGTGCCATTGCTGTGCAGTCTCTGCTGTCAGCAGCATCCTCAGGGACCGCCTGACCCGTGTGACCTGTGTGTTCCAAGCTGGCTCCCCGGCTTTCCGTGTGGTCCTGGGAGCCCCCACTTGCTTCCCATACACTCCCCCTCCTCTTGGTTAGCCAGGCCCTCTCTTGTTGTTTGTTACCAGAGAGCTCCAACTGTTGCAATGGCTTTTGCCCTGAACCCAGGACAAACGTGTGTGCTGCAGAGTGGCCGGCAGACATCTGGGCACCTCCCAGGGGGAGCCCAGGCCTCCATTTTTCTGATTCGAGGAAGAGCACTGGATTAAGAGTCAGGGGTGTTGCTTTGTCCCCTGGCTTTCCCACTGTGCCCACTGGGAGACTGATAGTGGCTTTCTGTCTGGGCTTCATCTGTAAGGTGAGGCGTTTGGACTATAATAACCATAGCACCTATAATGATCGCCTGCTTTGCAGGGGCCACACTCTGCCAAGTGCCCATGTGCATTAGCTCACTGAATCCTCACAACCACCTTGGAACAAGACTCAGCTAGTCTCCCTGTTTTAGAGATAAGGAAAAAGGCGTTTAGAGGGCAAGGCGCCTAGCCTGAGGTCACCTTACCAAGATGTGGATGTGCTAGGACCTGAACCTGGGTCTGTCTTGGTCCTTAATGGTCTCCAAAGACTCAGGTGACCACCCCTGTTTGCCCAGGACTGAGGAGGTCCCCAGGACACAGGACGCTCAGTACCAGGTCAGTCCAGGCAAACTGGGATGGTTGGTCACCCCGCTCCAGATCCATCCAGCCTGAATGCTCTGTGGTTCTGGAACAGTGTGGAATTCGGGAAGTTGTCCTGGGAGAGCACTGGAAACCAATGAGCGTGTGCTTATGGTTTTCAAACCTCAGAGCAAAAGCAAAACCCAAATAGGGTTTCAGATGCCACCTTCAATTGCCGCCGAACCCCGTTCCCGCTAGGCTACCTCCCCCAGCGGGCAAGAAATCCAGAGCTCCTCCAACAAACTGCTGATTGAGTCAGCTAAGCCCTCAGTCATTTTTGGAGCCATCCTTCATCCTACTTTCCTGTCCCCAGGCCACACTGCAACCAATCGTCACCATTGTCCCTCCACCTAATGCCAGTATTTCCAATTGTAGAGAGCTCAGCGCCTGACAATGTTGCATGTAATTTGAATTTTTAAGAAATTGAATTCTATTTTCCAGCTGGCTCATGCTGTAATAGTCTCCTCGGAGACCCAACTGGCAGAGGTCTTAGATGCTGGTTCCTTCATCTGCCCTCGTCTTCTCCTTCATGTATTGATTTGTTGAATCAGCAGACATCTGTTGAACACCTACTGTGTGCACTCACTGAGCTAAGGACCAGGAGACCAGAGGGAAATGTGCTGACCACTGTCCTTGAGATGCCTCTGCTCAACCAATTCTCACAAAAAACAGCAGTGGTCAGGTCGGTGCAACAGGAACCCGGGGCCTGTAGGATGAAGAGCAGGAGGCTGATCGGGGAATGAAGTACTCCAAAGCAGAAGGCGATGAACCGTTCTGTTGTCTGCTCTCCACATGGCCTTGCTCCTATGATAGCCGATTTCACACCATATCGTCATCATTTCACCCTTTCTATCTCCGCATCCAGGACTCAACACACAGTTGGCGCCAAGTCCATCCTTCAGCTGCAGGAGAGCAGGCCTGCCAGACCAGGAGAAGAACTTTGCTGAAGCAGAGGATCTTTTACATGTGAGGAGCCATCCTCTCTCCATGCTCGAGGATTCCTTTTTCTAAATCCCGATTTCTTCATTTCTTTACCTCGAGTTTTCTAAAATTGGGCCTATCTCTTAAATTGGGTATTGCTGCCAGGCCAATATGATAGGACCAGAAGAATTCAGCCCCTTTTTGGAGCTAGGAAATAAGGCCAGAGTAAGAATATGTCAGAAATGTTAGCAAACATTAGAAAAATATCAGCCGTTCCAAAGATCATTGGTCATTTTCCTTAAAAACAACTAAGAGGAGGCCATGGGGGGAATGCGGAAGACTCCTGGAATAGACGTTAGGAGACAGGGGTCCTAAGGAAAAGTAAAAAGAACTGGAATTAGGGACTGGATTTTCACAGCAAAGCAAATAGGAAGATTAAGCCTGCTGGGGGTTCGTATCCTCATGGAAACTGGATGTGCTAAAAGTCCACGTGTTGGGTTCAAAGACAGTCTTCTGAAGGAGGCTCATATCCACCACCACCCGTCAATCAGCCAGAACTAATCTCACAGTCACACAGACTGGAAAGCCCTGGGTTCCTCAAAGATCCTCTTAACTTTAATTAAAAACCTTTGACGGATTCTCCGATACTAACAAAGCCTGCTCACCCAACGTGCTTTGGGGTTGTCTTTGGGGGTCCCCTGGGCTGGTCAGCTCCTGGCTTTTTAAAGCGATGCTGGTGCAGGTAAGGACAGGGGTGCCCCCAGACTTCGGGCTCCTTCTCGGGCAGGATACAGTCAGGGAGGCCCCCAATAGCTGTTACAAAGTGGGCACTGTCTGCTCGGGACAGAGTGAAAGTTTCTAAGACAGCGGGGCTCCCCTAGATTAGTTGCGTTGGAGAAGGAGTGTTAAGACTCTGGGGAACATTCTGGCATTCAAAGCTAATGCCAGCCTCCAGTGTAAACCAGGGCTGGCGACCTGTCCGTTCACATCAGTACATCTGTGCCGGTTGTGTATGGCTGACGTCCATTCTGGTTGGTCTGTCAGAGCCCATGCCATTCTGGCTGGTAAGCATTTTGAACTTGACTCCCGCTGTGAACCACTCTGGCCACATCGCCCTCTCTGCCCCCGAGCGTGCTGTATGCTCCTGGGACTGGCTGGGCCAGAGGGGATGGAGAGGAATGGTCCTCGCTGATCTCCCTGTCCCCAGGGCCAGTCACACCCTCCTGCCCCAGCTCCGCAACTTCAGGAGCTCCCCCGGACTCAACAGAATGAGGTCCTAACTCCTTCGCCAACCGCTCTTGACCTCTTCTTTCAGCTTTCTTCCTCTGCTTCACTCCGTCAGCCCTCTCTTTCCATGACAAACACGGTCTCCCAGCCCTTCCTCTGTGTCCTGAGACCCTGTTCTTGCGCTGCCCTGGGTCCTGGCAGCCTGCTGAGGTCCTGTCTGCCCATCCCTCAGTGACCTGCCAAAGCCAGCCCCGAGCATCCCAGGCAGGATGCCTCCTTCCTTGCTCTTCTTTTCTTCCTTCTTGCAAAACTCCTTGGTGATCTCCAGAGCCCTCACGAGCTTGCTGCCTCCAAGTGCCTCATGAGCTGCTTCAGGGCCTGGTCTGGGACTGACGGCATCTGTGGCCCCTGCGGTGTGGGGAGGAATGCCCAGCACGTGGTAGATCTAATAAATGGTGGATTGGTTTATTTAGATGCTGAGGGATCTTCTAACTCCAATATCCTAGAATTTAGTGTTTGCTGAGCCCCCAGATCTCAATCCAGAGTATGTGACGAGGGCAGAAGGCAAGGCCCGACTGACTTCCCTCTGGGGTGACTCCACCTGCACACGGGAGATTTCGAGGGCAGCATGAGGAACAGCGGTGCACCCCGGAGTCAAACAGGCGTGGGTGGCAACCATGGCTCCATCGCCTTGTGGGCTGTGTGGCCGTGGGTAAGTCACTCAACCTTTCTGGGCCCCAGCTTCCTTAGCAGTGACATGGAAGTGGTTATACCACACCTTGTTGCTCTGAGGATTTAATGGGATCATATCTGCAAAGTGTCTACTCAGGGGACGGCCTGGAAGATGAGCAATAAATGTTGGCCCCAGAGAGCTGGAGCTCTGGGCCCAATGTGACCCTTTGCGTCTTGATAAATATGGCTGTCAGACATTAACGGTGTATCAGAGTCACCTGGAGGGCTTGTGCGACCACAGATGGCTGGGCCCCCCACTGAGTTTCCCGATTTGGTAGATCTGGGGTGGGGCCTGAGAAATTGCATTTCTAACGAGTTTCCAGTTACTGCTAATGCTGCTGGTCCAAGGGCCACACTTTGAGAACCAGCATCTCAGGGATTCACCAAGAGCATCATTCTGTGTTCAGAACATAAACAAACAGGTGATTCCCTGAGGGTTTCTACAGGAGGCACATTTTAACCAACTAGGACATTGTGTAATGATGCAGACACTCAGAGTTCTCAGCCCCATTCCAACACGCCATTTCTAATTAGCAATGGCTAATTGTCTCACCCATCGTGGCCCATGATTGCTGACATCAGTGCTCTGTGTTTGTCCAAAGATGTGTTAAATCTGGAGGTTTGGTGGTGTTAGCATAACATGCAGGCAGACTAAGTGGACGTGTACCATCTGTCCTTGGAAAAGAATGACTGAGACCTTACTAGCTGTGTGTCACTTAATGTTACATTTAATCCCTCTGAAATATTCTCACAGAGCTGGAGAAGGGATTTGCAGTACATATAATTGACACAGGATTGGTAGCCATCATATATAAAGAACACTTACAAATCAATAGGAAAATGACAGACAATCAGATAGGAAAATAGGCAAGAGATTTGAACAGGTATTTCATGAAGGAGGCACTCAAATGGCCAATAAACATGTGAAAAGAGGTTTTACTTAACTAGTTATCAGGGAAATGCAAAATAAAGCCACAATGTGATCCTACTTCACCCCCACAAGAATGGCCAAAATTTAAGAATGACAATACCAAGTGTTGGTCAGGACGTAGAGCTCAAGAACTCTCATCTACTGCTGGTAGGGGCAGAAATTGGTACCATTTGCTTTGCAAAACTGTGAGGCTGTATCTACTGAAGTTCAATACACACAGGATTTATGTCCCAACATTCCTCTCCTAGTGTTCACTCAACAGAAATGTGTACGTGTGTCCACCAAAGATGCACATAAAAATGTTCATAGCAGCAGGCTTCGTAGTGGCCCCAGTTTGGAAACAATTCAGATGTCCATCAACTGGTGAGTGGATAACGGAATGTGGTTTATCCCCCACACTTTGGATGCCCGGATTTCTTAGGCCACATTGGTTGCCGAGTGCATTCGAGTGAAACTGTGTGTTTCACGTGCCTGGGGTGACTGTGAGTACAGAGGGGGCAACTACAATCCATAGTTCCCAGGCTCCCAGACAAGGGCCTGAGAGGGGCCTTCACATCTATCAGTTCCACAAATAGCTGTATGAGGTTAGTGGTGTTCTCCCCATTTCACACATGAGAAAACTGAGGCTTATAGAGAAGCAATGACCTCCTCAGTCCCCTGGCTATTTACGGGTCTGCATTGCCAACCAGAGCGTGAGCTGCTCTGAGATCAGGTGTCTCTAGGGCCTCTGAAGCCCTGGCATGGTGCCGGGCACTTTGCAGGCCGTTGATAAATATGAGGAGAATGAAAGTGGCAAGAAATCCTTTCTGTGTTGCTAGAGAGCACCCTGACCACGTTGGTAAGGTCGTTGAAAACACATCGTTACTATTGATCACGGCATCAAGACCACTGGCAGCCTTTTCCCGTCCTTTCTATTTCAAGAATCCAGCTGCTCCCGACAGCTCTGAGCAGTGTGTGCTGCGGGGTGGGGAGGGGATGGCAGTCTCTTAAACCCTCAGGCACGGATGGCCATCCTCTTGAGGGAGCACGCACCCAAATGACTACCATCTGCACCACAGTTTGCAAAGCACGTCCGTGTGGGCTGACTCACTTGGTCCTCCCAGACACTCCGGCAGCGGCTGTGCTTTATAGAGGACAGCACAAAGGCTCTGTGCATCTGAAGGATTTGCCCCAGCTCCCCCAGCTCCTGAAGGGCAGAGGTGAGTCACGAACACAGGCAGAAGCCAGGGCACCCCTGCACTGCGTGGGGCTTGCAGACTCCAGCTTCCGGCCCCCCACACGCGCCAGTCCTCTTGTCAGTTACACCCATCGCCTCCCTCCCTCCACCCCATCATATCCACCGTCCCACACAGGCTGTGCTCTTCTCTGGACTCTATCGGCCTGGACTCACTGCCTGATACGATGGAGAGGCTTCCTACACTGTGGAGCCTTGTTTCTGCGCCTGCCTGTGCCGCCTGCCCGCTCGCCCTTGTCTCCTCTGCAAGGCCCAATGCAGTGTCGGCTTAGGGCAGCCATTCAACAGATAGCTGGTGTCTTGGTTGGGTCCCCTGAGACTGACCCTGAGACAAGGGTGTGGGGGTCGCAGCTACAGGGGAGGTGATCCCAGGAAGCATAGCGAAGGCAGCGGGGAAGCGAGAGAGGAGGGGAGGGAAGGAAGCCAACAGCAGATGCATCATGGAGATCATGGAGTAGGAACCTTTGGAGAGTGAAGACCGTGGCTCAGAGTTGCCCCATCTGAGAGGCAAGGAGCTGGGGCCTCTTTCTTCCACCTCCCATCCATCACTGGCTGAGGGCTCTCCAGGGAGCACTGCTTCCCCAGCACTTCCACCTGCTCCACCGTTCGGGCTATGAGAAAGTCCCCAGGTGGGGAGTCCCGGGTGCTTGCAGTAGGATGCAGCTGGAATAGCCTGGAACCGAGAGTTCTGAAGAGATGTGGGTGGGCCATCAGTGTCTGCCACACTTGGTAAATAAACGATTTTAGAAAGTCATCCCTGAATATATTAGATTTTTCTTTTTAGATTTTTTCTTGTGATAAAATATACATAACACACAATTTACTATTTTAAGCGTTCTTAAGTGTACAGTTCAGTGGCATGGGGTGCATTCACATTGCTGTGTAGTCATCACCACCATCCTTCGTCCCAAACAGAAGCTCGGTCCCCATTAAACACTCCCGCCCCACTTCCCGCTCCCCTCCGCATGGTAACTTCCACTCTACTTTCTGTCTCAAAAAACTTGACTCTTCTATGTATCTCATATAAATGGATTCATACAATATTTGCCCTTCTGTGCCTGGCTTGGATGTATTAAATTTGAAAATGCACATGTCATTTGACTGAGAAATCACAATTCAGGGAATCTGCTTTGCAAGAAAACCAAAAGCAGCAGTGCTAAGTGACATATGGCACGGGCTTTTCATAGCAGTGATATGTGTCAAGGTGAGAAACTGGAAATCACCTCCATCAAAGAGAACACAGGTTGAATAAATCACTTCACATCCATATTCTGGGATATTATACAGCTAGTCAACAGAAGGGCAATGCATATGCACCTGTCTGGGGCACTGGCCAAGATACACAAAGTTTAAGCAAAGAAAAAAAAAAGACAAGTCACAAGTAGTGTTATAGAATGGTCTTATTTTTGTCTAAAAAGGAAAAAATAAAAAGAAAGAAAAGCAGAACACTATACACACGCATGGTGCTTGTGTCCTGGCACATTGCAGGAATGAGTGGAAAGTGTGCTAGAATAGACCCGGGGGGGCGGGTCATGAGGAGGAGTTTAACTTTTTCTTTATTTAACTTTTTATAATAATGCCTATCACTGCTGAAATAAAAGTAATAGCAACAGTCAAGAAAAGTATCCTCTACATTCTGACCCAATAATTCTCCTCTTGGCTGTATACATAAGTGAAGTAAGTGTTTATAGCCCTCGAAAGACAGGTACAGAAATGCTCAAAGGAGTGTTATACACATAACCTAAAAATGTAAAAAAACAAATGTCCATTACCAGCGGAATGGAGAAATAATTAGTGGTATAGTCATCCAGTGGAATATTATGCAACAAGGAAAAAGAACAAATCTCTGATGTATGCAACAGTGAAACTCAAGAACCAGTGAAAGAAATCTCTGGTGCTAAAGTCGAGCCAGTCCTTCCCTAGCTTGTCAGGGGAGGGGAGGAGGAGGAAGGTACTGAGTGGTGGTTCTGTGGATGTATGGATAGACACAGTCAGCGCTGGCTGACAGATGTGTGTCTGTTAATGATATATGTCAGATCTCAAGGAATAAGAAAAGCGTATTAACCAAGAAAGAAAAAAAATGCAGAGAGGAAGAAGGAAGGAAGGAAACAAGAGAGGAAACATATCAAATGGGAAAAAGTGACTGAGCAGTCTCCGTTCGTGCCCGTTTCTAGAAGAGGAATAGCAATATGGAAGAGTGAAGGAAACTGGAACATTAACGTGGGTTGATTTAGGGGAAGATGGCCCTCCACCCCAATTCCTCTGCTTTTTCACAGGGAACCTAGTCCAGTGGGGAGCTCCATGCTGGGAGGCGGGGTGCACCAGGCTCTGGGGTTATGCTGAATCCCGGCTCTGCAGTTCCCTGGCTGGTGCTCCCCAGCAAGGCGCACGGTCTCTCTGAGCTCATGAGCCTCTGGGCAGCCCCCTGCCCTCGCAGACCCTCTGCAGGGCCGGCAAGAGATGCCAGATGTCTGCGTCTGTGCCCAGCTCCCGGGAGACATCTGACACGGACTCCCTTCCTCGCTCTTTGTCGAGCGAAGAGTAGAGTGATCTGTTAAGTTTCTGGACAGAGGGCTTTTGACAGGTGAAAGCATTTGAGAAAGAAAATCCTTCTTGGAATAGAATGCATGGTAGAGAATTTCTTTAAAAAAAAAATCAAGCTTCCAACTCAAGCAAGCCTTGGGTGAAATTTAAGCATTTCTCTGATTATGTATCTAATATTGACCAGAAAGGGGAGGGGATGGGAGTAGATAAAAGACACTTCTTACTCAAAACTAGCTCTATCCTTTTTCCATATGCTGTGTTTATGATTATGGGTTTTAGAGCATTTTTCTTCTTGTATTTCATAAAATACCGCATCTATTCACATAATTCACTCCACCCCCCGTTTCCCTGATATTTCGCTACAGAGGAGGGGGGCAGGGAGCGTGTGAGCCTCTCAGGGCTGCTTCACCACCGTCTGGTGAGCCTCTTCACGCTGAGATCTTTCTGAGGCCCAGTGACTCACCAGGAGTTACGCAGAAATCAGGCACCAATCTTAGCCAGTTATTCCAGAATTCCCCTTTTTCTGTGAAATCTCACACTGTTGTGTGAAGGAAAACTGCTAAAAGAGGAGGCATATGCTCCTCCGTGTTGGGGGTCAGGGGAACAGAAAAGCCAGAAAGCAGCAGGAGAGGGGAGATCTGCAGGAGATCACGAGGCGGTGCCTTCTTTAGGGGTGCCTTCCTTTGGGGTCTGTAGGTTGTGGGTTCTGTTTGGGGGTCTCACCAAGGATTCGCTGAAGGCACTATGATTGGAAGCCAGGGGAGGGGGACAGCCTTAAGAAGGATGAGTGTTGTTTGGGCATCTTTGGGGTATTACCGCGTGTCCTGTAGTGCGGGGTCATGGCTAGGAGCTCTCGGGAGGAAGAACCCTGTGGGAAGCTGGGGTGCTCTGCATCAGAGTGGCGGGGGTGGTGTGGGGAAGGTGCTCCCACTTGTGCAGAGCGTTAACTTAGACAAAGGCCCCAAAACACAGCACTCAGAGAGAGTTCCTCTTGGGCCCTCCTCTCCCTTGAGCAGGTAGAGAGGTTCCTTGGGATCGTGGCATCCATTTCCTATAGAAAGGAAAGCTTGGGTGGTCCTCAGGCTTCCGTGGCCTCTTGTATGTGTCTCCATCGCCACATGCACCCTGGGATAATTGCTTTCATGTCTCTCCTGTAGATAGCGAGCATTTGACAGCAAGGAGGGAAGATCTCCATCTCTCTGCCCCTAGGATCTGGCACTAGACAGAGTACGTACCAGGTGCTCAGTAATCGCCACTCAGTGAATGGAAGAGAGAATGAGCGAAGTGATAGGCCAGCACCCGCTGCACCCAAGACCAAACAGCTCTCCTGAGGATGTCAGGCCGGCCGGAGCGAGCAGCTGCAGGTTAGAGGAGGAGGTTTAAGGATGGAGCCCGTTCTTCCACTCTGCGGGTACGCCTCACTGTGCACTGTCTGCCAGCTATCCTCCCGACAGCCCAAGGAGTAGGTGCCATTACCCCCAGCACACAGATGAGAAAACTGAGGCTCAGAGAGTCCAGGAGCCAGGCCCAAGGCCACACACAGCAAGCAGGGATGCAGCCGGGATCTAACCTGGGCCGTCAGTCTGCAAGTCCTGCCTTTCTCACTGTCCCACGCTGCCTCCCTGCAGACAAGGGGCCGAGCCCTTCCTGAGAAATGACTGGTCCCTTCACGCAGGGGGATGGGGGGCTGGCCTGACAATCGTGTCGTATTGTGACATGACCTGCTCCACATGGCTCCTGGAGCTCATCTCACCAGGCCATGGCTGGAATTTCTAGAGAAATTGCCTATGAATATGTTTGTGCCACACATTCTAAACAGAAAGCCCAGGACTGAAGCCTGAGAGAGAACTATCTGACAGAGAGCCCCACTGGAGACCTACGAGTCATTCAACGGACTGGACAATGCTGGTCCAAGGAGGACCACCCCAGGGTCCCCAGGACACAGTGTGGGCCCCTGCAAGACAGATTCTTAGAAGTCAACCGCCCTGTCCCATATTCTTATTAGGGGATGAGAACATGGAAGCCTAGAGAGGGTGACATGGCTGAGGAGGTCAAAGGACGGCTCAGTGGCAGGGCCAGGTCTGTCACTCAGGATGTCTGACACTTGCTCCCCTTACTGGTGCAGCATCCCACTGCTCATCAAACCCCAGGAGCTCCTCTCTCCTCTGGACCGACCTCCCCGTTACATTCTGCTGCTGTGGATGATGGCTGCCCTCGTGGTTCGCTCTGTGTGTGTGATCTCCACCGGGCCCGCTGGAAGTGGGTGGCATTCGCCAGGGCTTTGCAGAGGTCAGAGCTTCCCAGAGGTCACAGGGCAGTGGCTTCCAGGCAGGCCCCCAGACTCACCTTTAGCTCCAGGAAGATTTCCTGTTAAAACGTTTAAGGTCTCCCTCGCTAGGAGCCAGAATGCACCGGTAATATTGGGCCTGTTATTTTTCACAAGGTCAGAAAGCTGTTTGGAAGGTGGACTATGTCTCCATTGGCGCCAGAACATTGCCATCCCTGCACCTTTGTGGTCAAAGCCTTTCCAGAACATTCATTGACCTCAGCTCACAGGAGAAGAGAGGAGACTCATCCACTGACTTTCACCCATGTGCTGCGAAGGTGCCAGGCTCTGGACATGCTCAGCCCTACGAGGTTCTCTGGTCCCCCGGGAGCAGATTATTCCTGGCCTCACAGATGAGGGGACAGTGAGTGGAGACAGTAAGTGACCCCGCTGCATCACCCAGCAGGGCCTGGGCAGAGACAGAGGCTTTGGGCCCCAGCGCTGACCTCCAGCTTTCTCAGCTCGTGGTGTTGACTTCTATCAGACCAGTTCCTCAGTATCGTGGATCCCCTGACCCAAGTAGTCTGGAGACATTCTGTTTTGTTATTAGAGAGAAAAGAGCAGTAGAATCGTCTGCAGGTGGTCCCCTCTGAGTGTAGCAGTGCAGCCCAGGAAGGGGAGGTCTTGGCATTCTTGGGACAGACCAGATGGGCAGCCTGAGGACCCAGCGACGCCCATCTGCTGCTCCGGGCCATGAGGAATCCCCATCACGGAGATGCGTGGGCAGGCGGGCGCTGTCAGGAAGTAGCTTCACCTGCAAATACCACACCTATACACACACGCATTTCCCTGACCTCGTTTAGAGTGGCTCCCCCCATGGGGTGCCATGCTGAGGAGATCTCAGGGCACCCAGGCAGAAAGGGGGTGATTGGGCCAGAGGTGCAGAGATGTGGGAGGGGGTCGTTACGTGGAATTCAATTAAAAAGCACTTACACACTGCCCAGCCCAGGGCTCGGCCCATGGGGGATGACCCACAGGTATGAATTGCTCCCCCTTGGTCCCCAGTGGGAAATGGACCCAGGCATCTGGTCACGTTGAGGGAGATCTGAGAAGCTGGGACTCTGAGTGTGGTGCTGCCCCCGTGAGCCAGCGGTGCCCAGCTGTTTGGGGCACCCTGTCCTATTCCGTGCTAAATCCTCGCGCTGTAAAGAGGCATTGTGTGGAGAGAAGCCCCCAGCTGGAGTTGTTAATGAGCAGGGCCGGGGAGGCAGCCACTTAGGGGATGGAGGCCCTTCTGATAAAGCAAGGAGCGCGTTAAGAGCCCCTCAGTCTGTTGGTGGTCCCGGCCAGCTCCCACCCCCGACCTGCAGAGAACACAGCGGGCACCTTCTCTAATTATCTACCTTCCAGGGGATTCTCCTCTCCATCTGGGGATTTGGGGTGGGGAGGGGAGCAGCCTGTGCTGCTAATTGGTGTCTTCCCAAGAACCCTCCGATTAAGTCTGGGGATTGCACGAAGGAGGTGAGGGTGGAATACCCAAAATAAACACGAGTGCCCTTCTTAAGTGCGTTCTTGCCAGTGAGTTAAACAATCCAGCCCCTGGAGCCTGCTCCTAGAAGATTTAAATACTAATTCAGGGGAGGGGGGTGGGTGGGAAGCGTAGTAGATTTCTAGCGATTCTGACTTCTTCTGACATCTTTTAAAGGCTTCGTTTCTGCATTGTTTGATTCCCTTTGACGATTGTCAAGTTAAGTTTACTGAAAACTGGAGAAGACTTTGTTCCGGGGTGGGGGGAAGAAGGGGGCCCTGGATTAGAAACATGAGCTGGTCCCCAGCCCGTCCATCCACCCCGGCATCGTTTTATTTCTGCCTGTCTGAAAGGCTCCGAGTAATCAATTCCAGAGGCCGGGCTGGGGGAACCTTGGCAATGGGGCCTCCTTCTTGGCTATCGCTTCGGATATTTTATGCAGCTAATAGATTTGTGATGGGGCCCAACATGCGGACACTGAAACCTACAGGGTCCCGTTTGAATCTAGGTTTTGAGGTTTGTCACCCTCCCCCTGAGAGCAGTTCTTTGAGGCCCTCGAGAAGACCATCAAGGTTCAGGTTTCTAAGACAGGAGTTTTGCATGAATTTTTGTGCCTCAAAGGAAGAAAAGGTCTTGAGAACGGGCTGAGGGTCATAGTCTGCATTCATTGAGCATATACTGAGTGCCTCGTGCTGGGTGAACTGCTTGCACTCACTCTCATTCAAATCTGATGACAGATAGCCCGGCGAGGAAGGACCTATTGTCATCCCCATTTCCCAGATGACACAGTCAAAGCTCATGGAAGTCAAGGGCTTGCCCACAGGCAGTAAGGGGCAGGGCGGCACTGCCCTGTGCTCCATCCCTGGGGATGGCTGGTGAGAGGAATCCTCTCCCCATTGGTGCGCCTCCTGAATGTGCTTCGTGCTCATGGTGTCGGCGTCCTCAGGGTCACTGAGCCGTGCTCCAGACACGTGGTCACAATGTTTCCTAAGACACAGAGTTCCAGAATGACAGAGGCATGAGCTGCATCCCCATCACAGCCTCCCCGCCAAGAGGTCAATTTTTGTCCACCTGTTCTCCCCTCGTGATGGGCATCTTATGTCTCCCTGGGGCCGGTGACCGCCTGAGGGCGGCTCTGGCTGAGGGAACCTCTTTCGGAGCTGGGGCCTGAGTCTGGTAGGGTCTCCCAGCCCCTCGGAGGAAGTGGGGCTCTCCCTCCCAGCTCCACGGGCCCGCGGAGACTCATGTCTGTCTCAGTCCTGCAGGAATAAAAAGATAGCTCCCTGGGCCGGCCCCGTGGCCGAGTGGTTAAGTTGGCGCGCTCCACTTTGGTGGCCCAGGGTTTCGCTGGTTCGGATCCCAGGCGTGGACATGGCACCGCTAGTCAGGCCACGTTGAGACGGCGTCCCACATGCCACAACCAGAGGGACCTAAAATATACAACTATGTACTGGGGGGATTTGGGGAGAAAAAACAGGAAAAAAAGAAAAAAGATGGCTCCCCAGCCTCCCCAGCCACCTCTTCTTATTTTGTAATTTTCCTTCAATCCAATAGTAGCAGAAAGCTGAGAAGAAAACAGGCTTTTCTGTGTAACTCACTTGAAAACCATTTTTGAAGTCATCCTAAGTGCATTCTCCCTCCTTGCTGCAGTGGCCGCAGGATGCAGAGAGGGCTGGGGCCCCCTGTGGATGCTCTACGTTGAGGAGATTTGCTCTGGACCTAGCGGCCGAAGCCCAGGCCCTTAGCTCCAGCCCTGCGACTCGCTCTCCGCGACCCTGCACTGGTTCCCTCCCATCTCTGGAACTCTGTAAAATGGCACTAGGATCCCCTCTCGTGGGGCTGTGGCGATGCTCAAATGAAAGAAGTCGTGAAGGGCCCAGGGTTGCACGGAAGTTGTAAGAGTTGTTGCCATCAGCACGTGTACGTGGATGCTTGGGGTTCCCAAGACCATCAGGGTACCCGGCGCGTGGTGATGCTGAGCTTGCCCACGTCTGTGCAATGAATGAATAAGGTGATGCACATGCTTCCTTGCTGGAAAGCCAGGAAACAACTGCAGGTTAGATAAACGAGCTTGGACAGCAGCTCTGGGACCCCAGCGAATTCACTTTGCCTTCCCAAGACTTCAGTGTCCTCCTCACAATGGGTAAGAATTGTGACCTTGAAACGTTATGAGAAGAACAAATGGAATAGCTGGTGCCTGGCACAAAAGAGGTGCACGGTGGATTGTCGCCGGCTGTCCTCTGTCCCCTCCCTTTTCTCACCCCTGTTTGAAGATAAAAGTTTTGCAGCTGCTATGGCATAAAACTTGGAGGATTTTTTTATTAGTATTTAGCAAAGAGGTGAGACGTGGCCTTGCAGAAATACCGCAATCAGAACATTGCGGCTCTTGTAAATTTGAGGCAAGATACGTGTCATTCTGCTCTTTGTGGAAATAATTGTTTTCCAAGTGGCTCATTCCTCAGGTAACCCGATGTTGACTGCAATAATGCAATTTTCATATCGAAATGTTCTAGAGGGAGGGAGTCCATTTCACTCAGGCTTGTTGAAACCCAATCTACAGGAAAGGACGTTATAACAGAATTGGAGGTTAAATTTCATTTGCTGATTTAATAAAAACTAACAGGATGGATTTGGGGATATTTCATTAATCTTTCTTTCCTTTCAGTGCAAAGGAAATTAAGTTCACTCTAGTTCAAACTTCGTTTCACTCTCCTGCAATAGGCTGCCAATGTCCACTCTCTCTCTCTGGCAAGTTAAAACCTAATTAGTCACAGAAAATTCTTCCCTGACCCTGTCACCATGAGCAGGAAAGCACCGAGCAGCAGGCGTGGAGCCGCACACACACACACAGCCCTGTTCACCCTTTGCTGAGCCTTATTTTTACTGTCAGTGGCTTTTAAAACCTGAGTGTGATGACATTCCTAAAAACATATTGAGTGGATGTGAGTTCTGCAGATGCTCCGTGCCAGGCCTTCCTCATGTGACTGTTAGAACTTCCCCGGATGTGTCTTGCTTCACTTGTGGAATGGGCTGGGACCCTTTCAAATGGAAAAAGAATAGTTTTTCAGTTACAGGCACCCTCTTCAGCATCAGGCTTTTAAATGTCAATTCAGTATTTTCACTCTGCTGAGGAATTTTTGGGGGAAAAGATGTAAGGCGGTGAGGGTGTTAAGGGAAACGGCCCTAGGTGTGGGGTCCAGGGCGCCCATGTTTGAGTCCTGGCTCTGTTGATTACTTGCTGTGTGACTTTGGGGAAGTGACTTAACATCTCTGAGCCTGGGGTTTCTCTTCTGGAAAATGAGAATAAATAATCCCTGGTCTGTTTGCCTCAGAGAGAGATGCGAGGATCCACGATGGCCCTTTAGGGTTCAGTCTGGTGGCCATGCCTCAGAATGGTCTACTGGTCAACCCAGCATCCTTTCTCTCTTAATCACAGCACTCTCTTTGGCTTCTTCACACAGTTCTGATTATATACTGTTGGCTGCCGTCTGTTGACTGCCTCTCCGTTACTCTCACTTATGAGCTCCAGGAAGGTGGGAACTCCATCTGTGCCCTGCTGTGTACCCAGCACCTGGTCCTGTGGCTGGGACATTCATCATCTGATGAATGAGCAAACGTGTGCACAGGAACACCCATTTTAAACTATGACCTGCGGAAGTCATGTCGTAGTCACCCACCCGGTGAGACACAATCATAGAGACATGAAGCATTTATGGCAAATTCGTGTCCAGTACTTCTGGACCATCTGGAACGGGCACCCTTGGAGCTTCACAGATGCTCAGAGCTTTCAAGCCTCCATTGTAAAGGCAGGTGGCGTGCCTCGTCCTTACAAAGATTCCCGGATGGAAAGGTTACGGGTGGAGGAGGTGTGCTTCTTGCGTGTGAACGTGCTTTGTAATGCAGAAAGCACCTCATACAGGATGGTTCCAGATCCCATTCTAAACAGAGTAGAGCGGTGGACACGGGACAGCCTTCTCGAGGGTGCACAGTGAAGAGAAAAGAGGAGAAAGAGACAAGGGCAGGCTTAACCCTGTTTGCCGTTATGGACTGTGTGGCCTGGACAGGCTGTTTCGTCCTCCCGAGCCTGGTTTCCTCATCTGTAAATTGGGGCTGATAATCATGCGGGCCTCCGGGTGGGGCGTGAACCGCTGTGAGGAGCACCACCCCCTGGTCATGGAAGGTCTTCGGAAATCCCTCCCTGCGGCAGGAACCTGCTCAGCCCGGGGGCCCCGGCGGGAGCTCTGGGCCAAACAGTTTGGTCTGTCCACTGGACCGGGTTCCCGCCAGCCTCCTCCTGGCCTCTCACACCCAGAGCCCACCCAAGCTGCCACCCCGCCTGATGATTTGTCATCATGGGACCCAGCTCTGGAGAGGGGAACTGGACTATGACTGTAGCGGCCCCAGGACCTTTTGCATCCTCACTGCCTTGCTTTGACGGGTTTCCGTTCTGCCTCGTGCGCTAAGAGGAACAGATCCCGCAGCTGGAGCATTGGGGGTGAGCAGAAGACCCAGGGCCTCAGGGAACAGTCATGGGTTTTTCTCCTCATTTGAAAGTGGGCCTAGGAGGCCGGCCCCATGGCTGAGTGGTTAAGTTCACGCACTCTGCTTCCGCAGCCTGGGGTTTCACCGGTTTGGATCCTGGGCGCAGACATGGCACCGCTCATCAGGCCATGTTGAGGTGGCGTCCCACACACCACAGCGAGAAGGACCCAGTAAAATATACAACTATGTACTGGGGGGCTTTGGGAGAATACGAAGGAAAAAAAAGAAAAAAGAAAAGAAAAGTGGGCCTAAATATGCTGGCTGCCCTGCCTGCCACAGGGTCAGCTCCGAGGAATAAAATGGACCAACGCAGGTGAAAGTACTTTGAAACTCTGTTGCGCGAGGCACATGGAGAGCTCAGTTCCTTAGCGGTCCTCCTGTGGCCCGCAGTGCTGCGCTAGCCGTGGGGACCGGGACAGGGAGCTGTACGTGAATACACGATAAATAACACAATGTGGTGACCTTGAACGTTACTACTAAGTGTTTATTATAGGCCGGGCGGTGGGCTGTGTCCTTCACTGCAGCAAACCCTCATGTGAGGGAGGAACCAGTATTACTCTCCCCATTTTACAGATGAGGAAGTTGAGGCTCAGAGGTCACATGGGTTTGGAGGCAGCAAAGCCAGGGCTTGAACTCTGATGTCTGTGCCTGGGCTGGGCAGCGTCAACTCCTGGTGAACAACTGCAGGGCTCCGATGCCGAGAGCGGAGGCAGGAAGAGGCCTGAGTTCAGGGGCTCTGAATCTGGTCTCGAAAGGAGGAGGGAGTCGACTGCATAGAGAGATGGGGAAGGCTATTTCAGGTGCAAGGCGAGGGGGAGGTTCCTGGAAAGACACACGGCTGGAGTGGTTGGGAAGTCTGCCTGGAAGAGGTGAGGCTTGCACTGGACTTAGAAAGGTGGGCCGGCTTTGGCCAAAGAGGAGAAGGATTCTGGGTGGAAGGCAGAGAAGGTCCTCCAGGAGCCAAGGATGGGCCTGGCCTCAGCAGGGGAAGGACGGGAGAGGGGGCTGCAGAAGGGGATCAAGGCAGAGGAAGCTGGGGTCCACTGGAAGATTCTGACAGCACAATGGCATGCCTGGGAGGTCTCCAAGGAGCTTCTCGGGGGTCTCCAGGTCCCACTAGAGTGAGAGCAGGGATGGGCCTGGCCCTCCCCGCAGGGTCCCCACGGGAGCCCTCACTTCCACTCGCCCCACCACCATGATGGTTACCTCCTCTTATTGATGGGGAGGCTGAGGCTCTGAGATGCCAAATACAGGCCCCAGACTGCAGCCAGTGGGTGGCAGCTCTGCGTGTGGATCCAAGGTGGCCGAGCCTGGGTCACCCCCCTCCACAGAGCTGAACTGCCCCTTACACCCCTGGCCGTCTCCCCTCCCCCATTGACTAGAGGGGCCTCAGGGGTCAGGGAGGATGGGGCCAGACCCCAAGCCCCAACCGGAGAAGGTCAACTTCTTTCTTACTACTGGGGTCTCTTCTGTGAAAAATTGTCTGCCCTCACTGATCAGTGAGAGAAATGGCCCCAGGGAGTGGCAGTGACTTACTCACAGACCCCCAGTGAGGCAGGGCCAGCTGAGACTCCCAGACCAGTGCTCCTTCGGGTGGACTTGCTCTGTGCCCCTCGGGGACATGAGAGGGAGACGCCAGGCGGGGGCTCCCTGTCCCCTCCCCTCCGCTCCACGGCTGTCACCTTTGTCCAGATATCATCCTGCACCCATTGTGGCCGAGGGCAAGAATGAACGGATGTGGTCGAGAGAGCAGAGGGAGGCTGGGAGCTCGGCAGGTGGAGACCACGGTCAGAGCCAAGACAAGGAGAGGGGAGGGGTTTCTCCAGCAGGAAGCTCCCAGCGGAGCCAGGCACTGCGGGTAGATTAGACAGGATGGCAGAACAGAGCACACCCCCTGCTCCTCCTGAGCGGTGGCCCCAGTGAGCCCCACAAGGCCTCAGAATCCTTCTTAACCCAGGGCACCAACAACAGGCACAACACAGCAGCGCTGAGTCACTTGGCACACGCCAGAGCTCGTTCTAAGCGATTGCAGCAGGATATACCCACATCCACGCCCCTGAGAGACGGGTACCACGGTCACCCCACTTCACGGACGAGGAGTGAGGACAAGGCACAAGGACGTGGGGTGACTTGCACGTGACGGGGCTGGGACGTGGACACAGGCCGACAGGCTCAGGACCTTGGCTCCTAACCGCTTCACCAGTGGCCTCATCAGAGTTAGCAAGCGGTGGAAATGTATTGGTCATTCTCGGATTCAATTCATGACGTTCTTTCCCTCGTCTCTTTGGACCCCTGTCCACTATCGACCGTTTCACCCTGCTTCATCGCCTTTGGAACACTGAAAACTGAAACACTTACTAGGTTTTGCGTTTCTCTGTCCCCATCTGCCTCCTCCCTCTACAGGGTACACCCCTGGGGGTCGATGTGTCCTGTAGGCTGTGCGTGGACCCCCAACAATCTGCCTCCTTCAGGCTGAGGCCCCGGGCCTGGGACACCGCTGGCCCGTGCTTGGGGAGGTCTCCAGAGCCTCCTGGGTGTGAAGCACAAGCTGGCCTGAACTCCCCCATCAGCACCCTGCGGAGAGCACAGCCACTTGCAGATGTGCACCCCTTCCAGTCGGGTAGCAATCTGCCTCCCGCCCCACGAGGCTGCAGCCCTCTGCCCCTCACCTCCGCCTCCTCCCCACACCCTCGTTTCTCACAAGGAGGAGCCACTTTCCTCGTTACAAGAGCTGGAAGCAGGGACCACGAGATTCCCCTCCTCCCTTCCACCCTGCACCAAAGGTGTGACTTCCGATTCCTATTTGTCCCAGGCATCTGGTCCCAAGTCAAACCCTTCTCCTGGGAGTCCCGAAGGTCCTTGAGTAGAATCTCTTGCTACAATACCCAACACTCACCGCTCTGTCCCTGATCTCTCAGATATGTAGCTTCTTCCAGGAAGTCCTCCAGAGTACCCCCAGGTCCCCATTCTGTGCTCATTGTGGTGTCTGTAACACATATGCTGTGATGTATGAGTTACCGTCAGCTGGAGAGCCGCTCCCCCGGCCTGCAAACCCCTGGAGGGCACGAGCCTCCTCTCGTTCTTGGCCGTGCCCTGTGGTGACAATCCACCTTTGGTTAGAGAATGAATAAATGCACAAATTCTGTTGGGGCACTAACAGATCACGTTTCAAGTGTGCGTCGTGCTCACCTGTGTACCCTCCTAGTGGGGCTGGGGCAGGGGCCACAATCCATCACCATCACCTTCTCATTGGCCATCAGACACAGAGCCTCGTGGTAGGATAGGAGGGTCTCTGCTGGAACACAAGACGACCTCGCTTGGCCGGTTGGCCCACTGACAACATGCATTTGGGGAGCCGCCTCTCTGAAACAAACAAGGCTGTCATGGATTGCAGCCACCAAGGCCACGCTGATGACCTGGGGGTGGCAGTCGCTGGCCTGTGTCCGCAGAAGGACACACTGCCGGGAAGGTATCAGCATTCCAGCCACTCTCCAGATTTGATTATAGCTGATAACAATCACAGGCGGCCGCTCTGCCAATGATAGCAACGCCAGAAGCGGCCTAATTCAATAGTCTGAGGCTTCGGCACAGTTTACACACCTCAGGTACTGCTGAGGGCCCACGCAGGAACGGGGGGCGCTCCGCCTTACAGGACAGACGCTGCTGGTATTAAAGAGCCGGGCGAAAGGGCCGTGGCACTGCTGGGACAGGCTCATACCTGTCAGCACTTTGCTGACAGGCTGCGTGGGAAGGCGAGCTTCTCCCCCCACCCCCAGGACAGCCACTTTCTCCTTGTCTCTTGCTTTCACTTTCGAAGGGTCGCAGTCCCGCTGGCTCTCTGAAGGCCCCGCCCCATCCACGGCCTCCCACCAAGACCTGCCAACCCACTCACGCAAGTGGGATCCAGAGTCCAAATGGAAGGAGACTTGGCCAAGGTCGTATTGCTGGTCTACGGTGAGTCAGGTCCAAGGATCCCAGAGGATGGACCCAGGGGCTGCACAACCAGCACCAAGCACACAGCCAATTCCCTAGATGGTGGGCACTCCCTTGCCTTCAAGTTCCATTGGCAAATGTGGCTCCTCTGCAGAGCCTTCCCTGCGCCCCAGGCTGTGCCCGCTCTCTGCTTCAGCTCTGCCATCCCAGCCCCAAGTCACAAATGTCTCAACGGGAGGCCCTGTCTGCTTCTCTTGGATGGGATACTACTCAGGCTGCCCATCTCCACGGGCCATGTTCCTGTGTGGCCGGTCTCAGTGGCCACATACCGGGAAGCCAGGAGTAGCCCAGGCTGGCCCCCATCTGGACCGGAGCCAGGCGAGCACTTTGGGTCTTGCTGTGGGGGCAGGCTGGGACCGCTCCCGCCATGCAACACACATACACTCGCCTGTGCAAGAGGCTTCTGCTCTGCGGACCTCAACACGGACCTTCCCGGCAGGAGGGCCCATCTTCCCAGGTGAGGATGGGATGTTGGAGTGAGGGGCATGGGGCGGTGAAGGCCAGAGCCATCCCCACTCCACGTGTAGGGCTGCTGCTCAGTGACTCCAGCGGACTCGCCAAGGGGGCCTGGAATATCATCAGCCTGTGTCAAGCAGCTGCCAGATACTCTTCACCCTGCACTCGGGCCATGGGGGGACACACCCCATAAGACAGACAAAGACACAGATGCGAGAAAGTGGAAATGGGCTGGTTTTGAAGATTTGTGCCTAATTCAAAGGTCCGACACACAAGCCTCAAAACATTTTGTAAGAGAATGTTGAAAATATCGAGGTCAAAATGTGACAAATATAGTAATTTAGCCTCTTTTAATGGCATCTCAACAGGTTTCTAGAAAAGAAAACTAGGGAGAAAAATGTCTTTTTCTGGTATGTTCATCTGCCGATGATACACATAGGCTGATAAACCAGAAGTTGTATAAACATATGATGAAAATACAAGCAAACGTGTTGGTGTATGTTTTCAATAGATGGGCTTACACATAAAACGAACCGTGAAACACGCCACAGGCAGGTTTGTCCATATAATGGACACAGACATAGATAGGGCTCCAAGGATGAAATTTACAGAGTTCTTCCAAGACCTGTGTTCCCAGGTACAGAGATTTCTAGCACTCTTGAAACACATGAAGCTGATATCGTAGGGTAAATTATAATGAAAGCACAAGTTAATAAGAAAGAATATCCTAAAAATCCAGTTGGCTTAGGAAGCCTCAACTCCATCGCAGGGCCTCATTGGATAACTGTGGGGTTGGGGCCCATTGCCTCCCATGCACACACTGGTGCCACCACAATCCAGGGTCTTGGTCCCAAGAGGTGGGTGGCAAGCACCTGCTGAGTGGCTGGGAGCTGCAGAGGGACAGGGCACGGGTAACAGAGCAGGCTTCATGGAGGCGGGGAGGCCTGGCAGGGCCTCTGTACTAGTCTGCTCAGGCTGCCATAACTACGTACCATGGACCAGGCAGCTTGAACAACAGCAATTTGTTTTCTCACGGTCCTGGAGGCTGGAAGTCTGGGATCCAGGTGTCTGCAGGGTTGGTTTCTCCTGAGGCCTCCCTCCTTGGCTTGCAGACGGCTGCCTTCTCCCGGTGTCCTCACATGATCTTCCCTCTGTGTGAGTCTGTGTTCTAATTCCCTCTTCTTAAAAGGACACGAGTCAGATTTGATGCAGGCCCACCCTAATGGCCTCATTTTAACTCGCTCACCTCTTTAAAGAAGTTATCTCCAAATAACGGTCACATCTTGATGTACCAGGGATCACGACTTCAACAGATGAATTCGAGGGGCGCGCTGTTCAGCCCGTCTCAGCCTGGAGGGCTCAGAAGGTGCCTGGACTTGGAGTCAGAAGGCCTGAGTCTCAGACCCAGCTGTGGCCCCTGGAAGCCCTGTCATTGGAGTGAGCCATTTCACATCTCTGAGCGTCCATTTTCCCATCTGTGAAACGGCTGTAACAACCCTGCCCACGCTGCCTCTCTCATGGAACTATGGGAGAATCCAAAGAGGTGAAGGATGCAGAAGTGCTTTACAAACTGTAAGGTGCTGTCAATGTGCAATGCGGTGGCAGAGGCACCCTCTACATAGGGGTGCACTGAAGGGGGCCCAGTGGGATTGACATCCAGCCTCCTCTCTGCTTGCCATGCAATGTCAAGCACAGGGCTGCACTGACCTGGAGAAAGGGACTCCTTTTTCTAATGCGTATGAAGTTTCTGGAAGGTTCTGAAGGGCTAGCAGAGGCCTCAGTGGGGGATGGATGGACTGGGAGGTGATTCCATCTAGGAGAAGCAGAGCGCAGCCTCCCAATCCTACCATGTCCCTCGGGTCCACCCCATCTAGGCCTTTCCCTCAAGCCGGCACGGTTCCACCTCTCCGGCTGCATCAGGAATTACCTCTCCTTTGGGCCAAAGGCAAAAAAGAATGTGGACTTGTTTCCAGGATTATTAAATTACACACAGCGTATTCTTCCCGAGCGCGTCCCGTCTTAGCGGGGTTTAGAGCGGCGTTTGGGCCAGCCGAGCTCCGGTTACCTCTAATGAGGATAATGATCAGGAGGCTTAACGATAATTCTTCATTGATTCTCTTGTGCCTGCAGAACCCGTGTTGGCCAACTCCACGGACGATGACGGGGAGATAACAGAAGGCCCCCTCCGCCTGCTGCTCACGGGGAGCTCACCCTGCTCCGCTTGGGGCCAAGGCCTCCCGCCTGTCCTGCCGAAGAGCCGCCCAGTGCTCGCAGAGGGGATTAAACACCGGCTCACACCCCGTGGGGGCGAATGAAAGCTGGAGCAAGAAACAAAACCCCAAACAGAAAAAGGGCGGCTAATTCCATCCTGTCAGCGGTGGATATTAAGGGCTCTTCGCTGGCAGGGCCGCAGCGCAGAAGCCACAATGGTCCTACTGTTAAGTTTTAATTTAATTTTCAGGGAGGTAAGTGAGGCCCCAAGGGCCGGCGGGAAGCTCTCCCTCCCTGCAGGCGGTCCAGAGTCTTCCTGAGGCCTCGCTGAGTGGGATCCCTGCCTCCGTGAGGGGGGATGTCCAGACCACAGCAGCCCGCCAGGAACCACCGTTTACGGAACATCTGCGCCACGCCTGTCACATGGCTCAGAGGTAGAGGCAGTGACCTCCGTTTCACAAAAGAGGAAAGTGAGGCTCAGAGAGGCTGCATGGTTTTGGTGAGGCTGCCCAGCGACTATGTGCCAGAGCCGGGACTCAAGCCCCTATCTTTCCAACGCCACTGACCTTTCCAGTCCTCTGGCCTCTGTTCTGTCCATCCTCTGTCGCCCTCTGAGCATTGGGACCTGTGGACGGAGAGGTCACCTCTGTGACTGCCTCCTGTGGCAGCTCTCTGTAACAGCTGGCACCGTTCTCAGAAGCTGAATGAGGGACCACTCACCCACATTGGCACAGGATCCCACCTATACTTTTCACTCCCCAGAGGGCGCGGCCCCCAGCCCATCCCTTTGTATTGCTCAGCACTTAAGGGGCTCGGTGTTTGCCCGAGGGTGCCTGCGGTCACTATCATTTCATGCCTGTTTTACAGCTGGGAAGTGGCAAGGCCAGGAATCGAACTCAGCGGGAAATGAGCTCCTGCTCACAGGAATAAGAAAGGGGAGAGAGAGGAGAGGGCAGACAAAGGCACCTACACCCCAACGAGCTGCGGAGAACGCACGTCAGCGTTTTACGTTGACAGGCTCGCCTGTGGCTAATGGCTTCTAGATCGTTGTCCTGCAAGGCCTGCTGGAAGTGTCCACTAGTCTCCCCCTGGGGTAGGGAGGTCCAAAGGGTAGAGGAGGTGAGTGGCTTGGGAAAAATGTTCCGTAACCTTGACCCTGGGTATTTCCGGAGCCTTGAGGCATGAGGCCGGAACCACGAGGATTTCAGTCAGGCTCGGATTCAAATCCTAGCTCGGCCATAAACTTGCTGGGTGACCTGCACAGTTTTCTTACTCTTTTTGGGTCCTGGTTTCTTCTTTGGCCACACACACACACGCGTGCACACATGCACACACATTCACCAACCTGCCTCGCACTGACATACGGCGTTGGGAGCTATGTTGGTGATTGTCACATTGAACTCTCTTGACATGGACATGGGCTTCTGCAAACATGGCTCACACACCTTTAGCTTTACAGTTTACAAAGAACTTTCTCGTTCATTATAGGAAAAGCAGATCCCCCATTTTTCAGAGGAGGAAGCTCAGGCCCCCAGAGAAATGACTTCCCACAAGCCCCCTGGCTAGAGGGAGCTTTGTAAAGCACAAATCCGATGGTGACACTCCTGTTCCAAGGACCTGCCACAGCGCTCAGGGTAAAGACAAAGTGGGTGTGCACATGCATGCTTGATTGTGCATGTGTGCATTGGGTGTGCGTGTGCATGTGTGTAAAGTGTGGTCCCCACTCACTCCCACCTCCCCACTCTTACCCCTCCCACGGCAGCCTACCTGAACGACAGGTGCGTCCCCAGCTACTCCATGCTCTTTGCTGTCTTCACGGGAGACATCGCTGATAGTTGCACTGACTCTGGAGCCAGACGGTGTTAGTTCAAATCCCGCCACTTATCCTTCCGAGGCCTCCGTTTACCCTGTATGACAATTTACATCTGTCAAGTGGGTTTAATAGCACCTGGGCTATGAGGTTTAAATGCATTATTTTAAGGTGTTTGGAACAGCGCACGACACCTTGCCCGTGCTACATGAGTGTTTGTTAAATAAATAATTGGGTGGGTGCCTCTTCTGTGCTCCCCCTGTGGTGGAGCAAATCCCCTGTCTCTGAAGTGTGTGGCCCCGTAGACTGTGGCATCTCCCGTTTTTTGTATCCCCTGGTCCCCCACTGTGGGGCCCGGGACATCAGAGCTCTCAGGAGACTCCCTCACGGGCCCAGCCAGGGTCAGCTCTGAGCGGCTCTGTAAGGCCTCATGCCCTCTGCCAGTCTCTCTGGAGGACAATAAAAAGAACAGCCTTGTTCGTTAAGCCTGTGAACAGAGACACTTTAGCCCATGGCTCTCCAATTAAATGATTCCTCCTCAATGTAAAATGGTTTATGATTTTTTTGGTAAACTTCTCGGGGCCTGCCATCAAAAATCATGATTGCTCTTACCCAAACAGCTGTACCCTGGAGGAAGAAAGGGTTTGCAGAAGCTGCCCGTGTGGGGCTCCCAGGTCTTGTACCCAAACCAGGCACCTGATGGCTCAGAGCTCTGGCCAAGAGTGATAGAGGAGAGGGCCCCGCCTGCCCTGGGGAGGGACAAGAGAGGGAAGAGTGGGACCCAGCCCGCCTAGCTACACGGTGGGCCTTTTGAGTTTGGAGCTACCCAGAGCATGTCTGGCTCTGCCTGGAAAACATTAGGTGGCCTTACAGGGGAGGCCCGGGGACCGCAGGCTCTCTGTGGAGGCCCAGTGACAGGGATGTGCTGGAGCTGGCACACGCTGGCCTCGCAGAGCCAACTGTTAAAACCTTAGGAATTTTACGACCAAAACATTAAATAGAACCATCATTAAAAATTTAATTATGTAAACCTCCAATTAAATAGCATATTAAAAACAAGGATGAGGGCCAGCCTGGTGGTATAGTGGTTAATTTCATGTGCTCCGCTTCAGCGGCCCGGGGTTCACAGGTTCGGATCCCACGCGCAGACCTAGCGCTATTCATCAAGCCACGCTGTGGCAGCGTCCCACATGAAACAGAGGAAGACTGGCACAGATGTCAGCTCAACGACAATCTTCCTCAAGCAAAAAGAGGAAGATGGACCACACATGTTAGCGCAGGACAAATCTTCCTCACAAAATAAAAAAAAAACAAAGCTGAAGCTACTGTGTATGAGATTATCATGGCGAATGCACATCATCACACATCTGTCCAGACCCACAGAACATACAGCACCAAGAGTGAACCCCAGTGCGAACTCTGGACTTTGGGTGATAACGGTGCGTCAATGCAGGTTCATCAATTGTAATAAATTTCCCACTCTGGTGTGGGATGTTGACAGTGGGGGAGGCCGTGTCTGGGGGGGGCAAGAGGTATATGGGAACTCTCTGTTCTTGTGAACCTAAAACTGCTCTAAAAAATAAAGTTTATTAATGTTAAAAAAAGTAATAAACACTCAAAACGCATCGCTTCCTGATTGTTTCACTAGGTTTTTCCTATTATCTAAGCTCTCGAGGTTATTTATGTGTATCGTATCTGTATGGCGGAAATACCGGCTAATGACGTGGTACTTCCCATCTCTTCGTTCCAGCGACATCACAGCGATATCTCAAAATCCGCTGTGGTGGGAATATTTGCCCCATGGAAATGGGCAGCTGCCACATATCAGGGCTTATTTTATATTGATGTGAGATCGTTTAGACTTAAGAAAGTATGCAGAATAAGCTTAAAATGTGTCATGTCTGTAGCCATTACGTTATAAATAGCCCCCCAAATTAAGGACCTATTCTCCCAGCCTTTGAAAACTATTATCTGAGTCGGGCAAGGAATTGCTCGTGTTGTTAAAGGACGAGCTACATCTTCATCGTTTCACTTTGGTCCTGGTTCTTAACATAAATGGCAACGTCAACCACATTCTTGTTGGGAGTGGATTCCTTCTTCAGCTGAGCCACAGGTTGGCTGTGAATGTGGCAGCCCAACGACAGTCAATGCCAGATTCTTTGAGAACCATCCGGCTGTGCCAACTTCAAGGTAAAGCATGTTGTATATTTTATTATTTGTTAACTGTGTCTACACATGTTCCATACGAGTCAAATTTATGATAAATGCTTACCTGCAAAGCTGCCTGGCTTGCCACTTTGTCCCTTAAGATAAAAGGTGAAGGGAGCATAGTATGTGCTTCAAAACCAAACAGACGAATAATAGTAAAAGCTGCTGTTTGTTGAGGGCCACCTAGACCCCAGCGCTGTGACAGACACCCCTCCATTCGACTCTCGCAATCGCCTCTGAGGGAGGTGTCCTAGTTGGGTTCTCTTGGAAGCAGACCCTGAATCAAGGGGTGGAGTGTGTGGTGTTGATCTGGGTGATGATCCCAGGAAACCCCAGCAGGGACGTGGGGAAGGGAGGGCAGCCTATGAGGGCGGGAGTTAGCAAGCTGGTTACCGTGGGGCCACTGGGACACTGGGAGTAAGGGCAGAGTCTGCATTCCGGACTCTTCCACCAGAGGGGCGGGAGGGGAGGGGACGGATGGGTCAAATCCTGAGTGTCACTGGTTGAGTGCTATTCTGGGACTGCTCCATTCATTAGATTTGGTTTCCATTTTACAAACATGGGGCCTCTGTTTTCTTCTGCGAGAACAAATATAACCTCACGTGTCCTTGAGAAGGGACCAGAAAACCAGCCCAAACTGTCTTCAGTGAAAACTTAGAAGTCAAGGGGCCACTGATGGGCTCCCACACTCTTTCTAGGACTGGGCGTCTCTCTCCCTGTCTCCAGGCTCTTTCTTCTGCTCTTCCCGTGTTCTCACAAGCTCTCCTCTAGTGGTGGTGAGATGGCTGCCCCAAATCCAGCCTGGCATCCTCCTGGCAAAGTCCAGGGGGAAAGAGAGAAAGCCCCTTCCCAGGCACCCAGACAGACGGGGAAGCCTTCTGCTTGGGGCTGACTGGCGTGGCCGGAATCCCGTGCGCCTCTCTTGCACTGGTCCGTAAAGACATTTAAAAGGGTGGTGAGGAGATGGCTTTCTAACAACATGCAAAATGCATCCTATGTATACTAAGTGGAAATGGAAGCATACAACCCTGGACCTACGCTGAATTATCTTGCTTGTTTGTTTCTTTACCTTCATGTCTGTCTTCCTTTATCAAGCCGCTGGGTTTGTGAGGATGGGGAGGCAGGGATTCTGTTTTGTTCATTCCTGTAAGTCTAGCACCTTGAACAATGCCTGGCACGTGGTAGATGATCCATAAATATTGGGCGGATTATTAACTAATAAAGAATATTGTGGACATTAATTAAAGAAACCTTAACTAAACTGGAGTCGCCAAGGCCTGTAGTGGGAACTCTCAGGCCCTATCCCACACGGTCAATTACTACAAACAGGAAGAGAGAGAGACTTGCATCTTCCACCGGAAGTAAAACTCTGTTACCGCAAAGGAAGATTTCTCTCCCCACCTAGCAACAGCCCAGCCAATGAGAAGCCGCTGCTGCCCTGAACTGTTACTTTTGCCCAATGGGCTTTCCTTCGGAGCAGCCCCTTCCACTCCCGCTTTTTCTCTATAAAGGCAGCTCCCCTCCTCTGTTTTCTGGGTTTACCCATGGTTTGCCATCCCTGATTGCCATTCTTTTGGCTGTTCCGGAATAAACTTACGTTGAGATAAAATAGCAGGCAAATTTGCTTTTTCCTTTGACAGTCTGGGCACGTATGGAGGAGAAGAGCTGGTTTGTAAGGGGCGGGGGTGATGTGCCGTCCTCTGCATCCACCCCACAATTTTTCTGCATGTATATTTTATCATTGCCCTATCTGGGCAGCAAAGAAGGAGAGGCGATGAATACCAAAAACCAACCTAAACAAACCCAGAACATAGCCTGTTACCTCTTTGAGCAGGAAGGTTTAGGAAATGCTCCGGGCGGGCTGGAAGTACTATCTCAGTGCTCAGACAGCAATGACCGTAGGCCGGCTCTCCCTCTAGCATCTCATTTAATCGTCCCCGCAGCTCTTGTGAGGCAGGAGCTGTTGTCATCAGGCTCCCCAGAGGCACAGAGTTTAAACACCAGGCCCAGAGTCCCACAGGTGGAATTGCTACCAGACCAGCGCTTCTCAACCTTGAATGTCTGCGCCGGGAGTAAGGCAGACACGCTCCCAACCCTCACAGAACCTACAGTCTGGTGCAGAGCTTCTCAGACTTTGAATGAGCACCTGGGACCTCATTAAAATGCCAGTTCTGATTCAGTAGGTCTGGGGGGGCCTGAGATTCTGCATTACTTACACACTCCCAGAGGCACTCCGCCTACGTTTCCTCCCATAAGGGTGATACGCTGTGTCCTGAGAAGAGGGCCTCTTGGAGAGCCAGACCCAGGGCGCCTGGGCCAGAAAGGGGCCGGGGAGGTGAGTAGAGGAGTCGGGTTGGAGCAGAAGCTGTTGTAGACAGGAGGCAACTGGCTGATTGCAGCACGTTGCTCTTTAATGGCTCCCAAGTGTAGCTCCCTCTCAGCCCAGCCCGGCCACCTCCTCACACCACCCCTGTGTCGGCCCAGAGCCTCTGAGCCGGAAGACTCTGGTCCCTCTGCTGGTCCCTGCAACCTCGTGTTACAGGCCTCTCCCCGCCGATGGCCCTCACCCCTCACTGTGGGAACCCCCCTTTCCGTACCTGCTCTGGCTCCTCAGCACTGGGTCAGATGCTCCAGCTCAGCAAGGAGGCCCACAGCCCCACCCCTGTCCAGCCCTGGCCGCAGCCTCCGTGCGGAAGCTCTGCTATGGGTGTGGTGTAAAGCCAGCTCGGTGCCCCTGCCCTCGAGTGACTGTGGGGCCTGCAGATGCCTCAGTCTCCACCTTTGTGAAATGGGAGGGCGGCCCTTCCAGCTCCCACCCCGGCGCCTGGCTGGCAGACACACGGAGAAGCAGTCTCTGACTGCAGGCACTCTCTGTGCCAACAGACACTGACCAGACTTGCCCTGCTGTCCCAGGGCCCAGCAGTGCCCTCGATGCGGCTGGAGGGCCAGGAAGGATGCTGGGTGTCACGCTGCTGGGGCTGAATGGGGGGTGTCCTGCTGGGAGACCCTGGGGTAAGGGTGTGACTCTGGGTTCTGGTCAGAGAGAATGAGGATTTCACCAAGGGCCGGGGCCTGGCTCCCTCCTCCTTCTCCTATACTGCTGCTCACACATGCAGGGTGGGGGGCACGAAGGGCATGGGGAGGGCAAAGGGGAGTGGAGGAAGCATCTGGCACACACACAGTAGAGGTTAAATATATGTTTATAAAATGGATGGATTAATGAATGGATTCAGGTTTGTTCAATTTTCTGGAAGCAAAATTCATGAATCCTTGCAGAGGACGACACCCTGGGGAATGGGCTATGATGGGCTATGTCCTCTGCTACAGCCCCAAGTTCCAGTACACAGTAGTTACTTAATAAATATTTGTTGCCTTTATGAATGAAGAGAACTAAACAGTTGTGGGGAAAGAATATCTCCAAACTGAAATGAAGGAGCCAGTTATTTCAACTACTTGGAAACAGAAAGGATTTTGGCCAGCAGTGAATTTAAGGTGAGGCCCACTGTGAAGCATTGGCTTGTGAAATTAATGCTCGCTCAAGTTGTATTAATAGATGTATAACATTTAAATTGAAGGAGGTGATTTTCTCTCACTCAACTGTGTTTTACCACCCTTGGAGAATTGTCCTGCATTCTGAGCCCTGCTATTTAAGAGAAGCACTGGTAGACTGGAAAAGTCCTGAGAAGAGGAGGCTGGGGACCTGAGAGAGAACCACATGAGGGCAGGTGAAGGAACTTCTGAGGACGATTCATTTTGAGAAGAGAAAACTTAGAGCCCCTAAAAATAATACCTCGAAATAGTCAAAGAGAAGTCCTGGGAAGGTTGAACTAAGCATTCTTTGTGTAGCCAAAAGGTGGTAGAAATGTTACAAGAGAGTCATTTTTAGAGTCAATCTAAGGAAGAAATTTCTTGCCACAAAGTTATCCAAAGATGGGAGAAGCTATCTCCTAAGACAGTGGGTTCAGGGTCACAGAAGGACAGAAATCAAATGCCCCCTAAAGAAGCTACCGCAGAGGAGATTCAGCGAAACAGAGAGGGCGTTAACTTAAGGCTCAGAAGAGCTGGGTTAGAGCTGGCTCTGGTGAGAGAACAACAAAGATAATGACTGAGAATCAGTGAAATGGAGAGAGCAACAAAAGCAACAGAAAGAGGGTCGGCCCCGTGGCTGAGTGGTTAAGTCTTGTGCTCCGCTTCCGTGGCCCAGGGTTTCGCTGGTTCGGGTCCTGGGTGTGGACCTAGCAGGGTTCATCAGGCCACGCTGAGGCAGCATCCCACATGCCGCAACTAGAAGGACCCACAGCTAGAACATACAACTGTGTACTGGGGGCTTTGGGGAGAAGAAAAAAAGAAGAGCATCAGAAAGAAAAGGTTAATGAAACCAAAAGTGGTTTCTTCAAAAAGATCAATTAAGATAGACAAGAAAATGCAAATAATAAAATACAAAGTGAAACTGAGAAAAATAACTACTGCTACAAGAGAAAACATTTTAAAAATACTAGAGAAACTAAAAGCTAATACATTTTAAAATCAAGAAAAAAAATGGAAAAATTTTAGAAGACTGAAAACGGGCAAAAATTTACTTAAGAAGAAATTGATCTTGAATAGACCAATACGCATTAAAAAATAATTGAAATGGTAATCTAGTTCCCCTCATAACAAAAAGCTGCAGGCCCAGATGGTTTTACGGGTGAGTTCTACCAAATTTTCAAGATACGGAAAATTCTTATCTTATACAAGTTATTTCAAAAGAAGATAAAGAACAAAAGAAACCGTTTAACTTTCAGATTGTCAGTATAATCTTGATTCCTAAATCAGATAAAAACAGTTCAAGAAAAGAACATTATAGACCCATAAAAAAAATACCTAACAGAACCAACAAATTGTTGGAACTAATAAGAAAGTTCAACAGGGTTACTGAATACAAAACCACTTAAAAAATATCAATAGATTTTTCTCCATGAACAATAAACAGAAAATTTAATTTAAAAAATAAACACAGCATACACAAGAGCAACAAAACCATAAAGTATCTAGGAAGTAACCTTAAAAGAAAGCACACGACCTCTATGACAAATGTTCTTTTGCTGTATTAAAAGAAGACCCTCCCCAAAATAAATAGCTATTTATGTCATGTTCTGGGATGGGGTGACAATATTAAAAAGACGTCAAATTTTTCCTCATTAACCTATAAATCAAACTCAATCTCAGTTTAAATTCCAGATGGGTTTTTTGAAGGACTCAATGAATTTCTTTTGAAGAAGAAAGGTCTGTGAATAGCAAAGTCAACAGAATAAAAGAGAAACGAAGATGGGTTTCTCACTCTATGAGGTATTGACATCCTACAAAGCCATTGTCCCATGAACAAAACAGGGCTGATACACCAGCGAGGCACAGAGGGAGCTCAGAGAGAGATGCATGTGTGTGGAACTTAACATACAATAAAGGGGACCCACGTTTCAAGGGGGAAAAGAAGAGCTGTTTAGGTGTTGGGAAAACTGGTTCACCACAGGGAGAAAAATAAAATTATATCCCTACCCAGTGGTATAAACAAAGTTAGACTGTAGGTGGATTAAAGGCCCAGATGTGAAAGACGAACACAATAAAGGAAATTGTAGGAGATTATCTTTGTGACTTGTGGTTAAAAAAGGACTTCCTGTACAAGACCCCTAGAATGCAAACTATGGTTTGAATGAAGGATGGGAAAAGAATGGATGGATTTTGAGTACATCAACATTAGGGATTTCTGCTGAGTGAAAGGCAACCTGGAACAAAGCTAACAGATAAATGACATGAAATTATGTGCAAGATCTAAAATTAATTAGGGACAAATATCCTAGAATATGTGCAAACTGCTATAAATCTATCAAAACAAAAAATAATACAAGAATCCCAATAGAAAAATGGTCAAGGAACATGAACCAGTAATTCACAACCAAAGGAGCCCCAAATTCTAACAAGCATATGAAGAAAGTATATGAAGTTACTAAAGAATTGTAAATTAAATCAGCAATATGATATCACTTTATGTCTTTGAATTAGACAGCAGGATGTTGGGGGGGGGCAGGTGGATGTCACCTTTGGAGGGTCATCCAACAGGACTCAATCAAACGAATGATGTGCATCTCCTATGACCCTGCAATTCGACTCCTGAGTGTTTGGTCTAGAGAAATGCTCTCACATATCCCGATGGGATATTTATGAGGATGTTCATCACATCATTGGTTAGGTCTAGGGGCTTTGGAGGCAACTTATATGCCCATCACTGGGAAAATGGATAATTTAAACATGCTGGATGCATACACTGTGGAATACTGATACCGACCCTGATATCGGTTCCCCCACATTAAAGCCAGCATATGTGGAATTAAAACCAAAACACTGGTTCCCTGCTTGCTCCCTGCCTTCCTGGCTCCAGAATCCACTAACCTCCATGGAGGCAGACACCACCAAGGACAACAACCTGGATTCGTTATCTCCTCCCCGCAAAGAGAAACAGGCTGGTGGGAAAGTGCTGACCAGCAAGGTCATGGGCTCCCTTCTCTCTGCAAGTAGTCTCAAGGCCAAAGACAGGCTGGTGGGAAAGCTCTGACCAGCAAGGCCATATGCTCCCCCTCCCCTACCTAAAACCCCAAATAAAAACCCTTCCTTTTAGCTTTTCGGGGAGTTCGGGATTTCAGTGCTAGCTGCCCTCTCTCCTTGCTCAGCGCTGTGCAAAAATAAAATTTCTACTTTCTTCCACTATACCCAGTGTCAGAGATTGGCTTGCTGTGCAACGGGTGAGCGAACTCACTTCAGGTTCAATGTCAATGCCACGAGCAGTTAGAAAGAAGAACCAGCACATCTATAGCACTGCCATATTTACATGTGCTAAAATTACATGCACTTAAAGCAATAAAATATGTTTTACAATAAATGGCAAGGTTGGGAGTGGGGAATGGGAAGAAGGGGTTACATGGATTCCTCCACCAATCAGTCAAGATGGGAAGCCAGCAGGGGCCAACAGTGACTTTAGCCGTGGACAGAGGAGTGTGACGAACTCGGCCCTCTGCACCTGAGGTCCCATGACAATTCAAAGCTGGGCCTGCAAATCTCAAAGCGTGTGTCCTCGGGCAAGGTGGCTAATCTCTCTGGGGGTGGCAGGACTGCACGGCAGGGCTGTCACAAGACTCAAAGTTAAGGTATGTGAAGGCCTTAGTCCATAGCCTGGCACACACAGTAGGTGCCTCTTCAATGGATACAAGAGGCGGGGTATCACGGAGGGGGTGACCAAGCATGTGGATTCTGGGACTGAACAGAGCCTTAGCTACTGTGTGAACTTGGCAGGTTACTTGACCCTTCTGTGCCTCAGTGTCATCATCAGTTACTCAGGAATGACAAGAGGGCTGCCTCGTGGGGCCATGTGAGGATGAACTGAGTTGATATACATAGTACTTAGAATAGTGTCTGCCACAGACTAAATCCCCAATCCGTGTTTGCTTTTATTTTTATTATTATTCAACCCATTGTTAAAAGAAGGGTCCTCCTTGGGTTTCTTCCAAAATCAAGAATCTATGCTTTCAAGAGCCTATGAAATGCTTGTAACATGCTCAACAGATGGAATATTAAAAGTGTGACTCAGCAGGAGAGAGTGAATTCCCAAGCAGGGCAAATTTTCTCCCATCTGTCATTCCAGAAACCCGAGCGAGATGGTCAGTGCTTCTGAAAGAGGCCCCGGCTGCATGGCTGGAGGCAGGGAGATGCGGCGACAGAGGGTGGGGTGGGAGGTGCTGCCCTGACTCGGCAGGTGTGTGCACCTGACGCGGGGCCAGCCCCACCCCACCCTCCCTAGACCGGGCAGAACCTCCGGGCTCTCCCCCTGCAGGCCCTGGAGAGAGGCCTCGCCCCCATCGCCGGGGGCGTCCAGAGTGTCTCTCCGTCATATGGGAATGATTTAAGACTCTGGGTTGCAGGGTTCTTGGGGCAGGAGCAGGCTAAGATTTCCATAAACACGAGCACCGAGCCATTTATGGGTTTTACTAGAAATTTTATTGGCATTTGGTCGTGTTGGCATTGTGTGTGCCTTCAAATGTAAATTAGATTACTGGCAGTAGATTCAATTTAGTGGTAAAAACGTAAAGGGAGTCGAATCAGGCTGACGATGAAACAATGCAATGACTGTTCTTGGGTCGATGAGCGGTGAAATCGCCAGGCGAGCAGCCGCCCCGGAGGGGGGAGATGCGAGGACCGGAAAGACCACGTGCTCTCACCCCCGGAAGTGAGACGTACTCTGGCTAAACGGCCACCTGAGTTCCCTGTTCCCCTGGGAGTTTCAAGGCTCGGTGTAAATGCCATCATTTTGTCCCCATAAACGTGAAAAACAAACTGCACAGAATCTTGAGGAAATACTGTAATTGCGAATTTGGAAAGGGGCCTGCACATCCAGGGCTCAGAGGTCTGGCTGATGAACTGCGCCTCTGAGAGCTGGTGTGTGTCAAGGACTTCGCATGTGCCATACACGGTGCTGAGGAATCCTCACACAAGCTTTGAGACAGGGGCTGCTGATGGCTCCATTTCACAGATGAAGAAACCGAGACAGGGTGGCAGTGATTTGTCCAAGAGTACCCAGTTAGTGACAAAGCAGGACTCGAACCCGGAGCCTGTGCATCTAACCGTTACATTTCAACTCTCACAAGAGATTCAGTGTACTCTGTCCTCTACAAGGGCTTGCATTTGTGTGTGCAAGTGTGTGTGTACTTGTGTGTGTGTGTGCTGGTGAGTAGGTGTGTGTGCACATATGCTCAGGTAAGTGTGTATGCGTGCAGGCATGTGGGGGGGGGTGTGTGCGCGTGCACGGTGCTAATGGTACTAGATTGGGGTGTTGGGTGGGGGTGGAGCTGTGGGGTCTTTGCTGCAGGCAGCTGGCCCTTGATGCCACGCCCACATGAAGGTGGGTGGCATCGTGGTAGAGTCATGGTGTCTGACCTTGAGCTTGGGGCTGTTGGTTCTGGCCCAGCCGCATGCTTGTGTTGTGACCTCAGCTAGGCCAGCTCGGCAGTCCAGGCCTCAGCTAGAAAACTGGGGGGAGATGCCATTTCTGGAGCCAAGATGCAGGGACTCTGTAAGAGAACCGGGGCCTGGAAAAGCAGAGAGCGCGTCTCTGCCCGGCCCCCTCCCTTCCGCGCTTCCTCCCTCCGGGGGCCCCTCTCCTCCCCATCGGCAGGGACGCCCTGCGGTCTGTGCTTTAGTTCCTCTGGATTAATTCCAAGATGATGACTAGTGCGTTGAATAAACACATCGGTGCTCGTGGAGCACGGCTGGAGGGGGCACCCCGGCCTCCACTCCGCCCCCGTTTTCCTGGGGTTTGGGGGAACGCTCCAGGCTTGATGGCCCAACATGTGGTCTTTCTGGGGTGAGGGCATCGCTGTTGCCAGCAACCCAGGCCAGACCAGGAAGTTGCCTCCACCCCTCCCTGTCTCATCTCCCATAGTCTAAGTTCTGTCCACCCACCTTCATCCCTGTGTCCATCCCAAAAGCTCCTCCGTGCCCAGGAATTTGCCCTCCTCCTGGCCCAGCTGGATTCCTGGGAACACAGGGCATGTCCCAGGAGTGAGGCTGAAGGGGCCAGCTAAGGCCATGTCATTGTTAACTGCCTGGATGTCAGGTTGAGGGACTTGGGTTTCTTTCTGGGGGCCTGTTCAAGGCACGATGAATACAGAAGGGGTAGAATTTTATATCCACTTCAATTTTTTTTTTTCTTTGCTGAGGAAGATTTGCCTTCAGCTAACATGTGTTGGCAATCCTCCTCCACTTTATATGTGGGTCACTGCCACAGCATGGCTGCTGACAAAGTGGTGTAGGTCCACACCCATGAACCAAACCTGGGCCACTGAAGCAGAGTGCACTGAACTTAACCACTAGGCCATGGAGCTGGGCCTTGGCTTCATTTTTAACTCAATTCAGAGAATGTTTGTTGAGCACCTACCACCTGCCAGGCTTTGGGAGCAGAGCTGTCATCCTCACTGAGTGTGAAATTTAGATTGAGCAGTCAGGGGAGTCTTCCCTGAGGTGGTGCCAGCGAAAGTGTGCCCTGAACGATAAGAAAGTACAGGTCCATCTTTGCCTACCTGTGTGTGCGTATACTCGATTTTATCCATCACACACTGTCCTAGCCACTTATCTTCACAAGGACCCTGCAAGGTGGGTGTTATCCCCGCCTCACTGAAGAAGACACTGAGGCTCAGAGTGGTGCAGCGATGCATCCAAATTCACACAGGCCTGCAAAGCCTCAGCCCGCGAAGCCTGAGGACTTCTAAGGAGCTGCCTGCCGGGGAGAGCATGGCTTCCCAAAGGCAGGGCCTGCGTCTGTCTTGTTCACCACCATTTTCCCACAGCTGAACCAAGGGGAGCTATGGCCGTTGGGGTTGCAGCTCACCCTAAGCCAAGAGAGAGCTAATATATGGCTGCTTATAAATCCATGGCAGTTTCCAAAGATGTGGCCTGAGGATACGGTGCCTTGAGCCCCCGTTCTCTCTAACGGTAGACCTCAGGCACCATGCAGGCCCACGGGAGCCGTGTCTGCAGGCAGAAACCTTTGCCAGAACCTTCAAACCCCCTCCGTTGTGTGGCCTTCCATCCCGACCCCCCTCTTTATGAAACGGGTGTGTCCAAAGGAGGTCTGACGTCAAGTTGCCGGTCTGCAGCACACCAGGAAGTCCGGGTTTGGGTCCCTGCTCTAGCGCAAATGACCACATGACCCTGGTTGGGTCGTCTTCCCACTGGGGGCCGGAACCAGCTTCCCGGTACCACGGAGGCTTACATGTAGACTCTCTGAGTGATACCTGGAACCAACAGGGAAGTAGACGTGTCCAAACCCTGAGGACAGGACCAGCTACATCATTCACGGGGCCCAGGGAGAGTGAAAACGCAGGACCCCTTGTGCAGAGATTCTTGAGAATTTCAAGATGGCGGCAGCTGAGCCTTAAGCCGAGAGCCGGGTCTTTCTGTGCATCACCCGGGAGTCCAGCCCTGCAAGGACATGGTTTGGAAGAGGTCGCTGGCGGCCCCGTTGCAGTGGCAGGCAGAGACTCGAGTTTTAGCTGGTCAGCATTCTCTTTTGCCTCTTCTCTCTTCCGGGGTAGGCTGAGCCATTCCGAAAACCAAAGTTCAAAAGACAAGAGGCAGTTTTAGCCCTCAGTCTTTGGGAGAACAAAACTGCTTGCTGGCTAAAGAAAAAGTAATGTAGAGATGCAACCTCCATAGGCATTCTCTTCAAGGCCCGCCTGCGGCCGAGGCAGAACCCTGCCCCGGCATCTAGATGAGCTGCTGCCCTGCTGGCCAGCGTCCGGGGTTCAAGTCCCACCTCAGGCACTTCCTCGCCTACAGTCTTGGCCAAAATACTTCCCTTCTCCAGGCTCGGTTGTCTCATGTGCAGAATTGGTGGTGCTGGGAGGGTCACTGTGGGTGGACTAGATCCTGACCTTTTGTCCCAAAGTGTCCCCCCTCCTCTAAGTATGTCCTAGACTGATTCAGTTATCAATACACCAATTCGTGTAAAATTCTCCCTAAATTCATTAAAGCTTTTTATTATTTTGTTGTGTTTTTTTTTTTTTTCCCAGCTTGTGCCCCAGGTGGGAGTTCATGACATTTTCAAGATTAAAAATGCATCAAAGTCATCCTGCATACGAGTGTGGGAACCTGGAGAAGCCATCACTCTGGGAGCAGCCAAATGAATTCAGGTTTCCCCACAACGCACGGCTATGGGGTGGCAGTAACTGATGGAGGAGAACAATTAATGGCATAGAAAGATGCTGAGGATACGTGGACGAGTACAAAATAGGTTTGAAATGGTGTGCGTGACATAATTCTGTTTGGGGAACAAAACATTTACCTAACATTTATAAATTTCCACTATATATCACCATAAAGAATAAGCCCCAAATATTAAACATGGTTATTTCTGGGTGGGGGGACTTTGTGCTTGTAATTTTTTCCCTCCTTTTGTTATCTATATATTTTCTTAATTTTTCACCGTAAACATGCATTACCCTTGTAATGAGCAAAAACCATCAGCGTTTGCTTATTTTCTTTGAGAAGTCGGGCACTGTGGGTCTTCATCTCAGCCTCCACATTGTGCCGTTCTGTCTGCGGACTCGTTTTCAGAGCAGACCGGGGTTGCGGAGGGAGGAACGCTCCATGGTCTGTTAAATAGCTTGATCTTTTTTATGGGGTTCCCGCACACACCCCGGCTTGGCTCGACCGGCCCCTTGGCACTCGTAGGGCACCTGCTGCCACAGACGTCCCGGCCAGCCTTGCAAGCCTCACGGCTGGACGTGCTCCAGCCACTGGCCCCAGGCCCCCGGCTCTGTGACAGCTCCGGGTCACGGAGGCAGCCCGGCCTCCCCACCGGGCCTCCACCTGAAAGAGATTAGCTGGGACCACCAGAAGCCTGCCACCCTAATCACAGGGATTTTGTTTCTTGTTTCCTTCGACCAGTTCCTCCAGGTGTTTCAAGTGATTAGGTGGGGGCCGGACTGCCGGTCACTGTGCCACCATTGTGTCCCCAGCCCTGTTCCCTTGCCACGTGGCCTTTGGGAACGACCCCAAATAAAAATGGCAAAAGCAGACTGCCAAGCGGCTGGACCATTTATAGGTGGGACGTGTGAGGACAGGGAGACACCCAGAGGGCTTTATGGCTCCATCTCATGCCCCCACGGTGGGGACGCGTCGGCTCCCAGGGGCCTCGCTGTTCTCCTTTATGGGGCGGCGACACCTCGGTGACGCAGGCCTGGCTTTTGGACGCTTTTCTTCTTTGGGCGGCTTGGTTTTCGCTCTCCTGCTGGGATGGCCTCAGTAAATCCCCGCTGATTGCCACCGAGCGGTGAATGAGATGGTCTGCTGCACAGGCAGCTGGCCCCCAATCCACAGATAAAGACGGACGCCTTCTCAACATCTTGGGTTTCTCGTGCTGCCTCTTCTGTTGGTATGGATTACGCTGTTTTCTCGTAAACATGCTCTCCCCCCGCCCAGCCAAAGAAGGCTTCTTCTGAGTGGTGGAAAAGACAGAGAAAACCTCAAGCAGAAATGGGGGTGGGTGTGCGGGGGGCGGTCCAGCCTAGGTCACCCTCTGCCCTGAAATGGGGACTTTTTCTAACCTCACGGTTGCAACAGAGCTTCCAGAAGCAGGACATAAAGAAAGGGAGGAAGAGACAAGACAAAGGCAGCGAGGAGGCACTGGGAGCCAGCCCTGGCTCCCACCACTCCCGCCACTTCTTGCCAGAGCTGGTTGGCAGCTCGGGAGACCACAGACCCTGGAGCCTCAAACTGAGGCTCACGGGCGGGCTTTGGGGCTGATGAAGCCTCAGCCCACATGAAGAAGCTTTCTGGACAGTGTGCATGGCTTCCCTCGCATTCTCAAAGGCTCCCAACTCCTTAGGGTTCAGAATCACGGACCCAGTTCAACCTCATCTTATATATGAGGAAACTGAGGCAGAGAGAAGGGGGGTGACCGTCCCCAAAGTCACATAGCGGAAAAGTGACAGAGCCAGGGTGCCCAGGACCATACAACCCAAAGTCAGGTTAGGACTTCCCAGTTGGCGGCCATGCCTTACTTAATAACAATAAAGATCAGAGCATCTGCTGTGCGTCAGACACTGCTGGAAGCATTTTTCATGGACTAATCTGTCAATTGTTGAAACAGCCCTAGGAAGTAGTTTAATATTTTTATCCCCATTTTATGGATGAGAAAACTGAGGCATAGAGGGACTAAGAACTTATCCAAAGTCACAGAACTAACGGGATATGGAGCTGTGACCCTGGGCCGGGCAGTCCGGCTACAAACACCATGCTTTCAAGAACCACATCGGGGTGCCCACGTGAGGGAGCCTGAGCCAATGAAGGGAAGAGCGCGGGTGTGCTTGGGAGATTCAAAATCTGGTTCCGGTACTTACTTTGGGACATTCCTCCCCGTCTCCGAGCCTCAGCTTCCTCATCTGGAAAGAGAACCATCATCTCTACCTCTCGAGCTTGTTGGAAGGATGGAAGGAAATAGAGACTGCCCCTCGCTGGGTGCTGGGAGCATGGGAGGTCCTCAGAAATGGACCCTTGAGTTGAAGGAAAGTGAAAGCACAGCGCTGCCAGCATTTCCCAAACTGGAGATGTGCCCAGGACAACATAGGGCGGGCACCCAGGAGGACAGAGAGAGGAGACTGGGGGGTTGGAAGGTAGAGTTGGCCTCTTACCTGACCCCTGGGGTCTCTTGGAGGGTTTTGGGCAAAGAGGTAGTAGGATTTGATCACGTCCCACAAGGGCATCTCATGAGGATCCCTGCTTGGTGTAGTCCCACCCACAGGCTGACACTGCTGTATAGACCCTCCGTGGAGCTGTCAGTCAAGTGGAAATCTTTGTTCTGGCATCTCAGCGGCACTTTCCTGCAACCTGAGTGAATGCAGGGCTTGGCTGTCCTGGTGCAGGAGCCCCTTCTTGTTGGCGGTGGTCTTCCTTCCCCTTGGCCAGCCTCCCTCTTGCCAACCCAGAGATACCGGCCTGTGGGTGACCCTCGTCCCTCGAAGAAGTCTGGAAACAGATAAGTAGCAAGCTAGTTAAGATCCGAGCAGAGGGCCCAGCACAGTGACACTATTCTGTAGGCACAAGGTTGGAGAGAGCTGTCTTCAGATCTAAGGGGAAGGGCAGCTTGAAAGTTTGCAGGCAGGTTTTAACAATCGGCTGCTTGGTTCTGCTTCAAGCAGTGAAGGTGGGACCAGCCCGGCCCTCCTGGAACTCCCCAGCAGCCAGGGAATGTCCAAACCCCTGGCCTTCAAGCTCTTTGAGGCCTCACCCCAGCCGACATCCTGCCCTACGTGCCCATCACATAGATGGAGCTGCTCTCACCTGTCCCTGTTCAGAGCCCAGACTTTTCCATCTCCAAAGGCTGTCCTTCCTTAGCATCCCGGAAGGTCCAAACCCAAACCATCCTTCAAGGCCCTCACAAACGCCTTCTTGCTCAAAGCCATCCTTGACCCCTCCTTTCCAATGTGACATCATCTCTTATGAGCAGTTCTCGTGGCATTGACCGTTTCTCACCCGTGTTAGAATTACTCGTCAATGTCCCCTAGCTAGAATTACTTATCAACTCCTGGAGGGCCAGGCCGTGGATTGTAAACTCTCAGAGGTTCAGGGGCCTCTGGATTCACTTGCTCAGTGCACGGACTCTGTCCATGCCACCCAGGCACACATTTCCCCTGTCCCTCTGTCCGCACATTTCCAGGAGCAGAGTGTTCCCTGCTTAAGGAGGGCCATCTCACGCTAGACACCCCCACTAGACCATACTAGGAACCTCCTTCACAGGTGAGGACACTGAGGCACAGAGAGGTTCTGAGCTTTCCTGAAGTCACACAGCTAGTAAATGCGGGAATGGAACTTGAGCCCGGGTGGCCTGGCTCTTAACCAATATACTCTATCCTCTCCACTAAGGGAGGCACCCAGTTCAGAAAGTTCTTCTGAAGATTCAGTGCAAACCTACTTTCTATTCATCTGGTCTCTTTTATCCAAGATCCTCGAAGGATAAACTTGATCCTGAGTCAATCTTTGTATCTCCTACCACTAAACCTAGCACACAGTAGGAGAGCAATCATGTTTATTGAGTAAATTATTCATTTCATGCCAAAACTCAACTTTTTAATAGCACCTTAAAGTCGGTGGAGTGCTCTTACATACCTCAAGCACCCAGTGGCCTGAGAAGGAGCCAGGGTGGGGGTGGCGGACCCATCCGGTACTTGAGGAGACCGAGGCTGTCAGACGTAAATGACTTGTTCAGAAGGCGGCGCTAGTGAGCGAGGGAGCTGGACCGGGCAGTGTCTTCACAGTCACCGCTCGGCTCATCCACTCGATTTTAGACATGACCATGGGGATGCTTTTTTATTGGCCACCGTATTAGTTTCCAAGGACTGATGTCACAAAGTACCACCATCTAGTATTGTTTCACAGCTCTGGCGGCTAGAGGTCTGACCTCGAGGGTCAGAGGGCCGTGCTCCCTCTGAGCGGTCCGGAGGAGAATCTCAGCTTCTGGGGTTCACCGACAATCTGTGGTCTCCTTGGCTTGTGGCTGCATCCCTCCAGTCTCTGCCTCTGTCATCACGTGGCCTTCTTCTCTGTGCCTCTGTCTCTGTGTCTCTTCTCTCTCATAAAGACACCAGCCATATTGGATCAGGGACCCACTCTGTATGACCTCATCTTAACGGCCCTATTTCCAAATAAGGTCTCATTCTGAGATGCTGGGGATAGAACTTCAATACGTCTTTTTGGGGGGACACAATTCAACCCATAACAGACACATTATTCGAAACAAGTATTTGGTCATATTCTTATTCAAATATAGATGCAACACAATCAAGAAGAAATAACCAACAAAAGACATGGACAGACAAGTCACACACAAGGGAACCAAACAAATATATCCAGAGGTATGTTTACTATTATTAAAAGTAGTGCAAATTCCCAATAGAGTGGCAAACATTCTTAAAATGGTTATATCCATTGCTGGTGTGGTTGGAACAAAGACAGCAAGTGCATTTATTTGCTGGTAGCTTTCTAAATCACTCTAAAGTTTTTGCAAATCCATAAGTCACTACGTAGCAAAGAGAGCCTAGAACTGAAAAGAGACATGCACAAAGATACCATCACAGCGTTCTCTGTGATAGAGAAATCTTGGAAACTACTTAAGCACCCAAAATTAGAGAGTTCCTTTAATAAATGATGGTGCACCAAGAAGATGGCCATAAAAGTAACTGTGAAAACTAGGAAACTATGAAAATTAGGAACGGAACACTCTTTTTTCTTGTTGTTGGTTTTTTTAAAGATTACACCTGAGCTAACATCTGTTGCCAATCTTTTTTTGCTTTCTTTCTCCCCAAAGCCCCCCAGTACACAGTTGTATATTCTAGCTGTAGGTCCTTCTGGTTGTGCTGTGTGGGATGCTCCCTCAGCATGGCCTGATGGGCCGTGCCATGTCCTCGCCCAGGATCCGAACCAGCGAAACCCTGGGCCGCCAAAGCGGAGCACGTGAACTCAACCACTCAGCCACAGGCCGGCCCCAGGAACACTCTTGATATAAAGCATGTGCAAGTGGCAGTAACAAAATGCATGTCTCTTGTTACCGCAGGTGGGTAATTACACCTGCGGCAGAAGGTAATAAACAAGAAATAAAGAGAAAAGGGAAACTTGTGCTTGCTGTAGCACCGTGAAATTACGGAGATTTTTAAATACTGTTTTCACTCCAAATTTCTTGAATTTAGTGTGTTTTAATTTGAGCTCCCCTCAAATCGATCCGGGGCACGCACTTGGGTGACTTATTTGGGAGGTGACCCCAGGAAGCAGGGCTGGGGAGGAGGGAGTGTGAAACAGGGTGGGGGAGGAGCCAACATAAGGACGCCCCACCCAGGTTGCTGCTTAGACTAGGGGCCCAGTTCCACTGCGACGTCCTGCGAAGTGTGAAGAAGGCCTTCCAGAATCACCCACGTGGAACACAGGAGGTGGGGGTGTTTATCCACTCGTCCCCATCCCCATGGGTGGAGGGCTGGACCAGGGCAATCACTCCCGGCAGGCAGCTCCCCCTGCACCTCTGTGAGGCTGAAGGAGGGGCGATGCACAGTGACCCTAGAGGGCCGCCTGGAAGGGAAGGGAGTCTGAGTCATGGCGGGGATGAAGATCAGAGGTGGGTAGAGGGGATGTGAGGTGTGCACCAGATGCATCAGTGACAAAAGGAAAAAGAAGAAACAACCACAGTGGAAACACCAGTCCCACGAGATATTCACAGCAATAATCAACTCCATGACAACAATAGCCGAGGCTTGCTGGTGTTCACTTTCTTTCCCTTCTGGGCTAGGCGCTTGGCATCATTGACTGATTTCATCCTCACCATGGCTCTGCGAGGTGGGGACAATTATTATCTCCATTTCACAGTTAAGGAAACTCAAGCACAGCGAGGTTAATGTCCTCGCCTCCATTCCTCCAGCCAGAAGGGACATGACTGGGATGTGGACCCGGGAATTAGATCCTTTACCCTACAGCATCCTCTGGACAAGTGTTGTCACTGTTTCCATCTTCCCCTGGGGAGTGAGGCTCAGCCAGGGGGCCATGAGCTCGAGATCCCAGCAGAGAACTAGAAGAGCCGTTCGTTCTGTGCTCTGTGCATGGTAAATGATGTGGCTTCGGTAAGGCACGAGAGCTCTCAGCACGACCATCCCTCGCTGCACTGTCCCAGGAAGCCAAGGGGCCAGCAGGCTAACAGGGGTGGATGCTGGGCTTCCCAGAGGAAGGGCAGTGTTTTAGCTCCTCAAAAGGGCGGGGCGTGCCTCGCAGAGGGAAGAGCGGAAGCAAAGGCAGGGAAGAGAAAGCCAGCCTGGGCGTTCACAGGAGGGCCTTCCAGTTTGGAGGGGTATTGGGGGGCATGTGGTCGGGGGTGGGGCTGACTCTGGAGGAGCCATATGTGTAAGGCGTCCAGCTCAGCATTTGACCCTTCTCTGTGACCACTGGGCAGCCCAGGGTGTCCAGGCCACCCTCACCAGCATCTCCGAGCTCCTCTCCAGGCCTTTCAGGTGAAGCCCCTCTGTGGACAGGATTATGCTATTAGGTGTGGGAGGAGCAAAGATGACTCTGAGTGCCAGCCAATTGTGAGCCTATGTCAGGCTGGGTTTAATTTGGGGAGATGTGTAGCTGGCTAATTCTTCTCTAGTAGCTGCCACGTGTACTTGACAACTCCCTGATGCACAAACTCTCTGTGCCCTGCCCAAGCCTGGCACTGAATTGGCCTGTGCCTCAAAGGATGGGGGGGCTGCAGCCTCTTGAGGCCCTCCTGCTGGCTGGGTGTGGTCATACCCCTGGGCACTGGGGCCAGCCTGCCTGGGTTCAAATCCCACCTCTGCCTCTTGCAAGCTGTGGCCCTTGGGAAAGCTGGCTTAATCTTTCTGAGTTTTATCCCCTCATCTGCAAAATGGTGATAACGATGATATGCCCATCATAGAGTCATTAAGATTAAATGAGCTGCTGTGTGCAAAATGCTTAGCACAGTCCCGAGCATTCTATGTGTTTATTTACTATTATGTTTATTGTCGTTTTAAGCCAGCGGAAGTAAGGATGAAATGGAAGAGACACATCTGAGAAAGAGACACATTTTGAGAGGCCTCGGGGTCTGCCTGGATCTCAGGATTACAAATGCGGCCCGTGGAGGAGAGGAAAGTTTGGGGGTGGGGGGTGAGGCTGGCTCCGTTTTGCCCATGTTGGGTATGAGATGCCTGACACGGTCCATCAGAATGGAGACCCAGGGGGCAGGTGGTCATGGGCTGTGTGTCCGGAGCCGAGAGCTGGAGATGGGAACCACTGGCGTCTTGGGGAAGCCAATGGCCCACAAGCTGCCTCTTCTGTTTATGGCTCATTTGGCTTATGACTCCATGTGTGTTTTGTTTTACTGCCTAACATGACTGTGTTTGATTTCATACAAAAATATCACGCCCCTCACCCCCACCAGCCTGGCCCAATGGGAAGGGGAGCAGATGTAGTAGGAAGCTGTGCTCCCTGCCTCCCGGAGCGCACACCTGTCCCCAGGGCCTTCCTTCCCTTTGAGGAGCTCCAGTAGTCCCAATCCTCACCGTCCTTGAGAGGCCTGTGTCTTTGTCCCCATTTAGAGGTGAGGGGATGGAGGCTCTGAGAGGACCGTCAATCACTTAGAGTCACAGCTGGCGAGCGGTGGGGCAGGGGGCACGGCTGGTTCTTTCTGCCACAGAACCTTTGCCCCTTCCGCCGTAGTGTCCACCTCAGACCACCTAGAGAGGGACCTGCTTGTTCTGTTCGGTTTGCTCTGCCTGAAGAGGCAGGGAAGCACTGTTCCTCTTCTGGATATGCGCGCAAGAGAAGCCCCCGCTGGTGGGTGACAGGGGCCAAGGAGGCGATTGTTGAGAGCGGCACTGATGGTCTGTGTCCCTGAGTCCATGTGCTGAAACTCTAACCCCCAGTGTGATGGCGTCCGCAGGTGAGGGCTCTGGGAGGGGTTTAGTCATGCAGGTGGAAACCTCAGGAATGGGATTAGCAATCTTACAAAAGGGACCCCCGAGAGCTCCCTCGCGCCTTCTGCCATGTGAGGACACAGTGAGACGACGCTGTCTAGGAAACGGGAGCGGGCCCTCATCAGACACCAAATCTGCTGGAGCCTTGATCTTAGCCTTCCAGCCTCCAGAACCATGAGAAATAAATGCCTGTGGTGTATAAGCTGCCCAGTCTGTGGTGTTCTGTGAAAGCAGCCCAAGCGGACTTAGACAAGTGACTTCAGCAGAGCGGACGCTGACAGCTGCCCAAAGCCGAGCACGGAAGCTCGGGTGAACAAACGGCAGGACGCGCTCACTGTGGAATATGATGCAGCCAGGAAAATGAGCGAATGCAAAACATGAACGGGTCTGAACAACAGAATAAGAAGTTTAAAAAGGTGCCAGAAATAATGTTAAGTAAAAAAAAAAAAACATAGTCCCAAAGATTGCATACAGTGTGATACCTTTGAATACAAATAAATGCAAATCAAATAGAGATATTTTTTAAGAAATCGTATACACACAAGAAAACTGTATAAAACGGAAGGCAAGGTAACAGTGAATATAAGCCTGAGGCTGATTGGTTGGAAGGACCAAACTGTTAAACGGTGGTTATTGTTAAGATCTTAGCTATGTTTAGGGTAGTGATCAATGGGTGCTGATTATGCTATTAAAAATAACTATTTGAATCAACTAAATAAAAGTGTGCTGTGCCTGGACTAATGATGACAGGTGTATGGTTATTTTTTGATAGACAATAGAAGAAACAGAGAAGTGGGGGAAAATGGACCTTGCACCTGCACTGGGGTTTTGTAGGCAGAGGGAGGGCTGGCTCTGACCAAGGCCGGGTAGTACAGCCCCAGGGGGAGGGAGTGGGAAGAGATGGGGCCAGTGGAGGCTCCCCCTCACGGATGAAGGTGGAAGGGGTGTGGTGGTTCTGGCCTGCAAGGACACTGACCCCGGGACTGGGCCCGCCCCGACAGTCTTGATAGCAGGCGAGGTTCTGGGAACCAGCCGTGTAAGTGAAGCTGGGTGTGCAGGCCTGTCATTGGCGTGGAGCACGTGGGGCTGAGCAGAGCACAGAGGGATGGCAAGTTCCTCTCTGGAGCGTCAAGGAACCCTTCATGGTTGGGGCCCCCTTCGTGATGACACCTCTGGGGTCGCTCAGCCTGCATCAGTCTCCTCGCCCTGCTGGGGTGACTGTGTTGGGGAGGTGGAGGTCGCATCCGTCCAGCGGTGAGTCTCGGCCTCTGGCTTCAGGGACAGCACCATGGCACGTTCTGGAGAACCAGTTCTCCACCCATCAGACTCAAATCTCCCTGCCAACAATCAGTTTAATCTCGCCTTTTTCCTGAAATAAAAATTCCTAGACCCCATACCGCGACTACACGTATAATTCTACAAATCAATATAATGCCCTAAATGTTAGATGAAGAAGAAATGGGAAGATAGTGATCTATGACAGAAGGAGCGTGCACTCCAGTAGGTAAATGCATGGACTTGACTGCACTGGAAGACAGGATGAGGTGGGGGGTGCTGGCATCTCCTGGGCTGTTGATGTGAGAGCCGCCCTCAGCGGAAGGACACACGGACACACGGCTTTGGGTTGGCAACTCACAGAGCAATAGCTTTGGTCCCCAGGTAGGTGATTTTCTGAAAGGAGAACAATTCTTAATCAAGTTCCATTGATTTAGGTGATAGTTTCATTCCAGAAAAATTCAGGGCATATTACAACCTTGCAGAAAAGACTGAGTTTGTTCATGAAACAGAGTAAGGCTTCAGATCAGGATTTGTCAGCACTGTTGACATTTGGGGTACAACCCTTCTATGTCATGGGGCTGTCCTGTGCGTTATACGATGTTCAGCTGGATTCCACCCATTAGATGCCAGGAGTACCCCCACACCCAGTGTGACAACCAGAAATGTCCCCTGACACATCTAATGTCCTCTAATGAGCAAAATCGCCCTTGGTTGAGAACCACGCCTCTGAGCTCAGATAACTGCATAAAGATTTTTACTTTTATTCATTTACATGAATGTCTGCTGGGGAAATGCTTTGCTGTGTGAGACTGGCCTGTGCCTTGGCAGGGGCTCCATCCACCCAAGAATGCCAGTCATGCCCCCTCCTCAACTGTTGTGACAACCAACCCCACTGCACAGAAATCCAAAGGGGTCCTTTAGAGGGATGGGCGCCACCCCCGGCATGAACCACTGACTAGAGCGACCGCAAGCTGGGGGCGGTGTGGAAGTCTCTGGTCCCAGAGGTTCTGGTCCAGATTTGCATCTGTGGCTTGGCAGGGGCGGCTGGGATTGGCTCTTGGTAGATGAAGGAGTTCGCCTGAAGATTCTTGGGCATATTAGGAGAAGGGGCTCCGGGAGGTGTCTCTGTTCTCTATTGCTGAATAACAAGCCACACCCACACTCACTGGTTTCAACGGCAGTTTAGTGACTGCTCAGCCCAGTGGCTCTTCTTCTCTGCCGGGGCTGGGAGTCCAAGATGGCGCCACCACTCTTGGGGCCTCAGCTGGGCGGCTGGAACCACAGGTGGCCGGCTGAGCATTTCTCGCCACATGGCCAGCTTGGGCCTCCTCACAGCATCGTGGTCTCGAAGTAGCGTTACATGGTGGCTTCCTTCCAAGGGGGAAGACACTGCCAGTCCTCTTAAAGGCTGGTCCTGGAACTGGCACACAGGATCACTTTCTCTGTCCCCTATTGGTCAAAGCAAGTGGCAAGGCCATACCCAACTCAACCAGTGGGGAAGCAGATGTGAGGAGCAGCGTGTATGTACAGGGAGGGGGAACCCATGGTGGTCGCGTGTCGAGAACCGATGGAAGCGATCAGAGGGACCCGGGATTTCTCACTGCTGTGGGTTGGCGGAGGCCTAGGTTCTGCCATTGGATAGACGGGTACATGTGTGTGATATATGCGAGAAACACTTCCATTAAAAGGCATGTTTCCAAAGAAGGGCTGCTTAATAGCAACTTTTATTGCACATGTAGCATGTGCTGGACCCTGTTGGTATCATCCCATGTCACTGTCCCACAATCCGAGGACATGGGCACTGCCATTACCCCATTTCATAGCTGACGAAACTGAGATGCAGAAAGAAACTTGTCCACTAATCCCACCTCGGGGCACTTATTCTAAGGCAAATGATTCTGACTTAGTTATCAGTGTTCATTGCAACATAGTTTATAATAGGAGATTGGCTCAATAAACCACGAGATATCCATATAATGGAGTACTGTGCGGCAGGAGGAAAATATTGACGTGCAATGATCTTCTCGATGTAGTAGTGAAAATATGGGTTATAAAACATTGTGTGTAATATCTTCCCATTTTGGACAAAAATATATGCAAAGTCTTAAAAGAGTTCATGTCCAGAGAGGGATTATGAATAGGAGAATTTAGTCTTTTTGTTATCTTGTGGCTTCTTCTCTTTCTACAATGAACACATATTGCCTTTGAAGGAAGAGTCAAACAGTTCAAGTTGTCACCTTTAAGCCTTGAAAAAGAAAAGAATTAGGTTGTCTGCTTAAACGAGAGAACTTCAGGTAACTGGAAAAGTCAATGAAGCAGAAAATCACCCTTGGCAGATGGACTCCCCTTGACCTTGCTGAGCAAATTCAAGTTCTCACAACTGAGCAAATGTGGCTAAACAAAGTCCAGCCACCGCTGGGGTGGGGATTCTCCCCAACACCGGCTTCTACGCCTCTTCGTCAGCTGTGTCCACTTGGCCAGTTTCATGTGCCGGGTGCTGGACTTCGGCTGTGGCTCCCGGAAGCCTGCATGGTGTGCAGGACCCATCAGTGCCTCCATGGCAGGGATCCGTGGATGCAGGAGGGTCAGTAACAACCCTCCCCCTCGCCGCTTTCAATGACAATCGAATTTGTGGACCTTCTGCTCCATCCTCCATGACAGCCATTTGGCGGCCTTTCAATCTCTCTCTCTCTCTGGTGGCGGAATTCTAAGTGTCCCCTCCCCACCTAAATTCCTGACCCCTGGTGTACACACGCCTTATCCCAGTTATTCAGTCAAACACGAGCCCTGGTGTTGCTGTGAAGGGCTTTTGCAAATGTAATGAGGGTCCCAAGTCAGCTGACCTTTGGCTAGGGAGAGATCTCGGTGGGTGTGCTCTAATCACAGGGGCCCTTAAACCTGGGTTGAGAGGTCAGAGACAGGAAAGCTGGAGCCTGGAAGCACAGGGGAACGTTCTCCGTTGCTGGCTTGAAGGTGGAGGGGCCACGTGGCAAGGAACGTGGTGGCCTCCAGGAGCTGAGAATGGCTCCCCATCAACAGCCAGCACAGAATCAAGGATGCAAGGCACCGAATCCTGCCAACAAGCAGAATGAGCGTGGAAGAGCTCCAGATGAGACCACAGCCCGGGCCAGCACCTTGATTTCTGCCTCGTGAGGCCTTTTGCTGACCCATGCCCAGACTCCGGACCCCAGAAACTGCGAGATAATAAATTACGTTGTTTTAAGTTGCTAAATTCGTGGTAATTTGTTACGCAACAATAGAAAACGAATCCACTTTTCTCATACCCTCCCTCCCTCTCGTCCTTCCTTCTTCACTTTCTTTTTAAACATATCATGGAGCTCTTCCCCTGTTATTAAGGATTATGCATAAACAAGTCCCAGAATAGATTATCGTCTGTGTTCTCTGTAAAACGAGCGTTGGTGGAATTTCACTCAGAGGGGACTGTTAGCCTGGCCTTGGAGCATGTCCAACATGGAAGGCGCACGCTCAGCCCAGAACTTGGTTCTTTCAGATAGCCATAAGACAACTTTTCCCCCACAAGGGCATTTTTGCCACATTCGTGTCCTTCGATGGTGAAGCCAGCTTACTACCTACAATCAAAGAGAAAAGCTCCCAAGAAAAGAAACGATCAGAGATGTGATATACCTGGAAGGGGCCGCCCTGTTCCCAGGAACGTCTGTTGCCTTAACTTACAGCCTTGTTCTGGTGCATTGCCTATGCTTTTCCTGTTATGCGTGTGTGTGTCTTATCTCCCTGCTGGTTTTTAGCTCCGTGAGGGCAGGGAGCACATCTTGAGATCTCTCTGCCGTCGGGCACCAGGCACGTGGTGAGCTCATGGATGTGTTGGCTGAATTAAGGAAACTCGATCCGCCACGATAACGGGGTGTGTAAGCCAAGTCCCAAATTCCATCAATCTGTACTCTGGTCCTGTTTTCATCTGGGTGCCCAGGTAGCAAAGAGGAAAAATATTGCAGACAAACAAGTTTGATTTGATTCCCAGCCTTCCGGCTGAACATTCAAATTTCGTGACCTCAGCCTCAGAAGGCCCCTCTGTAAAATGGTCCACTGGAAAGTGAACAGTTGTCAAATCTCCGGGCACACAGTAGGTCTTCAGTGTCTGTTAAAGCTTTCCTTTTTTTTTTTCTGTCCTTTGATCTCATTTTACTTTTTCCCCACCTCTTTAAAAAAAACCAAACAGGTTTTTGGCCTCCTGTCTAAGACTCTTCTAGAAAGAATTCATGTTAGAACCGCAATAATGAGGTTTGGCGTTAGCCTTGGTGGCTGTGTTTGGATGTTTTCAGGCCGTGGAAATTCACTCTGACAGTCATTTACGACCAGTTTCTGGCCTGGGCAGAGACCAGGCTGGGATAAGGGGGGAATCTGATGAGAGCGGGTGGGAGAAACAACCCTTAGGAAGGAGGGTGAGGGTGGCCCGGGGGCGGGAATGTCACATTTCCTAGCATTTGTCACAAACTCCAGGCACCTGTCCGAGTGACAGTGCTTCTGGGGCACACCAGCTGGTTAAGTCAAGGTGAGTCCCTAACCTCCATCATAGCCCAGACATTGGAACGAAAGCCCCCCGGAGGCGTCAACCCCGTGCAAAGGATCCATCAGGCGAGGTCTGAGCAGAGGGGTGGAATGCCCTGGAAGTCAGGAGGATGCTCAGCAAAACGGGGAAGTCAGAGAAGCTTATTCTTACAGACTGACGGGAACCTTGGAGACCTGCTGGATTTTCAGCTTCTTAGGGCACAAGGTGTATCTCACCCATCTCACTCCCCAGCACGTGGCGGGCACAGTGGGCACCCAGAGTTGTTGAATGAAAGAGTAAAGGGTGGGGAAGAGGAGACAAACCCTTCCACTTTACAGAAACAGGCCAATTCGGAGAGCGTAACTTGCCTAAGTTTTAGTCTCAGAAACTCTGTCCCATGCAGGAGTCAGGAACTGAGAACAGGTTGAAAGGAGACCTCTCTTGGGTTGATTTTTCCTTCAAAACTTACATGTGCCTTTGGGGAGGGAGTCCGCTTCTAGGAATGGATGTTGAGGCCTTCCCAGGCGACGGAGGGTCTCAGGTCTGTCTAGCGCTCTGTTAGCACTTTATGTAGGTGACCGCTGACTAGGCCTGTGTTAAAAGCTGACAGCACCCATGGCCCCTTGGTCAGCCTGATGTGGCCCCAGAGTTACCTGATGTCCAATAGGGTGGCTTGGACAAGATGCCATGAACATCCCTCCTGGCTTCCTTTTACACCCTTATCCCGGTGTCACTCATCATCCTCTCTCCTGGACTACTGCAAGAGTCCAATCATGCTGCTCCGCTGCCTCACTGTCTTGAATCCATTTACAAATGAGAATGGGCTCCTGGGCTCCTGGGACCCTGTGCCCTCTATTTGCCTCGACTTGTAACTCTTCAGTGGCTTTGATTTAGAACAAAAGGAAAACAGCTCACTGTTTCCTGCTCCAAGCCCAGCTCCTGCCACTGTCGCCCTCTACTTCAGCCTTCTGGTATTTTTTCAGTCCCTTCTAAACAAAAAGAACTCGCCCATCTCAAGGACATGCTGTTCCCTTTGCCAAGAATACTTTTCCCTCAATCATCTCACTCTCATTCTCATCCTTCCAGTCTCAAATTAAACACCATCTCCTCCGAGAGGTATCCTTGCCCACTTCTCTGAAGTAGGTCCACGGGTGGTTTCTAGCACAGGGTTCTATTTGTGTCCCTGATGGGGCATACAAAACTTTGGTAATTATATATTATTTTGTTTGTCTATAGCCTATTATGTAGCTCCACCACCAGCCAATAAGCTCCATGAGGAGAGGGACCGTGTATGTCTCGGCCACCTCTGTGCTTCCCACTGCGCCTGGCATATAGTAGGTAGTCATTATATATACATTGAATGAAAAATGAATGAATGAAGAGATGAATGAAAGTCTCAAGTCCCTGGTGGCAGACTTTATTCAGAGAATATTCAAGGAGAACACCCTGCTTGGTAATACACTTAATAGGGCCTGAGTTTAAAGGGATCTTAGGCAGAAACTGTGAGCAAAGATGCTAACCAAAGAAAGTATCTGTGCCAGGCAGCCCAGTGTGGAAGGAGAATGCAGACTTTGAAAGGCGAACCATCCAGATGGGGCCAGGCCCGCAGCTAGCCCCTCAGTCAGCTCTGGCTGAGAGCAGTCGCTGGTTCCCTGGGAAAGAGGGAACTAGCATAAATGTGGCAGCCCCAGCGGTTCCTGTGTGGTATGGATCACTCGAGAGTGCACCCGGAAGTGTCCATTCCCACTCTGCAGTGTGGGGACCCGCCATCCTCAGCCAATCACGTTGTTGTCTTCGTTAGAGGAGGTTAACCAGCTCTTTGGGAGACATCAGGGAAGGGGTCTGGTCTGGCGGGTTCCACGTCCCCACTACCCAGGTCGTGATTCTAAGACCTACTCTCACATGTTGCTGGTGGAGATGCACCATGTCGCAACTTTCCTGGAAGGAAGCTGGGCAACATGCATTAAGAGCTTTAAATATAGTCACACCCTTTGACCCAATAACTCCACTTTGAAGAATCTACCCAAAACTTAGGGCCAGAAACATGCACTAAGACCTAATAGTAAGTTTCTCATATAAGCATATTTTTATTTTATTTTATTTTATTTTTGAGGAAGTTTAGCCATGAGTTAACATCTGCTGTCAATCCTCCTCTTTTTCGCTGAGGAGGACTGGCCCTGAGCTAACATCCGTGCCCATCTTCTTCTACTTTATGTGTGGGACACCTGCCACAGCATGGTGTGCCAAGCGGTGCCATGTCCGCACTCAGGATCTGAACCAGTGAACCCCGGGCTGCTGAAATGGAATGTGTGAAGCTAACTGCTGCGCCACTGGGCCGGCCCCATAAGTGTATTTTTAATGGCATAAGAATGGAGAAATGAAATCATCAAATATCCAACAGTAGATTGGGTAAGTAAATAATGGTCTATCCATATCACGGAATATTATTTACTGATAAAAATCATGTTTCCAAGGAAAATGAAACAGCATGGCAAAGTGCTCACAATGTAATTTTGGGGGGAGGTTACGATTTTTTTTGCCTTCTATTAAAAATAGGAATGCTAAAATAGTAAAAGTTTATGACATAAGAAACTTTTAGTTCAAAGCAACGTAGCCGTGCACACATTATCATTCATGAGTCCGGAAGACTCATTTGTACGGTCTTGAAATTTCTCAGGAAAGACACATCCATCGTAGGTCCAGATCTTTTCCTATTATAATCTCATTCAGACTTGGTAGGCACTGCGTGGATTTATTTTACATCCAAATGTGTGTACTAACGGTGACATTTAAAACATACACACCATATAGCATCTGTGCTTCCTTTGTTCAAAAGATAGGTTTCACAATGTGATTTTAAGTGAAAAAAAGTTCATGAAATACAAAACCGAGTATATAGTATAGTCCTCTTTCATAAAAGGAACATAGAGACACGATTACTACAGGGACATATCATCAAATGCTTAATGGAGATTACCTACCTCTGATGAGACTGTAAATTACTTTTATTACTTTGCAAAGTTTCTACTATAACCAGGCACTACACTTATAATTAGAATAAAACAATAAACAACTTTTAGTTCCAAGAGAAAAAACTCCTGTTGCTCTAAAGAGACACATGAGGGGAAACCACTTCCCAACCCCCCTGTTACAGAGATGGTCTGAGCAAAACTGTCCCCTTGGGTTGGCCTCTAATGCTACACTGTCCCTGTGCATGAGTTAGGGTGGTGCTAAGCTGCTCTAACAAAGAGACGCCAAAGTACGATGGCTTAAATGAGAGAATTTTATTTCTCTTTGTGGTATTGGTGCAGAGGTAAGTGGGTGGTCCAAGGCTGGCAGTTGGTTGTATTCCACCAAGTCTTCAGTAACCAGCTGGCAGGACAGCTCTGCCGTCCTCAACACACGATTCCCTGCCCTCTATTGGCGGTGGCTGCTCCACTTGTTGCCAGTAGAAGGGAGGAAAAGAGGCCATGGAGGACAAGCGCCTTCCTTTTTGAGGATCTGCCTGCAAGTTGCATACCTCCACTCATATCACATTGCCCAGAATGTAATCACAAAGTCACATCTAGCTGCAAGGGAGTCTGGGAATATAGAGTCTGGTTGAGTAGCAATAGCTGTGCTGATGGATAGGTGAGTGTGTGTGTGTTTGTGTGTGAGCACATGTGTGTGTCTAGGGGAGGGAGTTGTAGTACTTATAATTACCAAAGAAAAGAAGGAGAGAATGGATGTCAGGGTGTAATTAGCCATTTAAACAAAGTAAGGGAAACAGCCAGTCAATGAGCACTGAACACTCGGCTGTCTTTTCTGAGCATAAAATATACAATATCCATCCACTTGGGGCATTCCCTCAGGATTCCAGGCACAGCCAGCCCGGAGACCGTGGGCCTGTCATCTTCTCTCCTCACAACCGCTGCAAGACTGACCACAGAGAGCCTATGGGAGGCCCTCCCAGTGGCCGTGGCAGCCATTTTGAATTCAGAGATTTTCTGCATTTTTCTCACATTCACAGAGCTGGAAAAGCTCCTCTCACAAATTCTTCCCCAAGACTGTGTGTACTTGTCTGATGGTTTCCAGTTCAGTAAACACCCCTGAAGCACCCCTCTGAGGCAGGCACACCATCTCGCATGTTATCCTTTGACTCCTTACAGTAACTCAGGGTCAATGTGTTATTATCTGCACTTCGCCTATCAGGAAACAGAAGCCAGGTAGCGAGAGGCAGAGCGGGGACCCAAAGCCAGGTTTCCAGGCTGCAATGCTGGCAGGCCTTGCACCACACCACAGCTGCCTTTTTGCTTCTAAGCCTGGAAAAGTTGATGAGCCCTACACCCTTCTGTGAAGCTCTGCAGAAAGGAGCTGCCAAGCCTGCTTGTCTGAAATAGTTGTGGTCCTCAGCTTCCTGGAACAAAAGTACACTCTTTCCTGAGTGGGGACCAGCTCATTAACCCATCCTTTATTTCATGCAAGGCAACTCCCCACTACCCATAAATCATTTTCCAGGCCTTTCCACGAGGCAACTCTACTTTGGAAATGCAATGTCCCATGCAGGGCGAATGCGTCGTCTTCTGGACCCCATTAGTCAGGCAAAGCAAAGCAGAAGTGTCATGTGGAGCTGCAAACTGAACATAGATTACGAGCAAGACCCAAACACACAACACGGAGAGGAGGGGAGGCAGACACACAGTCTCAAAGTGCAGTTTTAAAGTTTCCAGGCCTTGCCAATGATGTAAACAGTGCTACGACCCACTGGGCCGTCCATGAGATTCCCCGCTGTGCGAGCTGGTTCACAACAATGACTTTTTTCTTTTTAATTTTTGATCAAATTCTGGATGGGGCATGGAATGGATCCAGAGAAGCTTCATGCTGGAAGTTTGCCTGGGCCGATCACCAGACCCCACATTGATGAAAAGGATGCCTTCACTGGAGTCTTGATCTCTCTGAGAAACAATGCAGGAGAGTGGGGATGTTTCGTTTGATGAAACACAACATCTCTTGATCCCCGGAATAGATGCTGAAATAGCAGGAAGGAGCAGCAGAGGAGGACAATTTGCCATTTATTCAGGGCCTGCTGTGTGCCACACATAGTGTTAGGCATTTTACGAATATTGTCTCATTTGTTTGTCAGAATCGATATCTTCATTTTACAAAACAGGGACCAGAGGGTTGACAAGTAAAAGGCCAGGCTTGCCTCACATGGAAGGAGTGGAATGTGGATTGTGTAATAAAAATAATAGTTGCTATTAATTGAGGGCTTGTAGCGTGCCAGCCCGTGGTCTAAGCCTTTTTAGGTGTTAACTCTGTTATTCTCCTCATCAACATTGTGAGATGGGTACTATTGTTACGTTCATTTTACAAATGGGGAAACCAAGGCCCAGCAGGGAGGTGCAGCATCTTGACCCAGGACACACAGGTGATAACTTGCAAGTCAGGATGTGAACACAGGTAGTCCACCCCAGACCGTGCAGCCTTGACCCCTTCACTGCCTCTCTGGAAGACGGTTTATAATGCTGCTTTAACTGGGGAAGGAGGCAAGGTCATGTCAGAGCCACATGTCCTTTGAGACCTGAGAGAGGCCTTTGGTGACACTCTCCCCCAACCTCCCTGATATCTAGGTGAACTAACTCAGGTCTGGACAGGGAAGAGACTGGTCTTAGGTCTCTAGGCTGTTCAGCGACAACACTGGGACTTGACCTGGGGACCAAATTCCACGCCCCAACACCATCTCTTGGTTCTTGAGTCAGCTGCCACTTAAACGTCAATAGCCGATAGAAATATAACGTGACCCACGTACGTAATTCAGTCCTTTGTTACTGGCCCCATTTTAAAGAAGTCAATAGGAACAGGTGAAGTTAATTTAAATAATATATTTTATTGAACCCAATACATCTAAAATATCATCACTGCAACATATAGTCAATATAAAATTTATTAATAAGATATTTTACATTTTTTTGGTGCAGAGACTTTGAAGTCTGGTATGTAATTCATAGTTACAGCGTATTTCAATTTGCATGAGGCACATTTCAAGAGCTCAGTGGCTACATGTGGCCAGTATCTGCCATACCAGGCAGCTTAGCTCTGGATGCTTGTTATTCAAAGGGTGGTCTGTGGACCAGAGCATCAGCATCCCCTGGGAGCGGGTGACAGATGCAGAATCTCAAGCCCCACCCAAGACCTACTGAGTCAGAATCTGCCTTTTAACAAGGTCCCCAGGATATCCGTGCACACACTCGTTTGAGAAATGCTGATCTCCAGTTCTTAGACTTTTGCAAGAAGAGCGGCAAGAGCCCTTTGCAATAGCCGAAAGCCATGGGGTCTTCTTCCCCCCAAAACAGAAATATGCAAATGCACACAAATTTCTGCTTAGGATTCTAGAAACGTCCTCCTGCTCTTGGAAGCCCAGCCAAGGACCCCATGGATTCCGCGTAAAGAACTCTAGCTCTGGAGCAGTGGTTTTCGAAAAGTGAAAATAAAAATTGTAAGCAGGGCAACCTTTTCTCTTGTTCACCAATGAAACATTGTTCAAAGCCCCGCGTACAAAATGGGCTGAGAGCAAGCCACAGTGGCTGAACAGGGAGGCAGCCCCAGTCCCATGTGTCTGTCTTTCCTCCATCTAACCCTGAAGACTGAGGGTACCTCAGACCCAGGGTAGGACGCCCACCCCGACCCCACCCCAGCCCCGCCTTGAGTTTGCTGACCATGGCCCGCTGGCTGCACACAGGTCGTCTGGAAGTAGCTTGCTTGGTTTGTTTGTTTTTGTTTTCAGACTCTCTGGGGACATTCTGAGGACCAACTGGATTTTGGAACACTGGGGCATCTCAACTGCCAGGCAGGTCATGTTATCATGAGGTCACTTCCAGTGCAAAAGTCTTGGAACCCAAAATGGCCTTAATTGGCTTTCTCTGCCTCCTTAAATCACCAAACGACAGAGGTGGAAGGACTTAGTAGACCATGTCTTCTTTCCTCTCTCTAGAGGAAGAGATTAGGACCCAGAGGGCGGATGTAACTGTCCCAGGCCATACCCCGACACCTCCATCCCACATGACCTCCTTGAGTGGCCAAGGAATTCTCTTATTACCACACGGACTGTGGAAGTTTCTGATGGAGCACAAGATGCAGTTTCCCATTTTCTTTCCCCATGCTTTGTCATCATCCCATTTCCCATCTCTCTCCCTCACATGGAGAGCTCGTGCTGGGGCCACAAGAGCTTCTCTAAGACTGGTTGTGACCAGCTCACCTCTTTGCTCAGCGGAGGTGACTTCCCGCGAAGCTAGTGAAGCTTACACTCATTCTGGCTTGAATGGACCCTTCCGGGATTCATGAAATGGGATTTTTTTTTTCTTAAAGAGGGTCCCTCCAAGTTGCATAAACTTCAGACCCCACAAAACCTGTGTCTGACCCTGCTGTTCAGACCCTTTGAGGTCTTCAGGACAAAGTCCAGATTCCTACAAGCCAGCTTCAACGGCCCTCCCCTCGCTGGCTGTCTCCTCCCGTCCTTGTACACAGCATTCCAGTCTTAGGATGTGAACGTCTCCAGCTCAGGCTGGGTCCCCATCTGGTGGACGCTTCTCACCTCCAGGTCTTGCTTAATTGCCTCCGCCTCAGTGAAGTCATCATGGTCTCACGAGCCACCCCTCTCTCTTGTCCTCCTGCCTCCTTACCACTTGCTTGTGATCACTTCTGGGTTAATATTTCTAAATCTCTGGCAACAATGCCTGGGACAGAGCAAGCATCCCGCGTTTGTTAAATAAAATACAATACAAATAAAAATGGGAGCTTCAAGTCCTTTTTCACCCTGAGCTCTTGCTGTGGAAAAGGGGTCCTTGTGTTCCATTTTGCCCAGGGGGCAGAGCTGTTTTAGGTGCTTTGTCCCAGTCATCATTAGCACTGCCCACTGTCACTCTTGATGGTGTCCTGGTTTCGATGCTAAATGCCTGGTCATCCCTTCCATAGAGTTTCCTCCCGGGTTAATTCTCCAGCATCCCTGAAGACTCAGCTAGGGAATCTGGTCCTTTGAGAATATAAACTGAGATGTCTTTGCCTGCAGGTAACTGAAGGTTTATTAGGGCACGCAACCAGAAGGCCAGAGAGGAAGTCGTTCTGGGTCAATTCTGCCAGCAGTTGAATGAGCAACAAGACACAATGTCACCTACTCATAATGAAGACCAGAGGCACAAAAATTGGATGATTCTTCCCAAGAGAGTTTTTTTTTTTTTAATCCAGTGAGGAAAATGTTCCCCAGGAGCTCTGCTCCCCACTCACCCCAGGTGACTTCCTTTCACATCTAAGTGGCCAGAATGGATCACATACCCACGGCTAAACCGATGACTCTCGGGGAGCAGGAGCCTCTTGATTGGCTTGGACCAACCAGGAGTCATCCTCTGGAGCTGGGGGGAGGCTCAAACGTCCAGCACACATGGCCACCATTTTGAAAATAATACTGCCCAGGACGGCTTGGCTGAGGGGAGGGAGGGAGGAACATGTGTCGGCCAGGCCACCAACAATGTCTACTGCACCTTCCCTGAGCCCTCCGGCTGGAAGGGTCCTTCCCCCTCTGGATTCCATAGGCTGTTGCACTTGCTCTATTATAGCACTTTATCACTTTTCAGCTTGTCTCTTGTCCCCCTGCCCCCAGATATTAGCTCCACAAGAGCAGGAAGTATGCTTTATCACCTTAGTCTCCTCGCAGCTCCTAGCCCAGGACCTGGCGCCTTGGAAGAGCTCAGAGAGTATTTAAATGAGTACATTTCCTCCCTGGCAGTGTTCCTATCAAGCATAATGTACTCCTTGTTTGGGATACACTTGGTGAGATGCTTTAGGTTGGGGAAACGTAGGATGTTTCACAGCTGCTCTTAAACTGCGCACTCCCTGAGCACAAAGCCTGCGCTGGGCACATCGCTGTATTCCCTGGGACCTGGCACAGGGTCTGATCCACAAGCCGTACTCATATTTTAAGATATAACACATAGGAGACAGGTGTCCATGCAACACAGCAATGAAAGAAGGAACTCTTCTATATGCAATAAGGATGGACCTCTCAGACACAAGGTCAAACGAAAGAAGCCAGACATAAAAGAAGAATGGTGTAAGATTCCATTTATATCAAGTTCAAACATGGCAAAACTAATTCTTGATGATAGAGGAGAGAAGAGTGGCCACCTGCAGGGGGTATGACCAGGGAGCCTGGTGTGCACCAGAGCTGTCCTATCTCTTGACTTGGGTGATGGTTACATGTGTGCGCACGAAAAATTAATTGAGCTTTAAGCTGTGGTACATCTAGACAGTGGAATATTATTCTTTTTTATTAAAAAGAAATGAGCTCTCAAGCCATGAAAAAACATGGAAGAAACTTAAATGCCCATCACTGAGTGAAAGAAGCCAGCCTGAGAAGGCTGCGTACTGTAGGATGCCAACTATGTTTCTGGAAGAGGCGAAACTATGGAGACAGTAAAAAGACGAGTGGCTGCGAGGGATGGAGGGAGAGGAGAGAGATGAACAGGCAGAGAACAGAGTTTTAGGGCAGCGAAACTATTCTTGATGACACTATAATGGTGAATATATGTCATTATCCAAATCCACAGAATGTGCAACATCGAGAGTGAACCCTAGTGTAAAGTATGGACTCGGGGTGACGATGTGTCAGAACAGGTTCATCGACTGCACAAATGGACCCCTCTGACGTGGGATGATAGGGCGGGAGGCTGTCCATGTGTGGGCCAGGGGGTATATGGGAAATCTCTGTACCATCCAGTCAATTACGTAGGGAACCTAAAACTGCTCTAAAAAATAAAGTCTATTTTAAAAACCATTATTGAGCAATTTATTTTATGTACTGTACAGCATATCTCAATAAAATAGGAAAAAGTGTTCTCCTTCAAAATAATATCAATGAGTGTTTACTAAAGGCTTGTAGGAAGCCAGACCCCGCCCCAGTTCTGTGCCCGTAGGATTTCTACAAGGCAGGCGGTGGGAAGGCAGGGGCTTGCCTGGCTTGATCTCCATCCTGTCCTCAGTGCCCAGTATATAAGAAAGGTTTGTCAGGTGGAGAAATGTGCTCCTTGAAATGTCACAAAAGCCCCACGCTGTAGAAACAGGTATTCTCTCCATTCCACAGAAGAGGAAACCAAACTCGGGAGAGACAAGTGACTGGTCCAAGGCCACCCAGCTGATAAGTGGCAGAGCCAGGGCTTGTGCCAGGTTGTCTTGATGGAAAAGCCTGCATTCTGAACCCCTGTGCTATGTCATCTCCAATTTTCAAAGAAGTTGAACTCCAGAGAGCTCAAGGCGTTTGCAAGTTGTGCTGGTAAAACTATTCGTAGGAGTTTCCACTGTGGTTGGGTTTTCCCTAAATTAATTGCTATTGTCTCTGGTGTATGGTTAAAGCCCTGATTGTAGCTCTGATAAAGGGACAGTCCAAGCCCACGCTCAACCGTGAGCCTGTCAATAACTTTGACACCCTGAGTCTCTGTCACCTGGTAACTACTAAAAGGTGTAATATTCTGAAGCCTTTAATTTTACCTTCCGCGGGAGAGGAAAATTGATGGGGAGAGGTAGGATGCAATTTGAGACGTGCAAATTACCTTTTGACTCTCATGAATATCTATTTTGCATCTGATGCCCGCCTGGGCAAGAATCTCTGTCCCCAGGACAAGCCAGGTTGACGGGCATCAGCGCATAATTGCTGGGCTCAGGCCCGTCTCCCCCGCTGGGGAGTGAAACCTTGCTCAAGGTCAGCAGCGAGGTGTCAGTCTGAAAGTTTCCAATGCCACGTGAGCTGCATCAGGAACAAAAGAGTCTTCAAAGATGGCAGCTTATCCCAAATGCAAAAAGATGTGTGTGTGTTTGTGTGTGTGTGTGTGTGTGTGTGTTTGGTCTGATGATGCCTTCAGGCCAGGTAGGATGCAAAGTGAAAAGGTGACGGAGTGGGGCAATTTTGGGGGCTTCAGGTTGTGGCTGAGTGACACAGAGAGAGCCTATGCGGACGGCTCTTGTGAGAAGTTCGGCTGTGCCAGAGTGGAGAGAGAGAGAGGGTAGAAAAAGCAGCATCCTGAGAAATACATTGACGATTTAAAAAAATATATTTTTCGTTGTGGTAAAACACACATAACACACAATTTGCCGTTTTAATGCATACAATTCAGTGGCATTAATGCATTCACAATGACGTGCAACCATCACTGTGATGAAGTTCCCGAACTTTTTCATCACCACCGAAGGAGACTCCATACCCACTAGCAGCCCCTCCCCGTTCCTCCCGCCCCCAGCCCCTGGCAACCACCTGTCTGCTTTACGTTGCTATGGATTTGCCTATTCTGGCTATTTCAAGTAAATGGAATCATACAATATGTGGGCTTTTGTGACTGGCTTCTCTCACTTAGCACAATGTTTTCAAGGTTCATCCATGTTGTAGCATGTGTTGGTACCTTATTGCTTCTTACGGCTGAATAATACTCCACCGTATGGGTGTAACACACTCTGTTTATCCATTCATTCCTTGATGGACATTTGGGTGGCTTCCACCTTTCAGCTACGTGGCTAGTGCTGCTATGAACATTCACGTCCAATATTTTCTTGAACACCTGTTGTCAGTTCTTTCGGGTAGATTCCTGGGAGCAGAATTGCTGGGTCATGTGGCAATTCTGCGTTTAACTTGTTGAGGAACCATCAAACTGTTTTCCACAGCGCCTTTGCCATCATACATTCCCACCAGCTGTGTACAAGGGTTCCAATTTCTCTCCATCCCTGTCAACAGTTGTTACTTTCCATTCTTTTGGATTTGAATTGTTTTCAAGTGAAGACTCATTCTTCTCTGACTGCGTGCTCACCGTGGGCTCACGGGCTTGTGAACCGGGGTGAGCGGACAGCCCCGACCCCACCCTCCAGGGGCTCCGCCTGGTGGGACCCTGGGAAAGTCAGGCCCGGAAAGAAACTTCTGAACTCTACCCTGGCCTCTCAGAGCTTCCCTTCAGCTGCTTCTCTCTCCAGCTGCCGACAGGGAGAGCCGAAATTTAGACACAGAATTCCAAGCCCCTTTTAGAGAAGCAAGAGGGGAAAGAGCAAGATTTTGGTGTGAGAATCCTTTAGGTTCAGACCCTGGCTCTGTCACCTGCTCTCTGTGACGTTGAGCAAGTGGTTTAAACTTCCAGAGCCTCAGCTTTCTTGTCAGTAAAATGGGATAGTACTATTTACCTTGGGGAGTTACTGTGAGATTTACGTAGGTAAGTGACAAAAATGAAGACCTAGCTCGGTGCCTAACACTTAGGAGATGCCCCATAAAAAGGCTTTTCCCCTCTTTGGGTCAATGGAGAAAAAGGGATGTCAAAATAACAGGAATGTGTATTTTTTCGTAATCCAGCACTATCCAAGGCAGACGCTGACCAACAGATGGGGATGTTTGCAGACTGAGGAGCCATCTCAGTTGTGGGCCAGGGACATGCCACAGCATGCTCTCTCCCATGGATCTGGGCCCTCACTCACCTACCAGCCTCCTGCTGGCCACCCTGGCCTCCCCAGTAATTCCGGTGCTCAGCAAGCTTTGGGGTTCACTGGCCGTATTGGTTTCCTAGGGGTGCTGTTACAAAATGACACGCACCGGGTGGTTTAAAACAACAGCAATTCATTGTCTCACGATTCCAAAGTCTAGAAATCTGAAATCAAGGAGTCCGCGGGACCATGCTCTCTCAGAAGACTTTAGGGGAGCTTCCTTCCAGGAGCTTCTTCTAGTTTCCGGTGGTGGTTGGCCATCCTTGGCATTCCATGGTTTATCGTTGCCTCACTCCAGTCTCTGCCTCTGTCTTCACATGGCCTTCTCCCTTGTGTGTCACTCCCCCCGCCCCCAATTTCTCTCTTCTTATAGAGCCATCAGTCGTGGGATTAGGGCCCACCCTAATCCAGTAGGATCTCATCTTAACTGGATTGGTATTTGCAAAAACCCTTCCAAATAAGGTCACATTCACGGGTACTGGGGGTTAGGACTGCAACATATCTTTTTAGGGAACACAATTCAACCCACAGCACTGGCTTATGGTTAAATGCAGGCATGAAATCAGGTTTTATGGACACAGAGACAGTTTTGGGGGCCCTCATTAGGGAAAAGAACACAAAATTATAAATACCAGTTTAGGTACAGGGCCCTGGAAGGGGGTGAGCAAGTGGGGGGTCCTGTAGCTTAAGCATCATTAGCTTCATGGAAAATCCACCTCTGAATAAACCTTACTTTATAAACCCAATTCAGTTTCTAAACTCATTACACGGAGCCAAAGGAATAAAACAGTTAAAAATGACAAACCATTAAAACCTAAATTTCATACACAGACATACATGTCTGTATGTATATTGGAACAGATCCGAAAGGAAACACATCCAAATTTCAACTGATTATTTGTGACTGATGGAGAAGCGAGTGCTATTTATTTTTTCTTTTTGCTTATCTAAATGTGCTAGTCTTCCTACAATGAACATATATTGCCTTTATAAAAACCATAACCATCTTCTTGCAGGCTTGATGTGTCGATTAGAGCTGGGATGTGTCTGCCGCCCTCACAGAGAGCTACACTGCTGGCGTTGTCATAGACAGCTTTCCCGGGAAATGCTATTTCCTCAAGGGCTCCACGGAGCCCACAGGACCTCCCCTTGGGTTTCCTAGGTCCCCCTATCCCACCCCCAGAAGGCTGCCTGGCTCAGCTTGGGAAGGTACCCAGAGAGCCACTGGCCAGTCCACACACAGGAGAGGCCCCACCACGGAGAATGAGGTGTCGTGGCTGCCGATCTGTTTCCCTGATTTACATCAATTTACATTCGGCTCTGAGTAATATACATGAAAATCAGGCAGCTTCCCTCTATTCCACTGAAATCAGATGAGGCCGCCTGGCCCGAGGATGATACAACGAGATGCTCCCTCGCTTCCCAAACCCTGGACAGATTAATTTTTCAACCAGAGCAAGGGCTGGCATTGTAATCATGGCCACCTAGCACTGTTTTACGTTCTCCAAATTGGATAGATAAATGGATATTTGAGGTTTATTAACCTGAATGCTTTGTCTAGCTTCATTTTCCATTCCTTTCCCTTCTCTCAGGAGCTGGTAGGTTTTTTCATGTGATTATCAATGCTATTCACTCATTCACTCCTCTCACAATAATTTACTGAGGTCTTCTATGTACCAGCAATTGTGCTGGGTCCCTGGGTGAGAGGTGACCGCCTTTGTCCCTGTCTGTATTTGAGGTCCCTGCTGTTGACTTGTTTTTTAAAATAAATTTTGATGTAGGTATCACCTACATACAGTAAAATGCATACACAAGTGTACAACTTGACAAATGTTAACATATGTATCAAGGAACCTCCCTTATGATCAACATATAGAAGATTTTTAATTCTCCAGGAAGCTCGGTCAGGCCCCCTCCCTGTCAATATCCTTCTACCCCACCCAAGGTAACCATTTCTGACTTCTTTCCCTATCAGTTAGTTTTGCCTGTGTTTGATCTTCCTGTAAATGGAATTAGCCACTATAAGTTCAAACTCCGGCAAAACTTATTTGGATCATCAGTACATTGGTGAAATTCACCCATGTATCAATAATTTGTTCTTTTTTATTGGCATGTAGTATTTAATTACGTGTATACACCACAATTTATTCATCTATTCTCTGCTTGATGGACGCTTGGGTTGCCTCCAGTGGGAGAAGCTTATGAATAAAGGTCCTATGAACATTCTCACACACGTCTTTTGAGGCTCCTGTGTGCTTGTTTCTCTCGGGTATATACCCAGGGGTGGAATTGCTAGGTCAAAGGGTGAGCCCATTTAGCTGTAGTAAATACTGCCCACTCTTGTCTTTTAAATTCAGTCCCCTTGGTCCATTTTCCCCAGAGCCTCTTCTCTATTTTGTTTGTGCCATCCCTACCTGCCCTTTATTGCAATCACAGGATGTAATTCAGATTTCTGGCTTGCAATTTAGGACTGGTGCAGCAACAGCCCTCAGCCGAGAATCACGAGATCCAGTCCATTCCCAGCTGTCCCAGGGATTCACTGTGTGTATCCAAGAACACTGGCTTGTCTCCCTTGAGCTCGATTACCTATATTAGATACATAACGTTTGAGGTACTTTCCTGTCCTGACACTTACAAAGAGCGGGCTCAAATCTGAGCTTAGCCAGTTTTGTGACCTTGGACAGGTTACTCCACCTCGCGAAGCCTCAATGCATCTTACCATGACATGGGGACAATAATGTGCCCACTTTCTAATTCTGTTGAGAGAATTAATGAGTTGGTTAATGTACAATACCTGGCACAAAGAAAGTGCTCAATATATCAGGGTATCTACTGTGGCAAGACCGCCAACAAGCTACTCTCTGCAGAAGCAAAGACCTTGCCCACCTGTCTTGCCGGTGTTCCCATGGTTCTGTCGCCTCGCGCCCAGGTGGGGTCTTCCTTGGCTGGGTGTTGCCATGAACCCTGGCTTACATGTTGATCTTCATCTCTACTTCTTTCTCAGTTGCTGGGAGGGGGTGTAAGGACATTGGGTTAAAAACACATTTTTTCCCCAAAGTAACAATATTTTAAACAGGTTTCCTATATTTGTCAGAGGAAACATCAAACTGCACTTTGCAAGACTTTGGAGGTTGATAGTGCACCTGAGCTCGTCTAGCTAATAACGTGCTCTGAAGCAGCAAAGGCATTGTTTTTGTCGGTTCAGTAGACAATGTGACACATTGCCACAGAAAAATGCCATTTGGAAGACCACGGAAAGTGTTTCCTAGAATTTCATGAAACTGGTTGTCCTACTTTCATGCAATGTTTAATATAGAAAATAGAGCTAAGTTTGATCGTATAACTCACACTTGATATTTTTCTCAAAATGGAGACAGTTTTCTTACGATTTCTGATTTATTGAGGTGTGGCAGACACTACTGTTTACCTATCCCAAAGCCTTCTCCCTAAAGAGACTGGACAAGGTCACCCCGCTCTTTCGCATCTCCCTTCTTAGAGGATCCTCCCAAGTGCATCGCCCAGCATCACAGTCCTTCTACAGAATCTGCTGAAGCTAGTCCGCAGTTTTCCCAACACACTCAGAACCCCTTCATTGTGCCTCGCCCTCCCCACAGACTCCGCAGGAGCCCTCCTCCGAGGTCTGGGGCCCAGGCTGCCTGGACCCCGCTGTGAACCTCTCGGCTGTAATAATTCCAAACTCTTTCCCGTGTTCCCCCACCTGAGAGGTGGTAGCTGCTACCTCCATAATGTCTCCGAGTTCTCCTTTTACCCTTTCAGTTTCCCAGGGAACAACTTCATACCTGGTTAGCCATCCTGTACACCAAATTCTCTCTGCTCACCTTTGCCTGGTGTGGTTTCTGTCCCCTGACTGGCCCCCGCTGACACCCCCACACCAGGCTGTCTGCTCCTCAGTTCCAGCCTCCAGTGAGTTGCTGAGCATCACTGAGACTCAATTTTCTGATTTTTAAAGTGGGAAGAATTTTAACAGAACGCCCATTAGCACAGAGTGGCTTCTTACGTTCAGCCCAGGAGTCCTCGCTTCTGGAAGCTTCCTGCACCCTCCAAGCTGGGTCCTCCAAATCCTGATCATATGACTCTTGACACTTTGCCCTTCCATGCGTTCAACAAGCATTTGTTTGCAGTACTATGGACCGAATTGTGTCCCCCAAAATTCATGTGATGAAGCCTTAACCCCACAATGGGACTGCACTTGGAGATGGGGCCTTCAGGGAGGTGATTAAAGTTAAGTGAGAAGGCGGGTGTCTGAAAGCCAGGAATAGGGCCCTCCCCAGAAACACAGCCCTGCTGGCACCTTGCCCTTGGACTTTCAGCCTCCAGAACTGTAGAAATAAATGTCTGTTATTTACGTCATGCAGTCTGGTGTCTTGTTATGGCAGACCGAGCAGACTATAACAAGCACCTACTATGTGCCAGACAGACGTAGGTGCTGGGGATTCAGCAATCATCGAAATAAACTGAAGGCTCTGCCCTTGGTTCACTTCCATTCACAAGTGGGGGGAAAGGAAATAAAGAAAAGGACGCCAGTAAACATGTGTCACAGCAGATGGCACTGAGTTCAAGAGGGGAGAATAGAGCTGGGTACAGAGTAAGGAGGGGCAGCGTGTAGCATTTAGGTGGTCAGGGGAGGTGGCATTTTAGTAGCGACCACAGGAAGAAGTAAAATAAGAAGAAGCCATAGTATAGATATCTGGACGAAGGGTGTGCCCTGAAGAGGGAACAGCATGTGCCAAGGCCCTGCGTGAGAAAACACTTGGTGCAGTGGATGAACAAGGAAGAGGGAGCTTGGTGGTGGTGGAGAGGGGGACAGAGAGCACAGGGCCTGGGGGCCATTGTAAGGACTTGGGCTTTTATTCTGAATAAGATAGGGGGCTTGCATCAGTTAGTGTTCTCCAGAGAAACGACCAATAGGATATGTGTGTGTGTGTGTGTGTGTGTGTAAAGAGGTTTGTTTCAAGGAATGAGTTCATCTGATTACAGGGGCTGGTAAGTCCAGATTCCATAGGGCAGACTGTAAGACTAGACCCTTAGGCAGCAGCTAATGCTTCAGCCTTGAGGCAGAATTTCTTCTTCTTCAGAAACCTCAGTGTGGCTCCTAAGGCCTTCAACGGATTGGATGAGGCCCACCCATATTATCCAGGGTAATCTCCTTGACTTAAAGTCAGCTGATGGTGGATGTTAATCACCTGTATAAAATACCTTCACAGCAACACCTGGATTTGTGTTTGATTAAATAACTGGGTACTGGAGCCCAGCCAAGTTGGCACATAAAACTCACTATTGCCAGGCTCTTGGAAGGTTTTAGGAAGAGGACATCCTCTGTTTACTTACCTGGGGTAGTTTCTGACTTACTTTGAAAAGGATCCTCCTGGCTTCCTCGTGGAAAACCATCTGTAAGGGCACAGCTGGCTGCCACCAGAGAGACAGGCCAGGAGGGCGCTGCAGGCATCACGTGACGCCGCAGAGGACAGGGGCCGGGTCCCGGTGGTGGCGTGCAAGCTGCACACTCGCAGGCTCTCGTCTGCAGGTGGAACTGGCAGAGGCTGACTGTTTCTGTTCTCCCAGAAACAAATCCGTGTGGGTGGCACCTGGCACGCCGCAGGTGCACAGTCAGCGTGTGCTGACACGGAACGTACGAAAAAACGAGTAGCAAACTGTAAAGCACTGTCCACAGGTTCTCTGTTAGCACCCTTAGGCCTTCTCTGCCCTGGCCTCTCTCCTTGGGCCGAAGCACCATGTGTGGAAACCCCAGTTGTGGCCCAGATCCCAAATCCTACTGCATCCTGGAGCCCAGCTGGCCCGGGCCCCCATCCAGCAGTTCTCTCTGGCTTCCCCGGACCACCTTGGAGTGCAGTGGAGCAAAGGTTATCTCCCAGGGGACCTTGGTGCTGTGAAGGTCCCGTGGATGGGGCAGGAATTACATTCTCTACAATGCCCCAATTCTCATCCCCTTTATGCCAGAGAATTTGTGAGAAAGTCACATTGCCTTCTGCGGTGTTTCTAGAATCTGGGAGCTGAGTGGACTCCATCCTTCTTATCTCCTTGGAGTTAATCGGAGCATGAGGAAGAGCAGTGGGGTCTGGCAGAGTCCCTCACCCCCAGATCCCACCGCTGAACCACACAGGGGGTGACCAACCCCTCATGTTCATGGTGAAACGGGTTCTTCTTCAAAGAGCGCTAAAATTAAAAAAAAAAAAAAAGTATGAGAAAGAAAAAGAGAAGAACCCAGTGTGTTTACATGGAAAGTGGTTCCACATTCCCGCCTTAGGGAACACAGAGTGTCCTGGAGCCGGCAGCCACCTGGCTCCGTTCCCCACCGTATTGTAGAGTGGGGGAGCCAAATTTCCTTCGGGCTGTCTATAAATAAAGTGCTTCGTCCACAAGCAATTAGGTGGAAGCATTTTTCCAACCAGTGTGCATATGAGTCTCATTTCTCCACAAGAGGCACAGCGGATCAGAGCTGTTAGTTTAAGCCCATTGCTATGTGTAATAATAATAATTTTTTCACAGCATCTACTTCCCTTCTTTCCAACCTTCCCCTCCCCCTGCCTCAGTCTAGGTTTTATGTAGAAATTCTATTTAGAAACAGGCAGGCACAGCATTCCAAAATTCTTCCAAATTTAAGAAATTCAGAAAGGTATGGGATTTAATCTCTTCTGTTACAGGTAGAAGGCTCTTTTCTGATAAGAAGAGGTATGCAACTGATCACATTTCCCTTTTCACTTTATCTGCCAGGTAGCTCAGTGCCAGCAACCGCTTATGCCTTATGGTTAGTGCCTCTGAGTCCTCTATTTTTCTAATTCCTGATTTCACCTGTGATTATCCTTACTGAAACTAAATTTTAACATACGCTTACCCACAATGTCTTCAGAAAGAGGCAGGATGCAAAGAAATAATATTTTTAAATAGTTTTTATTTTTAGTGACTGCTGCCCTAAGAATGGAAGCTCAGGATGGAAGAAGCACAGAACGTGGACTGACAGAAAAAATCATGATGGAGGGAAGGAGAGGAGGAAAATGACATTCAATAGGAATGGACTATCTGTCTTACATTATGTGAGCACTTAAATTTTTAAAATTTAAGATGCACAGCAGATGCTCTGAGGCAGAATGGCTGAGTCGAGCTTGGACCCAGGTCTTTCTGATTCCAGGGTTAGTGCGGGCTCCACACTATCATGCTACTCCTCAAGCAGCTAGTGGGGAAAAGGCTGGCCAGGGACAGAATATGCCTGTGAACAAAACAGTACCATGTACTAAAGGGCAGAGAGCAGGTTAGGCTGATGTCAACAGGGAGGACCAAAGAGAGTAGACTTCAGATGAACAGGTTAAATATAGCAAGCCCAAGGCATTCCTTCATCCATCCATCCATCCATCCATCTACCCATCCATCCATCATCCATCCATCCATCATCCATCCATCCATCCATCCATCCACCCACCCACCTATCCATCCATCCATCCACCCACCCACCTATCCATCCATCCATCCACCCACCCACCCATCCATCCATCCATCCACCCACCCATCCATCCATCCATCCATCCATCCATCCATCCATCCATCCACCCACCCACCGACCCACTCACTCATCCATCCATCCATCCATCCACTCATACACCGAACCATCCATCCAACCACCTGTTCATCCACCCATCCATTCATCTATTCATCCATCCATCCATTCATTCATCCAACACTTTTGGACTCCACCACACAACAAAGGCCTCATACCTTCCCACAAAGAGCTCTGGAGCTGGGATAATCCTTCAGAATTGTCCCAAATTGAGCCAAGGCCTTTTTACCCCCACATCAACCAGTCATTGGATGCAGATTCCCCCGGGAAGTGATCATGACCTCGCATGAGGTGGCTCTCTCAGGTGAGGGCAATTGGTAGAGACAGGCTCTGCTGAGAGCTGTTGGCAGCTGATGCCCCCAGCGGGTGGGGGAATGCAGGTGGTCATGCTGAAGAAGGGGCATCTGGGTGACACAGCACGAGCCCCACGGCGCCCTGCTCTGCTGTTCTCCATTTGACTATTTCCCCAGAGTCTCCCCCTCCACTGGAACGTACGCTCCACTCTCCTGTTTGTTCACTGCTGTGTCCACAGCCTAGAACAGCGCCTGGCCCGGAGTACGTGCACAACCAGCATTCGAGGAATGAAATGCAGGATTGGATAAAACAGCAGCCAATGTTACTGAGCGCTTACAATGTGTCGGATACTGTGCTACACGCTTCGTGTGAAGTATCTCATTTAATCCACAGGATGACCCAAGAAGTGGGTACTGCTATCTTTGTCCTACAGAGTTAGGAAATGGGGCTTAATGAAGCCGAGTCATTCACCCAGCAGCACACGGAGAGCAGGTGAAGTCGGGATTTCAAGGATTCTGAAGGCTGGCTGTTTGGCTCTGGAGCCTCTCTCTTGTTCACTAAGTGACACCCCTCAGGGCAGGTCCAGAGAGAGTAGACTTTAGAACCTGGATAGCTGCTGGGAGTTCAGGAGGACGGAGCCAGAGGGGCCCCTTCCGGCCCAGCCATCGGTCGCCCTTGGGGTAGCTTGGGGAGTTCCAGGGGGCATGCAGACAGGATCCAGCTCCTGCCCGGGAGGGGCCCGCATCCCATCCTCTGCAGCTTTCCATATCACGGGCCTGCTGATAACTCCCAAGTCCACACCTCTAGCCCAGGCCTCGCCCCAGGCTCTGGACCCTTCGACCCTCAGTGGCTGTCTCACAGGGATCTCAGACTTAACACGGCCAAGCTACAGCTCATCAAATGCTCCTCCAGCAGTCTTCCCTCCTCATGGAGTCCCTGCCATCCACACAGCTGCTCAGGCCACACACCCGAGGTCACCCTTAATTGCTCTCCTTCCATCATCCCCTACATCCTTCAGCAAGACCTAACAACTCTGCCTCCAAAATAAATCCCAAGTCAGCCCACTTTATTCCATTTCCACAGTCAGCCTCTGAGGCTGACACCCCACCACCTTTCATCTGGACCAATGCAGGAGCCTCCTGACTGGTTTTCCTGCTGCCCTTCCATGTGTGCTGTGTCTGCCCACCTGCCAAAAGGCGTCCTGTCAAGATCTGTGAACAGGCCGAGATTTCACCCCACTCGGAAGCTAACAAATTAGTACGCCAGTTTCATGGATGCTGGCAGAAGACATGAGACTCCTGGGTCAGAGACAAAAGACTGTCACTCACAGCAAAGCAGTGGGCAGAGTGTCAGCAGGCTCACCAAAGGTTCCTTAGCCCCAGTTCCCAAGGGCTGACATGGGTGGGCCTAGATGACTGCCTGTACACGCAGGGGGTCTGCATTATAGGAGAGGGACTCTGAGCTTGGGGGACTTGCCATTTTATAGCAAGCAGGAAGTAAATCTGCTCTTCCTTACGGAGGGGACATTACTTCATCTCTCAAACTTGCTCACTGCAAACACAACCTTGAGAAATGGCTCAAGTAAAGAGTGGTCAGAGCCTTGCATTCATGGGATACTCGGTAAGAAGATGGCCCCCACCTAGACCGAAATTCAAACTACTTTACTTGGCCTTCAAGGCCCAGAGCAACCTGGCTTCTGCCTGCCCCTCTGACCTCACCTCCTCACCCCACTCCCCTCATTCACTCTGCTCCAGCCACACTGGCCTCCTCAAGGCCTTTGCACCTGTTCTTCTCCATCTCTTCATGTGGGTTGGTCCTTTTCACCCTTTGAATGTCACCTCCTTAAGGAAGCCTTCCCCACCCATTCCAGCTAACGTTGCCTCCCACCCACATCATTATATCAGATACACCATATTCTTTTCAAATGCTATCACATTGTGAAATGAGCTTTCCTTACAGTCTTGTTTCCTCTACTTGTATGGCAGCCCCACGAGGGCAACGACCTCCTCTGTCTTGTTCCCTGCTCTACCCCCAGAGCCCAGAACGGCATCGAGGTGCTAAGCAAATATTTGGGGAATATATAAACGCAAGGCAGGGAGAATCCCAAGCTTAGGAGGCTGGAGGCTCTGACTGGGTCCCGGGGGTGGGAAACGCCAACCAAGAGCTTCTCAGTGCTTTGGAAACATAAAACCTGGCGTGACTCAGCCTAATACCAGGGTGCAAGTGCTGTGGACTCAATGTTGTGCTTCAAACATGAGGCTTCTCTTTGTAGTGGCCTCTGAGAAAATCAACAGAGACCCTGTGGCTTGATTGTATGGGAAGCCAAGTGATGTGTGGCCAAGTGATGGAAAGTCTTCCAAATATATATATATTTGTTGTTTAAAAAAACAACCAACACTCTCGTAATGATGCATCTGTCACTCTCATGGATTGATTAAGAGCTTAAGTCCTTGAGCTCTGGACTCAGACCAACCTGGGTTCTGGTTCTGGCTCTGCCTGTCCCCCATCCCCATTGCTGTGAGTAAAGGGAGGGAAGCTTTTAGCTAATAGCACTTTCTGGAAGGTGAAGAAGAGGACAGACTTCAGTGGGAAGATAGCGAGGGAGCTTTCAGATACAGTTTCCAAGGATGACGGATCCCTCCAAGGATGTTGCCCGGGAAGCAGCTATGAGTTCAGGGCTTGGCCAACAACCAGCTAACCAGGCTGAAGGCAATGGTGGCTCAGGTCATCAAGATGGCGAGGTGCCCATGGGAGGGTTCGCAGCCTGCCTCAGAGGGCCCACAGCTGGAGGTGGAAGATAACCCAGAGCCAGAAAAGAGGACTGAGGAGGAATATTATGAAAAGTTGAAGACAGAGAGAGATGGTGGCTTCTCAGAAAAAGATGACAGAGGAACCAAGGGACAACAGGGCTGGTCAGTGGAGGGTGGGGGTGGTGGTCAACAGTGTCTGATGCTGGAGACGCCACAAAGAATGAGGCTTCTCATTAGCTGAGTGAGCGTGGGCAAGTCCCCTAACCTCTCTGAGCCTTCGTAAGTGATAACTATTAATAGTTGTAATAGTAACAGCAGGAGGAACAATAAACCCTGAGGACAGCGGATCCCTTCTCCTGGACCTGGTTTGGAGGGTGGGGGAGGTCTTTTAACTCAGCTGTTGCCCTTCTCAGCTACTAGAGGATGCCTGAGAATTGGCTACAAAATGGTGGCTGGGTTTCCATTGGCTGGTTGGGCAGGTGGGTGGACTCTGTTGCGGGCTGGATTCAGGTCAGGGAAATAACACGTAGCTGTTCTCAGGGGCTGGCAATACACAAGTGAGGTCCAAGCAGACCTTGTGTTTGTCTATTTGCCAAATACAGCCTGATCCCCTACTGGGTTCCAGGCTTGTGTCGGGCTCTCAGGATAAAAGATAAATGAGACCCAGTGACAGTGTATGGCGGACAGAGGAGGCCAGCCCTGCGCTCACATCCCGGGGCCCAGGGCTCCAGTGGAAGAGGGAGCGTTCCTCTCCTGCTGCTCTTGAGGCTTGCTAAGGGCCGTGGGGCCTGGAGGCCTCTTGGGAACACAGTCTCCTTCCTCCTGGAGGTTATACCTGGGTGCCCCCCCAACCAAAGCAAGAGGAGCCAGGCAAGTCTCCCCAGGGATTACAGGCTGTGGCTCATTATCCTGCCTGCCCCCTTTGCCACGGAGTCCTGGTGGGCGGGGTGTGGATGCATCATGAATCCATATAAACTCATCCCTTCCTCCAGCTTCGCTGCCATTCGTCTTGCGTTCCCAACATCAGTGACCTCCATCAGGAGGATGGTACAGTTCACAGACCAACCAACACAGAGGGCAGCCAGGCACCTTCGGGCAGGTTACTTGATCTCTCTTGGCCTCTGTCAGCTTCAAAGAGCTGAGGTTTCTCAGGAGCTGAGGGCCTGGACCGTCACCTCCACAGCAACACCCATCCTCCCTCAACCGCCCCCGGGGTTCAGGTAAGAGTTAACGGGCTGGCTGCTGGACCAGCAACTGCACACGGTCCACTCAGGTCAGGAGGCCCCCCGACCCTTCTGTTTACTGATGGGGAACTGACACCTGGAATGTGGAAGGGACTAGCCCAAGGCCACGTGGTGAAACTGGGAAGGGACCAGTTTCAGACCTCCCAGGAACCGGAGAAAATGGCGGCCCCAAAGAATGCCGGAACTGTGCTGACATCGCTCTTAAAAATCACCCCGAGCACTGAGTTTCAAAAAGCAGATTCTGGAGACACACCACAGGCCTAACTCAGAACATCTGTGGTGGGGAAGGGGCCAGAGGATCTGAATTGTGAAACTCAGAGGCACCCTGGGGGTGACTTGTGTGAGGGGTCAGGGTGGGCCTCTGCTCTACTGGAAGCCCGAGTGCTGGACTTTCTCCACTTGCCTCCAAGCCCCCAGCCCTCCTTCTCCATCCTTCTCGGTACCCCTGAGGCTGACCTGTGTGGAGCACCTCACCCAGGCTCAGTGCCCGCCCTGTGGGTTTGGCTGCCCAGAGGCAGGGCTGAGAGGCCAGGAGGCAGAAGCGGTGGAGGGCGGTGTTTCCCGCTCATGCACCCTCCCTGCTGGGCAGCAGCCGGTCAAGGCCACGGCTCCTGCGGGCAGCCCTCGCTTGGAGCTGCTCCCCCACCCCGTCCCCTGAGACCTGGCAGTCGTAACAGCTCCCCTCCATTGCTAGCCCTGGGGTGCCCCAACACCCTTTGGAGGCTCCCCCCGCCCACACCTCCCTCCTCCATCCCTTCACTCTGCAGTCTTCAGTGAAGCCCCGTGTGTGCCATCCCTGTCTGCGCAGCCCTCAATCTCTCTCAAAGTGTAGTTCACCTCCTCCTCCAGCCTCGGGGAGAAGGTTCTGGAATCTGGTTGTGAAAGGAGTGCAGAGGAAGGTTGCCCCACCTGGCCTATAGGGTCAGGGGAGCTTCCTGGACAGGGTGACTCGTGAGCTGAGCCTCACAGGGACAAGTGGGGAAGAGGAGCAGGCCAGGGGCCTGGCATTCTACCAGGCGGAGGGCCTGACAAGCAATGCAGACCCTCAGGAGTCCCAGAGGGCTGGGCACGAGGAGGAAAGATCAGGGTGACTGGGAAGGGGTCCTGAGGATGACTTCATTAGAATTCCCAAACCCCTGGAGGGCCAGTTCTGACAGCCCACCCACTAGTAGGAAGGCAGCGCCTGCAAGTGGAAAACGACTCTAAAGATGGCCTCAAGGGATGGGAAGATGTGTGGCAGGTCACCACCAGGCTGCCTTGCGTGAGCCTGGGTTCCCTTATCCACACCACTGGGGTGACAATCCTGCCTGACGCCTCCCGGACACGCAGGGAAGACTTGCGAACACGAAAGCGCTTTGCAAACTCTAAAGTGCCGGACCCCAAGGAACAACGATGACCATTATTTAGGCAAAAGAAACAAATGGGGTTGTCGGCTTTCCCGGAAATGAAGGCTTCCTCAGCACCCCGAGCTTTCTCCACTGCTGTGGACGCCCCTGATGGAATAACCAACTCTCCAGCTGCTCCCCAGACAGACGGACACCTGCTGATGTCTCCACCAGGCCCCGTCTCCCAGGGCGGCTGCACCACTGTTCCGGAGCAGAAGCGGAAGGTGCTGAAAATCTATTTGCAGGCTCTCTGATTAGGTGATGACAGCTCTGGTTTTACCCAATTAAATGCCATTTTCATTCACATACATCAGGCCTGGGAGTGGGGGTATTTGGTTTAGGAGGACTTCCGCCCTGGGTTTCTGTCTCCTCCACATTTACCTTCCAACCGCTGCTTTAAGGGCATCAGCTGTGCAGGCGCTCAGTCTCTCTGTGCTACACGTGGGGGCCAGGGACAAATCCTGATGGCACAGGGTTCAGAGTCTATCGGGGAGACAGAGCCATGTGACTGTTACCCTAATGGTACTGAGCTCGTCCTCACCAGGTACGGAGACATAACGCTCGACACCCGGCTCTGGTCCCGGACCTCAGGGAGGCTCCATTCCAGCGAGGAAAAACAAGCAAGTGAAAACCGATCATTACTCAGTGCGCCGAGAGATGAGAATGACGACGTAAGAAGAGCATCGCAGCTGGACAATCCCACTCGAGCCGTGTGCAGAAGCTGCAGCCCACGGCCTGTGTCCCTCTCAGAGGTTCTTGCAGCAGAACAGGACACCTGAGACAGTGAACTCTAGCCAGACACAGCTGCATTGAAAGCCCCAATTTATAGGATACTAATAATAGTCGTTGCTTTAGAGAGCTGTGATGAGGATGAAATGAGGTACTTCGTGGACTCGCTTTGCACGAGCCCTGGCACCGAGCAGATGCCCAGTCAACGTTCCTTGCTAGTACTGTTTTTATCCCTCAGCTGCCGTGGCTTCCCCAGGTCTGCCGAGCTGGGCACGGTCTCTACAAAAGCTTGGCTTGATGAGAGGACCAAAGAGAACGTGCTGAATGGCTCCCAGGGTTTGACAGCCCAGCACTGAGGTCAAGAGCACAAGCCAAGAGCCAACTTATGTCACATCCCAGTTCCACTTCCTCCTGGCCTCTCTGAGCCTCAGTTTTCTTACCTGTAAAATAGGATGACGAGGGTCCTTGTCTCCAGTCTCTGCCTCCATCTTCACATGGCCTTCTCTCTCCTCTTCTGTCTCTGAAAAGGACATTTGTCATCAGATTTAGGGCCCACCTGGACAATCCAGGATAATCTCGTCTCGAGATTCTTAATGTAATTACATTTACCGAGACTCTTTCACCAAAGATCTGTCCAAAAGATCTGGACATACCCTTCTGGGGACCAGCCTTCCACCCACCAGCGTTGGGAGGGCAGAGTGGAGGCCTGCTCTCCGGAGGGCCCTCATGCGGCGCTGGCTCTTAAGGGATCCTAAGCACTTACTGAATGAAGTTGGCAACAAAGTGTAAGCACAAGAGGTGTGAATTGGGGCTTCTGCTCTGCCCTGTTGGGTGGCCTTAGGGTAGCGGGCCACTGTCCTATCAAGGTCTCAGCCTTCCTTTTGTAACATTCCGAAGCTGGGTGCCATTCCCTCTAGGTGACATTCCAAATTCTAGGCCCAGATGTGTTTCCGGAGATAGACCTGCTGGCCTACAGGTGCCAGTGACCAGGCACCTGGGCAGCCTGACTTTTCTCCTCGCCAGACCCTGGATTTCCTCAGAGGAGGAAAGACAACTCCTGACCAGAATGTGGAGAGAGGAAAGGAATGAGTGTGAAGCCGCAGGCACCTCGCTGAAGTTTTCATCTAATATAATTTTGCCAACAGTTTTTGAAGATAAGTATTCCCATTTTACAGCTGTGCAAACTGAGGCTCAGCGGGATCAAGTCATTCACCAGGAGCCACCCGGCTGGCAGCTGTCTTGCCTCTCAAAGCCCGTGCTTTTGGAGAAAAAAAAATCTGGCTGTGCCAAGGATACTGGTGGAAAGTCAGCCTTTGGGGCTCCCATGCCTGCCCTTCGTGCCAGGCATTGTGCTAAGTGATTTATTTCGCTAGATCATCTCATTTATCCTTAGGAGACCCTGAGAGGTTTGTGCTATTATGATGATCCACATTTTACAAATCAGCGACTGCGGCTTCAGCAGCTTCCGGAAGTTGAAGAAGCCGGGGGGCAGCTGCTGAACCAAGGAGCACTCTGAACCCGGAGCCCAGAGCTGAGCTGTCTGCTTGCTGCTCCCTGAAATGTGGGGGTGCGAGGAGTGAGGAAGGAGGAGCGGAAGGGGGAGGAAGATGCACCAAAGGGGAGGCACCAGCTGGCACCTCTGTGCCCCCTCCTCAAAGCGGACTCCCGTGCCGGGCCAGCACTGGGTCAGGCATGCAACAGTGGGTGACACCCCATCCCACTGGCAAAGCTGTGTCAGAGTCAAAGACTAGAATGAACCGCGTGATGATGTCCACGCCACTTGTTTGATGTAACACTGTGGAAACCGACCAGCAGCAATGCTCTCAGCTTAGTTATATTCATTCCAGAATCATTCTGCTCCACCATATAAAATTATCTACACCTGAACAAACCCTTCCAGTTAATGCACACCCTCCCCTATCCCACATGCTCTTTTGGGGTACCATTAGGGGGTCTCAGCAAAGGTCAATCAGGTGCCTTTGGGTACGGGGGTCCTGGCAAGGGACCCAGAGCCTCCAGCCAGCCTCACCTTGCAGCGCCAGGAGGAGAGGCACGCACCCCTGCAAGGGTCTTTGAGCTCTTAAATCTGGGGATCTTCATACTGAGGGAAGTCTAAGGTGTTGGTCCTCAGGCTGATTGCTGCCCACACTAACTGCCACCCCCACCTGTCGACCTGTGGGGACATCTACGCAAATTTGGCAAACCTATTTGCTGATCCTAATAAGATGCGTGTGTGTGTGGGGGGGGGGCATGTATTAACTGGAAGGTTCAGTCTAGAAAGATTAGATCATTGAACATTGCTAAGTGGAATAACTGTAGCTCTGGTACCTCTGGTTGCCTACACTGGGCACAGGCAGCCCTCCTGGGTTGGCTCTGATAAAACCTGGAGCCAGATTGGGGCATTAAAGGTTTTAAACAAGGAGCCATTAGGCTGGGGTGGCTCTAACCCCTTGGTAGTCTCTGTAAGCCAGCCAAAACCTAAGCCAGGGTCGGTGCATGCAAACCCAAGAAAATGAAGCTGAAGAACAACTAACCACAACCGCCAACGAGCCTTTTCCAGACAAGGCAGCCACTCAAGCTACTGCCAATCCAATAATTGCGTTGCTTCAGCGTCTCCTCCGTACAAACCTCACCCCAGCTCCTGTCGGGGGAGAGCTCCTTAACACCTTCGGTTTGGCGCTGCCCGATTCAAATCGACGTATGTGCAAATAAACTCTTGAAAATTTTAACGTGCCTCGGTTTATCTTTTAACAGGGCTAGAGCCAGTATTCACATACGCCTGGGGCTCTCAGCCAGGCCTCTGTTAGCATTTCGGCGTGGGTAATTCTTTCCCGCGGGGGCTGTCCTACGCGTTATAGGATGTTTAGCAGCATCCCTGACCTCTACCTTCTAGACACCAGAAGCACACTGCATCCTGCCCCCAGTCGTGACAACCAAAAATGTCCCCAGATGTTGCAAATGTCCCCTGAGGGCAAAATCACCGTGGTTCAGAACCACAGGTCTGTGCAAATGCTTTATGCCTATGCTCCAGAAATTCGCTTTAATTGGGAGGACTTTAGGTGCAAGCACCCTGCGTAGAGGGTTTTAGAGCTGGGACCTGTAGTAGCTTCCTTAACAAAGTACCACAATCTGGGGGGCTGAAAACAACAGGAACATGTTCTCTCCAGCTCTCGGGGCTGGGAGTCTGAAGTCAAGGTGTCGGCCAGGCCCTGCTCTCCTGAGGGCTCCGGAAGAGGATCCTTCGGGTGTTACCAGCAACCCTTGGCTTGTAGCCGCATCACTCCAGCCTCTGCCTCCATCGTCGTGTGGCCTTCTCCCCTGTGTGTCTGTGTTTCCTCTTCTTGTAAGGACACCACTCCTATTGGATTAGGGTCCCTCCTACTCCAGCATGACCTCCTCTTAACTTTTTACACCTGCAACAACCCTATTTCCAAATAAAGCTGCACTCAGGTTCCAGGAAGGACATGAATTTGGGGGGGCCACGGGGGGACAGGCCACCCTTTAACTCAGTACAAGGCCTTGAACAGATAATGGAGTCCATCCTCATCTTTACAGAAGGGAACTGAGGCCTGGGAAATCAGGTCACTTCTTCCAGGTCCCAGCATCAGATGGAGGGCACAGCCAGGCAGGATCAGTGCCAGGATTCCTGACACCACATGCAGCCTCCAACGGTACACGGAGCAGTTGGAACCCAAGTCCTGTCCATGGGAGTCGGCAGCTAGCCCACTGCCCAGGTCCCTGGGCCGCGCCCACACACCTGCACATCCCAACCTGACGGCACCTCCTAGGACGGCCTCTCAACACCGGCTCCAGCTCTGCCTTCCCAGGAAAGTCTCACTCCTTCCTACTGCCAACTGAACCCAATCACCATAGGAGACAAGCCTTGTTGGTTAATTTTTTCCCCCTTCCAAAAAATAAATTCATAAATGGTCCTTGGCAAGCTGTTTACTACCCGGCTTTAATGGCCTGTTTATTACCTCGAGCCTGCGTCTGTTAACACGCCCCCTCGTCATTTTCCCTCATTAACTGTCAATTTGGAGGCCAGTTTTGGCATTAACCATGCCTGGACCTAAATGGCTGCGGACAGTTGATTTTATGACGGTGGCTTGTCTTGGAAACTCGGGGCCTGTCATCAAAGACGGAGGCAGCAGGCGGCGGGGATGTGGGCTGCTGGCGGGAGGGCCAGGCCGGTGGGGATGTGGGGGCCTCATTCACAGGAGCGTGCGGGTCCTGAAGATGGCCAGCCCTTCTTTCGGCTGCTGAGGGCTAGGGGCATATTTAGGAGGAAGTTTAACTTCTAAGAGGGATCGTAAAGAACCTCTGATCCAGAAAAATTGCACTCTTATGAGGGCAGGAAAGAAAACACGTCTTTGGAATACAACCCTGACGGCTCCACCCATTGGCTCTGAGATTGATTTCTCAGGCTGCCCACCGCTTGTCCCCATCCACTCTGTGCACTCCTTGCCAGGAGAAATGAAGGACGGATGGTCCTAACCCCAAAGAGGTCCTGTACAAGAGAGAGATGGATGTATCCACAGGTCATGACGAGCCATGAGCTGGGTGAGCACTGGGAAGCTCAGGGCCTGGGGGCCGAGCAGGGACCGGGCAATGAACTCCTCAGGGCTGGTCGCACATGGTTCTGTAGAGGGACTGACGTGAACCTGGAAGGATGGGATGTTCATCACAGGCAAAGAGAAGTGTAGAGATATAAAGGCGTGTTGGAGTGGTGGCAGCATCGCTGTCATGCTTCAAACCCTCCACAGGCGGAGAGTAAAGTCCAAATAGTGTGGCATGGGATCACAGCTCTCCACCTGCTTTCCAGCATCTTCTGCCACCCTCTCTGTGTCACCCCTGAGTTCCAGGCACATTGTCTATAGCTTAATAGCGTACCCCCAGGGGCAGGCCCCATAGCCTAGTGGTTAATTTTGGCACAGTCTGCTGTAGTGGCCCAGGCCCAGTTCCTGGGCGCGGACCTACACCACTCGGTGGCAGCCATGCTGTGCCAATCACCCACACACGAAATAGAGAAAGACTGGCATAGATGTTAGTCAGGGCTGATCTTCCTCAGCAAAAGAAAAAATAGTGTCCCAGCAGAATTTGCGTCTAGTCAGAATGTGACCTTATTTAGAAATAGGATCTTTGCAGATGTGATTAGTGAAGATGAGGTCATATTAGAGTAGGGTGGGCCCTAACTCCAATGATTGGTGTCCCTATAAGAGGAGGAGAGGACACACAGAGAGGCAAGGAAGAAAGCCATGTGACGATGGAGGCAGAGATTGGAGTGACGCAGCTACAAGGCAAGAAACCCCAAGGAGGGGCCGGCCCCGTGGCCCAATGGTTAAGTTCATGCGCTCCGCTTCGGCAGCCCAGGGTTTCACTGGTTCGGATCCTAGGCGCAGACACGGCACCGCTCATCAGGTCATGCTGGGGTGGCATCCCATATGCCACAACTAGAAGGACCCACAACTAAAAATATACAACTATGTACTGGGAGGCTTTGAGGAGAAAAAGGAAAAAGAAAATCTTTAAAAAAAAAAAAAAGAAACCCCAAGGATTGCCAGCACCGCCAGAAGCCAGGAAGAGACAGAGCAGGATCCTCTCCTGGAGCCTTTCGAGAGAGCAGGGCCTGCTGAGACCTTGCTTTCAGACTTCCGGCCTCCAGAACCGGGAGGGAACGCATTTCTGTTGTTTTAAGCCACTGGCTGTGGTTCTTTGTTACGGCCACCCCAGGTGACCAACACGCCATCCTTCTCTCCTTGCACAGCTCCGGTCCTACAGGAACGCTGTTGCCCAGTGCCCTTCTGAACCTTCTGTATTGTCCAAAGGCCTGGCCAAGGAGCTCTGGGTTGAGAGGGCAAGCTGAACACACTTCTAATTTCACTCGCCTAAAAGATCCCACCAATTACAGTAGAGGGATTTATAAAGAAGATGTTTCCACAAGGATGAGAGGAAAGAGGAGAAAACCATGAAAGTTCGAGTCACACTGTGCTAATCTGGCTGGCTGTCCCTTTGACCTGACACATGAGCTCCATCCTGGGGCCTCCAGAGTAGGCTGTTGAGGGTGTCATCCCGGGACCCGGCCCTCTCGGTCCTGGTGTGGCCAGCCTGGCTGACCTTATGCTTGCTCTTGGCCAAGAGCAGACAGAGTTCCTGCCCTCCCCGGCAGGGTCCAGATCCAGCAGAGACTCATTCTAACCCCCCCCCCCACCACCCCCTGGAAGAGTCTGCTTTGACCTACTTCTGAGTTTGTGAGCAGAAGATACAGGTCAGAGGCTTGCTGACCCCCTACCTGGTTCACATGGCGGCCTCTCCACATGCCCCACAGGGGCCCTCATCCCAACTTCCCTTCCAGGGGACCCGCGGGGAAGCTGTATTGAGCTTGTCCAGAGACCAGGGTCAGCTCTCAGCCCGCAGCGAACACACCGCCCTCCTGTACACAGCCAGATTCATGCTGTTTTTCAAAACTAAACAATATTTTGGGGAGGTACGGACACAGGTGGTAAAGCTGACTACAGGCTGGTTAGAGAATCTTCTGGTGTGGGGGATGGAGGTGGGCACAACTGAGACTTGCACGTGGGACTCAAAAGCAGGCCTTCTCCAGCTCTGAGGTGCACACAAGTCACCTTGTTCCATCGGTCTGGGAGGGACGGGCTGGAGATGCCGCATTTCCAGCAAGGCCCCAGGTGAGGCTGATGCTGCTGGTGGGGGCACCATGCTGAGTACCAGCTCTCCGAGTCACGGGTGATGTTCAATTTCCCAGCCTGAGTCGGAGGTAAATCGGTGTGCGTTTTCTTATTGTTCTTTAAACTAGGTAACTCATTTTATGCTCTTCAGTACAGATGCTATGTCTTATAATTTTTTTAAAAAACTGTAGAAATGTCACCTTCTCCTTGAAGCCCTCCGTACCTTTCTCAGACCATACAAGTCACACCTTCTTGTTCCTGGGGCACTTCCTCCAGGGTTTACAAATTCCAACGCCCTAGGGACCAGGCAAGTGACAGTCCCCCACTGAGGCTGGCAAGAAGGACCACATATGCCAGCTAGAAAGAGATGACTAATTGTCACCTATAGGAATATCGGCCCAGGACTGCCAGACGTAACTTTTCAAGAGAAACTGGCATATTCAGATTTTTGTGTAAAATCTGATTCTTTTCCCCCCCATCCATGGGCTGGACGGGGTCTGGGTGTCACCGAAGCTCTGACCCAGATCAAGATTGATTCATATGATCCCCAACAACACTGTGCGGCCTTGATGAGGGCTTGTCTGTAATCTGGATGGTCCTAGCATCAACAACAACAATAATAATACCAAGCACATAGACAGCGGTTACTCTGTGCCGGGCTCAGCTCCAAGGACTTTATGTGTATTAACTCATTTAATCCTCACAAATCACGTGCCAGGCACTGTGCAAAGCAGTTTAGGTTTTTTTATCTGATAGAATTCTTGCAAAAATGCTCTGAAGCCGGTGTTAGCCTCATCATACATGCAAGCACAGCTGAGTCTCAGAGCTGTCACTTGCCTGAGGTTCCAAAGCTGGTTGGGGGTAAGGCTTGAGCTGGGAATGTCAGCCGAGGGACAGCCTCCCAACCACTCCACCAAATCACACACAACCACTGAGCACAACTACTGTGCTACGCTGACCAAAGGGTCTACAGGAAAGAAACGATTTCCACTCCTGCAAGCCTTACGACCTTGGCAAGATATGCAACCTCTCTCTAGCCTCAGTTTTCACATCTGCAAAATGGGCTTGACAACAGTGCCTGGGTCCTAGGGACAGAATGAGGATTAAATGGGAGAAAGTCTGCAGTGTATTTAGCCAGCCCCTGGGCACAGTTTCATTACAAATGGCAGCAAGTTTCATCGCTGTGATCATTTATTTTATTAATCTTCATTTTTATCACGACCGTAGCCCGTAATTCCACAGCGGCCCCTTCTTTCTCTCCTAGCTGCAATGGCTCTGTGCACTGGCATACGTTCACTCGCACCCCCATTTGGGGTCTGGAAATCAACATAGACGGGGAAACTGCTGCTTAAATGTTGATGGAAAGTGGAAAGGGGAAAACTGGGGAGCAGAGGAGAAGCAAAGAGTGGGGGGTGGGGAAGGAATTGAAAGCTCAGCAGGAGGTGTGTTGTTGGGTCTCCCAAGACAGAAGGAGCCCTCAGAACTCGGAACTCGGCGGAGCTCCTCCTGTGTGCTACCCAAGTGACACAGGTCACATCTCATCACAGCCTGGGAGGATGGTGTTGTCACCTCACTTTTACACAAGAGGAAGCTGAAGCTTAATGTTCCCAACTGCCCGAGGTCACCCTGCTGGTCCCAGGCATTGATGCCCTTGGGTCCCGCCACCCCAGCTTGCAGGCTGGACTGCTGCGAGCTGGTCAATGCTTCCACCCCAGCACTCACTTCACGGCTCCATGACCACTGCTTCTCCAGGGTGTCTAGCTCACATTAGGACCAAGTCACAGAAGCCGAGAACTCGTCCCCGGGGAAGGGACCCCACCCCACCATTGATAACATCGCCCTTCGTTTCCAAAATCCTTGTCCATATGGTAATCCCATTAATCTAATCATTCTAGAAGGCAGTAATAAAAGGAGAAGTTTTATTTTCCTGTTTACCAAACAGTTTGCTTTTCTCACTAATCCACTCAGCAACACTCTCTCCTCAACTGATGGTCCTCTTCGGTCACGGTCACGTTACTGGCAGCCTCCTGGGAATTCGAGTTTGCTGTCCCCGCTACAAAGGACTCCTCAAAAAGCAGGAGTGACCCATTTCCTCAAGTCAGAGGACTCGTGTAAAACATTTTTCGCTTTCTCCTAGCCCAAAACTCAGAGACCACGGAAAAGCAAGAGAAGCAACGCCACGCTCTGCTTATATCTTGGGAGATGGGAGGGTCCCTTTGCAATACCAAAATTGTTTCTATAAGTTGTTTGCTTTTTTCTCATTGGATTACAGGCATTGTCTCTGCGTCCTGGATGGCACTCCTTTGTTAAAGTATTGCTATTGTCTTCTCCCAGTTTCCGGTTTGTTTGTTGAAGGTGAATCTGAGCAAGGGATCTTGATTTTAATAAAGTCACATTTACCCATCTTTTCTGACTGTCTTTTTCGAGGGTTGCTTAGAAAATACTTCCTTACTTGGAGGGCATAAGTATATTCTCTTGTACTTTCTTCTAAAAGGTTTTCGACTGTGCCTTCTTATTTACATATTTAATTCACCTGGATTTAGTGTTTGTAAGCAACAGAGTCAGGGAAGGACCCAATTTTGGTTTTTTTCCCCTAAGGATACTGGTGGCGCGAGCATCGTCTGTAGACTAGCTCTTTCTCTCTTTGGTGGCCTGAAACGCTGCTGCAGTCATGTATCAGGTTACCAACTGTGCTGGGTTTGTTTCTGAGCTTCTTATTCTGCTCCACTGGTCAGTTTCTCAGTGCCAATAACACACTGCCGTTAATCCTCAAGCTCTCTAATAAATCTCAACATCTTCTGGGCAAACCGCCCCGCTTCATGCTTCTTCAGGAATGTCTTGGCCATTCTTGGACCTTTGTTCTTGCATATAAATTGTAAAATCAGCTTGTTCAGTTCCTTAAAAAATCCAGTTGGGATTTTGAGTGGCATTGTATTAAGCCTACGGCTCAATTTGGGGATATTGCAGACTCTCAACATAGTAAGTCTTCGTAGCCATGAACTAAAACTATTTCTCCATTTATTTATGACCTCTTTAGTAATTCTAACATTATATACTTTTCTCTATAAAAGCCTTCCACATTAGAAAATAATCTGTAGGTGCCTCATACCCTTTATTTTTTTGCTATTACAAATGGACTTTGGCATTCACGGTAATGAATGAGATTGACCTATAACATTCCTTTCTCATACTGCCCCTGACTGGTTTTGATATCAGGGTTATAGCACCATCATTGAATGAGTTAGGCATTTTTTGTGTAAGATTGAAATGAGGCTGAAAGTTTAGTTGAAATCTCTTGTTTAAAAAAAAAATCTGGGACTTTAGTGCAGTTAAATGTATTGTGATTATTGAAATAATGGGACTTTGTTTACATCACTTTGTACTGTTTCTTTGCTTACTTTTTTCTTTTCTTGCCTGTTTTGAGAGAATCCAGGGCTCAATACAGATGTCTCAGGTTTAGCTCCCCCACCTTTCTTTTTCTTTTCTGAGGAAGATTAGCCCTGAGCTAACTACTGCCAATCCTCCTCTTTTTGCTGAGGAAGACTGGCCCTGAGCTAACATCCATGCCCATCTTCCTCTACTTTATATGTGGGACGCCTACCACAGCATGGCTTGCCAAGCCGTGCCATGTCTGCACCTGGGATCCGAACTGGCCAACCCTGGGCCGCTAAAGTGCAACCTGCGCACTTAACCACTGCGCCACCAGGCTGGGCCCTCCCCAGCCTTTCTAACAGCCTGAAATTTGGTTTCTTGTTGGTGATGCTGCTCGAGATCTCTGACCTCAGGGCAACCTGTCTTATAGTTGTTGCTCAATTTACTGCCTGCTATTTACTACTCCTTGCTTTGGTTTCAGCTCTCTGATCTTTGTTTATTTATTTACTTACTTGCTTGTTTATTCATCACGGTCCTTGAGTTCCCTTACTTCCATGAAGCCCATCAATGCATTAAAACGTATCTTTGCTATAATTTAGCCAGGATCTAACTGTGATCAAGAGCCCCTCAGAGGATCTAGAGTGCCATAGTGCCAAACTGGCACATTTTGCAGTCTTTACCATATTTCCTTAAAGTGGAAGTTATGGGTCCACAGAGCTAAGGCACATGTCTGAGCCCCCACGTGTGTACCAACAGGTGCCCACCAGGTGAGCATGTGACACAGGCCCATGGACAAGTAGGACTATTTTCCAAACGGTTGTGGGTAAACAATGTGTTGAAGGAAGTACACGTTCCTTCCTCAGGGTTTCTGAAATCATGGTGATTTTGTATCACACGCTATTTTGGTCAATCAATATTTACTATATACAAACCTCCTAAGGTGTGAGGACCATGAAAAATTTTAGGAGTCCCACATCCACTAATGTGAACATTGCTTCGCTCTACATGTCGGGTGTGTGGGTGATCTTTATTATCTTCTCTTGCTTTCCCGTGTTTCTTGAGTGCCTCTGTGAGCATGTATTAGTTTCATGATTAAAGGGAAAAAGTTATTTTATAAAGGAGTCCTCATACTTCAAAGAGTTGGGAACCACTGTTTTGAAGGATTATTTAGAGCACTAGAGCAAGAAAAGCAAATTCAAAGGCTGACGGGGCAGGGCCTGTGACGGGAAGTTAGGAAGTGGGCCAGGTGGGCTTAGAGCGATGGGATAGCAAAGGCCAGATCTAATGAGAGCAAACAGGAGTCAGCTCCAGCCAATTTTTGCCCGTAAAAATGCAGGCCTGACGTTGCCAGATCTTTGGGTTATGGGAAAATAGATATCTAAATCTGTTATTTGAAATCTTTATAGAGATTTTTTAAATGTTGGCAACTAATTTCAAAAAAAATGATTAAACACGGGGCAGTTCAAAGCAACCATCTGTGTAGACTGGATATGGCTCCCATGTGGCCCCTTTATAGCCTCTGTTTTAGGATTCCGTCTCCTTATCTTTTTCACTTCCACTTGCAAATTGCACAGTCAGTCACTAAGATCAAATTCAGCTCTGAAATATTTCTGAAGTAGGACTACACCAAAGAATATTTCCATCTTCAGTTCAGATTATGGGAAGCCTCTCCATGGCCCCTAGTTTCAATCACATTGAAACAGTCACTAAATTTGCCTATTCATCCAGCCATCCATCCATCCATCCACCCATCCATCCATTCATCCACCCATCCATCCATCCATCCATCCATGTATTCACTCAGACAACAACTATATTTTGGACATCTACTAGATGTCAAATTCATCCATCCATCCATCCATCCATGTATTCACTCAGACAACAACTATATTTTGGACGTCTACTAGATGTCAAATTCAGTCCCAAATGGTGGAGAGAGAACAGGGAACAAGACTAAGCCCTACCCTTAAGGAATACATTACATTCCAGGGGAGGAAATAGACAACTACCAGCAAATGACGTGATTTTAGATGGTGGGAGGTGCTACCTAAAATCAAGATGAAACAGGATAACAAGTTGGAGTTGTGAGGAAAGAGGAGATGAGAAGGTGACAGTGCTACAAAGTGTGGTCAGGAAAGGCCTTTCACAGGTGGTGTTTGCATAAGACCTGCTTGCTGAGCAAGGGCAGCTGTGCAAACATGGAGACTGAGCTTACCTTCTAGGTCACAGACAGGAACAGCAAGTGCGAAGGCCTAGGCACAAGAATGGAATGATCTAGATTGCTTCAGGAAATTTGCTAATTCTCTCCTTGAGGACCCACCCAAGCAGCCCTCCTCCCTAACCCCAATGTCAAATAGTTTGGTCTTCTGTTATCTCTTAAATTTAGATGGAGGGCCAAGCCCCTTCTCCACTGGTCCATCCCACAGGGGTGGTTTCCAGGAATCTGGTTTCCAAGAAGACAGAGCCTGGTTCTGGTTCTTACACTCCCAGCTGAGTCCCAGGGCAATTCTGGTTCATCTTCCTCTTTGATCCTTATCCATCGGCTATCTCCCCCTGACAGCGGCCCACTTCTGGCGAAGGGCCTCCTTCTTGCTCCCGCAGGGCAGAACCATTTAACTCCTTTCTAATGCCATCTGATAAAAGTCCAAACTCCCTTAATACCTTTACTGGGCCCTTCAGAGTCCAACCAGCCTCCAGCTCTGACCACTCCTACCTTCCCCCAACCCACCCTTTCAGCCTTGCCCAATCCCCAAACTCCCCAGGCTCTTTTCCGATATTTGACCTTCACATGAGTAGGTTTTTTTTCTCCCAGAAAAGCCGTCCACCTCTCCTTTACTCTTACTTGTGCAAGACAGCACTCAAATGTCCACTCACCCAAGAAGGGAGCTGCTTCCTCCGTCCTTCCTGGTCCTTTGGTCCTCGTGTGTATTGTCTCCCATCTCCTCACCAAGGGCCTCATGCCATTTCCCTGCCTCTCTCCCAAGTCTTACCCATCCCCAGAGCCTTTCCCCGCCTCCCACATCTCCAAGCTCCTTGCCTGGCCCACCTTCAAGCTCCCCTACCCTCGTCTTGTCATCTCTTCTACCTGCTATTTCCTCCCACAGTTCTAGGCAGAACTACTCAGTGCAGCAAATGCTTGTAGGGTGAAGGACTGTCAAATAATTAAGTCCCTAGGCTCATTAAGGCGCTCAGAATGGTCCAGCTTCGAGCTAGGAGTCATCGCAATTTTCAGGCAATCTCCGAGAATGCTGCTCCTTCCTGGCATCTTTAACACACACTTATCAACGGTGCGGCATTGTCAGCTTTGGTCCTAATCTTCACTTGCTTAGTATAAACAGAACGATGCCTGGAGTGCTTGCTGCCTGCCGGCTGCCCCACCTGGAATGAATGGGGCGAATGGACGAATTAATGGTTGAATGAATGAATGAATGAGCACACTCCATAAAGCACTTCACACAGATCCTTACCTAAATCTTCAAAACAACCCTAAGAGAGAGGTTCCCTAGTCAGATCCTATTTTACACTTTAGGAAACTTTAAGACTTCAAGTGATTAAACGACGTGCCCAAAGTTGGCAAAGCTAATAGGTGGCGAGGCTGGGATGTGAACCCACCACTGTCTTCTTTCATGGTCTAATCCTCTGCTCTTCTAAGTGGTGGCCACCAGCCACAGGTGACTACGGAGGACTTAAAATGTGGCTGGTCCGAATTAAGATGTGCTGCAAGGATAAAACACATCCCAGATTTCAAAGATGTAGTATGAAAAAGAGAATGAAAAATATCTCACTAATGATTTTTATATTGAATAGATGTTGACATGAAAATATTTTAGATATATTGGGTAAATAAAGTATATTATCAAAGTTAGTCTCTGGGCCAGCCTGGTGGCATAGTGGTTAAGTTCATGTGCTCTACTTCAGCAGCCTGGGGTTCACAGGTTGGGATCCTGGGTGGGGACCTACACATCATTCATCAAGCCATGCTGTGGAGGCATCCCACATACAAAATAGAGGAAGATGGTCACAGATGTTAGCTCAGGGATAATCTTCCTGAAGCAAAAAGAGGAATATTGGGAATAGATGTTAGCTCAGGGCTAATCATCCTCACCAAAAAAAAAAAAAGAGAGAGAGAGAGAAAAGAGTTAATGTCATTGTTTCTTTTTACTTTTTTAATGCTGCTAATTGAAAAATGAAAATTGTATTGTGACTCACACTATAACATTATCTTTCTATTGGACAGCACTATCTAAGCTCTTAGCAGCTATATTCTACTGATTCTCGGGCAGATGCCTTCATCATTAATTAACATCCTGAATAAGGTACACACAGGACTGTTAGCCCGAGGCTCGGTACCTTGTTCCGGGTTCTGTCTTCCACCCACTGGTATGATTCAGCCTCAAAACGCCCCAAACCCCAGGGCTGTTGCCTCACTTTTTGGCTGAAGGTTGTTGGCAACACTTACCCTGGAGATGCCTCCTATGTGAGGAGAGGTTCTAAAGTCAGAACAGGAAGCAAAAATCGTTCTAGGTGAAATACCCCTGAAAACCCCTTACCTTGGTGTGAAGTAGTGTGCGCCTGGCGTTGTGTATGGCAATATGTACACAACTGTGTGTGATACACCCAACAACAGACAACAGTACAGAGCAAAAAGGATGTCTACATACTTTTCTCGCCTATTGTGATAATTGTGATTAACCATTTGTGAGTAAGTTGAGCTATTATGACTTTTTACTCCTGAATATTTCAGGAGGATGTATTTCTTAAGAACAAGTTCATTCTCTCACATAATAGTTACAACCATGAAATTCAGGAAAGTTAATATTTTTACAATACTATTATCTAATATGCATTCCATATTCAAATTTCTCCGATAACGTGCTTTATAGCAACTTTCCCCTGGTCCAGGATGCAAACCAGGGTCACATATAGCATTTGTAACTATTATGTGAGAGAATGAACTTGTTCTTAAGAAAGACATCCTACAGAAATGATACTGGGTCCCTCCCACCGCATCCCGCAGAGGGGCTCGTGGTGTCAGTCAGACCCATCCTGGTGAGGGTAACTGATCACTGAATGAGGTGGTGTCTGCCAGAATTTCTCCTTTTAATTATTAAGAAATTGGTGATCCCCTTTTGTAATTGATAAGTAATCTATAGCGTGAGGTTTTGAGTCTGTATAAATATCATGTTTCTCAACAATTTTCACCCAAAGATTGTAAAATCCACGGATGATTCTTGCCCTGAATCAATTTTTTTTTAATGACTAGCTCTTTTTTTTTTAAAGATTGGCACCTGAGCTAACAACTGTTGCCAATCTTTATTTTTTTTTTCCTGCTTTATCTCCCCAAATCCCCCCGGTACATAGTTGTATATCTTAGTTGCTCGTCCTTCTAGTTGTGGCATGTGGGGTGCTGCCTCAATGAGGCCTGATGAGCGGTGCCATGTCCGAGCCCAGGATCTGAACCAGCGAAACCCTGGGCAGCCGCAGCGGAGCGCATGGACTTAACCATTCAGCCACGGGGCCGGCCCCATCCCTGAATGAATTTTTATTACAATGGTTGCAAATTCTTTTTAAAGATATAAAAGAGAGAGGCAGAAACACAGGTGAAGGATTGAGTTTGCTTAAGACGAAGATCTGGAAAATGTTACTACATTGTATTGAGAACTTTGAATCTGCAAAGCATGGTTTGGGAGGAGGGGACAAAGATAACCAAACTGTGGTCCTTGCCACCAGAGCAGCTCATGGTCAGATGGGGGAGACAAGGCAGACACAGCATAGAGGACACGGACACTCACACACAGACACACACACACTCCGGAAAGGAGTGGCTTTACAGGGAACTCAGCAGCCTGGACGTGCCTGCTGGAGCCTGACTTCTGGGTAGAGGAAGGTTCCTCCACCCCCAATATCACGGTTGCTGCATCCCCCGCAGATCCATATGTTGAAACGCTACCCCATCCTCCAGCACCTCAGAACGTGACCTTATTTTAAGATAAGGTCTTTACGGAGGAAATCAAGCTAAGATGACATCATTAGGGTGGGCCTTAATCCAGTAGGACTGTGTCCTTATAAAAGGGGGAAGTTTGGACACAGACACACACACAGGGGGAAGATGAGGTGAAGATGCAGGGGGAACATCATGACAAGCCAAGGGACACATGAGGCTGCCAGAAGCTAGGAGAGGGTCCTGGAACAGAGATCCTCCCTCACGGCCCTCAGAGGGAACCAGTCCTGCTGGATCAGAGGGAACCCTGATCTGGGACTTCTGGCCCCCAGAGCTGTGAGGCGACATTCTTCTGTTGTGTAAGGCTAGGAAACTAACACACCCATCCTTGGTGGACTGACTACACGATCCCAGGCTGCAAAGCATAAGGGAAAGGGGTTAGACCAGGCAGGGGTCAGAGCCCTGGGTCACGGCCTGCTTCTACCATTTAGTAGCTGCATAAGCTTAGGAAAGCCTCTTTCGCCCTAGCCTCAGTTTCCCCATTTCTCAATAACAGGAGTGACACTGGATGTCTCCTTGGAGCTCCTGCGGTGGGGGTGCCTTGCAGTCCATCGAGGTGGCCCCAGCGATAGGCGGACATCACCTGGTCCAGCCCTCTGCTGGTGGCAGGACTCCTTCACAGGGATCCCCTCCCAGGGCTTCACTCCACCGGGTGTGGTGGGCATTTTTACTCCCTTTCACACTCAAGGACAGCTGCTGTGGGCAGAACAAGACAACACGGGTCAGTTACCCCAAATGGCCAGGTGCAGACCCCTAGAGGACAGGGTTTATTTACTCACTGACCCTTCTAAGATTTAATGTGGTCCACTGTGCGCCAGGCACAACAGACCTCGCCAGTCACTGCCATGGCAGCTCCTGAACCCGGGACATCACAGAAGCCTTCCTGGTCTCCCCAGGCCCCTGGGGAAATGATCTCTACTTCCGCTCAATTTCTCAGCTCTACAACTGCTCCCCTCCGAAGGCCCTGGTCACCTTCCACTGACCACTGCCCCCAAGCAAGGGGAGGCGGCAGAAGAGGGAACTATGGAGGGGCTTGCCTTGGAGCCAAGCTGCCTGAGTCTGAGTCCTGGCTTTGCATTTAACTAGCTGTGTGACTTTAGGCAGTTTCCTCAGCCTCTCTGTGCCTTGGGTTCCCCATGCTTGATAATGACTTGATCCTAAGTTGGTTGTGAGGATTGAATGGGGCCTGGCATATAATAACCACTCAAGAAATGTCAGCTATTTTTGTCAGCACTTCACTTATCAGTTCATCTGATCTCCCCCACTTGTCATGGGGATCCAGGATTTTTGGGATAGGAAAAAGAAGATAGAAATCTAAGTTTTAAAAGGTTAAATATAGCCTGAATTAGGATTAGAACTATCAGTACAAACTCATGATATATTTTATCTTTTAAAGAAATTTGTATTTTTTAACTGGGCTAACTCTAGACCCACTGAAAAGGCCTAGAAACTGTATCTAACCAGTATAAATGAGCATCCTCAGGATCCAGATTATGGTCCCTAAATATCGTTTCTCACTAAAGAAACCAGGAATGGTTGATTCTAGGTCTTGGGCAGGAAATGGATAGGATGAATTTGAAGCATCTTGTGATACAAGAAAGCAAGGCAGCTGTGAAAGACTACTGGGGCCGTGTCAGCTCAGAACTCAGGAGCAAATTTGGAAAGGCTCCCATTCATCAAAGATGGGAAAATGTGAGCATCAGTAGAAAATTAATTTTGGTGTACTGAAACACACAAAATAAATTTAAATCCGTGAACTCGTGATACTCAGAAAAAGAAAAAGAACTCATTGGGTCACTTTTGGAGTATACTAGAGAACCAACTTAGTCATTTGAAAACTGGTAAATAAAGGTAAGGAAAAAATATATAAATATACATTGTTGAGGGGAATGCAAAATGGTACAGCCACTTTGGCAATAATTTTTGACACTATCAAGAAAGTAAAAAGAACCCACGGCATGACAGACAATATTTGCAAATTATATATCTGATAAGGGACAGTATCCAGAATATACAAAGAATTCTTACAACTCAAAAATAAAAATCTAGCGGGCCGGCTGTTGTGGTTAAGTTTGCATGCTCTGCTTCGGTGGCCCAGGGTTCACAGGGTCGGATCCTGGGCGCAGACCTGCACATCGTTCATCAAGCCATGCTGTGGCAGCATCCCACATACAAAACAAAGGAAGATTGGCACAGATGTTAGCTCAGCAACAATCTGCCTCAAGCAAAAAGAGGAGGACTGGCAATGGATGTTAGCTTAGGGCCAATCTTCCTCACCAAAAACAGTAAGTAAATAAAAATACAAACAACCCAATTAAAAACTGGGCAAAAGATTCGAACAGATATTTCTTTCTCTTTCTTTCTTTCTTTTTTTTTTGAGGAAGATTAGCCCTGAGCTAACTACTGCCAATCCTCCTCTTTTTGCTGAGGAAGACTGGCCCTGAGCTAACATCCGTGCCCATCTTCCTCTACTTTATACGTGGGACGCCTACCACAGCATGGCTTTTGCCAAGTGGTGCCATGTTCACACCTGGGATCTGAACCAGTGAACCCTGGGCGGCCGAGAAGTGGAACGTGCGACATTAACTGCTGAGCCACTGGCCTGGCCCCTGAACAGATATCTTTCTAAGGAAGATATACAAATGGCCAATAAACACATAAAAAGATGCTCACTTTTAATGACTAATGCTATTTAATGACTAATGCTTATTAGTCATTGGGAAAATACAAATCAAAACTACAATAAGATACCACTTCACACCACCAGGATAGCTATAATTAACAGACAGACAATAACAAGAAATTGGAACCCTCATATACCGCTGGTGAGAATGTAAAATGGTGCAGCTAATTTGGAAACAGTCTGGCACTTCCTTAAATGGTTAAATCTAGAGTTACCATATCACCCAGCAATTCCACCCCTAGATAAACACCCAAGAGAAATGAAAACATAGCTCCACACCAAGATCTGTACAAAAATATTCATGGCATTATTAGTCAAAATAGGCAAAAGATGGAAACCACCCAAATGCGGCACACCCACACAATGGAATATTACTCAGCCTTAAAAAAGAAAGAAGAATTGACACGCTACAACATGGACGGAACTTGAAAGCATTATGCTAAATGAAAGAAGGCAGACAGAAAAGGCCACATATCATACGATTGCATATATACGAAATGTCCAGATAGGCAAATCCACAGACATAGAAAGTGGATTCGTGTTTGCAAGGGGCAGGCGGCAGGAGAGAATGGGCGTGATCACTGACGGGTATGGGGTTTCTTTATGGGAAGATGAAAATGTTCTGAAATTACATAGCGCTGATGGTTAGGCAACCCTGTGAATACACTAAAAATCCATGGAGTGCACACTTCAAAAGGGTAAACGTTATGGGATGTGAATTATATCTTGATAAAGTTTTTTTTTTATTGTCTTTAAAGACACTCCAAGGATATTATAAAAATGTGACCTTGAATAGGCCCCTTAAGCTCTCTGTGCCTCAGTTTCCTCACTATAAACTGGGGTAATAATAATAATACCTCCCTCTGAGGACTATTATGAGGATTAAATGAGAATATAAAGACCAAGCCTCTGGCAAAGGCCTCGCTCATTGTAAGCGCCCAACAAACAGCAGCTTTCCTGACATCACGGTTCTGATCAGACCCCCTGGCTCTGGGCTGGGGAGCGGGGCGGCGTAGAGACGGAGGTATGGGGAAGACCGGTTCCTTCTCTGGAGATGTCATAGGAGCAGGATAGAAAAATACTGATTCAGAGAGCAGAGACATGTGACACACACTGTAGTTGTGATGGGGGCCCCCAGGCACAGCGGAAGGGGGCGGGCGCGGCGGCTCATCCCAGCAGACTGACGGTGCACACGGCGTGCCAGCAGAGGGCAGGTGGCTCAAGAAAAGCAACCACGGAGTGTATTCCTTCCAACCAAAGGTGCCAGCCAACGTAAGATGCATGTTATCTTATGTACACAGAGAAAGGAAGACGTGCTGCCAATTTCATTACGGCTCACCATCAGGTGTAAGTCAAACCCAACATCAGAGGGGTTAAAATGGGGATAACAAAAAACGTGCATCTCAGAATTGATGAAATACTGTAAATGCCAAGCACTTATTCTGAGTGATTTATAACTCTACAGCAATTCTGGGAGATGCCCAGTCGTTAAGATCAAGCCAAACTAATTCTAAGACTCATCAGCTCCCCATGGTGGCCCCTAACTCTGCCCCTTAACTCTGACCTCACTCCAGCCCTAAGCCTGACACTGAGTCGAACCTGTAATGCCAACACCGACGTCAGTCATAACTCAGCTCCAGCTCCCACGGAAATGTTTCTATTCCCACTTCAAAGATGAGCACAGTGAGTCTGAAATGGATTTCAAGGGATTCATCCACAATCCTACAGCTTAAAGCGGCAGAACTGGTATCTGAACCCAAAGCAGTCTAACTCCTCCGAAGTCTGCAGTTTTCGGCTCTCTAGGGAACCTGAGCCCACAAGAGAGAAAGAAACACAAACCGCTACCCAGGCTCTGGGTATGCCCTAGGGTCACACCCTGCTCAGACCCTGGTGGGGACACAACTGGTTTACCCCAGAAGGTGCTTCCTTTGGCCAACAGAGCATGCCACTTACACTATGCAGGGTGCTCCAGGGTGCTTGTTACTTATGCAAAGTATGTTGGAGCCAGGATCAGAGAGCGAAGTTACCCAACACAGGAAGAGGGGACCCTCCAGCAGGACCCTCCTCAGACAGGTGCAGGGGAGGCCAGGGGGAACCCAGCCATCATTTCCCAGCCCCGGAGGCCGGTGGTCAGCAACATCTCAGGGAGCAGAGCCTGCTGCTCCACAGAGGGCTGCCCATGTCCCAAGGCGTTGCGTGAGTTTCCAGCACATTCTTCCATTGCTGGAAGCAGCCTTGCTGGGCCTGGTTCCCAGCTCTGCACAGTGGGCCTGCCCCACCAGCCCTCCAGGCCCAGGTGCCCCCACAGCTCTCTTCCTCTTCCGGAGGGTGGGAAGCTAATGGGATTTGGCCACATGCACACCTGCAGTCAGCCTTCTCCTAAACAGTCCCATTGTCCCAAATACTGTAGAGGGGAAGGGCGGGGACAGCGAGTCTCAAGGTTGCATCGCCTGGGGCAATTTGCAAAGCCCTGCCACATCTCTCTCCTCAACTAGGCTCAGCAGCAACCTGGGAAGCAGAATGTTCTAGAAGGCAGCCGGGCAGCTACCCACGTCTGTTCAAGAGTCAGGCTCCTGGTTCAAATCCTAGCTTCACCCGCTCACCATCTCACTTAATTGACTGCCTTAGCACCTGGGGAGCGCTCAAGTCTCACATGGGCGCACACGCGCCGCTCAGCACCGTCGTTTGCCCGTGACGGGCTCTTTAGGCTTATGCAGCCCTAAAGCAATTTTTATCACATATCACTCTCCTGCACACATAAAAGGAAACACAAGCAACTTCCTCTAAGGACAGAGTCCGACTTCTGTGAATTAGCCCATGTGTTTCCACAGCATCCTCTCTGGGACAACACGCCTGCTACAGCCATTCCCACTTCACTCCTTTAGTCTTCACAATAACTTACGTGGACAGGACTACAATTAACCCCATTTTATAGATGCAAAAACCGAGGGTCAGAGAGGTTTAAAAACTTGCCAAGCAAGCTAACCCAGACAAGAGTCTTGCTGACTCACAAACCCTTTCTGGCAATTTCCACTCCACTGCATCTCCTGGTTTAGCTATGCAATGAGTGAAAAGAATACAGACTTTGGGCAGGTACGGGTTTGCATTATGCTTTTTCTACTTTCTTACAAGCTGTGCGATCACTTAATCTCCCAGGATCTCATTTCCTCATGTGCAAATGAGGATAATAATGCAAGTTAAAAGGGCTCGGACTATATTAAAGATAAGGGAATACTATCAGGATTCTCTTTATCTTTCCCCTTGAAGAGGACCTAGGTTAATTTTCTGAGCCTAATTGAGTATACATACAATGACTTGAGTCTTAGAAGTGTTTAGGGCCTTGGAAAATGCTAAATCTGAACACCCAGGGGGCCTCCCCAGGCCACCACTTACTGACCAGCCTCTGTGGGGTACAGGTGTCTTGCTGCCCCTCCTGTCTAGGACAGAATGCTTCTGTGGGCTGAACACCTTCTGTGTGCTGGTGACCGGCGCCTCTCATCTGTGCACCGCCACCCTGAGAGCAGTCCTAAGAAGCAATCTTATACAGATGAACCCTGAGGCTCAGAGACCCCGGCCACTTGCTGTGTCTCCCCAATTACCCAACTGGGAGTTGGTGAAAACGGGATTTGAGCTCAGGTGTGTCTGAGTATGATGGTTGGTCCAAAATGTCATGGCATCACAGTTACATTCCCCAAGAATGTCAGACGAAGATCTGAAGATGGAGCAGGCTTGTTAGAAAAAGCTTGAGCAGGATACAGGAACATGTATACGTAAAAATCAAACGATTTCTACATTTGAGTGATGGGTCTACATGACTCCCAGTAACTCGGACATTTGTGCTGTCCATTGCAACACTTTGACAATAATTGCCTGTCCCTGTTCACTGCACCAAGCAGCTGAGATCACCTGTTTTATTTCCTCCTTAGCGGTCGCTTTTTATTGCTGGAAATCTCTTTTGAGTGTAAGCTCCATGAAGCCAGGGACTTTCCCATGTTCATCATTTTCCCAGCACACAGAAGGTCAATGACAAACATCTCTTGAATGAGTGCACTGTGACTATGAATTTGAAAGATCAGAATGTTAATTTCAGGCTTTATAATAGCAATTCCTTTGTTATGATTTTAATTCCTTATTAACTATTTTCAGCTAAGTTTCACAAATGGCCACTGACCACCTAGGATACCAAGGGACAAAGATGATTATAATTATAATTATGCTCACACACACCCTGCCTATTTCTCAAGAATTAGGGGTAAAGATTTGGGTCCCCATGGCAGAGACGAGAAGAAGTGACTTACACATACAAGGGGCAAGTTTTGGGATGAGAATCCAGTTTTAAGATTTTAAACCCCTAATTTGTCCACTCAGAACCCTTCCCACACTCCCAGCTGCTGCCCAGGAACCCAAGGGAGTAAGTCATTAGCAAGGGGACTCATTTCCAAGGATCCTGTTTGCCTGGGATGAGGTGTCAGTTGAGGAAATGGGGATGGGGTGGGGGCAGGTGGGTCTCTTGTCCTGAATTATTAGCGTGAACTTGGTGCTGTTTCCCTCGCAGGCTGCCTGTGCAGGGGAGCAGAGGCGGTTCTTATTTTGGAGATGCTGGGTTTGGTGATGTATTTAATTTCAATTTCACAAATAAAACATGAATGTCATGTCTTTGTGCAAAAGTAAAATGTAAGCCATAAGGCTCCAGTCCCTTTAATGATCAGCCCAATCCCGGCCCCTCCTACGAAGAGGTGACCACTACTGTTAATTCCATAGTGGACCCTCCAGATCTTTCTTTCCCCCATTTATGTTTCTCTCTCAAATGTGATACAGTGCTTACCGTGTTCCAGGCGTTGCTCTGCCTGCCGAATACTAACTTATTTCTATTTATGAAGCCATAGAAATTAGTGCTGTGTCATGAATACGTGAACACGCACACAGTGCCAGAGTTCTACAGCTTTCCTTTGTCACTCAATGACACATCTTGGAGATCTTTCCATATCAGTCCATTCAAGATGGCCTCATTCTCTTCAATGACTGCCTGGTTAGCCATTACGCGTGCCCTGGTTCGCTTCATGAATTCCCTACTGGTGAACATTTAGGTTCTTTCAATGCCATGAACATCCTTCCACAGACCTCGTGTACAGTAACAGTGGAGGAGATTTCTAGGGTAGATTTACTTAGGGGACCTTACATCTTAACCCGTAGTAGGTTAATCTGTGAATAATATACGCTTGGGGCAGAGTGGTTAAATCTGTGGTGGGGAGGAGGAGGGATGGAGTGTAGGGTTACGATTCAACTTTGACCTAAAGACTGGTCCCTTCCACATCAGCCTCTCTGGGAGGCAGAGATAGGCTAAGGGCGAGGACGACCTCCACCTGGGGGCGTGTGCACAGCTTTTCCGGAGGACCCCACCCTCCCAGCAAGTGGTCCCTCAGCTTCTCAGACTCAACACAGCTGGGAGCCCCCTTGATTTTCACCAAAACCAAGTTGGAGTGGCTCATTGCTGGAAGGAGCAAAAAGCCAGGCTGCGCTAGTCTAGCTGGTGTCCGGTGGACAGACGCCCCAGGGCGACCAGGAGGCCCAGCGAGGAGTGATGGTGCCATGACTTCCAGGTCTGAGACCTGGAGCAAGTCATTGGACTTCTCTGGCCCTCGGTTTCCTCATCAGGAAAGCTGAGTTATGGTTCCTGCCCTGTGGCCCCACAGTGCTTTATAATCTGAGAATCAAATGATGGAGTGGAGAATCGCAATTCCTAATCAAAGCACCATTTTCCTTGGAAATTCCCCGGGGATAGGATTAGAGCCTTTTGTTATGCAGCTAGCAAAGCCCAGGCCCCCTTCTAAACTGCTCCAGACATTTGGGCTTCTCTGTTCCTTGATGAATAACTTCCTTAAACTGTTTGTGTGGGAGAGCTAGGGGCCTTAATGGTAAAAATCCCTTAATGTGCTAAGGACTTTACACCTGCAAAAATTCCTGCAGCTGTTTGATGAGCGCTTACTGTGCGTGCACCCTTACAGGCTCTGAGAAGGGGGTCACACCATCCCCATTTTGCGGAGTCGAAGACTAAGACTCAGAGAGGTTACAGGGCTTGTGCTAGCTCACACAGCTTGTAAGCACCAGAATTGAAGTCAGCCTAACAACAAAGTGTGGACTTTAAGCCACCATACCACCCACAGGGGAAGCAGCCCAGATGACTGTCCCAGGCTGCCGCTGTGGGGGTTAGGAGCTCTGGAATCAGACACTGACGGCTGAGCTTTGGCGGCCCTCAACGTTATTCTCTCACTAGATGAACTGCAGTGGCTGGAGTTCCACTGCTGGAATCGCTCCTTTGGCTGGGCCAACCAATATCTTTTGACTTGCTTTGTCGATGCGGAGGGGCAGGGAGTGGTAACTATGATCTTAAAATAGGTCCCCCAAATGGGGAGGAGAGCCCACCAACAACATATGTCACCGTGTAGGTCTCTAAGAGGCAGTCTTTTTCAACTATCCTAGGCCAGGAGGAAAGCATCATGCAAGCCACTCGTGTCCAGGCAGTCTGCTCATACACACCCATATAGCCTTGAGCTCGGTCCACACCCTTTCCGCCCCTCAGGCTGCACCACCCGGAATCAGAGATGTGCCTTCCCTGAACACAGCCAGAACTCAAACGAATGCTGAATAGTGGCAGGTGTCTGAGCTAAGAGGGAACTTAGAGTTCTTTTCCTGATTGCTCCCCCATTTCACGGATGGGGAAAGGGAGGCTCCAAGGGGGACAGAACCCATGAAGTTCTGGGGAGTCTTCAGCTTTCCCTCATTCAGGACCCACCCCGACAACTACGGGACACTCCACCTGGATGTGTCAGTCCTCAGGTTCAAAGGTGACAGTCGGGCTGCCTGTGTACACAGGTGTGGCTGGAGAGACCCAGGTGTCCCCTGCAGGCTGACCAGCTCCTATGCGCACACTAGCTGTATGATGACCCCAGCCAACTTCTGCCTGGGCTGACAGATGGACGACTTTCCCCCTCCCCTCCTCTTTTATCTATCTCAGGAGAGCACCCACTGTGGTTAATTAACACTCTCCTGCTAATGGTCTTTGGCCTGGAATTTGGGGAGATCGAGAAGCAAGGAGGTGGGGGCAGGGGCAAGGGTGAAAAGACATCCTTTCCTTAAACAAAGAGTCACATAGCACACTCATTGTGCCAAGGCCTGGGGCCAGCTGGTAGGAGCTGTGGAGCTGAATCAGGGCCCGTGGGGTCCCAGGTCAGACACCTCTGACTCCAAGACTTGTTCTGCAGCACAGGAAGGCCCCAACAATTACCTCCAGCTCATCAGAGTGGCAGAGGCCACGTCCACACAGCCGGACAGGGGAGCCAGTGTGGACAAACAGAGCCGGCAGGGGAAAGCCATGTAGGAGGAGAGAACAGAGACAGCACACAGCGCAGAGCCATTCAGATGGCTAGAGCCCTGATGGACGATGATGGTGGGGGAGGCAGGAGATGGACCTTGGTGTCAGGGAACAAAAGGTCTTGCTTGCCAGGCTGAGGAGCGGGGCATTTCACTCGTCTTACAAAAGCTGGCATAGCATGAGAGCAAGAGGGCGGCTTTTGGACCGAACAGAGGTGAGTTCAAATCCAGGCCTCAGCTGGGAGACCTTGGGCAGCTAAGGACCCCTATCTGGTCTTGGTGTCTTATCTGTAACAGGAGACAGTAATACAACCCACCTCCCAAGAGTACAGTCACCATCCACTGAGCACACAGATGGTCCTCTCCTCTCTCCCTTTTGGGTCAGACCTTCAGGATTTTAGGCCAGGTTCAGTTGCTCCATTTTCTAGAACAACTGGACTAGGAATTTGCACTAATTTAGTCATGGTCATAGCTGGCCCTCAATACTAGTTTCTATTGCTTTATGCCCAAGGCTACAGATGTGTGCTCTCATTTAGAACACGAACCCATAAAAAGGCAATTTGTTACCAGGTTGGGAGACCGGGTCAGCCCCGACAGAGATCCGAGGAGCGAGATTTCACAGTAACTCCAGCTTTGTGAGCGAGAAATATTCAATAAAGAATTTCCTTGAAATATGGAGTGGTGTGCATTCGCCACACATATTCAATATCCATCTTTCGTCGGAAGTGCCAGAATTCCTCTGCCAAGCAGAGCTTTGAAAAGCAACTCGTTCTGCTGCTGCTCCTTTATTGAAGGACTTGAACGGTGAACAAGTTATTTCAAAAATTATTTCAAGTCAGACATTCACTTGATCACCCCAGTCTAGTTTAACTTGGAAAGCTACTTTCTGAGGGTTTTGGGAAAAAAAAGAACGGCCACGGCTTAAATCAGAATGTGGATAGCATTATCAAAAACTTATGTTCCCGTCTCAAAGTCAACTGGAGAGACTGTAAGATCCAAATAATTCCAGAATTCTAGAGTTTCAGAGAGAGTATTGTCACTAGTTGGGCATGAACGCCTTTTGACGTCACCATTTCATTGTAGATACTGGGTTGACCTACCAGGCTGAGCTGAAAATGGCTATATCCACAAACCTTATGACAGGGGGATAAAATGTTCTTTTGGGACCAGTTAAAAAAACCCTGCGAGGTATCATGTAGACAAGAGGGGTTCTTTTCAGTTCAACTGTCCTGCGTTTGGCTCATAGACTGAATTCCCCAAGCTATCATTACTATGAACAGACTACTTTTCCCCATAATACATAAATTACAAACAACCTAATGACATGGGAGATGGACTCTTGTGATTTTAAACCCAAGACCTTCTGGTCTGCAGAAAGAATTTCGCTGCTAAGTGAAACCAAATCCACCTTGCGGATCAAGCATCATTCCATTTTCGTCCCTGGCTGTGGGGAGATACCCCAAACAAGAAAATCAACACAACTCCAGAAAGGAGGTGAGCAGGGAGCTAGTCTTGGGATTGATCGGCCCAGAAATGATCAAGTGAGCAAAATGGAGCAGTGAGGGGTTGGGAGAAGAGGGGTGCGGGGGTGTGTGTGTGCGTGCTTAGAGGGTGGTATATTCCAAAATTCCTGATCTCCTGGCTAAGAAAAGGCCAAGAAAGCCCCAACACAAATCAAACAAATTAAAAGTTGAGGAATTCTGGGAATTCTCCTCTTTCTCATTGGGGACAAGCAGAGAACTGGACTGAATGATCCCGACGGGCTGGGGAGGGCTCAGCTTCCTCAGCCCATGGCACGGCCAGGCTGTAGCTGAGTCACAGCCTCAGATCCTGTGGATGGGGGAAGTGAGCGGATGACACAACCTGTGACCTTTAAAGTGGCATTTTTTTTTCCTATTTCCCATCACTCTGCCTGACTCTTTAGGCTTCAGAAGGCTTGATGGCAGCCCAGAAGCAGTGGGCAAGAGAGTCTGGCTGCTTCTTTAAAAGGCAGACAGGAATGAACGGGCCCAGGAAGTACCCTTCTAAGACTTCGGGAAACTATTTAAAACCACCACTGACAGTGATGTTGGAGCAAGTCGGAGTCTCCTTAGGTGACCAGTTTGAAGGACGACACATCTGTGGATATGTTGTTCGTTTCCTCACTCCCATGTTTAGAAAGTATCAACAATGCTACCTGTATAAATTTCACATCTGGATCTCAAGATGACTCCATCAAATGACCTTTTATCAAGTCCTCTTTAAAAAGATGAGTACACTAACGAAGTTCCATGTTCCATGTTCCACATACCTCCACCAATACCAACCTTTCTAGACCCAAAGTGTTAGACATGTAACACGGCTACCCAGGCTGACTATTTTTCCCTATAATTTTCAGTTGTGTTTTATAATATTCTTTCCTTCAAAAAACCAAAATCCTCAACCTCTCAAATGATCTTTTCAGTCTTGTGTCCCTCTTTTACCCAAAACACATATCTTGCTTTGCTAATTTTGATCACAAACACATTTTTGGGGTAAGTTTCTCAAAAGTTAAGCAGCTGAAAGCTACAGAACTATTTTATTAGCAAATCAATTGTTTTTCCAAGAGCTTTAAACCTACAGCTAACGAAAAAAAAGTTACCCTTACTCATTTCAAAATGGACAGAAAGGTTAGATAGGAATGCAGAACGCTTAGAAAAAACAAAAAAATGCTGGTGCCTTCTTTCTGTCGTGAATATATCCTTTCTTTTCCGGTTTGCTGACCACAATATGATGTGCTGGAATGCATAAGAATGTAAATAAGACACCTCCTCTTGTCTTTCTCCGAGAGTCTCTTTTCTTAATTACATTGCACCTCAGCATGGTCTTTAAAAAGAGGATCCGAAGGTTCAACTCAACAAAGAAACAGGTCTAGGATGCTTCCTGAATGTTCTCTCTCCCCCTCGATTCCTCCAGAACCTCACGGAAGGGGCAATGTCTCTGGGAAAGACTGTATATGACAAAGCTGACATGTAACATAAATATGGGCAGGACCGGGAGAACGGAGGGGAGACAGGGGGCTCGCCCTGCCACAGTGCACAGCGCACACGAAGTCAAAATGCAGCCCTGTCTAGCACTCTGGGCAACCCCTAGGGGCCACTCTATCCTCCCCTGGGTGACCGGCCTTCCAATCCACATTCCAACACTTATTTATGGGAGACGGATATATTAACAACAAATGGGTTTATGCAGATTTACATGTGTTTCAGAAACTCTGGCAGCCCGGAGCAGTCTCTGAACTGTGCCCCGCACCAACTTTGCATCTTCCAGCAACAGCCACCCACCCAGAAAGAGCCCCGTGCATGGCTCAGATATGCCATTTGTGTCCAGTGATTCTGTGCCCAGGTTGAGTCTCTTTGGAGACAGTGATTTTTGCATCTTAATGGGTTCTGTGACACGGAGCCATTTCGATGGTAACATCCTGAAGTGATACCCAGATTTTTAACACCTATTTGTGTGTTGGACTGATTAGCTCTGCCCTAAGACAAGCATTTAATGACATGCCAGTCAGTCCCAGCCCTGCTTAAGTGTCCCCTCAGACGGGCTGGCTTAAAGAAAAATGACAGAAAATGTTCTTTAATAACTATGGTTTATCCATTTCTTTCAGATAGTAAGTGGTACGCTCTCACCTCATTTACAGCTTTTAATCCCAAATGGACATTGCTTTTGAAATATCCTCTTTCTTTCTTTCTTTCTTTCCCCTTTTTTCTCCCTGAGGCTGCCACTTGAAAGTTGAAATCTAGCAAGAATGTAATGGTAGGTGCCAGCTTTCTGAATTACAGGGTGACTGTCTGAGTTGATCCTAAAAAGCAAGTGTCTTTTTTATACCGCATAAAAGGCTGAAATGTTTACATATCAAAAGGCTATAGGCCAATTTCTGTCAAAATTACACATGAAGTTAAGCAGTACAAGCAATTTATTTAAACACTAGTCATTGTAGAAAAATTCAAAACCATATGCTCTTTTAGCAGTTTTTCACAAATGCATTTGACCCATGACTTGGCTAGACATACAAGCTTCATAATTTACTCTAAATTTCAAATCCCCTTGACGTTTAAATAAAAGATCTTCATTAATGAGGTTTACATGAATGAAAACTTTAGAAGCTGATATCGGTTAGCGAGGGGCTTCACAAACTGTCTGAACATTCGCTCTAATTTTCAAATGACTGACTTTGCTAATCATTTCAAGAGAAAGTTCCACCGAAAACAAATTATCATCATTTGCATGCTGTGATTTGCAAGAGCAACGGTGCAGTCACTTTGAAACAAACTTCGGTAAATAGTTTGGCTGAAAGCGGGTTTCTGCAACCCTGGAAAACCGGAGCTGTTTTTTTCGGATGCCTTAGGAACACGTCATTCTCCGACACCCTCTTCTTCTCCCCCCCATCCAGTGCTGTGTTGAGTTTTCCTAACACCTTGATTATTTTGTCCTCAGGGGGCTCGGTGGGTTTATTTGGAATGTTGCAAAACTGCGGGCAAAACTCAGCTAGGAAGCATCCCTACGTCCCGCTGAACGCGGGAGACCCGCTCTGGTGCCCGCTGCCCCTTAGTGGGGTGGCAGTGGCTCCTTAAACTCAACTCCATCGACCCAACCTCACACGGAAAATCACCTACGGCCACCAGAGGTGTCCTCAAGGGAGCATCAGGGCCGTGGAGCGGGTTTTGAGACGCTGGATTTTTTTTCCTAAAGCCCAAATACAAACAATAAACCCGCTTTGCGCTTTGAAGACTGTGCGGGGTCTGGACGCTGCGCACTGGCTGCAGCCCGGGCTGCGCGCGGCTCCTAATTCCTCTGACCGGGCTAATTCTCCCTGAGAGGGGAGCTCCGTACCTTTGAAACGGACACGCCTGCTTTTTGCACATGCCACGAAAAATCCTACTTTAAAGCATCCGATTATGAACTCTGCTCTGTGCCCGGGCAAGAGGCTGAAAGAATTAAGGAAAGAAAGTTCCTGAAACCAACCCGAACCGTAAGAAGTTGGGGCCGCATATGCATTTTTTTTTTTTTTTTTTACAGCCAGGGGTGTGTATGTGTGTGTGCCTGTGTGTGTAAGGATAGTGGGGCCACAGTTTTCTCCATGCTGAAAATATCTTGGGTTGGGAGGAGATACCCAGACGCACACTCCAAACTTGGGCAGTGTTTTAAATCAGAGAAGCAAGTTAATCTACACTCTGCGAATCAATTGAGCGGCGACTGCGGCGCAAAAGCGTCTTGGTAGATGCGGAACCGCAAATATACCTTATGCATGCAGAATCCGCGGATCTAATCTTTAACATCTTAAAAATGAGGGCTATTACCGGGGCGACTGACTCCTCAACAGACACATTTCATAGACTTCTGCGTGGTGATTGCTTTGTGTGAAATCGTGTTTGGGTGATAATAGGGAAAATCAGTGGCGTGTTTACTGCATTTCCGACCTAAGCGCTGGCGGGCAGCCTGTGGACGCTCCTGGTCCTCCCATGCTGAGCGGTGCGTGCGGGGCCGACAAACAATCGCTTAGCAACACAAGGCGGGCAATTTGCGTGCGTCCTATTTGTTATTCCAATTGCACCAGGCAAGGCGAGGCCGCTGATTGTTTGTTTAGCGCTTTGCGGACACTAGTGGGTTTCCGCCCGCGGAGGAGGCGCAGCGCCCCTGACTGCCTTCCCCAGCTCCTGCCTCTCCGAGGACACAGTGGAGCGCCCGCAGATGGAGGGGCAACCTGGAGGCGGAGGCCCCGCGGCGGTGAGTCCAGGAGAGCTAGCTGAATAACTGGATACAGTGGCCTCGGGGTCCGTGTGACCTCTTCCCGGAAAGACAGCCTCCGCCAGGCGGACAGAGCTTTCGGACTGGCTTTCCCTTATCTTGGTCCCGGCTGATACAGAGACCCTGCCTTCGGGTGGGGGTGGGGACCGCACACTCCTTTGTCCCAATGAAAAGGACTAAAAAATGCACCCCCCCCCCAGGTCTCCTAAGCGAACGGGCGACAATTACCCAGCCTCATTAAATATTAGGGTTGTCAGGGACTCAATGAATGTTGGTGTTGGTTAAAACAACTAAAAAACCTGAGGCCTAGACAGGAGGGATGAATTGCAAGGTGGCAACATTCGGTCTAGATCTCTGACGCTCAGACTCGCTGTCAAGTGCTCTTCCTTTCAGGAGTGGAATGGCATGGTGGGGGGACTGAAGGAAGGCAAGGGGCGAGGTCTAGGGATTTGCTAAATCTGCTTATTAAAAAGAACAATGTACCGAGTGGACGAAGTAAGACGGCGTGTAGGGGGGGGAGGTTGCCTTATACTTTTAAAAACTCGGAGGCACTCCAGAGCTGCGGCTGAAGTCGGTGCGCCATCCTGGTCAGGGCACCTTTGCAGAAACGGGCTAGGAATCCGCCCCGGTTTCCTGCGGCGCTTCTGCCTTCGACCGGCTCAGCAAAGGTCTGAAAAGATCCACGCAACGCGCGCAGCGCCGCGCGCGCCCAGCCGGGATCACAAACGCGGCCGGAGTCGCTGCAGAAGTTGCAGCCTGTAGTTGTCTTCCATGAAGTGCCCTTGTAGAATTAAACCCGGGAAAGGCTGGCGGGGAATGTGTGTGCCTGAACCTGGTGCTTTTTAAGTCTCTGAGAACCAAAAAAAAAAAAAAAAAAAAGCCTCTGTCCCTAGTTAGTAGGAGAGAGAAGGCGCTACACTTCTTTCTCCAGACCTGACCTCTCTGAAGGGGAGGGTCACACTCCTTTCTCTGGGAGAGGTGTATATTGTAAAAAAAAAAAAAAAAAAATCCATCGCCTCCCCAAATTGAGACCCATCTCCGTCCCGTCCGACTCTCCCCCTACAGCCACTTCTTAGTCTGCTCAGCACTCAGAGAAGCAAGTCTCCCAGGCCACGAGCGGGTGGGCGTGAGGGCGCGGAGGTCGGCGCCGGGAGGCCTAGGCGGAGAAGCGCCGCCGCCCAGTTTCTCCCCGCCACTCCTGCGCGCCGCCGGAGTTCTGCGCCAGGGCAGGACCAAACCGCCGCGCCACGGCTCCTCCGACCCGGGACCTGCGATTGGCAAGGGCCCTTTACCCCTCTGCCACGGCGCCCGCGAGGAGGCGGCCCACAGACGCAGCCTTATTGCGGGGACTTCAGACACCCCTGCGGGGAACCCTGTTAATTAGCCAGAGAGAAATAGCGAAAAATGGGCGTGAGTTAAAGGCGGCCCTCCTTCGGGAAATCCGAAGTGCCCCCCACCTCTGCCCTAGGCGGGCGGTCTCGCCTGGGCCCAGCACTGCCCCAGCGTCTTACTGGAGTGGCCAGAGTTGCCTGAGCGAAGGGCCCAGAAAGGACAGCTCTGCAAGATGCGGGCTTGCGCGGGGCCCGCAGGTCTCGGCGGCTGCTTTCGTTCCGCGAGCACCTTCGCCTACCTTCTCGCAGGGCGCTCGACCGCCCGCGCGCCGTCGTGGGCTGGATGCGCCTCCCGCGGCTCCGGCGGGCCGGTCGTGCCGCGCCGAGGATCTCGCAAATCACGGCGGCCGCCTGCCGCGAGCAGGGCCGGGCTTCGCCCGGGCCGCTGGGGCCCGGGGAGCCCAGCCTGGGCCTGCCGGGTGAAGGACAGCCAAGGGGCCTGTCCCAGTCAGGGCGCCAGCAAGTCAGAAGGTGAAAAGGCGACTCAATTGTTGGAGAAGGGGGTAGGGAATCCCCAAAGCTCCATTTTTGGATTTTGGATTGAAAACAAAAACAGTTTGAGGGAGAAGACACCCCGTTTCCAAAAACAATACTCAAAGAAAAGAAAGAAAAAACATAAAACCTACCAACACCCACGCAGGGAGCAGCTGGGAGCCCCGCTTCCGAGTGCTACTCTAGGTTGCGAATTTTAAACAGCGGCTGACTTTGGTCTCCGCTGTGTAAGGGCCGGGGACTGCTACGGTACTTTTCAGACCCAAAGTGACTGCAAAAAAAAAAAAAAAAATATATATATATATATATATATATATATATTTAGGAACCACGATGCACCTCTTTCGTCGTTTTTGCGTTTACAGATTTTGGCCTTTGCAAAAACAAAAGGGTTTTGGGGGGTTAACCAGTTCCATTCGGGAGAAAACCTAAAGATAAAAAAAATAGAGGCGCAATTAGGCGGTGAGCGCGCGGGGGCCGCGAGGAAGAGCGAAATTTTCCGTCTTGCTGGACGCAGCCCCTTACATTTTCTAAAACAAAACAAATTCCGAAAGAAAAAAAAAAGTAGCCCCAGAGTAAAATCGGCCACAATGAATTTGAGCTTCAGGCAGAGGAAATCGCACCCAATAATAGGACCCAATCTGAGAAAAATGGGTCGGGGCGGAGAGGCCGGGCGGAGCGAGCTGTTAACTGCGGCCGCACAATGGAATTAATGAGATTAACCGGGGCAATTAGGACGCCCGCCCAGCTCGGCCGGCCCGCGGCGGGGCGGCGGAATGGAAGAGATTAGGTTAATTTCATTAATTCGCAATCCACAATCTCTCTTCAGGCCCCGTAACCCCCTCCCTTCGGCACCTCTTCCCCTCCCCCTTCCCTGAAGCCCCCCACCCCCCCTCAAAGGCACAGAAAGGGCCCAATCTGGTCTGTTTGTCATCTGCATATTACCAGGAACTAAATCCACGATGACGTCGACTCAGTATAAAACCAACAAGAGGTTCAGCTGGTCTAAACTCCGTCCTACCCGCGGGTTGAGTTCAGCGAACGCGGCGGCGAGGGGAGGGCGGGAGGAGGGAGAGCGGACGCTGGGGGCGGGGAGGGGCGCGGGGCTGCGCGCTCGCCGGCGCTCTCTTTCGGTTTGGTCCGCGGCAGAAGGAGAGGGGATCCCCCCCTCCACCCCCACTTTGAAGCTTTTTCCTCGGCGCGTCCCCGCCGCCCCTCGGTCCCGGCGCGGGGCTCGGGGATGCCCGCCAGCATGTTCAGCATCGACAACATCCTGGCCGCCCGGCCGCGCTGCAAGGACTCGGTGCTGCCGGTGGCGCCCAGCGCCGCGGCTCCCGTCGTCTTCCCGGCCCTGCACGGGGACTCGCTCTACGGCGCCGGCGGCGGCGCCTCCTCGGACTATGGCGCCTTCTACCCGGGCCCCGTGGCCCCCGGCAGCGCAGGCCTCCCGGCCGCGGTCGGCGGCTCCCGCCTCGGCTACAACAACTACTTCTACGGGCAGCTGCACGTGCAGGCGGCGCCCGTGGGCCCGGCCTGCTGCGGAGCCGTGCCGCCGCTGGGCGCCCAGCAGTGCTCCTGCGTCCCGACGCCCTCAGGTAGGTCCCGCTCGCGCGGGCCTCGTCCCCCGCTGCGGTCTTCAGCACCTGGGCGTGGAGGGGGGGTCGGGGGGGGCCTCCTGTTTTTCACTTTGCACAAACTTTTCCTCTCTTGCAAACCTGGCTCCCCCGCTTGCCCATCGGGCGCAGAGATTTCCACCCTTGCTGCAAACTTTAAGCGAGTTAGCGGAAACTGTAACTCAGTGCCTGCATGGGGAGACACGGCTTTTAGAATTCCCTCAGTGGCTTTTGGGAATGTGCGGGTGGACGCTCTGGCATGATTCCCCCACTTCCCTGCATCTTCGTTTTCCGCGCACCCCAATTCGCGGCACCCCCTTGGCAGACGATGTGAAAGTCTGGAGTAGGTCGCAGGCGGGCGGGCGTGTGCGCAGTGGCAAGGGAGGCGGCTGACCGTGCGCCCCACTCCGTCGCAGGCTACGAGGGCCCAGGCTCGGTGCTGGTGTCCCCGGTGCCACACCAGATGCTGCCCTACATGAACGTGGGCACGCTGTCGCGGACGGAGCTGCAGCTGCTCAACCAGCTGCACTGCCGGCGGAAGCGGCGGCACCGTACCATCTTCACCGACGAGCAGCTGGAAGCGCTCGAGAACCTCTTCCAGGAGACCAAGTACCCAGACGTGGGTACGCGCGAGCAGCTGGCCCGGAAGGTGCACCTCCGCGAGGAGAAAGTGGAGGTAGGCGCGCCTGGCGGCCCTTCCCAGCGACAGAGGGCCCCTGGCGGGGTTTGCTTAGCTTTCCTTGGGTCCCCCCGTGCTTTAAAAACATCCCAATGGCGGCCTGGAGGATGCTGGAGGGCTTTAGGCCCAGGAAGTTGAATGAAAATGCGAAAGCGGGAGCGAGTCTCCCCTCCTTTTGTTGGCGCGCGCGGGGTGCCCCGGGTCCAATTCCACGCGCAGGTCGCCCTGCCGCCGCCCCGCGTCCGGGGGGTGCCCGGGCTTTGGGGGACCGCGCCGTGGATCTTAACTGTTGTTCTGGCCTCCGTTGCGCCACAGGTCTGGTTTAAAAACCGCCGCGCCAAATGGAGGCGGCAGAAGCGGTCCTCGTCGGAGGAGTCGGAAAACGCCGAGAAGTGGAACAAGACATCGTCGAAAGCCTCGCCCGAGAAGAGGGAAGAGGAAGGTAAAAGCGATGTGGACTCGGACAGCTGACGGCTGCGGGCCGGCCGTGGCGCTTGCCTAACTCGAAGGACTTGCACAGACAGACGATGCTACTTTCTTGCACACGCGCTGCCTTGCGGGAGGGGGTCGAGAAAGGAAGGAAGGAAGATCTGTAAATAGTGTACAGAGCCGGGAGGGTGCGCGCCTGGGGTCGCCGTGCCGCACCGGGGCTCCGCAGCCCCGCAGTCCGAGGCCGCGCGCGGGCGCCTCGCTCCCCACCGTAGTATTTATAGTTAAGTTAACGGTGACAATACAATAAAATGATGGCGATGTAGACGGGCCACATTCTGTATTTCGTACCCCACCACCAGTACCATCTGAGGCCTGGAAAGACATCTATTTAGTCTGTAGCTTCAGAAGAAAAGTTGAGCAGCTCTGACCTGTCCAAAGGAGGGGGCGGGGGGAAGAAAAGAAAAAGGAAGAAACTCTGGGTATAAATCAGGCACAGGACAGATGGGTGTCCTAGTTTTAAAGTAAACTTAGTCTCTCGTCTCCGGGAAGGGGTGGAGAGTGGCATTGCCGGCGTTGGGAAGGCAGCATTACCAGTGAGAGGGGGCAGCCGGCAGCTGGGGGTTCCTGTTCCCTTCGGGATAACCGGGACTCTTTTCTTCCTCGCCACTGACCCGAAGCTGTGGCGGGAAAGCAGGGTCCACCGGAGTTGAGGGAACCTGGGGTTCTCTCCTGGGCCCGCTCAGGCCGATCCTCAGGCCCTGCTCCCGCGAAATCCCCAGACTTAAGGCTGCGGATCCAAGGGTGGAAGCGGCGCCCTCTCTCCGGACGCTTTCCTGCCTCTGTCATGGTCACTCCCGTAACCCCTCTTCTCCAGGGCCTTTCTGCCCCACAACCATGCTCGGCACCTCTCCCGCCAGTCGGCTCCCAGCTGCGCACCCCTGGGCCGCCCAGGGACCCAGCGGCGCTGGGGCGGGTTGTCCTTCCTCCTGGGTGTCTGGGGTGGCCAGGGCCTAGCCCTGCGTTCTGACGTTCTGTTTGCCAGCGGGGTCTAAGAGCAGGCGGGGTGACAGCATCACGGCCAGGTGGGAGTGCTGACCCTCCCTCTTTCTCCAGCGACTGTCTCCCTGCTTCACTGGCTGGGGCCAGAAGAGGAGCACCCCGGGAGCTTGCAAAGCCCTGGAGAAGCTCCCGTGTGTGGGATGAGCTCTTGGGACCAGACCTTGCATTCTGTACGGTTGCACGGACCATGGTGGGGGAGGGGGTACGGGCTGGAGGCCAAGGGCCAGTAGGAATGGCTTTTATTTAATGCGTTCATCTTTTGATTTTGCATTAAATCCATTTCATAGACAAGGAAGCTAGGGCTCAGAGTTTCTGCTGCTGGGGCCCAGGTGACCTCGCTCGTGCCCTGGGCTGCCTCTGGTATTTGGTGGAAGGTCCCTGCCGGGGAAGGCTGTGCAATCTTGCTGTGGGACATAGTGCCCCAAATAATAGCTTTTTACAAGAAGTTGTATTTTTCCACTGCTTGTACTTTTAAAAGGTCAAAGCGACTCCTGGAGCAGGTGAAATGACATTTAGGACATCTGGAGCGACACCCAATCCTGCCTTTTTCATGAGGAGCATCTCTAAGGGGAAGAAGGAGGCAGCCGTTTGGAGGCCAGGTTGGCCTCAAGGGGCAAGATGGCCCATATCCAGCCTCCGTCATTTGTGACCTTGGGCAGGTTACTAACCCCTCTGCTCCTTGCCTTTTCTGCCTGTAAAATGGGCACAGGAAGAGCATCTGCATCCCAGGGCCGTTGGGAATATGAAAGGCGCAAACTCGTGTAGAATGGTACCTGTGTAGGGGAATCCTTCAACACAGCTACTTATTTTTTTAAAACGTTATGATTTATATTGTGTCAGTCTCAGCACTTCCAGATTTATGTACATCATCTCAGTTTTACCTTTCAGGAACTCTGAGATGGGGAATGTTTTCACCGTTTTGCGGATGAGGAAATGAAGATTCAGAAAGGTTAAGCATTTTAAAACATTCAGTTCATAAGAAATAGGGGGCATCATCTTTGCCCAAGTGAGTCGTAGACCGTAATTGGGAATGTTGCCACTAATACCAGTTCTGCTGAGAAGTACTCAAAGGAGCCGCTGCATTAATTTCAAGAGAATCTTGCAATGGCTGTTATTTTCTCCCTCCCTTAGACGTCAGACTTCCAGGTGCCTGCCCTGCACCCCTATCCCTTCAGCACTGTTTTTGGATGCTGCCCTCTGTCCCATTGGAAAGGGTGAGCCTGTAGGGGAGTCCAGGATGAGCCCTGACTCCCACTCCTCCTCCAGTACTCCATTACTCTAGAACATTCTAACACAGGACAGAAGCAGGCAGCAGCATTCTACCCTGAGAGATCTGACATCTCCAGAACTCTTTTTATAAACTTCTGCGTGTCTCTTTGTCCATGATCTACTCTCAGACTTCCTATAAAAAGGATCCTGCATTAAAAAAAAAAAAAAAAAAAAGCATTTGTGTAGTCTGGAGAAGGGTCACCGGGAACTGACAGGGAGAGAGGGATTGAGGGGCGGGGGGAGGGTTTTCAGAAATGAGCACCTGGTGGAAAGCCACGATGAGTGGGTGTGCACGGGGTGGGGCGAGAGCCAGAGAGCTGCTCCCAGCTTGGCCCTGGGCAGGCCCAAGGTGGCAGGAGCAAGCTGCTTCCCTTCCACTCTCCACGTCTCCACGCGGGAGGCCCTGCGAAGTGCTTCAGTACTCGCCCAGCTCACAGGAAATAAACGTCTGGAGTGAAGAGGGAAATGTCAGGATGTTCTGTGTAATTATGGTCCACCCGCCTCCCACAGGCCCCAGTCAGCCGTGGGGCTCACATCTCTGTCTTAGCCTGGCTGTTGGAGCCGGGGAAGGCCGAGTGGCGTCACGGAGCAGAAGGCAGAGGGGCTTTAAGAGTCATCTTTGGGCCTTGTCATCGCGGGTGGTGGGAATTGGGATCAGGGTGGTGGAAAGTGGCGAGTGTGCGTGTTCAAGCAGGCAAGGCATTAGCCAGGGGACTGCCTAAGTGGTTTCCAGTCTGGACCACACCTCGCCCCCAACTAATGGTGTTCTCCCCATTTCACAGTTGAGCAAACTGAGGCACAAAGTTAACACAAAGGGTCCAAATGAGAACTCACCTGCAAGGGGTCAGGCTCTTGTGATCTCCGTAAATCAGGCTGCCTCACAGAACCCAGGCCGTTCTTTTTGGTGGTGGTACAAGCTGTGGATGAAAGTTCCCCAACAACGAATGACTACAGGAGTGAGTGCAGCCACCCCAAGGGACACAGGAATTAATCTGCTAAGTGCCAGGCAGACTCTGGCAAAGAGCATCAATGACAATTATAACCCCTTTTGTCAGTCTGGCACTTTCCACTGCAAAGCCCTTCCATACACACACGCCTCGGGCCCTAAGGAGGTGGGAATCGCAGCCCATTTTGCAGATGGGAAATGGAAGATCAGAGAAACGCTTTGCCCAAGACACATAGTAAGTGGCAGAGCAGACCCTGAACCCCCAGACCTCAGCAGATTCTCCCTGCACACCTCCTGGGGTAGTGACACGGGATGGGGTAATGGCTTCTGGGTGCCCCAAGTCCCCCGGGCCAAGGAGAGCCCTGGCTGGAAGGAGCTCACAGAAGCTGGGCGTGTGTGGGAAGAGATGGGGATTCCTGGCCTCTTGAGTGCTCTGTGGAGGGGCCTTCCCACCGTCTCAGCAGTCAGCCCTGCATGGTGAGGCGGAAAGGCTTGAAAAGAGTTGCTTTCCAGACTCACAGAGTCTCTCTCCATGACAGTTCTTTAATCAAGTTGGCTTTTACTGACTTGAACTTTGAGCTAAGGTTGTAAGCCTGGTGTGAAGGATGTCGTTTTAATGGGCGTGTGTGAGGTCGAAGCTGGCCGATTCCTCCTCTCTGTTTCTTGGCGTGTGGAGGGCAACTGGGGGCTGGGAAGTAGAGGCGACAGGGAGCCCTTTTTCTGAAGTGCATGAGATTTTAAGAGTGAGTCAGGTTAAATAGCTCAGGCACCAAGACCCCCACCCAAGAGCCTGAGGTCCATTTCTCAGGTCCCCAAAATTCACTCTCCTTTTCATTGCACATCCCATCAGTCACCTCCTTAAGTGAAAGGAGGAGTGTAAATGTGAGCTTCCACTTTCGTGAAGATGGGGTTCCAGCCAGGGGAGGGCAGGGCAGCCTGACGTGATGAGTGGACAGCTGGGTGGCTGGCGTTGAAGCCACACCGGTCCAAGCCTCCATCCAGATGGGGGGCTGTGCTCTCCCCGAGAGCTGGGAGAGGTTCCTTGTTGTCTGTGTGTGTCCCGTTCCTTCTTACCTGCGAAGTGGGCTTGGGTGAGGATTAGGGAGGGCTTGACATATTTATTATTGTTCTTTGAAAGACACCCTCAGATCCAGCTTGATCATGCCTTGTGTAAGTAGAGTGGAATTTGGAATTAAGGAATGTACCTTGTTTTTAATTGTTGTTGGTTTAGGAGTCTATGCATGACCACAGGACACAAACTCTAACAAAATTAAATGCGATTGCCGTGGATTTAAGACAAGGAAGCATCTGATAAGGTACAATAGGTTGCATTCTCCCCAAGCTAAACCGAGGAGATATAGAGCAAAGAAGGAGGGGATGTGGAGTGGATTTGGATTCGATTTCCAAGTTTTGTGAAATGACCTTGAAGTTTTTCAAAAGTAAAACGAAAACAAAATGTCACAGCCAGTGCAGGCCTCCTTGAAAGTTCTGGAAGAAATGGATTTGGCTGAGTCTTTTGGCTGATGGGGGCCTCTCACAAGTGTTAGGGGGCCCTGGGACATCCCCGAGGCCTATCCTTGGAGCCGCGTGACAACACGGAAGACCTCTGCTGGTCATGGCTTGGTTTTAAATCCGGGAAATATACAAAGCCGTTGTCTTTGCAGTCCAAATGACCCGTGGAACAAACAGGATGAATTATGGCATGTTGCGGCATTTTAAAGTGAGTCTATAATTTCTGGATTCCAGCAGACCTCATTTGTTCTCAAGTGTCCAGCCCTGGGAAGCATCAGAGGAGGGAGATCTTAAAAATTCCTCTCGCAGCCCCTCCTCCTCTCCCTAGGAGCTCGTTCCATTTATACCTTCTGTTTTCTTAATTCGGAGGTCCTCCGGAGTCTGTTGACCAAATCAAGCAGCAGGGTTGAGCGGAGTGAATTGCATTTCACGGAGCGCGGGCACCCCCTCCCTTAACCTGGGCTGATTTATAGAAGCTATAATTAGTGAGGTAATTTTAGCTGTGATGGACAGAGTTTAAAAGCGTCCATCTCGTTTCCTCACTGATTTACTAGTTGTATAACGCTCAGCCCAGGAAATGCTTCAACCCTGTTGCATTATCAGCAAGGCCGACCCCAGAAAAGGCCACCGCAGGTTAAAGAGACAAATTCTCCTTGTTGAACTGAGGAAGGCTGAGTTTCTCCAGCATGAACATTCTTTCCCCACGCTCGCAGTACTCAGAACTAACACATGGTAACTTGTTTAAAATTTTTAGGGGGGAGGGTGGGGTAGGACAGAAATATCTTAAAAATAAGAATTTTTCGGAGAAAAGACCTATGTTGTTCAGCAGCCTGTGGTGAGAAAGATGGTGTGGCCACAGGTGCAGTGTCCCAAACAGGCTGCACAGGGGCAGCGGTTCCCCGCGGCCGCAGGGTCGCACGGAGAATTGGCGTGCTGGCGCGGGCGTTCCTCCTGAGAAGTGAGTTTGCGGGCTTGGGGGCCCCCTGCACAGCCAGGCAGCAGCTCACTACTGGGACAGCCTAGGGACCAGCGTGGTCTGAATCACACTGGGTGGTGTATGACCAGCCAGCCTCATGGGGACTTTAATCGTGTCCCAAACGAATTATCGATATCACCAGGCAAAGCCAGGAGAAACTTTCCAGATGGAGTATGGCTAATCCTGCTTTGAAAATCCTCAAAGTGCTAACTATGGGACCAGAAAAATAAAACTGCCCTTTTCCAAGAGACAGGGAGGCCCAGAGCATTTGGAAAGTCACCCTCCGAGGCGAGGAAGACTCAGAACTCTGTGAAGTCGGGATCCCAGCTGGTTGTTTCATCTGAAGATGATCCGAGCACAGCCAGATGGCTGGGACATTAGGGGATGCGCGTGTTCAACGTTGTTTTGTATTTGAGGAATAAATATTTAAATCTGAAACCAAGCGAATCACTTTCTACTGAAGTGGGCAGGAAGGAAAGTTGTGTGTGTGTGTGTGTGTGTGTGTGTTGATGTCATGTCCCGCTCCCCGCAATGTAACCCTAGCATGCACGATTCCTGCCACACCCGGAACCTTCCAAGAGATTGTCCCCCCTCCATGGGCGCAGGACGCCAGGAGCGTGGTAACACTTCCTCTGGTTTTTTAGGCTCACTGTTTTTCTTTCGTGTCTGTTTTCGCTGCCAGAGGAGACAGCGGACGTGCATGGACTGAAACGGAGACCCCGTCCCCATGTCCTCAGTTTGATGAGACCCTCTTGGTTTTGTTTCGATTTTGTCCTGTTTGGTAACTGGACTCTGATACAAATGTGAGCGGATGAAAACTTAACCCTTTTCTTGACTGCAATTAAAAGACTCTGAAGAGATCAAAGGTCTTTGTGGTTTATTTTTGTCGTTATGGAAGATGTTCATGTGTAGTTTTGTTTTGTTTTTAAAAGAGGGGAAATAATTTCTGCAATGCCCAGAGGGTGTTGTAAAAAAAAAAATGTGTCTTACATTAGTTTGGGGATTGACAGTTTCATAATCATTTTCCTGGGCATGTCCTTATCTAATCCCCTCTAAGCCTTGTGGGGCAGGGTGGATGTAGTTACTGTCGTCTTGTTACATAATAACAGCCAGCTCAACAGCCTTAGCCCTGTGCCCCGCACTGCCCTGAGGGCTGTATCGTCTGTATTTTATCTAATCTCATCCGTGCCCCTGTGAAGTTGGCATTATCGTCGTCATGTTTCAGAAAGTGAAATGATGTGTCCATTCAAGTGAGGTTGAAGGGTAAACTCCACGTCCCGCGCTCTTTCCACACTGCCGGATCACCTCCCTTCAGGACCAGCCAGGTGATCTGGGTTCGAATCGCTGCCTGGTCACCAGCAGGCAGTGTCTCCTTTGAGCTTCAGCCCCCTCATTTCCCAAAAAGGGAGGATTATGATCCTGCATCACATGTCAGTTACCTGGGGCTTTGCAAACGCAAATGATCAATCACGGTAAATGGACCAACACATTAACCATAGTCATAAGTACATAATCAAACAACATATTTATTGAAGACCTCAACAACAACGACAATAATAATAATGGCCTCTATTCAGTCCACAGATGTTAAAGGGTGCCCAGTCTGGGCCAGGTACCGTCCTAGGTGCTGGAGATGCAGCCTCTGCCCTCCTGGAGTTTTCCATTCTGGTGGGGGAGACAGTCACCAGGAGACGGGTTATAATTTCAGACGTTGGCGAGTGCTGAGAAGGAAACCAAGTCTGCTGAAGAGATGAGGGTGCTAGGGGCTGGGGCAGCATTTGGGATGTTTCACGGTGTGGTCTGAGGTCTGTGTGGAGAGGGGCTTAAATGCCGTCTCAAATAATCCTCTAAAGCAGAGGTGGGCGGACTATAGCCCATGGGCCAGTCTGGCCCACTGCCTGTTTTGTCAATAAAGTTTTATTGGAACACAGCCGTGCCGTTCATTTGTGTATTGACTGTGATTGCTTTCCCCCCTGTGAAGGCAGAGTTGAATAGTTGCAGAGGTGACTGCAGGGCCCGCAAAACTCAAAATATTTCCTGTCCCGTCTTTCAGAGAAACTTTGCTGACCCCTGCTCTCTCTGAAGTTTAGAGTTTAAACCACAAGTGGAGGCTGTTGCTAATAAGGGATGGGGCAAGGATTTACTCCTGTTTGCTGAATGCTTGGTTTCCTTTCTCTGTGGTCTCAGCACAGTGTAAGGCCCCTGTGATGAGGGTGGAGGGTGGGTATAGGGCTGGATATGGAAGAGCCCAATATGGCGCCTGATGCCCGGGAGCTCCTTTCTTGGCGATGTCATCTGCATGTACAAGGAGCAATTTTAGCGCAATAGAAAACAGAATGTCAACAAGTGCTAAATTATGTAGCATTGACTAGGAGACCAAGAGGGAAGACAGCTGCAACCCCAGCAGGCTTCCTGGAGGAGGTGGGAGTTGCAGGGCCATTAGAATTTGGCTGGCAAAAAAAAAAAGAAAAAAAAGACTATCTGCAAAAAAAAAAAAAAGATTTGGGCCAGGCAGAGCTGAGTTGTGGAGACCACCTAGTCAGACCAGAGAGAAGGCTGCCTGGCTGTCACTCCAGCGTTTCTGTACGCGAGCTAGCTCCCTCCGTTGGTCCAGTACGTGCCAAGCCCCTGCTGAGTGGGGCACAGGCATGAATAGAGCAGTGTCCATCCTCAGGCATGTGAGTTAGGCGGATCCAGTACTAGACGGCCGGTGCTGAGGTGGAAGGTGGGGGTCCCCATGACATGCTGTGGTTGGGCAGAGGGGGGAGGGCTTCTGATGGTGGAGCCGCGGAGCCGTGAGGTTTGGGGCATGTGGTGATGGGCGAGGTGGAGGGGAGAGGAAGAGAGCCTTTCAGGGAGAGGGAAGAGCTTGAGCAAAGCCTTGGAGGTGGGTGGGAAGGCAGGATGTGAAGAAGAGCCATGGCAGTAGGGTTTGCCTGGGCAGAGACGGGAAGGAATTGAGGGCAGCAGCTTGTGGGGACCCACAGTCTGGCCCTGGGTAGCGCTCAGTTCACTATTTCAAAACCAACCTGCAGAATAGGGTCCCCTCCCCTCCCAGGGGATGGAAGGTAGCCGAGGACATGGCCAGGGGCATGCCAACACGGCGTTTGCGGCCACAGTCAGCCCCGGGCCTTTCTGGCCTGGAGAGGCCTGCGGGGCCCTATCTCGTCAGCATCTGTTTGGCGTCCCCTCCATCTGCTATCACAGAAGGAGAGAAAAACATCTCCCTCAGCCTTCTGCAAAGGGTTTTGTTTGTTTTTTGTTTTGGAAGGGGTTTTAAAATGCAGTGATTTGTGGCTGGTAGTCAAGTTCATCAAAGTGATTTTTCCAGATGCTGTAATTCTTGGGCAGCTGACACGTCAAGGCTCCCCACCCCCGCCCCCACACGCCAAGTCTGTCTCCAGCCTGAAGCACCAATCCTTCCCCTTGGGGACTGGCCCAGGCATGCGTGCAGCATGTTACAGATATAGAACGCCCCACAGCTATGAACTCTGTCCCTGCGACAGCCATGGCATGTGTGTATGGCAGGGACTGTGCTTTCCATTTTACAGAGGAAGAACTGGATCAGAGAGGTCAAACTGCTTTCCTAAGATCACACAGCCTCTGGGGGAAGAGTGGAAGAGCAGAAGTCTTCTAAGCCCTGGAACTTTCCATTTATATCCAGCTCTATCTGCTCTCAGGGGTGTAGCTGCTCTTCCTGGATATGGCAGCATGTTGGTTTCACATGAAGTGAGGCCCAGAGTCATACCTTTCCTGGTAACCAAAGCCTCCAAATGCTGCTTTCTCCAGGCAGCCTTCTTGGATCACTCCAGACTTTCTTAGGCCTCAGAGACTTTGGCCTGATCTCTTGGGGATTCTAAGAGTTTATAAAGACCCTTGGACATGCTTAGAGTTCACATAGATCTATACGCCATGATGTCCACCCCAAAATAAGTCAAGCTTTGTGTCTGCCAGTGACCACAAGATTCTCATGCTTGTAGAGAGCAGATCTGCCCCCAAATTCCTGTTGCCACCAGCCTCCCCTACCCCTGTCCAGATGTCCACGGTGTTCCCATAGAATCTCACCCCTTTCGTGTCAGGAGCGATTGTCTCCTTTCGAAACTTCTGGCAAAAGACAAACCTGGGATGAGTTATCTTAATGCAGTGGCATGGATTTATTTTTAAGCTGCTTCCTCTCAGGGAGTGGGACACAGGTCAGGTTTGATCATGAAGACAGTGAGTGTTCATAAAGCCCTTTGCAAGCTGTGAGTGATTTTTGCATGCAGCTTCTCGCTGTGCAAGTCTTCCTTCTCCCATCACAGGTGGGCGGGGCGGGGCCCTTAAGGCTTCTGGGGCTGTGAGTGAGCACAGGCTGAGGGGCGGGCAGGGGCTGATGAGCTGGGTCCCCTGTGAGCCTCCAGCATCGGGAGGCCGTGGCTGGGCTGCGGCAGCCCGGAAGCAGCTGCCTTGCAGCCCTCCCTCTGTACTTGCTGAACACGCCGACCTTTCCTCTGGATAAGGCGGCCCCGGAGCAGCTACTGGACTCTGCTCGCCAGGCTGAGCTCTCCAGGCCCAGGGGAAGTGCTGTTGTCGGCTGGCGGGAGCCAGACCCTTCGTGGAGCTCAGCAGCAGGGTGGGGAGCATGGGGCTGCCTCTCTGAGCACAGAGCCGGAGGGCAGGAGGGATCCTCCTCCACCTGACCCGCTGCTCCTCTGGAATGGAGGTCAGGAGAGCATCCTCAGACGTGCTCCTGCGACGGAGGTTCTGGCAGCTCGCACCCCACTCGCCCTCTTCATCTCTTTCGTTGCTGATGCTTGCAAAGCTCGGCTTTGAATGAGGGCTAAGCATGGGGCGGGAGGAATGGAGAGCTGGATTAACCAGCTGAAGTTAGGCCTCTGCCACATCCTGGCTCGGTGACCCTGGGCCGCCACACTCAACCCCTGGGCCTCAGTTTCCCCATCTGTTAGGGATAGTTATTAGTCTGCCTGCCAGGAGAGGTTCACACAATTTGACGGACATGAACACGCAGTGTGACGGGTCCTATAACTGCGCGTTCATCCAAGTCCCCGGCTGCACGAGGATGCTGGGTTATACCTGTCCGGGTCCCTTCAGCTCTGACGTCCTCTACTTCTGTTTTTTGGCCTCTCCTACATCCAGCTTGCTTCATGGAACAGTGGAAGTATCTTTTTTTCATCCAGCCTGGTCACTGGGCTGGCCTGAGACACACAGCCCCTGCCACATGCTAGGTGGCTCCCTGACAACACAGGCCACAGAGCTGGCCGTCTCTGAGAAGGCCCTTGCGGGCCATTAGTTTATGCCCTTTGGGGAAGCGTAGACCTTTTTTCTTTTCCTGTTGTGGGTTGAATTGTGTGCCCCAAAAGATATGACCACATCCTCACCCCTGGAAACTGTGAGTGTGACCTTATTTGGAAAAAGGATCTCTGGAGGTCTATAAGTCAACCACCTCCAGATGAGGTCAGCCTGGATTTTGGGTGGACACTAAATAACTAAATCCAGTGACCGGAGTCCTTAGGAGAGGAAGAAGAGGGCGATATGAGGCAGAAGGGGAGAAGCACACGAGGGAGAAGCCGGAGGCAGAGCGGAGCGATGCTGCCACGAGCCGAGGAGCTTCTGGAGCCCGGGGAGCTACTGCGGCCCTGCTGACACTTACATTTTGGGCTTCTGGCCTCCAGAGCTGGAAGATAAGAAATTTCTGTAGTTTTTTTTTTTTTTTTTTCTGCTTTATTCCCCCCCCCCCCCCCCGGCCCCAGTACATAGTTGTATATCTTAGTTGCAGGTCCTTCTAGTTGTGGGATGTGGGATGCCACCTCAACGTGGCCTGATGAGTGGTGCCATGTCTGCGCCCGGGATCCGAACCCTGGGCCGCTGGCAGCGGAGCGCGCGAACTTAACCACTTGGCCACGGAGCCGGCCCCCAAATTTCTGTAGCTTTAGGCCACCGAGTGTGCAGTAAGTTGTGGCAGCAACAACAGGGATCGAATACACCTGCTTTGCCCAGAAATGATGTCCCGGAATCCAACTCATTCTACAGTTGTCTGTAATGACATTTACTTAAAGCGACTGGGACCTGTTCTTTCCTACCCCCCAGCTTGAGTGTTTCAACATTCCATTTAATTTTAGGGTCTGTAAGAAGGCAGCAAGGAAAACTGATAACTCTTTTGAATTTAGGAAATTTTCATTATTTTTCTTCTGGAAACAGTACAGGATGACATTTACAGGGAAAACATGTAAAAGCCTTTGCAGCTCAGAGAGTCGAGCATCTGACCACCAAGAGAGGAGAAGAAAGGCCAGACTGGGCGGGTCCTGCCTCCAGGTGTGCCTCATCATTTCCTGCCTCTGTGCATCCGTTCATGCTGTTCCTAGTCAGGGATGTCTCTTTTCCCTGCAGTGCTGCCTTTTGAAATCCTATCGGTCTTCCAGCAGCGGCACGGGAAGCAGTAAGGTGAGCAGGGAAAGAAACACTGGCGTCAGATTCAGAGGCTCGGCATTCTAGTCCTGTGTGTGAGCTGGGGTGAGACGCCATGCTTTCTGGGCTTCTGTTTACTCATTGGTAAGTTCAGTTCGGTTCAACAGGTATTTATTCAGCATCTACTGTGTCATGTATCAGGTAGGGTGTTGGGAATTAAAGAGCACACAAACTAGCTGCGTAGTTACTACTCATTTTAGGACATGGGAGAGGTCTGTGGAAGGAATGAGCAAGAACGTGACGATGAGTAAATGCCTCTCACCACCGGTTTGCGGCTCTTCTTCCCGGGCCCTACTGTGTGCGGGAGCCATCCCAGTGCACGTCTGCCTCTCCCCCCACTTAACCGTGCCGGGGGTGGCACCGACTGCAGAGTGAGCAGCAGACACACCCGGAGGGTCTGCGAATGCCACACCATTTGGATTTTTGCTGAATCATGGGCTCGTGCCAGGGGACCATGTCTTTGATCCAAAGAGCATTAGGATCAGCTGCCCAGCTGCCCTTGAATGTCCACTGAGATAAAATCCTGTCACGACAAATCCCAAAGAACTACCGCTTCCTTGGCTGTGCTGGGCTTTGTCCTGTCAGCTCCCACTCATGGTCATCATGTCACAGGATGGGGCTTACGGAGCGCTTTGTTGCTGTTACCTGGAGATCTGACTCAGCATCCCGCTGGCTTTGCAGTTGGACGGACTCAGTTCTCATTCCAACGCTGCCACGTGTAAGCTTCGTGAACTTGGGCAAGTCACTTAACCTTTCTGAGCTTCGTTTTCTTCCTCTGGAAAGAGAGAATGGATGTAATACCCTTAGTCCATGGTCTTCAAGGAGCAAATCCTCAAGAAACGGGAGCTGTTGTCATTAGAAATTTTGTGTTATGAGGTTATTTGCTACTTATGTTTTCACCGGTCCATTAATCTAAGATTAGGGGTTAACTGGTAGGCGATGGGGCGGCATATCCATTTCCTGTGGCTGCCGTGACAAGTTATCACAAACTGGGTGACTTGAAACAACAGAAATGTGTCCTCGCACAGTCCTGGAGGCCACAAGTCTGAAGTCCAGGTGCTGGCGGGGAGAGGCTCCTTCCCAGGGCTCTTGGGGACATTCCGTTGCCCTCCTCTTCCAGCTGCAGTGGCTCCCGGTGCTCCTGGGCTTGTGACTGCACGGCCCCAGTCTCTGTCTCCGTTTTCACGTGGCCGTCTTCCCTGTGTCTCTCTATGGGTCCAATCTCCTCCTGCTTTTCTCTTAGAAGGATACTTGTCCATGGATTTAGGGTCCACCCTAAATCCAGGATGATCTCACCTCGAGATCCTTAACTTAATTACATGGGCAAACACCCTTTCCCAAATAAGGTTCCTTTCACAGGTTCCTGGGGTTAGGATGTGGGCATGTCTTTTTGGGGGTCACCATGGAACCCACTCCAGGAGGTAAGGAAAGGAGGAATTGCTGGAACCCCATTTCTCAGCAGAGGATGAAATGCTTCCCTTACTTGCTTGTCGTTCTAAGAAGATCTTCAGCACACCTGTCCCCCTGCCTGTTGCCATCTGGTCATTGCTGAGGGTGACCTGCACGTACCTGTGATGCTCTGAGGCCAGAGTGCCATCCCTCGGCACCCACGGGGCAGGCTGCCATTGCCAGGGAGATACAAACCCTGGAGGCAGCAAGTGCCGGGTGGGACTGAATTCTCTCTGCTCTGGTCAGCTGGGGCTGCCATAACAAATATCGCAGACCGGGTGGCTTAAAGAACAGAAATTAGTTTGCTTACCATTCTGGAGGCTGGAAGTCCTTGGTCTCTTGGCTTGCAGATGGCTGCCTCCTCTCCTTGTCCTCAAAGGGCCTTTCCTCTGTGCCGGGCAATCCTGCTATGACTTCCTCTGCTTATAAGGACACTAATCCTATGGGATCAGGCCCCCACCCCACGCCCTCATTTTGCCTTAATTCCCTCCTTAAAGGCCCTCACTACAAATGGTCACATTGGGGACAAGGACTTCAACCTGTGAATTTTGGGGAGACACAGTTCGGTTCATAACACCCAGTTTGATTAGCTTTGCCAACGGAACTCATATTTTGGCAGATCTGGCCTACTGGATGCTGGATTTCTTAAGTCATATGTGGTTTTTCCCAGTTTCGTGAATCAACGCCGCCCACCACAGCTTCTGCCACGTGTGGACATTTCATTAGGATCTTCGTGAGCCTCTAGCTGTAATGCTTTAGGGGCGGCCATCACACTGAGCGCTGAATGCAACGCAGGGGCCATGCTGGGCATTTATATGCCATCTGTCCAGGCCTCACTCCAGCCTCACCCTGTGAATGGGGACAATAATTTGTTCCATTTGATTGATGAGGACCTGGAGGCTCAGAGAGGGGAGAACCCCCAGCTAGGAAGCGTGAGAGAGGCCCTGTGAAACCATGTCTGTCTGACTCCAGAGGCTGTGTTTCACACTAGCATCAATGCTTACCTCTCTCGATTGAGGGGAGGACCATGAACACCCGACCTGGGCCCTGCCACCCATCCTTTTATTCCAAAAAAGTCCTGCTTTTCCCTATTCCACAACTTCTCTGTCTCTCTTTGAAAGGTTACAGGCCTGGCCAGATAAACTGTTGTCTTCTTTGCAGTAATCCAAAAGCCAGCTCCATGGGGACGCCCGCTGGCACGCGCGGCCTTCCCACTGCCTGCTATTACACTCAGCGCTTCGGGGAGAAACCTTCCCCACACATAGCAACGGTTTCCAGGCTGAGCCGAGCTGAGGGCTTCCAAGTAGAGGGGTCATTTGGCTATCGACCAGCATCTTCATGGGATGGAGGTGACCGCCAGCCAACCAGCCACGAAGGGTGGGTGTGTCTCTCTGCAGCGAAGGGCGGTTGACCTCAAGGATGCTCATTCTTTCCAGGGCGTGGGGTGTTCTCATCACTGCCCCTGGAAATCTGGGTGCGTATGCCTTTGACGAAGTGCGGCTTATTTTCAGAGCAAAGGTGAAGAGATCCAGCGTGCAGCAGCCTCCCGCACACCCTTATCCCCAGAAGCATCTCTTGCCAGAAGGATATGCTCTCTGGCTCGCTCGTGTTTTGGTTTTTGAATCCTCATTGGAAATGAGCGATTTTCAATCATTTCGACCCCATTCAGTTGAATCGTTGAGGCTGACTCTATTTTTACTGTCCTGAGGGGTTGGTCTGCATTTGGTCCAAATTATGTGACTGCCGACAGACGGCAGTAAAAGTACTTTAGCAGGGAGGGCAGGTCGGGGTGGTGGGAATAGCTCTCGTCTGGGGATGGAGAGCGAGGCAGCCTGGCTTTGCTTCCCGAGGTCCCTCGAGCCTGGTGACACAGGCCAGCCTTTTAATCTCTCAGAGACATGGTTGCCTCGAGTATAAAACAGAGCTAATAACTCATGCCCCTTTGTTCTCTCCAGGGCAATTTATGGCAATCTTGGAAGCACGAAAGCAACTTTTTTCCCCCTTTTCCCTCAGAGAGGGACGGATGAGCAGACTCTTCAAGTGAATTGAATGTGAAATGGCAGAATATGATGTTGATAGCAGTCCATATTTTTGCCTGTGGAATATTGCATCTAAGTATTCTTTTTACAGACCCATGATGGGACATCTGGGAGGCCAAATGCAAGCTGTATGAAAATGGTCTGCGTTCCCGAAAAAACAGCCGCTCTCAACAGCTCGGCAAATATGAGGGAGGCATTTTCTCTGTTAATGCTGGTGATAATGGCTGAGATAGAGCGAGGAATGTTCTGGATGAGGAACGGAGGCTCGGGGAGGAGAAGGGCCATGTCCAGGATCTCCCTGTAACTGGCCACATCTGTGAGGTGAGGCGAGCGGAGCGCAGAGTCCAGGACAGTGTGTCCCGGGAGCCCTGGGAGGTGGGGCAGAGCAGCCGTTGGCCGAGCGTCACGCTCCAGAAGAGAGCCTAAGCCTCCGGGTTGGAGGGTCAGGAGAGGCCAGGATGGGGACCAAGGCCTTCAGTCTGGCCCCAGCTGCCCAGGATGGCTTTGGAAATTGGGTGTGGGCACACTGGGGCCAGTGGTTCGGGATGGTGCTGGAGCAGAGTGAGCAGGTCAGGAGCCTGCTCCTGCGAGTGCTGGCTGAGAGGGTAGGGGCAGTCCTGCAGGATGGAAGACTCTGGGCCTGAGAGGCACTTAGGCAGCACACGGCAGAGCCTGAATTGACATCCGCATCCCAGGTCCACATAAGACTCCTCCCTGGGGGCTGTGTGAACGCAGAGTCCCATGGGAGCGGCATTATTTTTAGCCAACACTGGAACGAAGGTCCATTATGAAATGTGACCATTTCTTGTCTTGACCTCCCACAGGGCCGTCCCCATCTGCCCCCTTCAGCCTCGCTCTCAGGACCCTACACCGTGCCCTCGCTTCTTTGTCCTTGAACTTTGCTCCTTCCTCCTCTCTCCCTTGCTTCATTCCTTCTTTTCCTTTCTTGCTTTTCCCTCCTCCCACACCTTTGCCCTTTGCTAGGAGCTGGGGAGACAGACGAACAGGGCAGAGCTCAGCCAGGACAGGAGACAGACTCCGACAGGTGCATTCCGTGGAGGCAGTGACCCATGCGGAGGGAGCCTTCCCTGGTAGTCCTGCCTCAGTTTCCACATCTCTGCAATGAGCCTACTGATAACCACTGCTGGACAGGGTGCCCCAGGAGTAAATGGGATACTGTTTGTAAAGAGAGCGCTTGGCTCAGGCCTGAGCAGGACACACGCCCGGCCCCTGCTGGCTGCTCCGTCATTGTTATTCTACCTGGGAAAAGAAAGAGATGTCAGCAAAGACTTCGGAATTAATAAAGGTTTTAAAGATTCGTGCCCTAAAGCCTTTTCCAAGGGGGCCACACAAAGAGTGTCCAGGTGGAGTTTAAAGAGGCTGCGGTGGGGGAGGGGAGGGAGGGGAGCGGCCTGGGACGGACAATAGAGGAGCCGCATCTAAAGGGTGGAGGTGTAGGGCCAGATTAGTGGGGCTATAGTGGGACAATGCTCTTTAACAGGGGCTGATCCCCGGCTTTTCTTCCTCTGGGAATGGCATTCCCGGTGTCCGCACTGAGACAAAGGTGTCACCGGATCAGGCTAATGAAGCTGATTGTGCCTTAAATTGGTGACTGCTTGGGACACACACAGCTCTGGGGGGGGGTCCCTTGGTGGCAGGGGGCTCCTAGGTTTTAAAGACGGTGAATTTTAAAACAGAAAGTGGTGAGGGGGTTAAAATCTATGTATCTATATCTATACCCAAATCTATCCCATACTAAACCACAAGTATTCCTTCACTTCCATGTTTATTTTCTTTCTTTCTTTTAGGATTACATAGATCTACAGGCCCGTGTAAAATTTTAAACTGTGCGGAAGAGTGTAGGGAGGGGTGGAAATCCTCCCCTCTGCTTCGAGGCTTTTCCCAAGGGGTAATCACTGTTCAAAGTTTGGAAGTCCCGAGCACATTCTCTCTCTCTCTCTGTATGTGTGTTTTCATTAAACGTCTGTCACGAGCAACTCACGGGGTGCTCTCCCTGTCAGTCATGTAGATCAACGTCCTGCTCTCACTGGGTACCGACGTACCTTCATTTCTTGACCCATTTCCTTACTGCTGGTTAGGAAGCCATTTCCGATCTTTATTCGTCACAGTTAACGCCCAGAGACCACTGTGCGCAGATCCTATTTGCCCCGTCCCCGCCGGGGGACGTCCTGCAGGACAGAATCCTGCAGATGGAATTCTGGCCAGTCTCACTTCCCCACACTGCAGGTGTTAGTCTCAGATGCGCCAGGCTGAAGGGTGGGGGCGATGGCATCTCATTTTTGTTGACCTGTCCCTTACTAATAGAGAGGTTGGCTTTTTTATTATTTTTTTTATTTTTTTACTGTTTGGTGGCATTTCTCCCTCTCGTGTGAATTGCTTGTTCCTACTCTTCCCCATTTTTCTCTGGGATGGTTGGCCCTTTTCCTACTGTCAGAGCTTTGAGTAAGTCAGGGCAACTAGCCCTTTGTCCCTTATATATGTTGCAAATATTTTCTCTCAAGCTGTCATTTGTGTTTTAACTTTGTCTGTGGTCTTTTGCTGTCTAGAGCATTTCAATTTTATGGAGTAAAATTTGTGAATCTGTTTCTTCCTGGCTTCTGGATTATGTCTGACTTGGAAGAGCTTGCTTCACCCAAGATTTTGACACTAGTTGTCTGCACCTTTTTTAGTACTTTTATAGTTTGATTGATTACATTTAAGCCTTTAATCCATCTGAAATTTATTTTAGTATCTAGGGTGATGTAAGAGTTTAATTTTATATTTTTCAAGCTGATATATCTCCCCACACCATTGGTTTGTAATATAGCGTAATCTCTGTCTGTGGCATCATATCTATGTATCTATGTACCTATGTATCTATGTATCTATCTTTCTGTCTGTCTATCTGTCTATCTGTCTATCATCTATCTATCTACCTACTTACCTATCATCTTTTTCTGCCCCCCTGGTGGTGTTCTATTGGTTCATTCTGTTACCGTGTTGTGTAACTATCCTAATTTTATGGTAGTTCTTAATATCTGATGGAGTAAGACTTTTTCCTCCTCTCTTAGTTTTTTTCAAAGTTTTAATGGTTAATTTTGTTTTACAGTTTGTTTTTGAAATCCCAGGGAAATAAATATGTTGGTATTTTGATTGGACTCATACTTACTCTTAGATTAATTTGTAGCGAATGTACATCTTTACGATGTTGAGTCTCACCATTCAGGAACATGGTGCTTATCACTTAGCTCTTGCTGTGTAATGGACTATCCCAAAGCTCAGTGGCTTAAAATACATCTATTTATTATTGCTTACAAGTCCGTGAGCTGGCTGGAGACTGGCTGGTTGGACCTGGGTTTGGCCGGGTGGCTCCGCTTCCAGCCATGGATGTATCTGGCTGAGCTTAGCTCTTCACTGAGGCTGAGGCTCAGGTCTGCTCCCTTTTTATTCCTTTTGGGCACCAATCTGAGCAAGTTTCTCTCATGGCAGTAGCAGAGATGGAGGAAGGTAAGCAGAAGTCTCTTAAGACCCAGGCTCAGAATTGACACATTGTCACTTCTGCTCACATGCCGTTGGCCAAAGCAAGTCACATTGTTAAGCCTAGAATCAGGGGAAGGAGGAATATACTCTGTCCACAGTGAGCTCAAGGTAAGGACTGGATGCGGAGAAGGGTGAAGAATTGGGGCCAGTAATGCCATCAACCTCACGGTGTGTCTTTATATTTAGTTAGTTCTTTTTTGTTCTTTAGTAAAGTTTTATGGTATTTTGTGTATAAATCACATAATGCTCATTAGTTTATTTCTTAGATATTTTACAGTTCTTGTTGCTATTTTTAGTAGATTCTTTTTTCCATTATACATTAAAATAGTTTCTTATTGGCATACAGAGAAATAATTGATGTTTGTTTTTTTATATTGTATCCAACCACCTTACCAAACTCTTATTGGTTCAACATGATTTTCAGTTGACTTTGTGGATTTACTAGGTAGATAATCATATCGTCTGAAAACTACGATAATTTGCCTCTTTTCCGACACTTGTTTCTCTTATTTCTTTTCCTTGCCTTATTGCATTCTCTAGGACCTCTAGGACAACAGTTAGTATAATAGTGTTGATAGCAGGCATCCTTGTTTCCTTCTTTAAAGGGATTGCTTCTGGGTTCCCCTGATAAATATTATGTTTGCTGTTGGTTGTTCCATGACAGATCATGGTAAGTACTTGATGTGAGTGAAGATAGACCTCCTTCTTGAAAGTTAAAGAACTAAGTTTGGTGGAATATATCCATGCCTTACCAAATTATTAGTTTGTATTCTTTTGGCTGAAAGTAACGGATATCAACTCAATCTGACTTTCATTAAAAAAAGAACAACAGCATTTATTATAAGGGTGTAGGGCAGGAACGCAGCTAAGCTTGATGAAGGCTGGGAAAGTCACTGAGATTCTCCTTTCATCTCTTATCTCTGTTCCTTTCTGTGCCCCTTCTTTATTTTTATGTGCCTGCAGACCAATGTTTTCTGTTCCCCAAGTCATAGGTCAGACACTTGATTACGAACCACGTGAACAAAGTCTCACTCCTTCTTTCTCTGTCTCTGATCGGTCTTTCTATTTCTCCGTGACCCAACTCCAGATTCTAAGGGAAGGAACTCTGATCAGCCCTACCTGAGTGAGATGCTTCTCCCCCCTCCCCCATGGCCCAAAGCACCTTGGTCAGGGGACAGAGATGCCTCATTCTACATGGCCGAGAGGGTCCCCCTTCTGGATCTAGGGAGGTAAGGGGGGGCTGTTTTGAATGGGGCGGACATTCCATAGATGTCACTTGTGTAGAGTGCCCTCCACTCAATGGCAGGAGTCCTGGATTTAGAGCTGAGAGACCTCAAGTCAAGTCCTGATGCTGCCTTGGACTCTCTCTTTGACCTTAGAAACATCAACAGCCCCCAACCCTCAGCTTTCCCATTTTTTTCCAGTGTTATTGAAGTATAATCGACAAATTAAAAAATGTGTATATTTAAAGTGTACAACATGATATTTTGATATAGGTATACGTTGTGAAATGATTACCACAATCAAGCTAATTAACACATCCATCACCTCACATAGTTACCTTTTTTGTTCAGTGTGGTGAGAACACATATGATCTACTGTCAGCAAATTGCGAGTATGCAATACAGAGTTATTAACTATGGTCACGTGCTGCACATTAGATCTCTGGAACTTATTCATCCTGCGTAACTGAAGCTTTGTACCCTTTGGCTAACATCTCCCTGTTCCCCACTACCCTTAGCCCCTGGTAACCACCATTCTACTCTCTGCATCTGTGAGTTCGACTTTTTTAGATTCCACATGTAAGTGAGATCATGCAGTATTTGTGTTTGTCTGCCTGCCTTATTTCACTTAGCATAATGTCCCCCAGCCTCACCAAAATTGCCCCAAATAGCAGGATTTTCTTTTTTAGGGATGAATAATATTCCACTGTATATATATATATATATATATATACCACATCTTCTTTATCCATTCATCCCCTGATGGACACTTAGGTGGATTCCATATCTTGGTTATTGTGAATAAGCTGTTCCCCCATTTTTACCATTGGATTTACAATGTCTGTGCGTCTTCCTTGCAGGGCTGTCGGGAGCAAGGGAGGTAGTAGTTAGTGTGAAAGTATTTGTTGTCCCATAGTTACATAAGTGCATAATTGCTATGGTTGTTTCTTTTGCTGTTTTCTTCCCCTCCTCTCCCTCCTCCTTCTTGAAAAATAGCTTGTTTCCTCATCATTATAAAAAATGTACTTGCTCATTATGGAAAAAAAGGGTAAGCCAGAGCTGAGAAAGAAGAAAATAAAACATCCTTAATCCTGTTGTTAACACTATGTCATGTACTGGTCATGACCTCGATTTATTTTCCTGTTTTCTTTTTTTTCCTACTTTCACTTTTTTACACTAAAATAGAATCATTTAAGAGAGTTCTCGGTCCCAAGTGTTTCGTCCTCTGGGGATTGAGTGGGAGTGGCGTTTGGAGGTGGAACCATAAGGGACCCAACATTCTGGAGAGGAAGTGAAGGAGAAAGGGCAAAACCAGGCTGGGCTCTCCCACTGCCCCTCCCTCCGTGGCCTTCCTCTCTCCTTCCAGGCTTCCCTGGGGGGCCAAGGGGCCTCTGCTGGGTGGGGGCAGGGTGAGGAGCATCGCCAACCGGGGCTGCACGCCGCCTGCCTCTCCGCGCATCTGCTCAGGCTCCCTCATCTCGAAGGCTAAACTCACCTGCCTCTCTTCCACCTCAGGACTCTGCCATCTCTTTATGATGTTTTTCACCATCAAGAGCACCCGCCGTATTTATTTTAACCTGCCTAAATGTGCATGTGTTCAACTTAAGGACATTCACTGGAGGGGGTCCTGCAGGAGACTGGACTTGGGGCACCAAAGCCCCCACTCCCGACTGTCCTGAGGAGAATGAGCTATTGGAGTCCATGGGCACTGCCTGCCAGAGACCTCAGAGCATTATTTAGGTCTGCGATTTTGGCTGCTACGGGAGACAGGGTGGGATCCCGGGGCGGGGGGCGTTGTTGGGGAGGGGGTTGCTTTCCAGGAAGGTGGGTTGACAGTCCCGCCACAAGCCTAGGAAGGGACTCAGCGGGGGCACAATGTACCAGTTGGTTAGAAATCTGGGCTCCTGCGTTAGCTGTCTGGGTTCAAACTGTGGCTCTGAGATCTTGGGAAAGTCATTTACCCACCAAACCTCAGTTTCCTCATCTGTGAAATGGGGATGTCAAAGGTTTGGTTGGGGGGAAGAAGCCCTGATTTGTACTGTTTCCCAGTTTCTATAGTTTAAGCACCCATCAAGGATGATTCCAAGCCAGCAACATGAAGTCACGGAAGGAGAGTTGGGCAGAGATGTCAGGCTACACGACGTTGTATGTTATTTCCAATATACTGATACAATGGATGTGAATGGCCCCCGGAGCATAGATGAGAGTAAAATGTATAAAATAATTAGGAAGTGATGAGTTTTAAGTGTGTATTAACTCTGTTTTTAATATAATTGACTTAATTGTAAGTTCATATAATTTAATTTTTAATAACAGCTGTGTTTAGCAAACGGCTCACAAAATTTCTGAAAATTTAACAGTTTGCTCTTGAGAGCCCGTGGGAGCTGGCTCAGGCGCAGGCACAGGGTCGCCCCAGAGGGTCAGTGAAGTCAGCAGAGCGGTCAGCATGGTGCTTGCTGCGGAGCAGGGCTTCTCAGATTTGGTGGGTGTGGCCTCGCCTAGAGGACAGGTGAAGGACACAGAGGCACAGCCTGGCTGACTTCAGATAGGGACTGGGTCTTCGTATTTTTACCAAATACCCAGATGATTTTGATGTGGCCTAACTTGGAAAACTTCTGTCAGGATATGAGGTTACCCAATAAATATTAGGTTGAGCTGTATCGAATTGCCAATATTCTACTGTTTTTGACCTGTACGATTGTCAGTGTCACATGGTTCAACTTAATTGCTCTTCCCTGCCCCTGCTTGGAAACAATTAAGAAACTACAGAGTAAAGCAGATGGGAAATTGACATACTGATAAGGCTGAGACTGAGGACGTGGCCTCTGTCTGTGGGCTGGTGGCTTCTTAAGACTGCCTGCCAGGAGGAAGCCCTTCCCTGTGCAGTCACAAAGCACACTGGACACCCGCAGTCCCTGCCCATGGGGATGTGCCCAGAGGAACGGAGCAGGTGTCCCATGGGGAATGACCACTGTGTCAATTCCCTTCTGAAACTCACCAGTCAGGTACCCAGGGCTGATATGTAAGAAAAGATGCAACAACTGATGTTGGACATGAAAAATCTCCTCTCCTCTCCTTCTTCCCAAGATGCAGTGCAGCCTTGCTACTCAAGGTGTGGTCCGTGGGTTGACAGTATCGGCCTCACCTGGGAGTTTGTTAGAAGTACAGAATCTCACTGCATCTGAGAGTCACAGGCTCAGACTCGAGACCCCCAGGGATTCTCACACACATTAAACGGTGATAAGTTCTGTGCTAGAGGAGGCAGATAGTTTGATTCATGTGAAAAGGAATTGGGACTGTTGCATGATGAGAAATGAGCGTTCCCCAGAGTAGGGCTGGGGCTGGGTTTTTGTTGTTGCTATTAACAGCTTTATGGAGGTATAATTGACATAATATAAAGTTCATCCATTGTGAGTATATAATTCAATGATTTTTAGTATGTTTACAGAGTTGTACCATCATCACTACAATCTAATTTTAGAACATTTCCATTGCCCCTGAAAGAATTCTTGTGCCCATTCATAGCCACTCTCCATTCCCACCCCCAGCCTTAAGCAAACACTAATCTACTTTCTATCGCTATAGATTTGCCTTTTTTGGACATTTCATATAAATGGAATCATACCATGTGTGTTCTTTTGGAGATTTTCCCCCCAGGCTTTAATGAGATATAATTGACATGTAACATTGTGTAAGTTTAAGGTGTACAATGTGTTGATTTGATACACTTTTATATTACAAAGTGATTACCGCCATGGCGCCTCCTTAATTACCGTTTCTTTTTTGTGGTGACATTTAAGACCTACTCTCTTAGCAACTTTCAAGTATGTGATACAGTGTTGTTAAGTATAGTCACCATGCTGTACAGCACAGCCCCGGAACTTTCTAGTAACTGGAAGTCTGTACCCTTGACCAACATTTCCCCATTTCTCCCACCCCTACAAGGGCTTGGTCTGGCTTGTTCCCTGCTTTCTCCTTAGCGTCTAAAACTGTGAATGGGGTAAATGTGGGTTTGTATATTTTTCTGGGAAAGGGGGGCCAGGATCTGGGGCCCCAGCAAGGGAATAGCCTCCCTGCTGGGCTGCTTGACGACTGTGGATTCTTGGACCAGATACTTAGTATCTCTGGGGCTCAGTATTCCTGTCTGCAAAATGGGATTGGCAACAACGGCCTTGACAAGCTGTTGTGAGAAGAAAGTGGGACGATAATGCAGCTGAGAACACCTGGCACAGAGACTGGACGTCGGATACATGCAATCTGGTCTCTAAAAACACTTTAAAATGTGCAGTTATCCCTGTGCCCGAGGTATGTGTGTGTCTGTGTGTTTCCATGTGTATCTGTGTATGTCTGTCTGTGTGTGTTTGTGTGTGTGTGTGTGATGGGGGGGGAGGGCAGGAGTGGGGGAAGGCCAGAAAGTAGAAGTCCCCTAGATTTGGGTTTGGGAAGCCCGCACTTTAAATTCACATCTCTAGGGTGACCTTTGAGTCCAACTGCCTCTTTTGGGATTATACCCGAGACGTTTTGCATACTTTCGGGTTTTTCTCCCTTTCTGGTTTTTATCTTCTCTCCTGGACCACAGAAGGCCGGCCACGGCCGATGTTGCAGGCCTGTGCGCGGGCCCGCTGTTCTGGCGCCTGCATCCCAGGGATGGCGTTCTCCCTGTGTTTATGCAGCAGTCACACCTGATTACTCTAAATCAATTTGCAAGTGTCTTTATTTACATGGAAAATCCTTTGGCTAAACAAGAACTCCTGTGATGCAGTACACGCTGGAACGAAAAATCCCAGCTCCTCCTTTAAAAAAGTTTCCTGACATGCAGACTGCAGGCCATCCCCGACCCTTTCAGTCTGGCCAAGTGGAATCTGTGTGTGCTCGGCTTGATGCGAACACGGAACGAATCCTTTGCAAGTTCCTCTGGAACCTGCTCCTCCGACCTCAGATCGCCAAGGTCAAGGTAAATAATCAGAATCAGGCCTGTGTGAGCCCCTTGGGAGGTGAGCACTCGAGGGGATGGTGGTGTGTATTAGTTTCCTGGAACCGCTGTAACAAAGTACCAGCAACTGGGTGGCTTAAAGCAACAGAAATTTATTCTGTCACATTTCTGGGGCTAGAAGTCCAAAATCAAGGTGTGGGCAGGACTGTGCTCCTTCTGATGGTTCTAAGACCCTTTTCACCTCTTCCTAGCTTTTGGTGGTGGCTGGCAACCCTCGGCGTTCCTGGGCTTGTAGCTGCGTCCCTCCAGTCTCCGCCTCCATCGTCACGTGTGCTTCCCTCCTGTGTGTCTCTCTTTGCGTCTCTTCTTTTCTCGTGAGGACCCCAGTCGCATTGGGTTAGGGACCTATACGATTCCAGTGTGACTTTATCTTCACTCATTACATCTGCAATGACCCTTTTTCCAAATAAGTTCACATTCTGGGGGTTAGGACTTCAACATAGCGTTTTGGGGACACACAATTGAACGCGTAGAAGAAAGAGGTTTGGGGCAGGAACGTCTGGTTTCACATCCCAGCCCTGCCTTTTGCTGATGGTGGGTGGACCGCTTTCTCCCTGAGATGCTGCCTGTCCCTTACAATGACTGACAGACCCCGCCTGGCAGGACTGACCTGGGAGCAAGTGAGAGCATGGAAATTACTTCACCCAGAGCACGTCCTTCAGTGTTGCTTCTGTCTCCTTCCCACAGGCCAGGTTGTGAAGTAGGAATGTTTGTTTTCTAAGCTTCCAATTAGAAAAGTTTGCACCATCTGGAAGGGCTTGTTTTCAGAACACACAGTGGCATATAGGTCGAAGTAAGGAGAGTCGATCTTTAAGTGCAATCCCTAAACTGATGATCACCAGCTTATTTGTGCTGGTTGTTGCGCAAATGCAACAGGGAAGCCAACTGGATTCAGTGCATTTCAGGAGTGGTTTAGTCTCGTAATGTTTTTGCAGATGAGGCTGCTGTTATTAAATAAAAGATTTTTTTTTTAAATACAAGATGTGAGATTCCTCATTATTCAAATCTGGAAGTCAGAGTTAGTCTTCCTCTGGGCTTGCTCTGAACCCTGAATGCATTCCATAGAGTGCTAAGATTGTATTGAAATTGTGACTCTGTCTCCCTATAAACTGTGATTCCTGAGAACCGGATGCCTGTGCTGTTTATTTCTCTACCAGGAATATTCCAGTTATTCATTGCTGCATAACAGATCACTCCCAAACTTAGTGGTTTAAAATAACATGCTCTCATCTCTCATGGATCTGGGGTTGACCAGGCTCAGCCGGGCGGTTCTCACTCGGTCTCTCACACACTTGTGATGGGGCGGTGGCTGGGGTTGGAATCATCGGAAAGTCGCTCGCTCGCGTGTCTGACTGGGAAGGCTCAGACACCTGGGGCTCCTTGGGCGTTTCTGTCTCTCTGCGGACTCTCTACATGGTTTCTCCAGCACGGTGTTCCCAGGGTAGCTGGAGTCCTTATGGTGGCTCAGGGCTCCAAAAGCACGAGTCACAAAAGAGAAAGAGCCAGGTAGAGCCCGTATTGCCTTCTATGAGTGAATCTCCAAAGTCAAGCCAGCTCATTTCCAAGAGCATCACCAAGGCCAGCGCATATTCAAGGGAGGGCAATAAGACCCCACCTTTTGATGGGAAGAGCATCACAGAATTTACAGACATGCTGTAAGCCCTCCGTGGAAGGGATGGGGGTTGCTGTCTTATTTTTTTATTAAAAAAAGGTGACAAGAGTGCCTCTCAAGCATTTGCATATCCAAGCATTAGGTATAAATTAATTAAACTGTTGTTGAAATTCTGACGATGTTGACTCATGTTAGTGTGCTAGATCCTTCTTTTTTTTTTTTTTTTAAGAAAGTCAGCATTAGGCAATTAGTTAGGTCTTAGCCTCTTAGGAAATCAGCACACAAAAAGAATTGTGTATTGCAGCTGGCAGCTCACTGGGTCGTCTTATCACCCAATGAAAGGTGTGTGTTTATTAAAAACACTTGAGGATTAATGTGATATGAAATTGCTACAACTACAAGCATAAGCTGGTTGTTTTTTTTTTTTTACCTTATCTCAAGATTTTCCCTTTTCTTTGTCATTATAGGAGAGGATTATTACTGGTGGGAGGAGGGGCCTCACAGAGAGCACACAGTAGGTGCTCAATACATGTTGCTGAGTTGACCTGCTGCAAACCAAACTCTAGTAGTCCTCCCTTATCCGCGGTTTCACTTTTTGCGGCTTCAGTTACCCGTGGTCAACCACAGTCCAAAAATATTAAATGGAAAATTCCAGAAATAAAACAATTCATAAGTTTTAAATTGCACACTGTTCTGAGTAGCATGATGAAATCTCACGCCACTCACTGTTTTCCGCTCCAGGGCGGGGTGATGGTATCCACATTGTATACACCACCCGCCTCCAGGCGCTTAGTAGGCCTCTTGTTATCAGATGACCGTCATGGCATCGCAGTGCTGTGTTCAAGCAGCCTTCATTTTACTTAATCGCGGCCCTGAAACACAGGAATAGTGACGCGGGCAATTCGGTTATGCCAAAGAGAAGCCATAAAGTGCTTTCCTAAGTCAAAGGGTGAGAGTTCTCAACTTTTATAAGGAAAGAAAAAAAATCGTATGCTGAGGTTGCTAAGATGTACAGTAACTTTTATTACAGCATGTTGTTGTAATCGTTCTATTGTTACTGTTGTGAATCTCTGACTGTGCCTAATTTCTAAATTAAACTGTGTCATAGGTATGTACGTATAGGAAAAACCATAGTCTATACAGGGTTCGGCACTATCCATGGTTTCAGGCGTCCACTGGGGGTCTTGGAACACATCCCCCGAAGGTAAGGGGGGACTGCTGCATTGTTCAGCAGACACCATTTAGATGATGGCCACAGTAACAGCTGGCATTAGCATATACAATCGAGGCTCCAAGTTTCAGCTTTACCATAGAGCCGCACTGAGAGTGGACATGGTATGTTAGTCAGGGTTCTACTGGGGAAGCAGAACAACTCTGAGTGTTGTAAGGGGTTTATCATGGGCGTTAGACCTTCTGGGACCCAGTTAAACAGCCTGTGTCAGTGTGTCATCCCCGAGTCTGTTGTGGGTCTGAGGCCGGCAGCGCTGGGAGTGGGAGGAGAAGATGAACGTGCAATGGGGGAGTGCAAGGTCCACCTGGAACCCAGGAGGACAAGCTGGACCCCACCAGGAGGCTGCCTCTCGGTGGATCCCGAGTTGGAGTCTCATTTCCTCCAGGCCTGTGACCTTGAAGCCTTGAGGTGAGCTGAGAAGAACTGCCTGCTTCCTCGCAGAAGCATCTGGCCCAGGTGGACATGAACATGGTCATACACATGGCCTGTCCCAGGAGCTGGAGAAGCTGTGGGCCTGGAGGCTGCCACTCCAGCAAAGTGGGCCAGGAGACCCACGATGATGGGCGTCTGCCTCTGCCCCGACCGTGGCAGTGCGCTGGGTGTTCTTCTCAGGTTGAATAGGTGGTGTCTGCTTCCCGTGCAGGGAAGAAGGTACGTGCACCCACTGCTGGTGGATATGCGATGGTTACAACCTTTTCAGGGAGTGATCTGGCAAAATGTATTAAAATGACAAGTACAGCCCCTTCGAGCAAGAACCCCACAACTGGGAACCCTTATCATGCAAATGATGTAAGGATATATAGTCAATGTTGAATAGATGATGGGTAATATGTAATAATTCATGTAATTCATTAATGATTATAGTAATGGATAGTTCTTAATAAATCATTAAAACTAATGAATTAGCATTATATCTGGGGACCTGGAGTGATCTTCATGAAGTCTTAAGAGAGAAAAACAAGCTGAAGTAAAGTATGTATGGTATGAACCCATTTTTTCTGAAATCAATGACAAAAATACTTTGTACATGTATACATACAGGCATGTGTATACTCATTATATGTATAGAAATATTTTACAAGCACAGGGAAAACATGTAAAGGATAAATAGTAGGTTGCTAAAGTTGGGTAAGAGGGGTGGGGTGAGGAAGTGGATGGGGAGCCACATAAAAGAAAAAAAGGCAAATATAAGACTGGCACAATGATAGACCTAGCACCATTTGATGAAGATGATCTCATTCAGGTCATTATTCAAGAATATATATGTGTGTTTATATGTAATTTGTCTCTACTAATAAATTACTATGTAATTTATCTCTACTCTCTTCTTTGAAGTTTATTTTGCCTGATATTAATATAGTCACTCCATCATTCCTAGGCTTACTTTTTGTCTGGTAAATTATTTTCCACCCATTTAGTTTCCATCTATCTGTCTTTATAATTAAAGTGTATTACTTTTGGGCAATATATGGTTGGGTCTCTTTTATCCATTCTGACCATTCTACCTTTTAATTGGAGTATTTAGACCATTCACATTTAATGTGATTATTGATATGATTGGATTTAAGTCTACTGTTTTATTTATTTTCAGTTTGTCCCTTTGTTATTTTTAATTGTTTTTTAGAATAATTTTAAATTTATGGAGAAGGTGCAAAGTAGCTATGGACTGAATCTTTGTGTTCCCCCCAAATTCATATGTTGGACTCCTAACCCCCAATGTGGAAGGAATTTGGAGATGGGCCTTTGGGAGATGATTAGGCCATGAGGGTGGAGCCCCCGTGAGTGGGATTAGTGCCTTCATAAAAGAGGAGAAGACACATGATCCCTGTCCTTCTTTCTGCCATGTGAGGATACAATGAGAAAATGGCCACCTGCGACCCAGGAAGAGGACTCTCGCCAGAACTGAGCCGGCATCTGGATCTTGGACTTCCAGCCTCCAGAAAGGGGAGAGAGAAATGTCTGTCGTCTAGAAGCCACCCAGTCTATGGTGTTCCATCATAGCAGCCCCAACTGACTAAGACAGCAGCACAGAGAGTTCCATGTGCCCCTCACCCAGTTTCCCCACTGTTGACATCTTTCATTATACCTTACCGTGGTACATTTGCCACAAGTAAGAAACCAACACTGGCACATTCTGTCAACTAAACACTAGACTTTATTAGGATTTCACCAGTTTTTCCGTTAATGACCTCTTTCCCATCCAAGGTCCCTTTGCATTAAGTCATTATGTCCTCCGGTCTGCGATGGTTTCTCAGTCTTTCCTTGTTTTTCATGACCTGGACAGTCTTGAGGAGTCCTGGCCAGGTATCCTGTAGAATATTCTCCAACTTGGGCCTGTCTGATGTTTTTTTCCTGATTAGACTGGGGTTGTGGAGTTTTGGAAAGACCGCCATGGACCCTTCTCATCACATGATATCATGTTACCAACATGGCTCATCGTTGGTGGTGTTGACCTTCATCGCTTGGTTGAGGTGTGTTGGCCAGGCTTCTCCCTTAAAGGTGCTGTTTTTCCCTTTTCTGCCCAGCTCTTTGGAAGCAAGTCACAAAACCTAGCCCACCCTCAAGGCGGGGTGGGAAGGGGAGGAAGCTCCACCTCCTAGAAAGAGGGTATTTACATATATTATTTGAAATTCTTTTGTAAGGAAGATGTGTTTCTTGTCTCTACTCAGTCGTTTATTTATCTAAGTATGGACGCATGTGTATTTATTTTATACTTTGGGTTATAATTCAACATAATTCAATCCTATGTTATTTTGTTGTTCAGCTTGTTCCAGCTTTGCTCATTGGGAGCTCTTTCAGGTTGGCTCCTGTGTCTCTTTCACTTGACCCTACTTTAAGGTTTTATAATCAGATCTACCCTGACTTTTCAACTTTTCTGTTACATGAGCCACTAAGGTTCCCCTCCCCCCTTTTATTGCTTACGCTAATTGGAGTTGGATATCTGTCAGTTGCAAGCAAAAAGAGACCTGATATAGTATATACCATATATAATATATCTGATATATCAGACTAACGTATACTAGACTCAGATAAAATAGGACTGTTAAAATTATTTGAGATGAAAGAAAACATATTGAACTAAGTATAAAAATAGTCATTGTCAAAATTTAGACCAATATAGTTACTGGCATTAAACAGATAATTTAGATTTGGGCTTCCTGGCAGCCAAAGGCAAAATTATAACACTTGTTCGATTAGAGGAAACATACCAACCTCTTAAGGGAGATAAAGTTATCCTTGATCCAAATGTTACAAATAGTTTCTCCTGAGTATCCTTACTCATGTGAATATTAACTAGCATAAGGATTTTTCTAAAGATGCCGTAATATTCCAATATAAAAGCAAAGGACATTATTATTTCAGTATAATTTAGTAAAGGCATTTCTGTAAGAAGTTAAGTTCCTGTGGTCTGAGAACCAGCTTTCTCATGTTTTATCCTGATACAGACCGAGAGCTTAGGGAACCAGAGGAACGGATGTCTCGGACTATCTATTTCGGGTATCCCTGGGTATTTGAAGGATAGTAGCCAAACTATTTCTTTCAAAACAATACACACACTCAACACACATGTATTAGTGAGAAGGTCGTGATCTATAAGTCAGGATTCCAACTCCAGTATTTGATCTGGAGATTTAACTTTGCCATTTCCACCGATGCTCATGGATTTTGCGTCTATTTCTCTACCTCTCGGCCTAGCAAACTCCTTCTCACTCCTCTGCAGAGTTTAGCAGGATTCTTCCTGAAGAAAGTGCTCCTTAACACGTTAAGAATAACAGGTTTGGAATGTAAGAGGAAGTGAGCCCAAGGGAAGTCTTTGCCCAAATATTTGCTTTTATTCCTGTTGCGTTCTCTCTTCCTTGTAACGTCACATCTGCTGCCCTTGGCGTCTGCAGACTGAAGCAGTGACTGCTGAGCATTCTGTCCCTGGCCTCCGGATCCACATCAGTCCAAAACCACATTCCGTTTGCATTAAGGAGCCCACCGGGCCCCCGGCTGGCCCACCTCCTGACGCGGATGCTGTCTCCAGAAAGCTTTACCTTCCAGCAGCCGAGTGAGTTAATCTGCTTACCAAGGGTTTGGCTGCCTTTTGACTTCCAGTGGTATTTTCCTGCCACTCTCTCTGTTGTCGTTGAGTTTCTGCAGTGCTGGAGGATGTAAAGTGGGATGGATTAGCCTCAGCGAAAGGCTCCAAGTCAGGCAGCTCCAGGAGAGCACATGAATTCCAGTCCCCGGAGAGGCTGGTGGCTTGGAAGAAACCCCAAATAGCATCCTGAACCCAGCCATGGGGGAAGAATTTGTTTGAAAAGCTTGGGGGCCTGGTCTAGGGCAGTGTGGCCAAAATGTCAAGCAGTCACGCACTGCACATCAGCCGAACACCTATATGAGGATTTACTTGATGTTTCTTTAAATCGTTTCATGCTTTAAAACTTAAATGCATTTATTTAAAAATGAAGCATCCTGGGCTTGATCAGCCAGGGCTCTTGGCCCTTCCATCTCTGTGGGGCTTGGGCTGGGAGCTGGAAGGCCTTCAGGGGCTAGGCATAGAGGTGGCCACTTGCTTGAGGCCCCAGGTGCCCCTCCTCAGAGCCCAAAGGGGGTCCAGAGGGGAAACGGGGAGATGCCAGGCCAGCTGGGCCTAGGCAGTGGCCCTGTCACATCTCCATAGGGCCCTGTCACATCCTGCTCCCACACCCAGCCTTGTATGGCTTACCCAGACCTGACTGCCAGACTCAGGGACCAGTGGGAGTGGCAGAACATTATAAAGCCCGTGAACCTGCAGTGATGGAGGGGACGATGCTGGAGGCCAGCCCTTGGAAGAGATGCAGGCCTCATCTACCACGTTTGAAAAAAGAGTTGGCAAATGTCTTCCCTGGTACCACTTCCTGAAAGTCCACTAGAATTTCCCAAACATGGGGTGAGGCAGGGTGACACAGAATCGAAAGCACAGCTGCCTCCAGCCCCCAGGGCAGCTTTGGGGAGGTTGCCTGCCTCACCTGTCCTGGAGCATCCTCACAGATGAACAGACACCTTCAACAGCCCTGGGAGTTTGTAGATGGCCTTGTCACATCAGGGGGCTCTCAGATGCTCTAAGCTCCCATCAGGGCAAAACCGAGTGTGTCTCCAGAGGGGTCCAGCTTCCTCCGTCTCTTCCTGCTTTGTTTGTTAATAGTAAAGGACAAGTTTGAGATGGAATATTTCTGAATTCAGAAACATTCCTTTGTCTCAGAGTGATTTGGTGGCCCCAGTGTGCACAGTATTTGCACACTGAGCGGCCTGTGGTGGTGGAGTGTGGTGGGCGTTCGAAGCCCGTGATCTTGATCCCGGCGTTTTCCAGCCCCTGGATGTCGGGGAGGCTGTGCTCCAAAGATCAGTCCCCTCGACTCAGCCCCTTCAGTATTTACCCAGGAAAGCGGGAGACGTGGCTGAATTCACAGAAGCCTTGCGAAGAAGGGTATTGTGATCTTTTCAACATGAACAGGTGATGCCATTTTTTGGACCTAAAAGGAGACTTTGCAAAACTGGGCCAAGTTTGGAAGGCCAGGTTGCACGGACTCGTTTCTGCAGTTCTGAGGAGTAAAGACGCCCCCATCAAGCTGTGTGCCTCTTTCCCAGGAAATGACCCCTGGCCCCTTGGTTTGTTGAAGTGGTTGAAACTCTGTGCCAGCGGAAGGGCTGCATTGCTTCCATCACAGTGCTAGACTTGAACCCCTGTGATAATGTGTGATCACACTCAGCCAGATATAACTAGACCAATGGAGGGCTGCAGTCTGCAGGGGTCGGGGGTGGGGAGGATGCTGAAGTTCTCACCTCGTGCTGGGGATGTATGGGGTGACGTGGAGGGGTGGACAGCCAAGAAGTGACTGCCTTGGGATCATTTGAGACGTTCTCAGTTCAGGGTATGGTGTAATTTTCACTGTCTTTGCTTTGGTGATTTTGTGACTATACAGACCACCTGTAACACGTCGGTTTTCACTAACCTCATGATAACGCAGCACATCTTTTATGATTGAGTGCTTGGACCCTACCTGCCCCATTATGGCGAGGTTTTCAGTTTTTCTGTAATAGAGAATCTCAGAACACTGTGAAGGGAGATGTGGTTAGACCTGAAGTCCCGGAAGCCTCAAACCCAGAAATAGACGTATACAGAGGCACCTTCTGAAATTCATAGAAAAGGAAGAGGAAATGAAAAGGAATCTTTACGTCACTACAGTCAATGGAAACTTGCTGAAAGGAAGACAACCACAGAAGAAATAAACGTAAAGGTGAACATGACTAACGAAAGTAGGGTGGTGGTCAATTCTCGCTCCGTCTTTTGTCTGGGGTGGGTTCCCGGTCCTCTGCCTGCCTTCTCTTAGTTCTAAAGGACCACTTTTCTTCTAGAGATGGTCAGAAGTACTGCAGGGAGTAACAAGGAAGACCTCTGGCACTGTCATTCAAGGCTGTTTAATGCCTTCTTCCCTGTCTCAACTCTGTGGGGCACCCTGGGTGCTGGAAAGAGACCAGACTCTGCCCACCTTCACACTGGGCTTCAACCCCGACTTTGCCCTTCTCAGCCACGTGACCCCGGGTCAGTTCCTTGCCCTCTTTCAGTTTTTCCATCTTTGGAAGCTATGTCGCTGATTCCTCCCTTTGAGGCCTGCTCACCGGGGATTGGAGACCCCCAGTGACACGGCAGAATGTGCCTTGCACAGTGCCCGGCTAGCACATAGTAGGTGCTTAGGTGGCTTCCATTATAAAAAGTCCAGAAAGCCTGTGGCTGGACAAAGAGTGAGCCCGCCGTCTGAATTTCCACTGGTGTATAGAACATGGCGTTTCTCCTCAATGTGTGTGTACTATAAACATCACAGAGAGGAAAATTTAAGTCTGCCCTAATCTCACTGTTCTGGCACAGGCTTCATTCTCCTTTTGTTCCATCAACACCTCTGTAACATTTTTTATTTTGCTTTTTGCATTTAACATTATAATGTGAACATTTTTCCCTTTGCTATCCAGTCTCTGCCAACACCACTGAGAGAAGGCACCTCGTTCCTATACGGTCCTGACTGCCAGCCTGTCGCTTATCTTCAGCTCTTCACAGCCGCACGGAACACGCAGTGGACAGCGGCAGCCTGACCCTTGGACCTCACTGTTCAACCCCTTACTGCGCACAATTCTAGAAAACATTTGTAAAGCATTTTCTGACTGGTAGTGAGTTCACATCCATTACTTCTTTTAATTTTTTTTTTTTCCTACAAGTTTGGGTCCTTAGAAAAATTCCTGGGAGACAAGCTAGAAAAAGATAATGCAGACTTTTAACGGCTTTTCAGACAATCACCAAATTGCTTTCGGCTCAACAGTTCAGCGAACATATTTTGAGAGCCCGCCATGTGACGTGGTTTCTCTCCTGTAGTGTCAAGGCAGACCCATCACAGCATTGTGCGTGTATCCATTTTACTACAAGTAGGCCAGCACCAGGTGTTACTGTGTTAATTTTTTTCTGCTTAAATAGTGCCCTCTTGTTTGTCCTGGAGACCTGTTTTTAATAAGTTTTCCCTTGTATCTGCTCAGTGGGTTCACATCTTAACCAGCCATAGGAACCGCCCAAAGCAGGGACATGTGACAAGCCAGTTCTCCTGACCAAGCTTCAGTTTTGTCATTGATAAAACAAGGGCGTTGGTATAGAAGCCCATTAACTCATGTGCAGCCACCCCGGAAGTAGGTGTCATCGTTATCCCATTTTTCTGGGGAGGAAACTGAGGCTCCTTGACATTGGGTGACTCGTCCGAGTTTGCATGACTGGTTAAGTGCCAGCTCTGTCTAGATCATGCATTCTGCACCATGCTGTGTGGTTTGTACTGAAAGACACTTTGGAGAGAGAATTTCGTCAGCATACGTAGAAGGCCTGCAGAGATTAATCGGGGAGGGGCCAATTTCATCTCCAGGATGGGCCATAGTGCGATTATTTCTTAAATTTTTGTGTCTGCACGGCACCCCTGCATCGCTTCTCGAGATCACCTATGTCCTGAAGGTCTGCCTCTGCCTGGTGGAAAAAGTTGGGGTCCCCCCAGTAGGGACGGATTTGTACGGCTTCGTGATGTGGTTGTGCCCGGGGAAACTTCTGGATCACCAGGTCCCTGGGAGGCGTCCTGGCTCCCCTCCTGCTCAGCCCTGCATCTGCCCACTGTCATCGCGGCTTTGCAAATCAAAGCACTCCTTCCATTAACTTTAACAAACTGGCTGTGGATTTCTTCAAAAGACTCTCCTTCCCTTGTCTAAAAACAGAATCCGAGTCCAGGAGAGCTTCTTTGTCAAATAAAGACTGTAGTTAAGTCACCAGTAGTTAGAGCCTCCTCTGGTAATTTATCAAGGAACTTTCCTCTTTGAGTCACAACTCCTGGTTTCTAGGATTCATAGACTAGGAGAGATGAAAGGCACCAGGGAGCCCATATTTCTCAAGAGTCATAAAGCTAAATGTCTACAGGGCCCAGAAATTATCCAAGTGAGTGGAGCAGGACAATAGGGATTGGTGGGGACTGTGGTGAATTGAGAGTATGTGTCCCATGGATGAGGTAGTGCTGCTCAGTTCCCCCAGACTGCGGCCATGAATGAAATAGGGCCAGTGTCGCTACACCCTTTATTCTTTAGGAGATGCTAGAACTCAAGACTTTTGGGTGAAATCTGACCACTTGTATAAATGAGAAATAGATTTGAATTCCAAGAGGAAAAAATGCAGGCCAAACACCAGACATGTCTGCAAGCTGACTTTGGTGGAGGGCAAATAGTCTGTGAGCTTTGAGCTGGCGGCACCATCTATTTTACACACGTGGAAGCTGAGACCCAGAGAGAGAGAATGACCATTCTTTATCACTCTCTGCCAATAGTGTAAGGGCCTTCAGATAGGAGAAGTTATATGATCAAAGTGCAGAATTTTAAACACTGGGAAGCAAATTTGGGTACAATGAGGGCTAACTGCAAACGTTAGCATTCACTGACCACCTGCTCCATTCTAATCCCTGCGCCAAGAGATATCTTGCATGATCCTCGTATTTGTTCATTTTACAGATGAGGAAACTGAGGTTCAAGGATGCTAAGTCAGAATAGAGGGTGGGCCAGTGTTCAAGAGAGCCTGAGTTCCCCCATGTCTGTGAGTTGTCTTCTTAGGTAGTGAGCCTCCTGTCCATGGATGTGCCCAAGCAGAGGCTGTATTGGTACAAAGACTCTTTTTTTTTTTTTGATTATTATTTTTTTTTATTGTGGTGACAGTGGTTTATAACATTATATAAATTTCCAGTGTACATCATGATATTTCGATTTCTGTGTAGGTTACACCATGTTCCCCACCCAAAGACTAATTATAGTCCATCACCACACCTGTGCCTAATCACCCCTTTTGCCCTGCTCCCCCCCTTCCCCTCGTAACCACCAATTTAATCTCTGTTGCTATGTGATTGTTTGTTGTTGCTTTTATCTTCTACTTATGAGTGAGATCATACGGTGTTTGACTTTCTCCCTCTGACTTATTTCACTCAGCATAATACCCTCGAGGTCCATCCACGTTGTCACAAATGGCCGGATTTCATCATTTCTTATGGCTGTGTAGTAGTCCATTGTGTATATATACCTCATCTTCCTTAGCCATTCGTCCCTTGATGGGCACCTAGGTTGCTTCCAAGTGAAGACTCTTATATGGGGAAGAAGGCAGGACCAGGTAACACTGGAGGCTCCTTTGAGGCGGGGTTTCTCACCTTCGGCACTACTGACACTTGGGGCCGGATGATTCTTCGTTTGAGGCTGTTCCTGTGCACTGTAGGATGTTTGCCCGGCCTCCACCCGGGATCCTCAGCTTCTAACCCTCGATTCCAGTGGCACCCCTCTCCTCCCCTAGTTGTGACAACCAAAAATGTCTCCAGACATTGTCAAATGACCCATCACCCCCAGTTGGGAGCCACTTTTTAGGGTTTGAGATTTTCAAGAGTCTGTGATTAGTGGTTTTCTAAGTAGCTTTGGAGCAAAGGAAGGGAAGGGAACCAAGATTTGTGGCTCCTTCAGGTGCCTCCCGTGTGTTATCTCATAATGTCCTCAGGAGAGGCCAGGAGAGCGGGTCAGCAGCCCCATTTCACAATTTAGGATAGAGACACTTGGAAAAGTGGGGTGACTCACCCAGTCACAGGGCCAACTCATGGGGGAATGTGACACACACATGTCTATGGCCTAATGTGCTGGGCTTCTTATGGTACTAAGAATTTCAACGTGAAACAAACATGCTAAGCATTCAAATGAAGACATCGGAAAAAGACACCAAGTAATGTGTAACCAGAGAGAAAACAATCATAAAGGACAGAAATCAAAGAACTAGAGGATAACTACAGCAATAAGAAAAATAGAGAAGATGTCCAGACCCCCAGATCTCTCGGACACGTAGATATTTTCTTTATGATTTGAAAGAACGCAGCAATGCCTCTCCACATCACTCCTCTCACCACAGGAGGTTCGGGCCAATATCGCAGGAAAAACAAACACAGAAAAATGTCAAAAGAAAGAAGCAAAACAAGAAGTGTACGAAGAGATAATGGAGTTTTTTCCCAGAAGACGTGGTCATCTTCACTGAAAAACAGCAGAATCAAATAAAAACTAAAAAGAGATATAAGATCAACTTAAAAAAATCAATACCATATCTCTACATTGTTAATAACCAACCTTAAAATGTAATAATGTAAAGTATACTATTAAAATTATATATAATATATTAAATGATATATATACAATATGATAAAAGCAAGATACCAATAGCAGTAAAAACCAGGAATTAACAAAAGAATACACAAAATCTCTATGGAAAATTCAAATGTTTGATATTAAAGAACAAAAAACGGGCCGGCCCTGTGGCCAAGTGGTTAAGTTCGTGCACTCTGCTTCTGCGGCCCAGGGTTTCACTGGTTCGGATCCTGGATGTGGACATGGCACCGCTCATCAGGCCACGCTGAGGCGGCGTCCCACACAGCACAACCAGAAGGACCTACAGCTAGAGCATGCAACTATGTACTGCGGGGATTTGGGGAGAAAAAGCAGGAAAAAAAAAGATTGGCAACAGTTGTTAGCTCAGGTGCCAGTCTTTAAAAGAACAAAAAAGAAGATCTGGAAAATGGAGAGACATTCATACTCTTCAATAGCATTACTTACTGATATAAAGATGTTAATTGTCCCAAGTTAAGCTATTGTTTCAATGTAGGCCCAATCAGAATAGCAGTTGGAGTTTTTGGGGAACTCCATAAACTTATTCTAAAATTTTTTTTAGGAATAAAAGTCCATGAACAGCTGACTCAACTTTGAGAAAGAAAAGCAGAGTTAAGACTTTCACTCTCCAAGGACATGGTAATGAAAACAGCGTGGAGAAAGAGCATCCCCTCTGGCCAGGGGAACAGAATAGAGAGCTCAGAGACTGGCCCGTGTGTGCATGCGGAGACTCAAGACGCAATCAAGGTGCCCCACAAATCAGCGGGGGAAAGGATGGACAGGTTAGTGACTGGAGTTGGGAAAACCGACCCACCAAATGGAGGCAAGTAGAACCCTAGATTCGCTGCTTAATGCCCCTTACAAAGGCAGGTTCTGATGGACTGAGACGTAAGTCCGAAAGGTAAAGCTGGGCCGTGGATAGCATTTTTGTGGCACACTACTGCTTGTGTGTGTGTCTCAAAAGCACTAACTATAAAACAAAAAAAAATAAGAATTTCATTATAATACAATTGACGATTCGTGTTCAGTGAAGGACGCTAGGAGCAGGTTCACAGACAGATAACAGAGAGCAGGTGTTCGCAATGTCAGAAATGGACAAGAGACTAATATTGAAAACATCCAAGGAATTTCTAGAAGACAGGAAAGAAGAGGAACTGTAAGGGAAAACTGGGAAACAGGCTATGAACAGGCAGTTCACAAGAGAGGAAGCTGAAAAGACGAACAAGCAAATGAGGAGATGCTCGAACTAGCAGCAAACAGAGGTGCAAATTACAACAACAACGAGGTATCAGGTACACCTATCAGATTGGCAGAAACAGGAAAACAGAAAGCAGGATAATACGAAATGCTGCCGGGATGTGGGGATATAGAAACCTAGTGCGCGGCTGGTGGGAATGTTCAGATGGATGGAGCCATCCTGGAACGTCAGCTGGCTGGCCTCTGTATGATGGGGGTGTGTAGGTACACGCCACGACCCAACAATTCCACCCTGGATATTATTTCTCAAAGAAATTCTTACATGTTTCCATAAGGTGACAGATACGGGATACTCACCATAAGCTCGCTGGGCGTTCAGAGGCCATCTAGGTGTTCTTCCTGGGGGAACAGGTGTGTAAAATGGGGATGACAGACGCCGTGGAATACTCTGCAATACTTAGCAGCATAATTTCAGATCTTTAAAAACATGGGGCTGAGTGAAAAAAAAGTAAGAAGTAGGAGACTTATAGCCCAAACCATTTATGTAATTCAATACTTTTGCACAAATAGGATGTGTACTGGGCACACGCATTAGGATGCTTGCCATGGGAGAGGGGAATGGGGGAGAGAATGAGGACACAAGAGGAGACAAGCGAATGGCTCAAGACCGATGCGTTTAATGGACCAATGGTGACAGTGAGCCATGGAATCAGTGGTGAGATGAACTCCACCAACACTTTTCCCCAAAGTTAAAGAAAATCTATTTTTAAAGAACTGAAAGCCCTCTGCCATTATGCTGGTGGAGAGTGGCCAGATCCCTCAGCCCGCTTGTCGTCGGCAAGCCTGCCTTTCTCCACCCGAGCCGAAGGTCTGATCCTGATTTTGCGTCTTCCTACCTCAGCTCCTTCTGACATCCCCGCTGTCGTGTCGAATTTTCCTGGCCTTGCGTGTCATGTGGAAAATCAACGCCCGTGTCTGCACAGCGCGGGGGGTGTGTTGTCAGGAACAAGCCCAGGAAATTCAGAATGATGTCATGGCCGTGGGCCTTCTGGGTGAAAATGAGAAAACGTCCTCACCTCACATTCCTGCCAACATTTACAGACCGTAAATAGGAGCGTTGGAGGTGAAAAACAGGGAATCCCTAGGTAGCCGCCATGGAAATCTTTGGCCTGGGAGGCATTTGGAAGGATGGAGTGGAACAAAGGACTGTAAGACGGAATTGCATGGACGTGAGATTTTTTATTCCTCTCTCCATCGGGGATCTTTGATCTTGTACGTTGCAGCACAGACGGCTGAGCCTGGAGGCTAGAATGATAACGATAACAATAGCTGCTGCTATGCATTTATTTATTACCCGCTTTGTGTCAAGTCCCAGGATGGGACCGTCACTTAGCTTGTTGCTGATTCTTATGACCCCCCATGTGAGGAAGGAGTTTGGATCCCCATTTGACCTGAGAGATGGAGAAAGCAGATTCCCAACCTCTTTAAAGACCCCTCGACTCTCCCTTCCCTGGGTCGTCTACTCCCTGTGGGGACAGCAATGGCAGGAGGCCTGGCTCGAATCCCCAAAGCAGAATGCTGTGTGCCCGTGGCTAGGCACTCAACCTCTCTAAGCCGCAGATTTGTCACTGATCAAATGGGCATAGGGTGCCTGCCCTGGCCACTTCAGCAGGCTGTTAGGAGGGTCACCTGGGGGCCTGCAAAATGTTCTGTGAAAGGAGGTGCTTACTGTGCACCAGGCACTTTGCAAGAACTCATATAGTTATTGTAACAAATACCATCATTCCAATATGCACAAAATATGCATGTACTAATAGGCACCTTCTATGCAGTATCTAACTATCCCGAGTGTGTGTATGAGCGTGTGTGTGGGTGTGTAAGAGAGCAAGAGGGAGGGCCTGCTGTGAGAGTGTTGGGGGGGAGGGGAGGGGGAGCAGACCTCACGGTGACTGAGAGGTGAAGGAATCGCCCAGGGCTCATAGCCCGTCCGTGACTCTGGTCTGATGCTCTTCCCTCTGTCAGGGCTGCCTTTGTCCTTCCTCTGGTGTCTCCCCGGCAGCTGGGAGCTCGATAGAGCACGGCTTTGGGCCCAGGAGAGACCTGGGTTTGAGTCCTGGCTGTGCTGATGACCAGCTGTGGGACCCTGAGTAAGGCACATAACTGTCAGAGAGGACAGTGACATCCCCCTCCTGGGGCTCAAGTGAGGGCCACGTGGCATCGTGTTTGCAAAGGGCCTGGTGCACAATAAGCACTCAGTGAACACCATCTGCCTCCTTTTGATGTGGAACCTTGTGTACTTTTCCTTCTAGCACAGTCATTTATCGGTCTCTCAGAAAGAGAAACAGAGAGGCAACTGAAAATTAAAACAAAATTTAGCCCTTGTGTTGGTTAATTTTATGTAATTTTAAGTTGACCCTTGTGTCAACCTGTCTGAGTCACAGTACCCGGATATTTGGTCAAACATTATTCTGGATGTGGCTATGAAGGTGTGTGTGTGATTTTTTTGGTTTGTTTTTTGTTTTGGGGTCTTTTTTTGTTTTGCGTGATATTAACATTTAAATCAGTGGACTTTGAGTGAAGCAGATTGCCCTCCATAATATGGATGGGCCTCATCAAATCAGTTGAAGGCCTGAATAGAACAAAGACTGAACTTCCTGGAGCAAGAAGGGATTCCGCCAGCAGAGGGCCTCTGGACTTGAACTGCAACTCTTCACTGAGTCTCCAGCCTGCCAGCCTACCCTGCAGATTTTGTACTCATCAGTCTCCATAATTGCATGAGCCAGTTCCTTAAAATAAGTCTCTCTCTCTCTCCCTCTGTATATGTATATGTATATATGCATGTGTTTGTACATACATATGCACACACACACATCTTGTTGGTTCTGTTTCTCTGGAAAACCTTAACGCACACCCCGAAGTCAAAACTCTGTGTTACCCGACGCCTCTCTCAGAAGCATCAGCCTTGACCCTGACTTGGGAGCAGGTTTGAAGCCAGGTGATGGGCGCAGCATCAGGACCTCTGAGCCGCCTTGCTGAGCAGGGAGCTCTGTTTCATGATAACGAGAAGCTGACACGAGGCAGGGGGCGTCACAGGATTTCCCCAATTTGCCTGAGTAATGAAGTGTGGCCTTGCCTGCATAGCTGACTAGGAACAAAATATGTGTTCCGTGCTCTATCCACCATTTGGAGAAAAAGAGAAAAAACACATTTGGGTTTTTTATGAATGCTCTTGTGAAAGTGTGTGCTGTGTTCCGCGACTTCTCCCCCGCCATAAAACCCTGTTAATTACCAAAAGTTACATTCTTCCCGTGTTGCATTAAAGTTGCTGCGGGAGCTCAGACATTAAGTTTCCAGGCATCTACATTCTGGAGTTTTCCTTTATAACAGGCTTCTCAACCTCGGCACCACGGACATTTGGGGCCGGATCATTCTTTGTTGTTTGGGGTTGTTCTGTGTATTGTGGGATGTTTAGCAGTTTCCCAGGCCTCCCCCCAGGGGCCCACTTACCCATTAGCCACAGTGGACCCAGTGCCTAAGCCTCAGGATACTTTTAGGGGCCTAAGAAAATATTTTAATTGTAAAATCAGAAGAAAAAATAAACATAATAATAGAGAATATATACTAATGACTCCAACCTGGATTATATTCCTCTGTACACCAACTTGGTTTTAAAATATAATTTTTAATTTTCAGCAATTTTAAAATATAATATTTAGTATTTTTTTATGGAGGAAAGGGCTCGTGATCACGAAAGTGTGCAGAGTCCACAAAAGTCTTAATGTATAGCCCATCTGCACCCACTGGATGCCACTGGCAGTCCCCACCCCGACTGTGACAACCCAAAATGTCTCTAGACATTGCTGGGTGTCCGGGTCGGAGGGGAAGGTATGCGAAATGGGCCGGGTTTACACTATACTATGTAAGTACTATATGCTATGAAAGTAATAATTATTCAGTCAACAAGCATTCAGAGGGCACCTCCTGGGTGCTGGGTCTTGCTCCGAGGACTGTAAGAAGAATAGAATTATCAGGTATTCTTCCTGCCCTGGGGTTGCTTCGGGAGTGGGGAAGGAACCAGGTGGGGTCGATGAATGGGCTAGGGAGGGACAGGGCCCCATCAGACCCTCCATCACCCAGGAAGGAGCAGCAACTACCTTATGAGCGGCGTCTCAAAGGGTTCTCAGAAGCGGACACTGAACCGGGTCTTGGAAGCTGAGCAGAAATTTTTCAGGTTGGAATGAGAATGAGGAGGGGGGCCTTGGTCTGTGAACAAGCTGGAGGGGTGAAAGGGCACCCCAGGGTCTGCCTTTGGGGTCACTGCACAGTTTTAAGGGCCGGACATAGGCCCCTTTGTAATAAGTAGAATAGGTGGGCATTTAGTTCCCTGAGATCACGGAAATATTAATTTCTTCTCGAATCCCCTGAAAGATTCATTTCTTCTGTCGACACCAACAATAACATACGACGTGAAATACCAGCGGCTCTGACACCATGTCCAGCCCCATGAAGTCCAATTAGAAAATTAACCTTGATTTCAGATTTATCAGATTCGAGTTTTGACTTTTGTCCAGAGGAGAACAGGGGCATGGTGTTATTACAGGCTTGTATTTCACCTTCTCGAGGAAGGAAAGGAAAGACACACGTCGTTTTGACGGGATCCAGAGCCCGGCTCGGAGAGAGGCGCCCTATTTTATAAGGGAGCTGCTGTCTAGAAACAGTCCCGCCCTGTGGATGCTGTTTAGTTTCTGGGCCCGTCATGCCAGAGATGTGAAATAGAATGCAGCCACTGGGCCCACGCTGGCTTTTCCAAGACTATGGGATCTGCTGGCTGCAAGGGCTAAGTGGTCTTGGCACAATGAGGGCTCTAACTGGCACTCGGGGGCTGGGAGGGACCCATACTTGTGGAACTGTGAAATTAGCCACAGTTTGCACTTGCCTAAGAGGAATGTCCTTCTCGGTGCACACGTAAAGACAGGCCCGGAAACATCTCAGCCTCCCTCTGTGGCTATTAATAACACAGCAGCCCCCTCCCCATGCCCCACACCCCCTCCCTGAGGAGTGCAATGCAGAAGGACAAGGATTTGGGGGGTTGAGTCCCGTCCCTTGTCATCCCCTGATGGGGTGCATGCAGAGAGAGGCGGGGCTGTGCAGGTTTGGATCCCTCTTCTGCCACTCAAGTCTGTGGCCTTAGAACAATTGCTTGACGCTGTAGGATAATGGGGGATCCAAGCGCTGTTGTATGTGCTTTTCGTGTCTTCACCCGTTGCAACCTCCTAGGAGTGGGTGCTGGGCACAGAGTGGGCACTCAGGACACATTAGCTCTTGGAATCATTATTACTTTGAACTGTCATTACCGTGAGCATCAGAGAGAACCTGCATAAGGAGCTGAGCACCCGGGCAGGCGCCCTAGAAGAGCTCATGAAGCAGGAGTTGGTATTAGTATTTATGGAGCTATTGTTAGCTCCTTTATTATGATGGGGATTATGGCTGCAGGCATCTGGACCGGGCAAACGTGGGCAGGGAGAGGCGTCCAGCCTGCGGGGTCCTGTGGGGAAGGAGGGGGCGCCCCGGGGTTCCCATGTGGAGAATGGGGCTCCAGAGTGCATGTGACTTACCCAAGGTCACACAGGGAATTGCGGCAGAGCTAAGAGCAGACTTGGGGCCACCTCCCCCTGTCCCAGGAGGCCTTGCATGTGGAGGAATTTGCCCGGCTTCTCAGCCGCTCTCCCCCCACAACCTCCTCCCACCACGTTCCCCAAAGGAGATTTGGACAGACGCCCTTTGAAGATGCCCTTTGCCTCCCTCCCAGGCTGGGGCTGGTGACTGTCACTCAGGAGGGCCCGGTCCCCATCTTCCCAGGTCCTCCCTCCTGAGCGCACCGACAGCCCCACTCAGCGCCACGCTGCGGCCGCGGAGGGGGCAGAGCCAGCCGCCTCCGGCACCATCTAAAAAAATGAAAATAATTTAATACTTGCAAACGCAGCCCTCATTATCTCTCCGAGCAACAAGATCTGTCTACAAACCTGAGAAGTTCAGATTACCAAGTTTCCAGGCCTTTTTACCAGCCCAATCCAAAAACAATCCTGGTTTTATAACTCAATAAAAAGGACTCAAGAGCTTTCTTGCAAGAGCAGAGCAGGCGGGAGGCAGGCCGAGGGCAGATGGGGGAAGTGATCAGTCTCCTGAATTAGTGAGGGGGTGGGGGGGCAGGGGGGCAATCTTTAGGCCCGAAATCCTTGTTTTGGGAGAAAAACATCCAGGAACGTCTGCTTCCACGTCCTTGATGAGATTTATCCTCACAACAGACCCAAGAATCAGGGCAAATCACCCTCTACTCTATCTGACAAATGGGGAAACTGAGGTAGGGGGCAGGTGCCAGGCAAGGCCACCATACATGGTCATGCAGGTTTCCTGGAAGGGGCGTCTGGTTTTTACTCAGCTCCCCAAACCGCGCTCCCTGTGTGGGGCTGGAGGGGCGCCCTCTGCTAGTTCATACACCGTGCCCCGGGGGTGCCCATGCGGCCTCCCTTCTGGGACGCAAGCTTTCTGCGGGGTTTCCATGGAGTCCTCACGTTTTGGACCGAGGGCAGCCAGAGCATCTTTGGTCTGGTGCTTGGACACTTTTTCCTGGGGTCAGAGGGCCCTGGGTGGGTTGTGAGCGTGGTCGCATCTCTGACTCGAAGGATTTAGCCTCTCTCCAGCCTCAGTTGCTTCAGCGCATGGCGGAAATGAAGCTTTCTCTTGCAAGGTTACGAAGGTTCAAACGAGGTCACGGGGCCAGGCGCTGGCGAAGAGGCCCTCTCCTACACTGTGAGCGGCCGTGGAAATTGGTTCAACCATATCGACTCGGTGATTCGAATCAACAACGCTTCTACCGTTCCACCCAGGAATTCCATGTGGTGAAATTGATCCCGGGGAGTAATTCGAGCAAAATGCAAAGATGTGTGGAAGAGGAGATTCAGAACCACTCTGTATAGGAGTGAAAATGCAAACATCCAGCCCACTGATAGAGGAGGGCAGGTTCAACAGAGAGGGAGCCCCCAGACAAATAAAGCCTCCTGCAACCAATGAAGAGAATCGGGTAGATGTACAATGAGTGACCCGGAGTGAAATCTAAGTTAAAACACACACACACACACACACACTCACGCATACCAGATTATGGAACACTCTGGAAGGTACTATTCAATTTTTGTAAAATCTTTATAACATGAATTGATTTATATATTTTCTTAATATACATAGATAAATCCGGACGTACACACCAACCAAGTTATTCAGCGTTTATCCCTTTGAGATAAGCCTATAGGGAATGTTTGCAATCTACGGAAGCCATTTTATAGTGCTTGATCTTTTCAAAATGTCACCTGCATTAATTGTATAATTAGAACAAAAGGTATTCCAGTTTGCTAAAAGAAAAAAACCGAGAGAGCGTAGAAAAAGCCGAGAACAGCGGCCAAAGGCAACTAGGTGCTCAGTAAACGAGGCTCTGTCCATAGGGCATCTTGACATCACCGGTCCCAAGTAGCAGCTTTGAAATTTATGTGAGTGTTCGTCCTCTACCGAAAGCCCACAGGCCCAGCTGAGCACTGTTTGGCCAAATTAGAATGGAAATATATGGGCAAAGTAAGTCTCATGAAAGAAAAAAAAAAAAGAAAAAACCTGACTATACATGTATATAAAATCCATATTACAACATGCTGGGCTAAAAACCATAAATTGGAAACATGTGAAGTCGCCCTGTGTTGGCCTGTAGATCGTGTTTTTAATACCTTGACTTGAAATTGAGCCATCTTCATAAAGCACCTGAGGATGGGGAGGTGAGCGCCGGCCTTGGGGGGCCGGGCGAGGGCACGGTGCTGCCCGGTGCTCTGGGGCACATTTCTGGCCTCTTCCTTCAACGCAGAGAAGTTAAAAAGGCACTGACTTGGCACCCCCCCTCCCACCTTCCCAATCGCACAAGGCAAATGCCAAACAGATGTCCTCAAAGGGTGGAAAAATGAAATGAAAGGCACATTTAGGATTTATAGAGCTGAAAACCAAAAACCAGTGGAAATTAGGACTCTGATGAGCACAAAGCTTGCCGTTAATGCATAATTTTTTTCACTGTAGCACTTGCAAATTGGCTTCCAGATCCCCAGGCAGTCAGCAGGAAAGAGGAGAGTGATGTGGCCTCAGTTTGATGACGTGATGGGTCTGAGCTGGGTATTCAAAGAGGAGGATTGGCCAGGAACCTACGTGTGCAGCCTTGACTACCCTCCCCTGTACTCTTGATGCCCCACTTTCCAACACTGCCGTCCTTGATCCTCCTACTCTCTAGCATACTTATCCTTGATTTTCCTACTCTCTAGCATACTTATCCTTGATCCTCCTACTCTCTTGTATACCCATCCTCGATCCCCCCACTCTCTAACATTCCCATCCTTTATCCCCCCTTTCTAGCATTCCCATCCTTGATCTCCCCCAGCATACCTATCCTTGATCCCTTCACTCTCTAACATTCCCAACCTTGATCCTTCCACTCTCTAGCATACCTATGCTCAATCCCTTCACTCTCTAACATTCCCATCCTTGATCCCCCCCACTTTCTAGCATTTCCATCCTTGATCCCCCCACAGTGTGCCTATCCTTGATCCCTTCACTCTCTAACATTCCCATCCTTGATCCCCCCACTTTCTAGCATTCCCATCCTTGATCCTCCTACTCTCTAGCATACCTATGCTCAATCTCTTCACTGTCTGAGATTCCCATCTTTGATCCCCCTACTCTCTAGCATTCCCATCTTTGACCATCCTTTCTCTGGACTATCTAACATTCCATCCACATTAGCCCAGCATTTAAGGCCCTGCACAATGGGCCCCTTCTCCCTCCCATCCTGTTCTCCTCTGTGCTGAGTTGCATGCAGGCTCCTATCTGAACCTGTTTTACTTTATAATGTTGTTGCCTATGTTTAAATGCTCTCATAGGCTCTGAAAATCCCTCAACACCTTCAAGACACGGGAGAAAGCTACCTCATCCAGTGGGCTCCCTTCAGCCCGGGAGAGCCCTCTCTACGAAACATCCTGCCCCATATCGCCTTTACTGTTCAGACCTGTCTCGCCAGACCGGGGCCCTAGGAGGCAGGGACTGTAGTCATTCTAACTCTGGCCTGGAAGGTGATATTCAGGAGAAGGATCCCCTACAGGCTTCTCCTTCCCACACAGCACATAGTTTGCACTTATTGAATGAATGAATGAAAAGATAGGGTGTCTCCCAGCTGCCCCTTCCATCCTCCCCATCCCCCAAGAGAACATCAAGGGACCTTTGGGTGGCAGAAATAAAACAATTCCAGGGGAAGCAAACTGCCATTTATCAAGACCTACTGTGTATTGCCCTCCCTCTAGGCACTTAATAGTCATTAATCTCATTTAATTCCATTTCCATTTGACAGATGTTGAAGCAGAGACCTAGAGAAGGGAAGTACTTTGCCCAAGGTCACCTTTTGTCAGGACCCAGGACCCTGGGGGTGGGGACAGAGGTGGGGAGAGATTGAGACCCTGGGCAGAGTGTGTCAGAAGCCAAGGGAAAGGGCAGCCAGCAGGCCAGTGCTCAGCAAAAAGCCCGCCGACCGCGGAAGTCAAGGTCAGCGTTGTCTTCGTGAGCCGATGTCTGCTTACCTGCCAAGACGAGAATTCCAGGGATCCGTGACTTCCCTCATAATAGCCTGACAATAGCCCAGTGATATTTTATCCTCATAAACACCCAAAGAGATAGATATTGTCATTATCCCATTTCAGATGAAAAAACTGAAGCTCAAAGGGGTTATTAGCTTCCCAAATAACTGTAGGTCATTGCGCCAGGATTTCAAGCTGAGGAGTAGGGCTCCCAGGCTGTGTGCTCCCACCTGTCCCTCCTGGCTTTTATTTCCCTCTTCAAGTTTGACGGCCCCAGCTGGGACAGTGTGGAAGCCACAAAGTGGTCTGGCAGGTCACGTGATCCTTGCCTTGGAGTTGGGGTCAGGGTAGATGCAGTTTCAAATCCCCCAGCAGGACCGCTATGCCTTTTAGGGTTCACTCAGTCGGTCCATCTGCAAACGGGCCCCCAGTGTGGGCCAGGCCCTCTGCTTGGCACTGGGGAAATGTCCTGGTCTTGGTACTCATGGCGCATACAGATGATGAACAACTGAACGGATACGAACAAGATCAGTGCAAGGGGCAGTAGGTGCTATGAAGGCACCTCATCCCAAGTAACCCAAGCGATGACTTGGTGACTAGATTGCCACCCTGCATGCCAAGGGTCCCCAGGGTGCCCCTTCCAAAGACCAGGACATGTACTGCATCCAGGACCAAGAGCAGAGCCGAGCTCATCCTGAGCCACCTTTGTGGTCTGTCTCCTGCGAGCTCTCCTGGAGGGGTCGTACCAGGTGGGCTGCATCCCGGAAAACAAGGCACGGCAGGCCCTGCAGGGGAGGGGAGTAATACGGGCATTGACAGCCCAGAGGATGGAGGATGGAAAGAGCTAAAAGGAGCACTGAGCTGAGTCCGAGGTCAACTCAGGGAGCGGCTGCCACCCACAGGGACGGGAGACAAGAGGACTGAGATTGGGGACCTGAGAAACCAGGAATTTGGAGGAGGGGCTTGTGGAGCTGCGGATCAGACCCCTGAGATGGTGCAGGAAATGAGGCTGCGTGACTGAGGAGCTGAGGTGAGGGTGATGTTGATGGAGATCTGATGGGAACGGCGGGCAGCAGGAGGCAGGCTGTGCCTCTCACTTCCTCCCACGTCCAGGCTCCCTCCAGTGTCCCTTTTGGCAGAGCCCATGGGAAGCCAGTTGCCTGAGGGGTATGAGAAATGAGGTTTGATACCCCAGACACCAGCATCCCTGAACATAGTGTGGACGGGTGGATACAAAGCTGAGAGAAAATGAAACTGATGCTGTCACTTCCTAATTGTCTGACTTCTGGAAGTTTCCTTAACATCTCTGAACCTGATCTGTGAAACCGGCTAGTGCTAATCATTGGTTGCCATGGGGATCACCTGAGGGAGGGATGCAAGCTGCCTGGCGCCTATGGGCACACACTGAATGGTAGCTAGTGTTTTTCTGTTTTTGTTTTTTGTTGAGGAAGATTCACCCTGAGCTAACATCCGTGCCAATCTTCGTCTACTTTGTATGTGGGTTGCTGCCACAGCATGACTGATGAGTGGTATAAGTCTGTGCCCAGGATCCAAACCCATGAACCTGGGTTGCCGAAGCAGAGCATGCTGAACCCAATCGCTACACCATGGGGCTGGCTGTGCTAGTGTTCTTTTTAATTTTTATTTATTTATTTTGCTTGAGGAAGATTGTCCCTGAGCTGACCTCTGTGCCCATCTTCCTCTATTTTCTAGGTGGGATGCTGCCACAGCATGGTTTGATGAGCGGTGTGTAGGTCTGTGGCCGGGAACTGAACCTGTGAACACTGGGCTGCCAAAACACAGTGTGCAAACTTAACTACTATGCCATGGGGCTGGCCCTACTAGGGTTCTTTTTTTTATTTTTATTTTTTTATTTATTTGTGTTTTTTTGAGGAAGATTAGCCCTGAGCTACATATGCCACCAATCCTCCTCTTTTTGCTGAGGAAGACTGGCGCTGAGCTAACATCCGTGCCCATCTTCCACTACTTTATATGTGGGACGCCTATTACAGCATGGCTTGCTAAGTGGTGCCATGTCCACACCCGGGATCCGAACCGGCAAACCCTGGGCCACTGAAATGGAACGTGTGCACTTAACCGCTGCACCACCAGGCTGGCCCCCCTACTTTTATTTTTAATTGAAAAGGACTCAAGTACAGTTCCATGCTATAGGATTTTATAGCTGCACAGGCAGTGATGCCCTCCCACCTCCAATTCCACTGCCTGAGCACCTCCCCTACTTTTATTTTTCTCAGTAACACTTATCACCAGCCAAGTGACACTGTAATTTACTTTAAAAAAATCCTCCTTTACTTATTGTCCGTCTGCCCCCACTGGGATGTGAGTTACAGAAGGGCTAGGATTCTCTCCTGCTTTGTTCTCCCGGGATCAAGAACAGGGCCTAATGTCTAGTCGGGCTTCATAGCTACTTGGTTGAATGAATGAAAGAGCAGAACTGCTTAGAATTAATTCCATCTTTCCTTCCTTCTTTCCCTCCTTCCCTTCTTCTCTCTTTCCTAGAATATTGATCGATGGCTACTGTGTTCCAGGGGTCATTTAAAGCACCGGAAATTGTGGGCATTTTCACTTTCAGCTACCAACCATTTCATCACTTGTCAGCCCCTGGGCCTCAGAGACTGCGTCTCATTCTTTCATGGCCGTCAGACCATCTGGGTTCGGGTTCCAGCCCCACCACAAACCGCTGGTGTGCTCTCTGGATAATTTATTCATTCTTTCATTCATCCAGCCAGCCAATATAGAGGAAGGTTTTGTGTCCAGTACTTTTTGCAGGACTGGGACTAAACTGATCTGTTCTCTCATTTACTCTTTAGCCAATTTATTTAGCAACGGCTCTGTAACTTACCATCTCTGAGCCTATGGTTACTCATCCATGAAATGGGAATAATAATAACGGTTGTCAAGGTTGCTGTGAAGACAGCTACTGAGACAAGTGACAGGCACAGCCCTATTGCCAAGAGCGGTGACCATGATGGGCTGTGGGTTTCTGCAGCATGAGGCAGGGTGTAATTAATTAGTCACTTAACAAACCTTGTATCTCACTTACAATATGCTGTACTGTTCTACATGCTTTCCTGATATTAACTCTTTTACCCTCAGAACAGCCCTGGGAAAGAGATGGTCTGCTCTTATGCCCATTTTACAGATGAGGAAGCTGAGGAAAAAGGGGGATATGTAACCTGCCCATGTTTGCACAACCTTGAGGGCAGAGCCAGGATTCCAACCCGGGCCCCTTGACCCCAGAGCTCTGGCGATGCTATGCTATGAGGAGCAGGCGTGACAGGGCCAGCATCTCTGGCAGCAGGAGTTCAGAGTGGGCAGGGAAGGTGGTACACAGTGGCTTGGACCTTTCTCTGTGTCACTGTACATCACTTTATATCAGACTGAAAAATTGTCCATATCAAGGAGTGGAGGGGCTACAGCGGGTGGAGGGGAGACCCGGGCCACCTCTTGCCACCACCTCCACCTGGGTGGAAAAGCGAGTGGAGGGTCTGCAGCGGGGTGGCTGTGGGGGAGCCCAGGCTAGAGGGAAGGCTGGAGGGTGGGAGAGCCCTGTGGAGGGTCCCAGCACCCCACAGTGCAGGGGTCTGTGGACCAGCAGCAGCAGCCTCACCCAGAGCTTGTGAAGGATGCAGAGTCTCGGGCCCCCCAGGCCCGCTGCATTCCACCCCGCCTTTCACAAAGTCTCAGGACACAGGTGCATGCGTCCAGGCTGGGGCAGGGCTGCCCTGGTGTGTGTGTGAGCACCTGGGGAGGGTGGGCTGGGGGTCTAACAGCAAGTCTGGAGAAGAAGGTCTCAGCTGGAGAGCCCTTCCCCGCCCACCTCCTTCAAGGCCCACCCCTCTTTATTTCCTTCTTCTGACTTCTTGAGCCCAGGGGTGCGTGCACACACACACACACACACACACACAAGGTATAAGCCCCCTGAGGGCAGGGAGTTTGCATTCTGTGTTCAGCGTGGACTCCCCAGCTTCCAGCACAGTGTGAAATATGATGGAATCCTCGATTTTAAATAGAAAATGTGTGGGATGTCAGAAATCTCTTCTCTGAGTTTGACATGTCCTGGGCGGGGGCCCTGGTGATCGGCTGGACCCAGGAATTTGGATGTAGGCAGAAGGAAATGGGAGTAAAGCTATCTGCACTGGGGCTGCTCAAGATGGAACCAAAGGGAAAAGTAGAAAATGAAGTGAAGTCCTCGCAGGCTTGGCGGGGTCCAGCGGAGCTCTAGGGAGAAGCGAGAGAAGCCATCACAGCCTGCACTCTGGGTTAGGCCCTGCCACTTCCTTGCTAGGTGATCTTGGCCAACTGACTTAACCTCTTTGAGCCTCAGTTTTAATTATTTTTTTTTGAGGAAGATTAGCCCTGAGCTAACATCTGCTGCCAATCCTCTTTTTGCTGAGGAAGACTGGCCCTGAGCTAACATCCATGCCCATCTTCCTCTACTTTATACGTGGGACGCCTACCACAGCATGACTTGCCAAGCGGTGCCATGTCTGCACCCGGGATCCAAACCAGGGAACCCTGGGCTGCTGAAGCGGAACGTGTGCACTTAATGGCTACACCCCCAGGCCGACCCCTGAGCCTCAGTTTTATAATCGGCAAAATGGGGAGAATAATATCTGTCTCATTCTTATCTATCTCAATACCTTGTGCTCGCCCCTCTCTACACAGAATCTCACCTCCTGGAAAGCAGGGGTTCCACCTGTCTTGTATTTGTCTTTTGTTTCCCTTACCACCCATGTTCAGACTCAGTTTCAGGTAAGGTCTATTGAGATCAGTTCGATTCCACGCATCCGGCCTGCACGGTGGAAAGCCTATAGTAGGGTGGGCCCTGGGGTCATACTAGGAGGACAGAGAAGAGAGGAACCAGATGCTGGTCCCAGGGAGGAGGCAGGCAGGTGAAGGAGACCAGCCTGGGAGGTGGTCATTTCAATACAATAAAAGAGGGAGGCTTCAAGCTCTGCAGCTGCTTTGAAGTCTCAGAGCGAGGTCCAGGAGGACTTCCTGGAGGAGGTGACCCTTACAGGATGAATAGGAGTTGGGCAGTGGAAGAGAGACCAGTGTTGTTGATGACGATTGTTGACAAGAGAGCTAGCTTCTAGGGAATTTACCCTGTGCACCAGGCACCTGTGCTAGATCCTGGATTCTTTTGTCACCTGCACAACAGGACAAGGTAGGCACAAATTTATGCCCATTTATAGATGAGGAAATTGAGGCACAGAGAGGTTAAGTAACTTGCCAGGATCACATAGCTCATTAACCTAACCACAGGTATCATTCATTTTACGCTTTTTACACACCAATTACAAGGTTAACTATTTTCCAACTTTCACATTATTCAATATTTTTCACCAATCTTGGGAGGTACGTACTGTCATTTGGCTCATGTTTGTGATTCTTATTTTACTAATTTGGAAAATGAGACTTGCCCACTGTCACACAGCCAAAGAGCAGGGAAGCCGGGACTGGAGTCCCAGTCCTGTCCTCGGAGCCCTGGTGTGAAGCCCTGCTGTGCTGTGTTGGGACTCCCGGCCCTGTGCGGGGCCCCGCCCTGGAACCTTATCCCTCCAGCCACAAGGCAGGTGGCTGCGCGTTTCAAAACAATCCATGAAGCACCCACTGTGTGCAGAGGCCGAGAGCCCCATCTCTCCCCCGCCTCCTCACTGCACCCCAGCTCTGAGGATTTCCTAGCCTCTCAGTTATGATGGGGGGCCCCTTCTCACACCCTTCCTGCTCTGCCGTTTCTCTCAATTGTCTGTCTATGCCTCCATCTGCGTGCTCCCGAGGAGCGTCCGAGCGTTTCACAAGCCCGATGCTGGACAGACGCTTCTAAACGTCTGCAGAATCGCACCGAGGTGTGGCTGCCGTGATGGAGGGGGAGAGCGCTCAGAGTCCACGGCCTCTGGGGCTTGATTAGCAGAGGCTCGCACTTTGCTGCAGAATGGGCAAATAAAATGTGACTTGGAACCAACACCGGACGAATTTATAAAATGTTGGAACGTTCAGTTGGGAAAAGCTAGCCTTTGGCCAGCCTGGCAGGAACCCAGACAGAGCCCCGGGAAGCTTGGCGACCCCTCGCAGAGTCTGCTGTGAGGGAGTGGAAAGACCTCGAGGATGGAGGTTCCAGTATGGCCCCTAGTGACTCTTTGCTGTGGTCCTTTGGCCAAGTATCCGACCCTTTCTGAGCCTCAGCTTCCTCATCTGTAAAAGGGACAGACATCTCCTACCTCAAAGCATCCTGGGAGGATTAAATGAAATCCTGTACATAAGGCTGTGGCCTGGTCAGCTTTAAAGGTGCTTTTCATTCAGCTTCCTGCCGGCCTGCATCCCACCCACACCCCCACCACTGTCCAGATCCACTCCGTGTTGCTCTGCCGCTGGGAAGGTTGCCCTGTGGACTTCATTTCCCAGGTTCCCTTGCTCTGAGGCTTCAACCAATGGGAGGCCTCAGTAGGAGCACAGGGGCGGGGCAGGGAGAGGCTGGGGTATTTCTTCCCCACCACCTCCTTGCTCAGTGCTGGCGCTCAGGCCGTGTCTGAGTCTCTCTGGAGCTACGGCTCCCACCAGGAAGCCCCTCTACCAGGCTCCAGCTCTCGCTGCGCTCTAATAACAGTTTTCTCAAAGTCCGATTGCAGCCATAAGGGGTGGTGATACGTCCTCTTTTGCTGGTCTGCTGGCTCAATAATGTCAGGTTTTCTTTTCCTTCTAATTCGAACTCTGCCACCAACAGCCCACGGGTGATCTGGGATGAGCCTCTTCTGTTAGTGCCTCCCCTTTCCTTGTGTGTCCACAGAGGGGAGATTGGTCACTCTACCCTCTGCAGGATAAACTCAGTCTCTTCTGTGGGAGGAGGAGTAACTTAGCTAGTGGTGACTTTGGGATGGGGAACCAGGGGGTGCAACCCAGGCCTCCTTTTGGGAGGAAAGAGGCGCGTGGGTGTGTGGTTGAACTGAACTCTGGGAGGGAGGTCTCAGGGATCGGATTTGGCCACAGATCTGAGTCTCGCTCTCCAGCCAGCTGTTCCAATAAAGCTGACATTGCAACCTACGGTCACATGATTCCTGTACCTACTTTCTGCTGCTTCCCAATTCAGGAGGGTGGTAGTTGTTGGCCCCCCAATCCCCAACACCTCTCTGAGACTGGTCTTCTCCTCTACAAATAGCGGTTGTCCTGCATTGCTCATCAAGCTCAGCTGGAAAGTTCTGCAAGTCTGCGAATATTGGAACCCACAGGACTCGGTGCTTGGGGTGTGGGAGGCGGGCAGACTGTCCTGTTTTCCCAACAAATTCTCACAGCTGGTCACCAGATCTGTTTGTCTTGAGATGACTGGGCCCCCACCCCCGAGCTCCTAGCCCAGTGCTCCCTATACAGTAGGTGCTTGATAAATGCGTGCTGAGGAATTGGTCCCTGAGACAGTTCAGGTCCTGCAGAGAGTAGGCGCCAAGACAGTTAGGAGTGCCAGAGGCTTACTTAGGTAACTCCTGGGAGAGAGGAAGCAGGAGACACAAGGAGACCCTGAGCCCACGATGGGCAGCTCACCCAGTCTAGGCCAGCTCCATGGGGAGCTCCAGAACAGAGACTGCACGTAAGGAGTCTTATGCTGGGCACAAGTGGCCAGGCCCTAATATGCCTGTTGGGACTGCCCAGAAATGCCTGGATGGCACCCACCACTGAGGGACGTCAGCAGACTGCTCTCCTTGCAGCCGAAGCCCAAATTCTTTCTTGAAGAGGGATCTGAGTGACACATCCCCATGACAGCCAGTCACTGAGCAATCTGCTTAACGACAGCTGAAGGAGACATGGGGGTCACAGGCCTTTGAGATGACCCTGGTCCACCAGCCATGATCAGCTGACGCCAGGCACCATTCTAGGCTCCAGGAAGACAGCGGTGAACGAGACAAAGTCTTGCCCAGATCTGCTAGGACAGGGGTTGGAAAACCTTAAAGGGCCAGAGAGGAAATATTTCAGGTCTGTCACAAGTACTCAGGTCTGCTGGTGCAGGGCTAAAGCAGCCATGGAGGATATGTAAGTGAATGGGCGGGGCTCTGTTCCAGTGAGACTTTATTTACAAAAACAGGCCGGATTTGGTCCATAGGCTGTAGTTTTCTGACCCCTCATCTGGGACAACATCTGCCTGTTTATGGATGAAAAGACTGAGGCCCAGAGAGGGTAGACCAAGATCACACAGCAGGTCGTGGGTGAGCCAGGGCAAGAAGTTAAGAGACTCGGCTCCCATCCCAGTGCTGTTTCTGACACTTAGATTTCTTTTCAGTGTCTTTCTGGCGACGGGTGAAAGGAGAATGAGGGAGCTGCGTTCAGAAGAGGGGAGAGAGAGCAGGGAGGGAGGGCAGAGTAATGCTCTGTGCCAGGCCCTGCCCACTTGCTGTCTCATGTAATCCTGCCATTGGCCCTGTGGGGTGGGCATCCTTACCCCATTAATGAGGAGGACACTGGCTGGAGAGGGACTCACCCTGACGCTGACTCCCTGGTTGTGGGGCGAGAACACTGGGCCCTCTGACAATCTCCAGGGCTGGGCAGTTCTTCTCTGATGTAGGTCATTCACTGCCACGTGGACAGGCCTCAAATCCTGACCCACTGCTTCGGGCTGTCCCGCCTGAATCAGCCCTCTCAGCTTCATCCTCTGTAAGTGGGATGGAGCAACAGCACCTCTGCACAGGGTGGCGAGGGTTCAATGAGTTAGTATTGTGAAGAGCCCAAGGATGCACAGGAAGCAGTCTGTGCCCGTTTATTAAATACAACAGACGGTGGCCTCCATTGGAGGGGAGAGCAGACCCAGGAGGAAAGTCACCCAGTCTGGGTACCGTACGCATACGGGAAGAAGTCAGCACCGTCACCACACAGCAGAGGGGTCAGAGGTATCAGCAGCGTCCTCCCTGAAAGACAGAGAAGTCAGCAGGCAGGACTTTGCCCCCAGGTCCCCTCCCTGTCCAGCCCCAGAGTCCTGAGACACTGCACACCTGTTGTGATGGCAGATGCGCTGACCAGAGGGGCCGGCATCAGGCTCAGGGCTTCACAGCCTCTGGTCTGGCCACAGCGGGCCATGCAGCCATGGATCAGGCCTTGTGCTCCGCCCGCATCCAGGTCGAGAGCAGTCTGAAGCAAAGCCGTGGGCTGAATGGCCTCACGCACGGGCTGCCGGCAGGAGTCGCGTTCGGCCATGGGCATAGCTGCACAGCTCCTGAGCTAGCATTTCTTGACCAATTTTAAATTAAATTTGAATTAAATGAAACTAAAATTTTAAATCCACAGTGACTAATCATTTTTCTTAACTCGATCCTCTTTTGACTCAAATACTTTTCCTTCGAGAGGAAACTATGTATATAAACTGAAAACCGTACCCCTCTCTATAAACAGAAAGTAATCTTAAAAATAAACAAAATGAAAAGCAAGACATTATTCCAGCTGTATACTTTCGTCTGCCGGAGGATGTGGCCATGAGATATCCTTTCTCCCAGCTGGAAAACAGGGATGACTAGGTGTCAGAGAGGCGTTAAAAACACTGGCACCAAGGCGAGCCTTTCTTCTTGACATAGGCAGCAAGACCGCAAAAGAATTATAAAGGACATGACTTTCCCACTGATGACACGGTTCTTCAAGGAGGTGTCCAGGGCTTCCTCCACCGCTGGCACATCCCTGCCTCTGGGTAGCTCGCTCTGGACAGATGGAGGTCGTTGGGTACCTGGGTCATTTCTTTTACAAAGGGACGAGTTTTACATGAGACCGTGGACCTCATCTGTGACAATGATGGTGGAGTGGTCACAAACATACAGTTGTGGCCCTGGGTAAGTCACTGTCTCTCTGAGCCTCAGTTTTCTTACCTGGACACACCTGAGGTCACTCCGTCTCTGACCCGAGCATTCCAGTGGGGACCTCTCTAGCTTCGCAGCCAGAGCACAGGTTTTGGCACTGAAGAGCTGTGGGTTTGATCCCTGTCCTCTTCCTTATTAGCTGAGTGGCCTTGGTTAAGTTGCTCACTCTCTTCGAGCCTCATTTCTTCAAATGGAGATGCTCGTACGCCCTTCAGAAGACTTGTGTGAGAATGGAATGAGATAAATTATTCTGGCCACTTAGCACACAGCAGACCACTAACACATACGTGTTGTACGAACAAATGTGTGAGCACAAACGCCTGCAGGTGCCCAGCTTCCTGGGCCTCAGCAATCTGTTCGGTGGGTGGTGACCCCATTAGACAGATGATGAAGCTGAGACTAAAGAGATATGGTGATTCCCGACGGTCACGCCAAAGGCAGGAGCCAGAGCCGGACCTCTCCCAGGTCCTTGGCTTCCAGCTTTGTTCCCTGATGCCCACTGCATCCAGTTTTCCAGGTCACTGCCTCTGGGTCTGGTTTTTACGGCTCTGGTTTCGTATTTTCATCTCAGAGACCCTGGGAAAGCCCTGGTCTTTCCTCTGACTTGGGAGCCATAATTACCGTATTAACTGGAGAAGACCTTGGGCTTTTACCAGGGCACGTAAAACGCAGAGGCAGGCCGTGGCGGGGAGGGCCTGGGGAAAGCACAGAACGGCCCTTTCACTCTGAGGCTAAAGGAGCTCTTGGTTCAGGCACCTATGTGGGGATAAACATGGATCCTGAACTTCTGAGGTTAGACCCAGCGCTCGGCAGGGAACTGGGCACTTGGGGAGGCACAAAGAGCCATAAACACACCGCCTGGCTCAGCCCGAAAGGCCAGTCTGGCTCTCCACTACTCGTGCCTTGAGGTCAGAAGTACCTGGGACCCCAGTGGGGTACTTGCCAGCCTCGTGCAGGCAGAGTGCCCGAATGCGCAGTTTATCAAAGGAAACCGTCCAGCTCCCCTAGTTTGTTACCTGAACCTGGATTAACCCTTTGGGAAAGGGCTGAGCACGAGGCAGAAGGAAACTAAAATTTAATGAGCCCCTACTGTGTGCCGGGCACTGTAGATGTGGAATCATGTCTCTTTGTCGTCAGAGCAGCCGGCAAAGCACGGTGCACCCCTTGGCCCAGAGGAGGAAACAGAGGCCCAGGTGGGATAAGTTCCCTCCCCGGATCACAGAGCGAGGAAGTGAGTGGGTCCTGGGCGGTGTCTGGGGAGTCATGTGTATCTTGCCCCTCCCCCCAGGACGGTCCCATTATCCTGGGGAGGTAGATGGAGGAGGAGGGGGGAGGGCAGCACGGGGGGGTGGTTAGGAAACGTGGATTTGGGGACGGCTGTGTGGGTAGCCTAGTTACTCTGTTGACACCTGGCCAGGTGCAAAGGCGAAAGACAGGCATCCCCCCACGCACCCAGTTTTACTGGCTTTGTTGCTGACTATGAAACTAACTCTGTTTGAGCATCTCATTTAACTGCTTAACGGAAATGACTGGAGTCTCTGTAGCGATGGGAAGTGGGAAAAGGAAGAAAGATTATGCTGGAACTTTCATTAGAGGAAGGGCTCTTCACATCCATCATTATCCATTCGTTCATATCTATCTAATCTGCTACCTAGCCAGTCATTTATCTGTCTACTATGCATCATCCTTCCATCCACCATCCATCCAAACACCCACCCAGCCATGCCTTCACCCATCTGTTATCCATCTACCATCTATCCACCTATCTATTCACCCATCCCAAGGAGGCTGGAGTGAGAGCGCTCGCCACTGAATTCTGGAAGTCCTGGGGACCATCCCAGGCTCTGCCACTTAGCTGCTGTGTGATATTGGACAACCAACACAACCCCTCTGAGCCTCTGTTTCTACTCCTGCAAAGCAGAGCTGATAATACCTCCACCACAAGAATGTTGAAGTGGTATTCATGTGACGAGGCTGTACAGTGCTTGTTACATAGTTGGCACTCAGCAAACGTTGGTTTCCACCATGTTTCCCGTCTGTGACGTGTGATTCATTTGTCCTCCCCGCCACCGGCTCCTGCCCGGCATCCTCTGGGCCTCCACGGGGATCTGGCAGAGAACAAGACAGCAGGGCTCTCCCTTCATGGAGTTTGCAGTCTGGTCATTGAACAAAAAGCGCACGACAGAGATTACAGGCATGCCTCTCTTATCCAGCCCGAATGGGTGTTTTGCTTGGTCAGTAATGTGTTGGCTTTTTAAAAAATAGACTTTATTTTTTTAGAACAGTTTTAGGTTCACAGCAAAACTGAACAGAAAGCACAGATAGCTCCCCCATACCCCCTGCCCACCCCCACCTCACGCACAGCCTCCCCTACTATCAGCATCCCTGCAGAGGGGTCCATTTCTGACAATGGATGACCCTACATCGACACATCATCATCACTTATCACCCAAAGTCCAGACTTTACATCAGGGTTCACTCTTTTTTTTTGGGGGGGGGGACGATTAACCCCGAGCTAACAACCATGCCCATCTTCCTCTACTTTATATGTTGGACGCCTACCACAGCATGGCTTGATGAACAGTGCCATGTTCGCACCCAGGATCCGAACCAGCGAACCCTGGGCCGCAGAAGGGGAACATGTGAACCTAACCACTGTGCCCCCGGGCCAGCCCCTGGGGCTCACTCTGGTGTTGTGCATTCTGTGGGTTTGGACAAATGTGTCATGACGGGTATCCACCATTATAGACTCATACAGAGTAGTTTCACTGCCTTAAAATCCTCTGCGCTCCATCTCTTCATCCCTGCCTCCCCTGACCCCTGCTACCACTGATCCTTCTGCCGTCTCCACAGTTCTGCCCTTTCCAGAACGTCACACAGCTGGAATCCTAGTGTGCAGGCTTCTCAGACTGGCTTCTTTCATTGAGTGATATGCATTTAAGGTTCCCCTTGGTCTTTTCACGGCTTGATGGCTCATTTCTTTTCAGGGCTGAATACTATTCCATTGTCTGGATGGACCGCAGCTTACTTACCCATCACCCACAGAAGGACGTCTTGGTTGCTTCCAGGCTTTGGCAATTCTGAATAAAGCCGCATAAACATCTGTGTGCAGGTTTTGTTTGACAGAAGTTTTCAATGTGTGGACTTCTTTCTAAATTAGCTGCCAAACTTTAAAGTTGAGAGGTTTCACATTAGAAACCAATGCTCACACAGGACTTCTAGCCTTTCTTGCAAATCGAGAGGTGCCGTGTGTCACCCCGTGGAGAGTGGGCGTGGGGGCTGAGCGGCCGCTGCCTCCACTGGGGCTGGAGCTCTGGGCGCTGTGGCAGGCCGCCCCTGCCTTCTCTGCTCACTCGCTCATTGTCCGATGTCTCTAAGCATGGGAGCTGGGATCCCTGGGGGACGATGTGTGCCCTCTCTTACTAACGCCTTATTCACTTAAAACTAGACCCTTACATCAAGCTCCCTTAGGGCTGGGCACTGTTCTAAGAGCTGTACAAAATTTAACTCTTTCCCAGTCTTCATGGAAACCCTGTGAGGCCAGTACTGTTATGATCCTTATGTACATGTAAGGAAACTGAGGTACAGAGAGGTTAATTAAGTTGTCCAAGGTCACACAGCCAGAAGTATCAGAGCCCAGGTTGTCTGGCCTTTAAGCACTAAACTATGCATGTTCTAGGGGTGGTGGGGGAGAGACAAAGATGAGAAAGGGTAGATGACACTCAAAGAGAAGCCACGGGGCCGTGGAGCCAGTAATTGGGAGGCCAGAAAGCGCCAGGGAGCTCAGAGGAGAGGGAAACTCCACAGGTCTCCTGGCTCCCCAGAGTGCCTGGCGTGGTGTAGATGAGCAGCCAGTGCTGGTCAGAAGGAGCTTACAAGGACTGAAAAGGCTGGTAAGGTCAGGGAAGGCTTCCTGGAGGCAGCATCCACTGGCTGGGCCTTGAGGGACTGGAAAGGACTTGAAAGTGCTTCATGGCCTGTCTCAATCTCTTAGACTCGACCAAAGGTCGCTTCTTGGACCCTTGGTGGTGTGATCCTGTCCCACAGGCTGAAATACGGGATGTTTGCTCTCTGCACATACACGTCACCAAGAGCAGGCAGATGTTCTGTGGTGAATCTCCAGGCACAGCGAGCTCAGGGGCCCAATCATCCTGTCGCAGACACTGAGGGTGGGTACCTGAGCTGAGCACTGGCTAGTGGGCTGGCCTGGTCCCTGAGCAGACTGCGGCGGCGTCTCGAGGACCAAGAGAGCAGCGGCCGGTGTGAACATCAGGGTAAACCCTCACTGACCACGGCTTGTCTCAGGCGGGGACGCCTGGGCACTGCTCCCTCCGGATGAGAGTGGGCGCTGGAGAGCAGCGAGCCCCATGGAGAGCGGGGCCTCAGCAGGCTACAGAGCCCGGGCCTCCCTCTGTCGAGGGAGAAACTGAGGCCCAGGGAGGGAAGGGAGCCACTGAGGTGCAAATTTAGGATCCAAGGTCCCCAGAAACGTTAACTTCATGCCAAAGGCGTCCATTTCACTGCATCGAGGCCACCATCATGTTATCTCACCGCGTCATCGCACCAAGACAGTTGACACCGAAGCCTGGCTCGTCAAGGAAGCAGGTGTGGCTGCAAAAGAAGTCCGAGAAAGCACTCCGTGACCTGTGAAGGTGTTCTCATGCACACACACACACGCACACACACTCAGGCACACACGCAACCTCCCGTACTCCCGGGTTCCTGCAGCTCCGCGCCCTTCCTCAGCCCACCGCGATCACAGGCCACTTTCTTTCCAGAGGAGGTCCCGCAGGAACGAGGATTTGGGTTGCTGTGATGTCAAAAGAAGCAGAAAGCCCTGGGTTTTAGGTCATTCTCCCTCTTCTCTTCTCCCTTTTTTAAACCAGGCTTTTAAGCGCTGGCCCTCAGCCTGCTGACTGCCTCGCTGCAAAGCTATTTAGAAACTTCCTGTTGCACACGCTAATTAACAGTCTATGAATTTTAACTTCCACCCAGGGCCCGTGTAGCTATAACGTTCCTTCGGCCCAGGCCTGCGTCTGCCATTTGAAGTCCTTGGTGTGTTTTCCTCTTTCCTTGTAACCTGGATGCACAGCCCGGCCCTCCGTGTTCCAGGTGCTGCTGAATCTTAGGCCAAAAGAACCAGGGTTGGATCCTTTATCATGACCCACCTTGCCATTCCTGGCAAGTTCAAGGCAGATGGGCGCTGATTCACCAAACGAGGCTGCATGACGGGAAGAGTCTGCGCTGAGTCCACCCCCTGCCCCCAAGGGGCTCCTAGTCTCAGAGGAGGCGGACTAGTCACTAGTGGCAATTCTGGGGAATATTCATGTGTTTCATCCTCATTACAACCCCATGAGGCCAGGACCCTTCTACAGACAAGAAAACCGAGGTCCAGAGTGGTGGAGTAACTTGCTTAAGGACACACAGCGAGTAACTGGCAGAGCTGGGATTTGAACCCAGGCAGTTCATGTCCTGGCATCATTTTTTTCTATTGAGGTTTGGTCGCATTGATTTGTAGGAGGTCTTTAAATATCAAGGAAAAGGTCTCTTTATCTGTGACATGAGTTGCAAATGTTCTCCCTGTTTGTGGCTTGCCTTTTTATTTTGTTAATTTAATTTTCCCCTTGCAGTTTAAAACATTTATTAATGAGGACTTCACAATCTTTTCCTTTGTGGTGTTGGAGTTTTGTGTCATGCTTAGAGAAAAGACTTCCCCTTCTGGAATTACATAAAAATATACTTTGCTTCTAACATTTTTAGAGTCTGGTGGGTTTTTTTTTTTTTTTGGAATATACATATTTGTTGCATTTGGAATTTCTTCTGATGTAGAGTATGAGGCATGCTTCCACTTTAGTTGACTGTGACGTCTCCTCGATTAGGAGACCCGTGGGAGACTCGCGGCTCCGAGTCTGGGAGTCTCTGTGAACATCTAGCAATTGCTGGTATTGGGGGTTCTAGAAAAATGTAAGGAAGATATTGTGCAAGCTTGAAATCGTAACTTAGAAGAGGCCTGCCCTATTTCTTAGGCCCTTTGCTACTCCAAAGCAACTGAAATTTGAGGGCCCTTGAGCTGGGGGCCTGGGCAGCCTCTCCTGTGAAGCCGCGGCTGGCGCTGGGGATCCAGAGATGAGTCAGTCAGTGCTGCCCTCAAGGACCATGCAGACCCACAGAAAGACAGACAGGCAGACCCAGCGTGGACAGCCATCGAGAGAAGGCCAGCCCAGGGGCCATGTTGGTGGTTGTTGAGCAACTGTGCCAGGATACGTTGAGAATTTTCAGCCATTCAAGATGTGCGCCCTCCACTGTATAGTGGAGAGCGATGTGGGCCGCAGGAGCCCGAGAAAAGCAGGCGTGCAGAGTCCAAATGAGGAGATGGCGAGGGAATTTGGTCCAAACTCCAATGGAGGCATTTCTCCATCTGACTGACGTTTCCACCAGTGCTTCACTGAGAAGGCACTGGACGCAAGAATCAGAATTATGACATATAGGATTTCCACTGTATTTCGTGCACGTGTGTGGACGGCTGCCCTTGCTGACCTCATCCAGAAGCTTCCTTGAGGGGCAGTCACTACGTCTCCTTACACTTTGAACAGCCAGGGTCAGCCTTGCTCGGGAAGCCACAGTGCGGGAGTGTGACACCGGCCTCCTCTGCTCTTAGCTGTGGGGGGCTGGGCACATCCCTCTGCCTCCCCACTCTTTTCTCTCTGAGCGTGGAGAGGACAATATGTACCTTTGCAGAGTGACGGTGGGACCAGAAGTGATGTGTCAAATGCCCGGCAGGGGCCTGGGTGCTTGAGGGTTAACAATAGTGATGTCAACGATGCCGATAATAATAATTCTCCTTGTACAATCAGGGTTCCACACATGCAGGTGTGTGTCAGCCATTGGTTCAGCGTTCCCATATGAGAAGGGAGCTGACACAAGTTGGAGGGATGTACCAAATGGTGGCACTGCCTCCTGAAATGGTGCCTCCTCTGGCAGGCGGAGGCCGGTCCTGCTCTTCCCGCTCTGTCAGCTTCCCTCCTCCGTTTTCCACCATTTAGTCTCTCGACTTCCTGTAGGTGAAGGATGGTTAAAGACGTTTCTGCAGCCCCCAGAGCACGAGATGGGGATGAGGAGACCCCCCCAAGGCGGGAGTTTCAGTCGGCTGGAGGAAAGTGACCTCACATTTGCTGTGTGGCCCCCAGCAGTTTCACCTCTGGGGTCCCCAAGCTGCGGCATGAATGAACTGTGGGACCAGATGGCCTCAGGGTTCCCCTCGAATGGCTGATTTCACAGATGGCTTTGCAGTCACGCCCACGTGCACTTCTGACATCCATGTGGCTTTTGTCTTAAAGCTTTTTTTTAGTGTCTTCTTTCAACCCAAAGCATAAATGTGTCTAGAAGAGCAACTTGAAAAGCTCCTTCTTCTATACTGCAGGAATCTCCAGTTATTCTGGAAAACGTTCCACAGGAGGAGGGGTGCGGCGGGTGCAGATGGAGACCTCGGGGATGTCTGCCTCTCTGGTCCCCCGGGGAGGCAGAAAGATGCAGAGGAGCCTGGGGAAGACCAGAGACCTGTGACGGCTGTGTGGCCTCGGGCTCCCTGGTGGCCTTCTCTGAACTCAGCTGCAAAGGTGAGGGGGTGGGCTCCAGGTCCTGCCTGGCTGGAAAGTTCTACTTCTGTGTCCCGAAAGGATGGGACATCAAGGACTCACCCTTTCTCCTGTGACATTCCATTCTGCTTCCTGGCTGACAAACAGGGCAGGGAAGCTCGGGCAGCTGAAGTAACTTAGGAAACTTTAGGATGCTGAGGCAGGGCGGAGGGTGTCCTTTGAAAAGCTTCTCATCCTCTGCCAGAGCCTCACTCCTCCCCGATCTTTTCCAGAAGCCTTGGTGGAGGCGCTGGCCGGTCCCGCGGCCCCTCCTGTGGCTCCGGCGCGGCCACGGGCGCTGCTCTGGCGCCGCTTAGTGGTGGACGTGGCGGGGCAGCACCCACCCGGGCCCTCTGTTCCTGCCGCTCCGTGTTTGCACGAGCCAGCCAGCCAACGCCTTCCATCGTCCTCTAACGCTTCATTTCTCCAAAGCCGTTTTTTTCTGGGTGGTGGGGTGTTTACATTTTATGCCGTTTTCTTCCTCACATTGAAACTCTATTAAGGGGAAGAGGCCAGGGGTCACAGTTTGAGTTGTGGCTTCGCGGCCACTCTCTCTGAGCCTCGGTTTCTACCTATAAAATAGGAAAATAAAATCAGGATTTGATGTAGCTTTGAAGCACAATGACTTCGGAGGGGCCCTAATGATGAGGGAAATGCTCCTGTTGTAACGTTATGCAAGGATACGGGATATAAAGCCAAGACTTCATCTAATGTTGCGACAGTTATACTAGTTTTCATTTATATCATTTAATACATTTATTTATATAAACTACAATGTAAAATACAATATTTAATATGCAGTGTATAATATAATATTTATTCTTATTAAAATGTAGTAATTGTAGGAAATCCACCAAGGGGCAAGAATGTGCGTGGCAGCCTTTTCATAGCAGCGTCAAGCGGGAACCAGCCTAAATGTCCATCAGCAGAATGGGTCAATCAACAACGTGCATGAGAAAGCACGAACCCGGACGCAGGCAACATCCTGAAGGCCTCGCAGTCTTCATGTTGAGTGAGAGAAGCGAGATACGAGTGATTTCATGAATGTGAAATTCTAAAACCAGCCACACTCATCGATGGTGACAGAAGTTACAACAGCAGCTCTCGGGCCAGGAGTGGGATGGGGACGAGGAGCCTGGGGGGCGCTCCTGTCATGCCGCATAATGACGTCTTGGTCAACGATGGACCCCATGTGCGATGGTGGTCCCCTAAGATGAGTACCATACAGCCTGGGTGTGTAGCGGGCTGTGCCATCCATGGGTGTAAGTGCCCTCCATGGTGTTCGCACAATGACGAAATCGCCTGATGACGCGTTACATTTCTCACAACGCCTCCCGTCGTCAAGCCACGCCTGCCTGGACTCTATATCTTGATGTGGCTGGTGGCTGTGTGCACACAGACACTTAGCAAGCGGTACACTTAAGACTATACACTGTTATGGCCTGAATATGTGTGTCTTCCCAAATCCCTATGTTGAAACCTGATCCCCAAAGTGCTGGTGTTAGGAGGTGGGGCCTCTGGGAGGTGGTCAGGTCAGGAGGGGGGAGCCCCCATGAGTGGCGTTAGTGCCCTTATAAAAAGAGACCCCAGAGGGGTCCCTTGCTCTCTTTCCACCCTGTAAGGACACAGCGAGAAAATGGCCGTGTGCAGCTTGGAAGAGGGTCCTCGGGAGACCCCGGCCAGGTTGGCGCCCTGATGGCGGACTTCCAGCCCCCAGAACCGCGAGAAAGAAAGTTCTGTTGTTTAGGGCCACCCACCTTCAGCTATTCTGCTGCGGCGGCCCGAACGGGCTGAGACGTGCATTTTACACATTTTTTGGATGTGTACTTCAATAAAAAGTTAAAAAGTAGCCAAGGTAGTGGAAAGAAACGGGCCACATGTTAATAAAGGTAGCTGCTTCTGGAGAGTGAGATTATGGGTAATTTTTCCTTCCTTTTATGCACTGCTCTGCTTTACATATTTATAATCAGAAAAATCATCTTTGAAAAGGATTACTTACCTTAGGATACGTGGTGAGGAAGTGCAAATAATATGTGTATCTGTGTCTGTAAAGTGCAAAGCGTTTTGGAAGGTGTTGGATTCGCTGCGTGCTTTGGGAAGATTCTGTGTGTAAGCGTGCATAGAGCGCCTACTGAGTGCTGGTGGGGAGATGGAAACAGAGCCAGCCGCTGGGGTTTCTGGACCTCAGCTTGGGGAGGGGGTGGGGACCCGCCTGTGTGGCTGAGCACCCCCAGGGGCTGGGAGGCAAGTGGGAGCTCGTTCCATCCTCACACAGCCCCAGAAGATGGGTATGGTCATCGTCATTCACAGATGAGGAGACCGAGGCTCAGACAGGGCCCCCTGGCTGTAAGTGGTGAGCCGTGACCAGGCCCGGCTCTGTCTGACTGCAGAGCCAGTGCGCTCAGGTGACCCTCATCCCCAGGGCCCCCAGGGACACCCCCACAGGCTCGCCCTTTTGGCCTGACCGCAGACTGGCTGGGACCAGTGTTAAAGCTGAAGGGGAGGGGAGGGGTGCAATATGGCTTTGGTGGCCCCTCCTCCCTAAAAAATTTAAAATACATTTCACAACGGCATTGATATGAAGAAAACCATAATCCAGACTGAGTGATATTCAGTTCTTTCTTCTGATTTTAAAAGAAATGAAGACGTTTGTGTGGCTCCCTACAAAGTTATGGTGGGCTCAAGGCAGTGGGCCTGTGGTGCCCAGCGGAGGAGTCGGTCCCGCCCACCAGGCACCCTGCTCGGGTTGGCAGAGGCCGTGATGGAGCCCCTTCTGAATGCCAGGCGAGATGCTCACATGTTCTACCAATTCCTCCAGCTGTGTCTCATGCAGCCACGTCCCGCCAGCCTTGTGGCTGAGCAAGCAGGCTCTGAAAAGCAGGGGGACTGCCCAGGGTCACACATCAGGCCCACGTCGGCTAGACCCCAGCCCTGTGCTCTCTCAGCCCGGTCCTGCAGCCTGCAAGGGGCTAGCTGCCTGTGACTTCACGGGGTGGAGGCTCTGTGGGGGCCAGGCTTGGGTGTGAGAAACGGGAGCAAGCACTCCACCCTTGGCACTCCAGGTGCTCAGAGCTGGGCGAGGGACGTGTGGGCTAGAGCAGCCATGGCGGGCTTTCTGGAGGAGGCAGTTCTTGCTGGAAGGGGACATCCGGGGCAGGGGGCAGTGAGAACTGCAATGATGGTGGTCTGGCCCTCCCTGAGCTTCCTGCACCATTCTGGGAATTGGGACCCAAGTCACTGTGGAGAAAGCCTCTTAACTCCGAACTCGTTCCCAAAGCAAGGAGGCTGCCAGGACAGGTAGTGAGGTCCCTGTCGTGGGAACTCCCCAGGGCTCCTGGAGACCAGAGGTTGCCAACCTTGGCTGCACAGTGGAATCACTTGCGAAGGTTTCATAAATCCAGAAGCTCAGGGTCCACCCCAGACCGAGGCAGCAGCCCCAAACCCAGCGGTTTTTAAAGCTATAAAGAGAATTCCTGAATTAGACTAGAGTCTGAGTCTGGGGTTGGGTGAATTAATCGTTTGAGGTGGGTCAGGGCTGGCGTATGTTGGTCATCCACCAGACGCCCAGGGGAGAGTGTTGGCCCCCGTCTGGTCCATTGGCCTCCCTGGGCCGTCCCCTGGGGCCATCCGCCTCCTCCCCAAGCCAGTCCGCGGGTGTGGAGAGTGTCCTCCTTCCCTCGCTGGTCCCCACTCCGCTCGCCCCTGCCTCTGTCTCTGCTTTTCCCCAGCCTCCTTCCCCGCTCCGAGGGCTGCAGGCCTGGCTGTGTGCAACTGGCCGAGCTTTCCTGCTGAGCTTGGACCGCAGCGGCCAAAACAGAGGGAGGGAGGAGAGGTGTCCTCTGGAATTGCGACCGCGTCTGACCGCGAGGCTGCCAGTGCCGGATTCCCTCTTGGGGCTTCTGGCTTGGAGCTCCTTTAGGCTGTGTGTGTGTGCCCGTGTGCACATCTGGGGAGCACTGGTGACACCACGCGTGAGTGCTCACTCATCGTTGGGATGTGCAGCCGTGTGAACGTGTGTGTGTGTCACCGCTGGGTCATCTGGAAGGCAGAATTTTGCACATATATTTCCAAGGCTCCAGCAAAGCAGGGGCCCTGAAATATATGAACAAATGGGTGAATGGATAAACGAACAAATAAATACATGAGTGGAAAATATATGATTTAAAGTTGTAATTCAAAGAATCCGGAAAGAACCTGCTTTATTTTTAGCACACATATATGTCTTCTGACATTTCAAAAAAATTAGCCTTTTTTTAAAAATTCCAGGAGCAGGAAGGCTCCATGATCTTTTCTGTGCGTAGGGCCTCTGAAAGGTCCTGTGTGCTCCTGGCACTTGCAGGTGCTGGTGCCTGGCTGCCGGAGCATGCAATGGAGGCGTGCGGGGCATCGTCACTGGGCTGACTGTGGGCTCCTGTCTGCACAAATCCATGCATGCACGTGCATGGGGAGTGCACTGTGTGTGCACACGTGGGTGCAGGCATGTGTGGGGGCTCGTATGTATTGCTGTGTGTACCTGGACATGCGCAAGGATGCTGATGGTGTTTTTGCGGGTGTGTGGGCTTGTGGGGACATACTTTTCTGCCTACAGAGAAGAAATCTTTGTAATGCAGCCACTGTCTCTGAACTTTGAGTGTAAAAGGCAAGAACTCGGTTACTTAGATGCGAGAAGACATTCTAAAGCTCAGTGTGTGTGCTTCTTAACACCTCACAGCTTAAGCTTGCATGCCTCTTCCTCTGTCTGCAGCCTCATTCATGCACTAGTCCAAACACTGAAAGCAATGAGCACGTGCACGATAGTGATCATGAAGACAACGGTGGTAAGTGGGAGTCAGCCAGCTCATCCTGCCAGAGCCTGGCGTTCTGGATTACTGAGGTTGGGGAGAGACTTCTGATCTGCAGATAAAGGATGAACACAACTGAGAGAGAGGCAAGAGAATTATTCCAGCAGGTAGCATCACATCTGGTAACAAAGGCCTGCAGAAGGGTGAGGGTAGGATAAACAGGGTGGTCCCAGGCGTGCAGAGATGGTGTCTCTTAGCGCCCCCTGCTGATGGGTTCCACCTCCTGCGGGCAGATCAGGGGAAAGGAAGGGGAGAGCATCTGCCTCTGTGACATTCTCCAGAAGGACATGGATGGTTAGATGTGAGCGCCTCAGGGCCATCGCACCCACCTGGCCGAGAAAGGCGTGTGAGCTGCCCAAAGTCACATGGCCAGCGGGCAGTGTGTCCAGAACAGGAGCCCTTCCCCGACCTGGCCGTGCTCAGCCCACGCCCCACACCACTTCTCCCTGCATCCGGGCCCCACCTTGGTCCCCAGAGTGTGGGCAGAAGGCAGGAGCAGGTGTCAACTGTGATTTCAAGGTGTCTGGACACTGGAAGTGTCCACTGTTTGTGTTTAGCCTGCCTCCGGGGGCCTCCATGAAAGCAACCCTTCCTCTATGTCAAGGGTCAGCAAACATTTCCTATGAAGGGTTCGATAGTAACTTTCTTAGGCTGTGTGGGCCAGGTGGACTCTGTTGAATCGCTTACCAGCCACTGTGGTGTGAAAGCAGCCTCAGACGTTCGTCAAAGAACGAGCGTGCTGCGCTCCAGTAAAACTTGATTTACAAAAGCGAGTGCTGGGCTGGACTGGGGCCCTGGGTGGATCTTACTTGCCCACCCTTCCCTAGGTAGCAGACACGGCCCCTTTGCCTGCCCAGCACATCCATTTCCGATTCTTTTGGTAAAGCAAGCCTCCCCTTTGGGACCCACCCTCCCCTCCTCAAATGCATGAAGCACATGCCGCTGACCTTCAGCTGTCCGCTTGGCTCAAGCTGATCAGTATGTTCTGCCTTCCTCTCTTTTCCTCAGATGCGAGTTGGTTCAAGAATGGGCACCTGAGCCAATGAATGCCAGCAAAAGTAGGAGTCTGTTCAAGGCTTGGGGAAGGAGACAATCTTTTTTCTCCTGAGGCTGTGAGGTCTGGAACTGGTGCAGCCATTTTGCTTCTTGAGGGAGAAATCATGGGACTGCCAGTGGGCCACTGTGGAGCCGGAGGTGGAAGGCGGAGAGAAACGATGGAAGACGCCTTCTCCTGGTGATATCATTTGAGCCTCTGGATCGAGCCTCACCTGAAGCTTGAACAATCTGTGGACTTTTCAATTATACAAACCAATAAATTCCCTTTACGAGTTAAGCTGTTTGACCTGAGTTTTCTGTCATTCACGGCCTAACCTTCTAACTGATAGATCATCCTTATGCTCTCTTGGGGCCAGTGCAGGCGAGCCTGCTGTAGGCTGAGGGGCTTCCGTAGGCTCAAGATGCTTTGAAGTTGCCTCCAAGATGCTGGCTGCAACCTCTGAGCCTCTGACACACTTTGCTTTCCAGAGCCACCAGAGCACAAACCCCTCCAGGGCCCCAGGACCCTGAGGCAGGCTCTGGCTTTTGCCTCCAACCAGCACTGAGCCTTGCTGTAATGGTTAGGAAGCCCGGATTCTCCAGCCTGTGAACTCTAAAATGCTCTGCAACGGAAACATCTGGGCCCTCTGCCGGCCCCAGGGTGCACGCCTCTCAGACTGCCATAAGTCACGACAGCACGTCGAGGGTTTTATTGCGGTTATGAATTATGGATATGGCCCGGTCTGTGCACTTTTCGTTATTTTTTTCCTGCTGCAATTAAGCCACAAATCATACTTGAGAAATGAGAGGGTGACCGAATTAGTCAGGATTCGTTCATAATAGGCTGACCCTGGAAAAGTCATCCAGGATGGGGTCAGATGTTTGCCAGATCCCAAGAGAACGGGCTGGGAGACAAATAGTGTCTCTTCGCCCAGGTTTCCAGCTAATGGACTTTGTACATCCCAGAGGCCAGGCTGCCTCGCCACACGTTTAACCCGCTCCGTGCCTTTGCGCAGCCTCAGCCAGAAATGCACGTGGAACGGATGAAGGCAGAGGCTGGTTGGTCCTGCTCCCTTGACTGACAGCTGTCAGAGTGAGGACCAGCTTTCTGATGCCCCAAGCAATTGAGATGAGGGATGGGTAGACCATTCCCAAGTTCGGAGACTCTGGGATAAAAGGGTTTTGACCCTGCTGGAGCGTGTGAGTCTTTACCTTTTCATTTTATTTATTTATTCACTTATTTGAAATTTAATGTACCTATAGAAAAAGTGCCCAGCTTGATGAGTTTTTAGCCTGTGCAACTGGCTCCCAGATCTGTGCAAGAATTTGCTACTATAGCGAGCAGTGGGGCAGGCTTTTGGCCCTTGAGGAGCTCAAGGTCAGCCAAAAAAAGGGTGCATCCATACTCCACCAATATTAACCAAAATGAAGTCTAGGTCCAGCAGTGCAAGCACACTGCCCTTTAGGCAGGACAGGCTGTATCTTCTGCTGCTTGTTGGAACCCACTTCTCCCACCATCTGGGGACACGGCTGAATTTCTGGCCCCGGGCAGCTGGGTGGGTCTGATGACTAGTTCTGGTCAATCAACGTGAGAGGACATAATCCACATCACTTCTAAATGAAAGATTTAACTGCTGGTCAGAGACTCTTCAAAGCTTCTTTCCCTCTATGATGGTGACTGGTGACATCTGATATGGGGGCCATGGAGCAGGGAAACGTGGAGCCAGAACCCTCAGCTGACCTCAGAGGACTTGCCGAAGAGCATGTTTTCTTGAAAAGCCACTGAGGTTTTGGGGTTGGTTGTTAATGCAGCAGAAGCAAGCATATCCCTGCTGATGCAGGCCTAGTTCTGATAACATGGTTGATGATAACTATGACGTTAGCTGCTAACCATGGCTGACAATCAGGAATGAGTGATGTGTGTCATTTAGTGATTGCAGACATCAATAAGATGGTTGGTGGCTAGCGTCTTCATCTTCCAGCCACCCAGCTAAGCCACGGGGACATTGTCCGATGCACCATCTCTGTTTCTCCTCTCCCCATTCCCATGACCAAGCCAGCGATCTATCCCTGAGCTGTTGCTCATATCTGTTTCCTTGTCTTCATCCCCACGCCCACTGCCTGGTTTGAGGCCTGGCCATTGCTAACCTGGATGCTGCAGTGGATGAGGTGGCCTCTCTGCCTCCAACCTTGCCTGGACAGCTGTCCTCAATCCCTTCTCCACACCCCCATCTGCAGTCTTTCCCAAACAGAAATCCGACCATGGCTGCCCCTCTCCCTTCCCGACTTAAAACCCTTCAGTGACTCTCTCTTGTTTACAACAGGGTGTCTCAGGAAAGGTAGGAGATCATTTTGATAACATGTGCTAACTCTAAAGCCAGAGGGTCTGTGTTTGAATCTTTGCTCTGCCACTAGCCACCTGTGTGTCACTGAGCAAGTTACTCAACCTCTCTGTGCCTCGGCTACTTCATTGATAAAAGTGAGGAGGATAGTAATAATAATGGATAATAATGACACCCACCTCACAGGATTGTTGTGAATGCTAAATGCGTCCATGAGCTGCTTAGAACAGTGTGTTCCAGTTACCTACTGATGTAATAATAAGACACCCCGAAACCTAGCAGCTGAAAAGGACAGTTATCGTATTACTATCTCTCACATTTCTGGGGACTGCCTGGGCTCAGCTGGGCGGTTCTCCTTTGGGTCTCTCCTGTGGTTTTGGGGAGATGGTGGCTGGGCTAGAATCATCTCTAGTCATCCTCTCATCTGGCAGGTGATGCTGGCCACCAGCTGGGATCTCAGCCGGGGCTAGGGGCTGTCACACCGCACTGGGCCTGGGCTTTCTTACAGCCTGGGGGCTGGGTCCCCAGACTAAGAAGCCCAGGAGAGCCGGGCGGAAGCCACTTCAGCTTTTATGACGAGCTTTGGAAGTCACATGGCACCATCTGCAGTAGTCAGAGCCCCTTCCGGGTTCAAGGCGAGGGAGGGTAGACTTCACTGGGGGCGGGGGCTGTCAAGGTCACATCACGAGAAGAGTGTGTGAGATGGGGGAGTCTATCGTGGCCATCTTGGGCCACACAACCTGCCACATGGTCCCCAACAAGCAGCAAGTGCTCAATAGCTGTCAGGTGCTACTCTTATTGCTATAGTTTGACGAGTTCAATCTTCATTTGAAAGCTGTGTGTGTGAAAGAGATGGAGGTAGAGCAGCTGGGGGTGGAGGTGGTACGGAAGTCCCTCCAGCAGCCTAACGAAGCCCCCCCAGATGGTAAGGGCTCTGCAGCACCAGATGAAAAGCCATCGGGTTGCCCCAACCAGAATTCTCGGCTGTAAGCAACCCAACCCACTCTAGGTAGTTTAAGGAGAAAAGGGGATTGTAAAAGCACATTGGCAGCTGTCAGGGTCTCTGGGAGAGGCAGGGGTGCAGGCCTGGAGGCTCATGGGTAGGAGCAATGGGCACATTCCTCTCCAGTGGGGGTCCCAGGGGCACCGCCACCGAACAGGCGGGAAGCAGGCACCGGCGATGCTGGACGCTGTGTGTTACCGCACCAGCCGGAGGGAGTCTGCAAGGCGTGTCTACAGCCGTCTCCCATCACACCACGGCCTTCCCAGATGAAGCCTCCCAGGGCTGTGTCTGACTGGTGGATTCAAGGTCACATGGTTGTGCCCCGGCTGCAAGGGAAGCTGGGAAAGAGAGCTGCTGGCTTCTACCTTGGGAAGGCTAGGAGTCCCAAGAGGAACGTTCTTAAATGTGGGAAGAGTGTTCGAAGGTTCTGGGAAGTTAAGGAGCATCACACACGTCCTCCACCTCCACATCCGTCTCTCTCCAGTCCCGTGAAGCTTCTCACAGCTCCACTGCCCCGTTCCCTCTCACGGCGCCTTCTTGTCCCCGTTCCCTGGTGATCGCTGATCCAGCTCCCCTCCACGAAGCTTTTCCCGCTTCCTCCTCCCGCCCCTCCTCTGTTTGTGCCCTGCCGCGCCTGTGCGGCCCTCTGTCCCAGCATCCACAGAAGCCAACTGCTCTTACTTATTTTCATGTCTGTTGTCCCCCTGGCCTGAGTCCTTAGGGCAGTGGCCGTGTCCTTTCCATCTCTGACTCCGACATGGGCAGCAGCCAGCTGGCACGCAGTAGGTGCCCTGTGCACTTGTGTAAAGGGATGGAACGAGGAGCAAAGTCCACAGAGTTTCAGGCCGCCCACCTCAAAGGCACCTGGAAGCCCTTATTGGTCTGAGATCTGAGGCTTCTAGGTCAGCCCGCATTCGCCAGGCTGACGTTCTTCCGCGTCCCCAAAGAAAACAGCTTTCTAGGAGGTCTTTCCACCTAGAATAATACTTGAGGTTGAAACCAAAAGAAAAGAACCCAACAGGACGTGGAGCTGTTTCCTGGCTCGGTAATGGCCTCTCCACGGGGTGGTGACCTGCTTTTCTGGCTAAACACAGTTTCCTACCAAAAAGTCAGGGAGTAGGTGACAGGCTCGGCCTCATCTGGTTTCCTCTTGATTCGTTCTGACCTCTCTACGAGAAAGGCCGTGCTGTTGGCAGGGGCTAGGAGTTAGTCTGGCACCAAATGAGTAATTAAAAGTGAGGCCTTGGATATTTGCGTAAAGAGCTGAGCGTATTTTCCACTAAGCTGTCATGCAGTTTCTCTAATCAACGTTGTCTTCACATTTAATGGCAAATGACAGTGTTTATAGAAAAGAAAGGAGAAAAGGGAGGCATGTGGACCTCTCCCAGCCCACTCGGCCTCCCCTTCATTCCTCTCTGAGTTTCCGCTCCCCCAGCCCTCACTGCCTCATTGGGCCTGGGCAGGCCAGACTTTGGGTCAATGGTGGTAAATGTTTATGGAACGATTCCAGAAGCCACTTAAATCTGTGAGTGGGGGTCAGGGCTAAAGAACAAAGATTGGTCTATAAGGGGCGAAACACGGTGTGTGTGTGTGTGTGTGTGTGTGTGTACACACATAGATATAATTTGTCTTATAATTCCTCAAGCGATCCTTACCTACACGTTCATTTCAAAAAGTAGCCCAAATACAGAGTACCTGGAATGATACAGCGGGGGTTCCCTTCACTCCCCCTGCCCACCCCCCCACCTCTGCACATTCACGCACTTCTTTACACAGATATGTATGCTTGGAGCAGCTAGGAATCCTTAGGATTCTGTCCTAAAGCTTCTGGATTTTTCCTCCCCTTGCCTGTGTGACCCCCCCAGTGATGGTCTGCCTCTTTCTCTAGCCCTGGACGCCATCTTGGGCAAGTCCCATCCCATAGCTTTTCTGGTCACCCATGCGTAATAAAATGTCCTCCATCTACTTCTAGCTGAAAAGCAATTCCTTTGCTTAGTCCAGTGTAATAATGAAAACAAGGACTTCCACCCAAAGGCAAACTTCTCCCTGCACCGCCTGCAGACTCAAGCCGGGAGGCCCAGGGGTGGTGGCGGGCCCTGGTGGCTTTGTCTTCCTTTCCTCCGCCAGCACCTCACGGGGCCTCACCAGGCGCCCCTTTTGCTGCTCCAGAGTGGAGGGAGGGCTGGGGGAGGTGAGGTGTGGAAAGGCTCTGCTTGGCGGGACGGTGGCGGGCTGGGCTCACTGATGTTCGCTGAGCATCCTTCCCGCTAGCTGCCTTCGCTGGATGCTCAGCAGTTCCCCACTGGGAACCTCCAGCGGCACCTTTCGTGCTCTGGATGCATCTCTCACTTTCACCCGCGGCCTCTGGGCTCTGTCAGCCCAGCTGTCCTGTGGCTTCTCCAGGTGCCCTCTGGGCAAAGTCCCTTCCAGGTGGCCCCACGCCCGCGCCCTCAGTGGGTTTCCTCCGTTTATGGGAGAACAGCCTCCCACGCCCTTGCCCTGCCTCAGTGGATGTACTGTCCAGTGCCTCTTCTACCCCCAACACCTCCATCTCTCTCTCCTCTGGGCTGGGAGCTTGGCCTCTTGCCTTCAGGTTTCTCAGGCATGAGGCTGACACCACCAGCTCTGCATTCACCGACACAAGGGACACAGCTCTCCAAGGGACCTTGAGACTTCCTCCCCGGGCTCGAGGGAAGAGCCAAGGATTGCTCCTACACAGGGCGGGGGAACAGCCTAGTGTCCAACAGCTCTCCCCAGGAAATCCTCTCTCTGTCCTTGTCCCTTCAACCCGGATATTGGGTGTTAGGCTGAGAGTTAATGAAACAGGATTTCATCCACCATCTCTCTGAGTCCAACACAGGTAGCCTAGAATCTCACAGTGAAGTGTGGGAGATCTGGCCCCTATTTTAACCTGCTGTGCGTGGAGGTCAGGGGCAACGATGGCTTGTCCTGCTCACCCTCTGGCTATACCACGGCTGTCACCTCCACCCACATTTGTCATCACCAAGCGATCTTATACATCATCTCACTTGACGCTCCCGATCAACCTGTGGGACGTAGGAGAGCAGTTAATTTTGTTTCCATTTGACAGATGAGGATACTGAGGTTCAGAGAGATCAGGGAATTTGCTCAAGACCCTACCACCAGGAAGCACGATGCCTTGACCTCGACTCTGGTCTCCTGACTCCATGTGCTCGTCAGTGAACATTCACTCAGGGCTCGTCAACACCATGCTGTTCCCACTATTTTCCAAGGGTTTCTAGGGGATACAGAGCAGGACTCTCGGCATAGATTATGACTGCTCCCGCCCGGTGCCTGTTCTGAGCTCTGCTAGCTGGTGGCTTCTCTCATTCGCTGCTCCTTCAGGATGACACAAAAATATTAATACATTAACTCACACCAAATTGTGGAGATCTTCATGCATTTGCATTTCAGCAGAGGACTTCAGTGGGACGATGCTTAGCCCCAAGGCACTGTGTGAGGCCCTGAGGAACTGAGATGAACAAGACTCAATCTTTGTCTCTGAAAAGGACACCATGGCTAACCCCTGAACCCCATGAAGCAGGGCACCTGGTCCCTGTTTTATAGATGAGAAGACGGAAGCCCAGGAGGTTAAGGACAGGGTCTTTGTTCTCCATTAAGTGCTGAGGTCCGACAGCAAAGAGGTGGTGGAGGCAGCTCTGTCTGCCTTCCCATCCGGGGTTCACAGCCCAGTGTTGGCTGGAGAGGCGGCTCAGCCCGCGTCAGACTGTCCCCCTACTTTATGGTGTGTCACAATGACATCTTAGCAGAGGAGAGAGACTGGAGACCCACGTGTCATCTTGACTGTGAGGGTCCAGCCTCAGCTGGGGTTGTGAGAAACAGAAGTCTTGAGATTCACCGTTCTCTCCCCTGGCCTCTGTGGGGAGACAAACTGGAAAAGTTGTTCAGTGGGGCTTGGGTCTTGCTCCTTGTGTGACAAAGTGACCACCATCAGAGAGCCAGAGGGCTATTTTACAGCTGTTCCCAGAGCTTTGCGTCTGGCCATAGGACACACATATTCTCCTGTCTCTTCAGGGCTGGATCTAATCAATTGCGTCCTTTTTTTAAAAAAAAAAAAAGTCTTGCATATGGCCCTTCAAACTCAGACTTCCTAAAACTTGAGGATCAGCACGTGGAGGAAACTGACATTTCTGGTGGACTAAGATTTTAGGAAGCAAGTCCTTCCAGCAGTGACGGGCTCTTGGTGTTACAGGGGATCTGGGAAATAATCCTGCCTGGGAGGACATTGCCTCCACAGGCCTTCTGGGGACATCATCTTGCTTCAGTGGGTGCCCCCGAAAGGCCTTAGGCATCCATTTGTCCTTATCAAAATGTGAGTCCCAAAGCTGGAGGTCCCGTGTCCCGTCCGGTCCAGTCCTAGCTCCAGTGCAGAAGCCACCAGTGAAACAGCCAGGCTTCCTCTCTGAGTTCCTCTCCTTGTTTTCCCTCAAGCACGCCCGGCACTCCTGCACAAGAGCCCTTCCCTGGCTTTGCCCTGCCCCACTGGGCTGTCCCCGGTTCTCCACAGCACGCCCCCAGGTCTTGGCTCAAACGTTGCTTTCTCAAGGAGACCTTCTCTGAACACCGCCTTCCACCCCGATATACCCAACCCTCCCTACAGCCCCCGGCTATGATTTCGGCACAGCACCCTTCTCCATCTGACACGCTGTATAGCTCACGGATACACTGTCATTTGTCGCCTGCCTCCCCACAAGAGTGGAAGCACCATCAAGGCAAGATATCTGGCTGTGTGGTCCCTGCGGTATTCCCAGCTCCTGGGAACTTCCTGGTGCACAGTAGGAGTTCAATAGACCTAAGAGGTAAGGAATAGGCCATCCTAAGCCCAGTGGATTTTAAGCTTTCTTGTGTCATCAGCCTCAGTGGCCCTGGAATTCAATCCTCCCACCGGGAGTTTCCCAGCTGACGTCCTGGGCTGATGTTCTCGGTCACGTGTGTGTCCTCCCTGCTCAGGCAGGGTCTTTCTAGACCCAAGGCCATTGCATTGGTGGACTTGGAAAATGTTTTGTGACATATTCCCTTTTGTTTCTTCTTAAGGCTGAATCAGATTTTCAAAAGTTGGTGGTTTAGTTTTTTGTTTTTCTCTCTCTCTTTCTTCCACCTTCCTTTCCTCCTTCCTTCTTTCCTTCCTTTCTTTCTACTTTCTCAGATAGCACAACTACAAGAATATTGACATCTTTTTTCTCCGAAATTACTAACCTTTGCATCGCCAGACCTGACCCCTCCTCTGAGTTCCAGACCATTCTTTCAGACTGCTAACAGAACATCTCCACCCGTATATGCAGACTGCAAAATCGAGGTGGGGACCCCATCATAATCCAGATGAAGGTGTCCCTGAGCTGTCCCCCTCCTCTCCCCACCTCCTGCCTGGAAGTTGCTCCCCGCCCCCGCCCCCCACCCCCGTCACCAGGCTGTAACTCCATAGGACCCCAGGGCTGAGAGTTGGAAAAGCAATGTCTTGTACCGGTTCCCAAGAGAAATCCCAACTGAATTAGAGATCTAAATGTAAAAACAAGGAAAAAATGTAAAAAGTCTGGAAGAAAATATAAATAACTATTTCCCTGCTCTCAGAGTGTGAAGAGCTTTGATATGTATTTATTTCTTAGTTAATATGCAGTAAGCAATCCAACAGGTACCCACACACACCTTGGGGAAACTTCTTATCATCGTCCTCCTCTCCCTCTGCCTCTCTTCCCCAGCCCCTTATCCAGAGGGTCATCGTTTTAACAATTATTGCCAGTTTTTCGGTATCCTTTTAGAGGTATTATATGTATTTAAAAAAATATAGAAGCACATTACACAAGCTGTGCTGCCTTTTACCTTTTTCACGTAGCAATTTATCATTTCTTATCAGAATCTGTAGATCTGTTTCTTTCTTTCTTTCTTTTTTTAATAGCATTTAATGTATTTTAATAGCAAATTTTGAGAAACAGGGCAGAAGACAGACAATGTTAGAAACATGGACTTGCATGCAGGACAACTCAGAAAAGTATAGTGAATGATGGAATCTACCGTATGATAAAAATGCTACAAACGCCATTTAGTAGCCATCAGTAAGCAAATGTACTTGTTTTTTACAAATCCAAGTGTTGGCATTGTCTGGAACATTTTAATAGGTTTATTTACAGTTGTGATAAAGTTGAACTGCTCAAACTTGTTCCCTGGAACATTCTGACTTCATTAATGCTTGACGTCACTGCCTTTATATTGAAAATTCACACGCAAACGAAAATGGAAAACTGCCAGTTCCGGATTTCTGTCCCCTATTTTCCCACTTGCAACCATATACTTAGGTATCTTTTGACCCCATGGAGAAAAAAATCGAAATGTTTAGAACTACCAATAATAGGAAGAAGAGAATTCTTTTTTTTTTTTGAGAACGACATGTTTCCCATCATAGTGAATTCTTAAGCATGACTCCATGAACGTGGCATGTTAGCTGCGTGTCTTTGGCGTAACTGCTAACCCTGTGGAGTGGATAGCACAAGCTTGATGTCTTCAAAAGGCCAACCAGACAGGTTCTGTAGGCAGGAAACCACCTGGTTTGTAAGAGGCATGGAATAGAGAGCTCCTTATTGGCCCCGCTTTCCTTTGCCTGGAGCTCTGAGAGCAGTGCTGGCATTGGAGAGTGATGGCCTGCTTTTTCCTTTTTAACAGCAGGTTAATACTCTACTAAACGTGAAGAAATTCAGACTTTAGTCACTTTCCCACTATTGGCTCTCTTTGTTCAACCTACTATAAAAGTAAGCAGGTTTCCCCATTTCTTTGGGGTCTTCATTCCTTATGAAGGCTCCGGTATCACATAAAAGTCATGTTAAATAAATATGTATGCTTTTCTCCTGTTGCTCTGTCTTATGACAATTTTATTCTCAGGGCTAGCCAAAAAGAACACTGAGAGGGTAAAGAGAAAAACTGGGCTCCTCTACAAGTGGCTGGATCATAAATGTGTCTAATCAGTCTCTGGTGAGCTTGCTTCTGGTCTTATGCTGCTAAAACAATACTGCAATGAATATGCTTGTGTGTGTGTAATAATACTTGTCTTACTGTCTCTTAGAACAAATTCCGACAAGGGAAATGGTCGATGAAAGAGCATTTTAAATTTTGATAAGTGTTGTAAAGTTGCTCCCCACAAGGATTGTGTCAATTTATACACACACCAGAAATTTCTGCAGCTGCCTGTTTTCTCATACCCTGGACCACGTGCTGTGTTGCCTATGTATCTCATCAGATCTTTGTCAACCAGACTGAGGAATGTGGCATCAAGTTGTAGGTTTCACTGACTTCTTTTATTAGGACACTAAATGTCTAAATGCCATCGATTTCCCCTTCTGTGAACTTCCATGTTCTGTTTTGACTTTACTGTTGGGTCTTCCTCTGTTTCTTAATAATTAATTAATAAATAATATTAATTAAACTCAAATTATTTAATTAACTACTGTATTAATAATTTGCAGAAGATTATATATAAATTATATATACTTATAAATTACATAGAAATACTATATATATTTTATATATATATATGGCTTGAAACTCTGTTTTTCCAGTTTGTCACTTGTCTAGTGACTTCATGGTACCTTTGCCATGTTGAGTATTGAAATTTTACATCGTCAAATTGATCATATTTTCTTTCATAGGTTTTGAATTTAGGATCATGCCTAGGAAAACACACATATACTCACACCATAAAGGCAAACAAATTTGTCTCATATTTTCTTTAGCACATTTTTAAAAATTTTTAGTTTTTACATTTAGATTGTTGCTCCATCTGGAATATATTTATATGAAGAATGAGAAAGTGGTCAAAATTAATTTTGTCTGCATAGTTAACCACGTTATCCCAACAATACCGATTGAAGAACTCATTCTTCCCTCCACTTTAAAATCTACATTTATCATAGATTAAATTGAGAAGGATTTTTTAGCCTAAAGACAGTGGAAGAAATTACAGTGCAAAAGATCAACTGATTTGTCTGCCTAGAAATTTAAATTTTCTGTGCATTGCAATGTGCTCTAAATAAAATTAAAAGATTAAAAAAAGATGCAAACTTTTTGCCAAGAAAGGACAAAGGCTGTATATGTAACATATAAAGATGAATATTTTTGCTTTTTCCAAATATATGAATTTTATAATTAAAAAATTACAGATCAGAAAGTATCTTGGGGACACGTATAGATCATGCTTTTGCTGAACTGGTGCTAAAGATGATTTAGGAGGTTAATAGCAATGGGAATTGGGGAGGTGGGGAGGGCCGAGATCGTTGAAGAGCTGCAGAAAAACAGATTATTTCTCCCTTGGATGGATCTGTTATGACGCCAGTTCCACACTGTTTTAATTAACGTAGATTAATCATATGTTTTAATAACTGAAAGCTTAATGACTATATTTTCCCCTTCTTTTAAAAATTCTGTTGGATCTTCTAACTTTTAAAAAGAATAACTTTATAATCACTTCTGTCAAGTTACGAAAAACTTCTGTTGGTTGGACTGTTACTGCGTTAAATCTTTCTTTAATTTGGGTTGAACTGACATCTTTTCCCCATTGTGCCTTCCCACTCAGGAACATGTTCTCTCAATTTTCTGAAGCCTTCTTTTACAACCCTCAGTAAAGTTTTCTATTTTTCTTCATATAGATTCTTCCATTATCTTTTTAGAGTCATTCTTAAAGATTTTATGTTTTTGATTGTTATTATGGAGGGAATCTCTTTTACTCTTCATGCCTTCTTATCTGTTATTGCTGGTATATAAAAAATGCTATTGACTTTGGCATGTTTATCTTGTATACGGCCGTGTTATTGAGCTCTCATTATTTTTTAATAGGTTTTCAGATGATTCTCATGAGTTTTCTTGACATATCAATCTTGTTTAAAAATAACATGATTTCGTGTATTCCTCCAGAAATTATGTGTCTTATTTCTACTTTATACAGAATTGCAGAATTAAGAGAATTCAGGAACAATGTGGACTAATGAAAATATCCCCTGGCATCTTTCCGTTGCCCCAGTTTCTGGCAATATCTGTGTTACTTCACCATGAAATGTGAAATTAAGTTAGATGTTCTACTCTGTCTAATTTTCTAAAATGTTTCAGAAATTTAAATTGGGAATAAATATCAAATTTTATCAACTGCCCTGTGGCATTTGTTAAGATTATTTGTTTTTAAAAATGCATTTTATTAAATTAATAGTTTACCTACAGTTAAACCACTTTGCCTTCCAAGTTTCTCTACTGGGTCCTGGAGAACATTGCTATAAGCTAATTTGATTTTCAGCTGGCTAATTTGTTTTTCCATTCACGTCTTATATGAATGAGATACGTGTCTATGTCTCAAGGTCTGTGTGTGCAGGCCTGGTCCAACATTAGCAAGACCCAGAACAAGACTATAAATAGAGGTCCTGGATCAGAGTGTAATTAGAAGCCCACAAACCATATGCCCAAACATTTAAAAGTTGTAAACCAAACTAACTAACCACTAAATAGTACGTATTCTATCCTACCTTTCCAAGTGTACTGCACAACGACAAAAACAAATAATCTATAAAGCTACGATTTCTTTTATTTATTTATTTATTTTTTAATTGCAGTAACGTTGGATTATAACATTATGATAGCTTTAGGATGTACATCATAATATGTTTCGAATTCTGTGTAGATTACATCATGTTCACCACCCAAAAACTAATTATAGTCCATCCCCTCACATGTGAGCCTAATCACCCCTTTGGCCTCCCCCGACCCCCCTTCCCCCATGATAGCCACCAATCCAATCTCCGTTGCTATGTGTTTGTTTGTCGTCGTTTGATCTTCTACTTATGAGGGAGATCACACAGTATTTGACTTTCTCCCTCTGACTTATTTCACTCAGCATAATACCCTCAAGGTCCATCCATGTTGTCACAAATGGCCGGATCTCATCATTTCTTATGACTGAGTAGTACTCCATTGTGTATAAATACCACATCTTCTTTATCCATTCGTCCCTTGATGGGCACCCAGGTGGCTTCCAAGTCTTGGCTATTGTGTAGAATGCTGCAATGAACACAGGGGTGCATGTATCTTTACGCCTTTGCGTTTTCAAGTTCTTTGGATAAATACCCAGCAGTGGGATAGCTGGATCATATGGTAGATCTATTCTTAATTTTCTGAGGATACTCCATACTGCTTTCCATAGTGGCTGCACCAGTTTGCACTCCCACCAGCAATGAACAAGGGTTCCCTTCTCTCCACACCCTCTCCATCATTTGTAGTTTCCTGTCTTTTTAATTATAGCCATTCTAACCGGAGTGAGGTGATATCTCATTGTAATTTTGACTTGCATTTCCCTGATAGCTAATGATGTTGAACATCTTTTCATGTGCCTGTTGGCCATCCATATATCTTCTTTGGAGAAAACTCTGTTCAGATCTTTTGCCCAGTTTTTAATTGGGTTGTTGGTTTTTTTGTTGTTGAGTTGTACGCATTCTTTGTATATTTCGGATATTAACCCCTTATCCGATATGTGGTTTGCAAACATCTTCTCCTAATTGTTAGGTTGTCTTTTCGTTTTGTTGATGGTTTCCTTTGCTGTGCAGAAGCTTTTTAGTTTGATGTAGTCCCATTTGTTCATTTTTTCTTTTGTTTCCCTTGCCTGGTCAGACACGGTATTTGAAAATATGCTGCTAAGACCGATGTCAAAGAGTGTACTGCCTATGTTTTCTCCTAGAAGTTTCATGGTTCTGGGTCTTACATTCAAGTCTGTAATCCATTTTGAGTTGATTTTTGTGCATGGTGTAAGAGAATGGTCTACTTTCATTCTTTTGCATGTGGCTGTCCAGTTTTCCCAATACCATTTATTGAAGAGACTCTCCTTTCTCCATCGTATGCTCTTGGCTCCCTTGTCGAATATTAGCTGTTCATAAGTGTGTGGGTTTATTTCTGGGCTCTTGATTCTGTTCCTTTGATCTGTGTGTCTGTTTTTGTGCCAGTACCATGCTGCTTTGATTACTATGGCTTTGTAGTATATTTTGAAATCCAGGAGTGTGATACCTCCAGCTTTGATCTTTTTTCTCAGGGATCCTTTGGGTATTCATACGATTTCTATATGACTATAAAATTGGCAAAATATTGAAGCAAAAAATAAATTTAATTATTATAATGCATGTCTGGGGGTTCTGATGATGGGCTGTCAGTGTTTGACTGTGTAATATACAAACCCAAAATTCTTAAATTGCTACATATTTATTTCAAAAAATATTTTTATTTCTTCATTTATTCTTTTTTTTTTTAAAAGATTGGTACTTGAGTTAACAACTGTTGCCAATCTTTTTTTTTTTCTTTTCCCCAAAGCCCCGAAGTACATAGTTGTGTATTTTTAGTTGTGAGTCCTTCCAGTTGTGGCATGTGGGCTGCCACCTCAGCATGGCCTGACGAGTGGTGCCATGTCTGTGCCCAGGATCCGAACTGGCGAAACCCTGGGCAGCTGAAGCAGAGAACACGAAACACTAGGTCACGGGGCCGGCCCTCATTTATTCTTTCATTTCAGCAAAATCACTGATTATTTTGCTAGAATCAAGATTATCACACAACATTTTCTATTGACTGTAATGAGCTAAAGTATTAAAAAATAAAATGTAATTGAATTCAAAGGATACAAAATATGAATATATTTTCATAAAAATATAAAAGACAGAAAATTAAACATTGTTCATGGTTTCTAATTATGATTTTTATTCTAAAATATTTAAAATTATCTTTTATTAGATGCAAATGATAATTAATAAATATAAAATTTAAATCAGAATTACTCAAATAAAACAGAATTTATTTTTAAATTTAGTGAAATCTTACTAAATATTTTAATACATATAAAACCCTTTGCAATTCCAGCATAACCAGCAATGTGAAAAAGTCCATCTCGTGCTTTGTGGGAGTTTTGTCTAGACCTATATTATACAAATTTGGGAGTAATATAAATTATTTAATATTGAAAAATATTCCTCAACTGTCATGAGCTACCTTTTGGGAATGTTGTGCTAATTTGTGAGCTCCTCCAGAAGCACAAATTGTAACCTCAAAACAAGCAGGAAAGAGGACGTTTGTGCTTCTGGAAAATGATTCACCATTAGACAAGCATCTGCTGCGTCCTTACTATCTGGAAGGAAGAGCTGGCAAGTCAGGATATCTGTCTTTCCTCTTCCCCAAGAACGCACGCAAATCCTCCCCACATGCCGAAATGGGGTCTGTCTCCAAAATCAACAGGGACCCAAGCCACGGTCCTCCCCAGCATCTGGACACACTTATCTTTTGTTTTGATGACATGGGCAAGAGATGTGGAGACGTGTTTCCCTTTTCCTGGGGCCTGAATGGTGTTAGTCATGAGAGTGGGTGTTTGGGATTGCACAGAGCCCCCAACCCCGAGAGTCGGAGCTGCCTGCCTGGAGCTCTTTAACATCTTCGTGTGCGTGTGTGCGCGAGCTCGCGTGTGTGTAAGGATATGTGTATATGTGTCTTGATGTCCACAACTTACTTTCGAATGGATTAACAAAAAGCTGTATATATGTGTGAGTATGTGTGTATGCACCTATCTATCTGCCATCTGTCTACCTATCTATCTATCTATCTATCGAGGTAGCAAACGTGGCAAAATGTTAATGACTGGTAAATCTAGGAGAAGAGTATATAGTTCTTAATTGTGTTATTCTTTTAACTTTTCTATGCGTTTGATATTTTTCAAAATAAAATCGAGGCGTATGTCCCTTGGTTCTTCCCTCTTTTATTTGTAGAATACTAGAAACCTCTGATTTGATGTCAACACTCATATGGAAACATCTCCAGAGTGTCTGAGCCGTTCTATCTTGGCGTGTGAGGAAAGAACTAAATCTCCATGTACTAGTTGGCTCTTTAGAGGGCACTGGGGATCCCCAGAATGAGATCCTCTCTGTAAAGTGATTCGGATGCCAGCAGGCCTGGAGGTTTGCCAGGTGAATACTTCGGAGAGGAAAGAGGGAAAGAGAATTGAAGAAAAATGCAAGGGAGTGGTTGCCAAAATTGGATATGGCCTCTCAGCTGGGTGAGGAGGAAAATGGACCCAGGAGAGAGTGTGAAGAAGGGGAAAAGTGGGTAGTCAGTGATGGGATAATTTAGTAGAATGGAGTGGGATGCTTAATTTAATGGAATAGCGTGAGTGTGCTGTAGATACAGCGGGTAGTGGTCAAGGGCGAGATGCTCATGTTTCTGAGAGTATCATGTGAAGCTGGTCAGTTATCAGTCATGACCAAATCTACTGTGCAGCCATGAGAATGGGTGGCCACAGAGGGCAGAGGAAAAGATGGTTGGGAGAGCAGCCATTAAAGATAAGCAGAAGGAGGTAGAGCATGTTGCCTAAACGCAATGGAAACACACTTCTAGCTGCCTGACCTTGGACCCATGACTTCACCTCTCTGAGACTCAGTTTCCTCATCTATAAAACAAAGTTAATAGCCCTCCCACAAAGGGTTGTTGCATGTACAGCACGGAGCACAGGGCAAGCTACGTGACAAATACCCAGTGAATATCAGCTGTTACCGTTGGATGAACCACTTGAAATCACCAATATTCAACCATTTTTGACCTACTAAAATGGCAATTTCACAGCCTTTAGTCTAATATTATAATATGTTATTCTTTTCGGTAAAGGTCATGTATCATATTTCCAATGCAATAGGATTTAACATTTGCAGAGTTGTTTCATAATTTCCTAATCTGAGGGTGGGAAGAACGTTCACTCAGGCCTTGGGGGATAAGCTGCTTGAAAAAAATGCGTGTGCCCCCCTGTAGAGGCCCCTCACCTCTGGCCCAGGGTCTGTATGCCTTGGGCTCAGGAACTGATTTCTGCCAGTGCGTGAACCGGCTTCTCTGTCTGGATGTCGGCCGACCTCAGGGGTGGCCCCCACAGGCCTGGGCCTGGATGATAAGTTCTGCCACGATGGTGGGGAACCAGGACCCAAAGGGCAGGAGGAGGTCTTAGAGTTGGTCACGGGGCCTGGAGCGCAGGGAGGAGCTGAGCCATGGCGGATGCCTTGAGAATGGGGCTATGCAGCTTGTGTTCGCCATTATGGCCTCTTGGGCGGACATTTCTCTGAGGAATTCTGAGTCAGGCTGCTTCCCCATTATGCTAGAGTATGCCATTGATGATCCAATTACCATCAGCACAGGATGTTTTTTCCTTGGCTTTACAACTTTTTATATACTGTTCCACTTCCGGTTGCATTTCTCTGCTTGCTGTATGTCAAGACCCAACAGCAAAGAAGAATTTGAAGCTGAACTTTGCGTCTACACGAAGGCATTGAATCAACATGGAAGTGGTTTTCCATAACTGTGTAGGATAAAAATGTCATGTCATTGGTGTTTGGAATTCATTTGGTGTTTTTACTCTACTTTGGAGGAGGGGAAGGAGATGATAATGAAAAGGTGGGGGTCCTTTCTTGGAAATATATATTTGCCGAGGTAACTATCATGTGTTAGGTCTTGAGGGAGTGGCACAAACACGAGACAATAATAGTAATGATGATAGCTAAATTTTATGGTGCCTCTTACGTGTCAGGCACTGTGTGAAACACTCTGATTATGTGATCTCAGTTGAGGCTCAAAAAAACGCTTTGAGTCACGGCCCAAAAGATGGGAGGAATTTGAGAACATCTAGTCCAAACCAGATATGTGTCAGAGACGCCAACAAACAGGAAAGCTGTCCCAGAGCTTAAAAAGAGGCCAGGAGGAGGAAGCCTGTGTAATCTATTTGTTGAGTGGATGAGTTATAGCAGTCAGCCAGGATTTTAAGGGGCACGCGAGAGGTAGAAGAGCATCCAGTAACATTCTACTTGAAAGGAACTTCAGTATTTGCAAGTGCAGCTGATGAGAGCTTAGTAATCAGGGCTCCCATCAAGATGGCACCCAAGTGCAAAAGGACAGGGATGAGAATGCCAAGCCATACGGAGGAAAATCTGCAGTGCAGAGCCGGGTACATGGGTGAAAGAAAAGGGACACACGTCACCTCTAACACAGACTGTTCTCTTGCCATCCTGGTTAAGGGTTCTCATTGCTTCCTGGATGTTGAGGAGCTAGAAGCACCATGGGAATCCCCCAGATAGTAGCCGTGATGTCTGCATTTGTGCTTAAATTAGCTTAATGCACCTCCAAAACACGGGGTCAATAATTTTCAATGAACTTTTTTTCTTATATCCATAAAATTCCAAGTTACAGAATCTCGCAAAGTGGATTGGATTCCCTTAATGGTTAATTTAGTTGAGATTTTGGTGCTCAGAATGGGCAAGTCAGATGACTCTTCTGCACAATCTTCGTCATCCACTGGTGCCAAAACTTCCAGATATGGGAGTAGGTGGGACCAATCCATATGGGAATAGGGAGTGGAGCTAAGGGACAGTGTCTGGGGGCAATGTTGGACCCATAGCTAAGCACAAGTGTCAAGAGGCACATCAACCCAAAGGATCGAGGCAGAATGGGAAGGCAGGGGCTGAGCAACTGAGCGGCAGCAGAGACCCCAGCTCTGACCAAGTAGGTCCAGCTGGAAGGTAAGACAGCCGGAGAGAGGCCCGTGTGTGGACGTGTAATGTCATGCGAATCAACAGGTTGGGACACCAGAAAAGCAGCACCTCCTGCAAAATATTAACATAATAATAATAAAAATGTAGTTCACCAACTTAGGTGTACACAAAATGATAGATTTCCTTATCTTTAAAAATTAAATCCGTCTGGCTTGGAGTCCCCATCCAGTTGGCTGGAAATTCATTTTCAGTCATTCCCAGGAAATGAGTGTGGATGGGTATCCATCTCCTCTGGCTAGCTGAAGAGGAGGCTTACGTGAGGCTCATTAAATGGTAGACAGTTCTCAGCTCTTCGGTCCTAATGGTGCTTCTGGGATGCTCATCATCAAAATCTTTGTTACCATGGTGATGACTCGCCAGTATCCATTCTGATGGGAATCCGTGGTTGTCGTCTGAGCCTCTTCCAAGGTGTGGTTTTGGAATGTGAGATATTCTCCATAAGTCCGTCAATGAAATGTGGATTCCAATCCACGTCTTCCTGATTATAAAGCTCCATCTCATGCTGACCCTATGCCCAATGTTCTTAGAATATGCAATGTAGGATTAGGGTGGACTTCTGAGCGGGAGGTCTAACTTTGTCCCCCAGCCACTACTGAAAAATCACTGATGTGTCATTATCACTCATCCCGGGTAATCCCAGGTTGGTATTTCTCACGTGAAATTAGTGGTTTAGGTGGATAGAGAATTCTCCATTTGGGCAAAGCCTTTTGTGGTCTTCTCCATTGACAAGGAAGCTGTGAGTACAACTTTCATGGGAGTTTCTGTCTAAGACACGAAGGTAAGAAATGCATTTGACATTCTGGAGCATTTTGATAGCTTTAGTTAGAAAAAAAACCTCTCAACTGAAATGGAATTAGAGTTGACCTTTAAAAAAAATTTTGGTCTTAGCTTTTCTGAAGAAATATCTTCCAATTTTGAAATATATGAAACTCAATGCAGCGGGAAATTATGGTCAATTGCCTTGAACGTTGGTACAAGATTTCAGACGCATCTAGGGTTACATAATTGTTTCCAATACTCGGAGACACATAAACACTTAATTTTGTTGTTTGATGGGTCCTAGTTGTGGTCTTGTGCTGGCGAACTCTAGAAAATGAGTTACACTCAGAGAGCTTTTGGTTCTCTCTCTTATTTAAAGTTGTTTTCTGAATAGGTAACATTTACGTCGTTCAAAATTCAAAATGAATTAAAGGAATACTGTCAAATCTTCCTCCAGACCTCTCTCAGGCACCGAGGTCTCCTTCCCAGAGGCAAACGTGTTTTAAGCAACTTGAACGTCTTTTTTCCCAGAAATATCTTATTCATATACAAATGACGGCATTAAAGTCACACTGTTCTGCACCTTGCTCTTTTCACGTACCTAACAATACATTTTGGTGATCTTTGCACATCAGTTCACAAACAGTCGCAAAGAGTTTACTCATTCTTTTTGTCTGCATCGTGTTCCATCATATGCGTGGACGGTCGTTTGTGTAAACTCTCATTTATGGATGGGTAATCGGGTTGTTTCCATTTTTCTTTCTTTCTTTTTGCAATTTCAAATGATGTTGCAATGAATAACTTTGTTATACATAGCATTTCTCACCTGTGTAGGCATGCCTGTAGGATAATTCCTAGAAATGGAATTCTTTGGTTAAATATATGTATCTGGTATATTATCAGATATCCCTCCACAGAGGCTGTTCCAATTAATATTTGCTCTAAGAATGTATGAGAGTCCCTGTTTCTGACATTTTTATCAATATAGCATCAACTATAAAGAAAAATATTTTATTGAGGTCATGTTGGCTAATAACATTGTGTAAATTTCAGGTGTGCATTATCATATTTCAGTTTCTATATCGACCGCATTGTCTCGTTTTTATCCATCACCATACCTACGCGCCCCTTCATCCATTTCACCCCCCCTCCCCCTTTTCCCCTCTGGTAACTGCCAATATGTTCTCCTTACCCATGTGTTTGTTTATCTTCCACATATGAGTGAAATTGTATGGTTTTTTATCTTTCTCTATCTGATTTATTTCACTTAGTATAATACCCTCAAGGTCTATCCATGTCATCACAAAGGGCACAATTTGGTCTTTTTTATGGCTAAGTAGTATTCCATTGTATCTACACACACACACACACACATCATATCTTCTTTATCCATTCATCCACTGACAGGCACGTGGGTTGCTTCCATGTCTTGGCTATTGTGAATAATACCACCAACTTTTTTTGACCTTTGCCAATCTGACAGATAAAACAGAGCTGCTTTTTTGTAATTTTAACTTGCATTTCTCTTAACCTGAGTGAAGTTGAGTATATTTTTGTAAGTTAATTTTCTTTGTTATGAACAATCAATATTTTTGGTCCATTTTTATATTGAGTCGTTAGTTTTTTTCTCACTGATTCAGTAAGAACTCTTTATATATAAATGAAATTAGTCCTCTTTCCATGACATGAGTTGTATTTCCTCCAGTTTTCCCCTTGGATTTTGAGTCTTCTTATGGCAGTTTTTGTCATACAGCAATTTTTTTATTTGTATGTATGTAAGCTTACTGTTTTTTTTTTTTTTTTTTTTTTTTGCTGAGGAAGACTGGCCCTGAGCTAACATCCATGACCATTTTCCTCTGCTTTATATGTGGGATGCCTGCCACAGCATGGCTTCATGAGTGGTGCCATGTCCACACCTGGGATCTGAACCGGCAAACCCTGGGCTGCCGAAGCGGAACATCTGAACTTAACCACTGCGCCACTGGGCCGGCCCCTAAACTTACCAATCTTTTAAGAAATGGTTTTTGGATTTTATTTCCTAGAAAGGCTGTGGCAGGAGATAGGAAGATAGTGAGTCATGCCCTAGCTGGTAAAGGCTTCCTCTTGGAAGAAACACATTTATGCTCATCTTTCAATGATCAAAGCGAATCGTACGGTCAGAAGGAGAGGAAAACTGGAATATTTGTGAATAGACTCAATGATCCCTACAAGAATTATGGATCAAACTTTTTATTTCCAGATGACAATTTTGTGGTCTCAGTTCTATTTAACGACTAATCCACTTTTTCTCCACCGATTTGGAATACCTTCCTCGTTGTATTCTGAATTACACTTTGTATTTGGGACTTTTGACACATTTCTGTTTTGTTCCAGCGATAAGTCTGTCTGTTCATAAACCATATGGTTTTAATTATATCTTTTATCATAAATAAATTATAATTTTATAATTGGCTGCAAGGTCCTTTTTTTTCCAGAATTTTTCTAACTATTCCTATTTATTTATTTTTTCATATGAATTTTAGAATCACCCTGTTTATTTAAAATATCCTGTTGATGCTTTTATTGAGTTCTTGTTAAATTTATATCTTAACTCGGGAAGAGCTGATATTTTCCTCAGTCTTCCTATCCAAGGGAGCGTGAAGCTTCTTTATGTTTTTCTGCAGGATTTAAAAAATGTTCCTCCGTCTGGAACTTGCACACTTCTCAAGTTTGTTCCTATTTTATCTGTCATCATTATTGCTGTTTTATGAAAAGGAATCCTTCCTCCCACTCTTCCTTCTTTTTCTTCCCTCTTTCTCCTCCTCCTTCTCTTTCTTTCTTTCTCCTTCTTTGTATTTATGGAAGTTATTGATTCCTCCAACCCTTTTTAAAATTATCAAACTGGAGGCGAAGACAGAGTGGGACAGGCAGGACTTAATGTTAACACAGGGTGAGTTCGAGTCGCTCAAAGTCCTTTTCTTTCCCACGTTTAACCTGTGTGGATCATAGGACAATGAACTTGAGCTATGTGGTTGTTATCTCCAAAGTCAGTTTATCTGGAAAATTGGCAAGATGGAGGCAGGTTAACATGAAGGGAAAAAAGCCATTTTACTTGAAAACGCCCAGCTTGAGCCACATTAGACGTTTCCCAGGCAATGAAATGAATGACAACATCTCTGGTCCAGAGACCTAACACAGGGTTTGAAACCTATTAAGGGCTTTATCGGATATTTCTGGAGTAAAGCTGAGTCGAGCCACAGAGTTTTAGAGCCAGAACAGGGGCTTGACATTAGCTGGAGCAGCGGTTCTCCGCTCTGGTCGCACGCGAGAGTCGCTAAGGGAACTTTTGAAACGCAGGAAGCTCTAGGCTCCCTCCAGACCAACGACGTCAGGACCTGCACGATGGGGCCTGCGGGTCAGCACCGTTTAAAAACTGCCCGGGTGGTTTTACTGTGCGGTCAACGTGGAGAATCTCTGCTTTAGGCCAACGCTCTGCTCTTGCTGACCCGATGAGGAGAGAACGGGAAGTGAGAGGAGGCGAGGAGTCCGTGGCCGAGCTGAGACTAGACGAGGTCCCCAGGGTACCCAGCCCAGGTGACAGCAGCGACACTCCCTGAGCTGCCCTACCCATGTGGTCTTAGGTGCTTCAGGGTAGCAACTCATTTTACGCTGTCAACAACCCCAGGCATGAGGTACTGTTTGAAAGCCATTTACAAGGCGGGGTGGGAAACCAGTTCTGCAACTTGCCCCAGGTTGCACAGCTGAATTCAAGAGAGAACCCTGGACCGCCCAGGCAGGTCTCTTATCCACGCAGGCCCCGAGGCCTTGGGATATTGCCAGCCACTTCCCCCTCCCTGGGGAAATAATAAGTCAGTCGTATAATGTGGTCATTAAGAATTGTTTGCATTTTAAATATTTTCAGCAGTGCAACCTCTCTTTCAGTTGAAATCTTTCGTCAAGAACACGGGACTGAACTGCCCCACTTGGAGGAGGTTGGGGACACCGAGTGCCACCTGCTGGCTCCCTCTGCCCCCCATCCCCCTGTGGGCCTCCCCTTGGAGAGGTGTTGTTTGAAAAGCGCAGGGGTGGGTGCTCCTGGGATCCTCTCCTGCTGTGACATTAGACGATGAAGACTGAAAGAGGGAAAGAACGAGAGGACTTTGTTTTCCGTTGCTAACGCTTGCCGATGAATCAGTCCATTCACCCATCCCCGGACCTCTTGGCTATTGTGAATTGTGCTCCAAATATCTCTTCGAGATCTTGATTTCAATTCTTTTGTATAAATACCCAGAAGTGGGATTTCTGGATTGTATGGTAATTCCATTTTCGATTCTTTGAGGAACCTCCATAATGTTTTCCACAGCAGCTGTACCATTTTCCATTCCCGCCAACAGTGAACAAGGGTTCTGATTTCTCCACATCTTGGCCAACACTTATCTTTTGTTTTTTTTTGATAACAGCCATCCTAACAGGTGTGAGGCGATACCTCATTGCGCTTTTGATTTTCATTTCCCTGATGATTAGGGACATTAAGCATCTTCTCATTTCCTGTTGGCCATTTACATGCCTTCTTTGGAGAAATGTCGATTCAAGTCCTTTGTCCATTTCTTAATACAGCTATTGGTTTTTTGCTATCAAGTTGTAGGAGTTCCGTATATATTTGGGATATTAACCCCTATCAGAAATATGGTTTGCAAATATTTTCTCCCATTCCGTAGGTCACCTTTTCACTGTGTCCATGCAATAGAATATTACTCGACCTTAACAAAGGAGGAAATCCTGCAACATGCAACAACATGGATGAAGCTGGGGGACATTATGCTAAGTGAAATAAGCCAGCCACAGAAAGATAAATATCGTGTAATTCAACTTCTATGAGGTTCCTAAAATAGCCAAACTCACAGAAGCAGAAAGTAGAATGGTGGTTGCCAGGGGCTGGGGGCGGGGGAAATGGGGAATTCAATGGATATTAAGTTCTAGTTACACAAGACGCAGAAGTTCGAGAGATCTGCATAAAACGCAGGGCCTGTAGTTAACAATGCCGTATTGTACGCTTACGATTTTGTTGAGGGTAGATCTCATGTTAAATGCTCTTACTGTAGTAAAAGAAAGAGAAGAATTCAGCTGGATCTTCTCACTTCACACTGCATTTCCTCTAGGCCAGCAACGAGCTTTTTGTGTTTTAATTCTGCCAACCCCAGATCCAGCAGACGGAGCCCCCTGCTTAGGGAGGGCCTGGTTTTCTGGGCCACACCTTCAGGGCTCTCAGGTTACCTGCCGGCCTCTCGTAATGAGCAGATGGGCATCTGGGGTATGTACGTGGACCAACCATCTTGGACCACTTTTCTCTGCCACCCCTCCCCCAGGCTCGGGGCAATCAGAGGCCCGGATGCCAAGCCTGGTTTGGGGAGATTTTCTCCAGCAGGCCCCGTCCACCCCTGCCCTCCCTCCCTCCTCCCGGTCCTGGCAGCTGCAAGGGGACCTCTAGACCTGCTAAGTGATGGGGCCGTAGGGGCCGGGGGGCCAGCTCCAAATGGCCTCTGGAAACAATTTCTTCTGCTCTGCTGTGGGAGTCTGTGAAATTTTCTCTCCTGTCTCCTGCTGCCTTTCTCTGCTGCTGTCCCTGGGGTTCTGCTTCCCCTCTTGCCCCAGGCTGCCCCGTGTGCGTGTGCGTGTGCTTGTGTGTGTGTGTATGAGACAGAGGATGGCTCTGTGTTAACACCTCCTCTCTCTCTCCACCCCCTCCGTTTCTCTCTCTTCTTCTTCTCGTGTGGGAACAGCCCCGGTCTGCTGGGGATTCCATCCAGCCGGGGCGCCCCCATTGCCCACCCTGGCCCAGGCACTGGCTTGGGGCCCTGAAAGATCAGACGGGGCTCAGATATGGTCCGGTCTGTTGTAGGCATGAGAGGTGGAGAGTAGAACCAAAATGCCCAGGAGACAGCGGTCAGGGCTCATGAGAGGAGGAAAGGGCGCTGAGGGATCTGGGACAGGCTGTGCTTCCATGTGGGGGACTCAGAGGAGGAACTCCTTAAGTCTCTCTGTCCCTCCGTTTCCTCCACTGTCAGACGGAACGAACCCCTCCCTCCCAGGGTGTACGAGGACTGAATGAGCTGTGTCAAATTCTGAAAGAGCACCTCCCTTTTACAGATGCACTTGCTCACCGTCACACAGCTAGTGGCTGGCATCAGGCTGCCACTAGGACCCCTGGCTCTTTCTCAGGGCCACTCTGCCGTCCCTCCTCCTCCTCAAGCTAAGTCTGTCCTTGACTCGCCCTCCGTCACAGCTGTGATCGTCTCACATCTGCCCAGTTGTGCACGGCTCCATCTGGAGCCCCTCGAAGGCGGGGACCGACTGCCCTGTGTGGCAGGGTGATCAGCCCAGTGTGACCTCTGCTGCTGGTATGCTCGCTTGCCCCAGAGGACCAAGTCTGGGAGCTTCGTTGCTGAAGGAATTTTGAGGGAGCCAGAGGGCCCCCTCCCGGCTTTGGTATTGTGGACATCTGAGCTCACACGGAGGACTTGGAACACATCATCCTTCAGGCTGTAGATGGGGGACGGAGGCTGGGCCAGATCAGAGGGACAAACTGGGAAGTTGCTTAAACCCAGAAGGGAGGAGGTGGGGTGCAGAGGCCCGGAGGTGGCTGGGCCTTGGAAAAACCCGCTCAGGGAAGGGTGAGAATGGCTGAAAACCTGACGCTACAGCCGGAGGTCTCCAGTAAAATACCGGCTGGCTTCAAGGGCTGCGGGCCAGACAAGGAGCAACCTAGCAGGGCCTCTGAGGGTGAGCACCATCAACTGGACCACAGCCTGAGCAGGGCCTGGGGAAGAGCCCCAAATGGCCCGAACAGACTGTCTGCCAACCCCCAAGACTGGGGCCCAGAACAGGTCACATCCGTCTAGGGAACTCCAGGGGCATGGCATTGTTGACCCCAGAGGTGAGCAGTAAAGCCCCCCTGCTGTGTCTGTGCCCGACATGGGTGGTCATTCAATGACACTTATCCTCCACAAACTCTAAACTGATGCTGGTGTGCGGGAAGCGGTGCTGTGTTGTGTTGGTTTTCTAGGGCTGCTGGGACAAATGACCACCAACTGCGTGACTTAGAAGAAAAGAAAGTACCTCTCACAGTCCTGGAGTCCAGAAGTCCCCAGGCAAGATGTCAGCAGGGCTGTGCTCCTGCCGGAGCCCCAGGGGAGAGGCCTTGCTCGCCTCCTCCAGGTTCTGCTGTATGTCAGCCCTCTCCACGGCCGCGTCCCGCCCCACTGCCTCCCGCTTCACGTGGCCTTCTCCTCTGGCCAGTGTCTCCCCTCCGTCTCCTTTAAGGACACGTCACTGATTCAGGGCCCACCTGGGTAGTCCAGGGTGATAACTTGGTGACGTCTGCAGAGACCCTATTTCCATATAAGGCGATATTCACAGGCTCCAGGGTTAGGACATGGGCACCCCTTTTGAGCGGCCGCTATTCAACCCCTCCAGGTAACGGTAACAGTGACACCTCCCCAGCCCAGGGCCTGTTCTAAGCACTTCCCACGATGGACCCATTTCACCCTCACAGCCCTAGGGGGTGGGTGCTAGCATGACCCCATTCACAGGTGAGGGAGCTTCCAATTTATAGAGCAGGCCGAGGGGCAAAGTTATGTAATTTGCCACAAAATACAAGTATAAATCAGGTAGGATGTGAGCCCAGTTCCTAACCACCAGCCTACCCTGCCTCGGGCTCCAGTGGGTCATTGGGAGGGTATGGAGATGACCCCTAATTGTAGGCCTTTGGGGCTCCCATCTTCTTAGGGCCTGTTGCCACCTGCGTGTAGCCCAACCTGGTTTGGGTGACAGAGGTGCCCGGGCAGGGCCTGTGCGTAGAAGCTGGGTTTTCTCCCCGGTCACTCTTCCCTGGAAGGCTGAACTGCCCGGGGGGTTGGGGTCAAGGCTGGTAGCCCCAGGCTCTGATCATCGCTTCCAACACCCATGTTGGTTTGACTTGACCTGGCAATTTCCTTTCTCCTAAAACAGAAAAGCAACCCCACCCCACGACCTTCGTCAGCGTAAGCACAGAATCTCTGCCCGAGGTGCTCCCGCCCTCCTCAAGGGCCCGCTGGGCAGGGAGTGCTGATGCCAGGGGCCCTCCGTGCTGGAGTCCGGCATCAAGGACCGTTGTCTTCTCCACGAGGTGTCTGCAGGGTGGGTTCCTGTCCCTTCTCTCACCCCTATTGTGTAAGATCTGTGAGCTCGTGCCCAGGGCTTGGCAAGCAGAGGGTACTCAATGGATGCTTGTGGAGTGAACGAAGGAGGAACCATCCAGCTGGGTGGGCCCACCCTGATTTGGGACCCCTCCTGGCTCCAGACCTCGGCCTCTCTCTGGCCTGAGGAGTGCCAGCCTTGTCCATTCCTCCTTCCTGCTGTGACGCCTTCCGTGCTGTACCCGTGCCCAGAGGGGACAGATGGGAGACCCACCAAGGGCAAAGTTCAAGAGGAGGCCACTTTCCATATCCATCCAGAGATTGACTTGTCCCTTGAAAAACAATAGAACTGAAAATTCTGTATACAGCTACAGTTTTATATAAACTAAAATCAGCAAAATGTCAAAGATGCCTGAGTTTAAATGTTATTGCACGTGTCTGGGTGTCTGTTGATGGGCTAATATAGTTTGCATGAGAAATAAAATAGACAGAGACAATTGACAAATCTTTATGCATTTCTTATAACATTTATTATTTTTTTTTTCATTTCAGCAAAATCACTGGTTATGTTATGATAATGATTTGCCCACAAACTGGCTTTATTGACAGAAATAATGTAAAGGATGTTTCTTGCACGTCTTTTGTAAAATTTGGTCAAACTTTTCTGAACCTGTGGTCCTGTGACCTAACCTGCTTCCTAGCTGCCATCTTCTCTCTCTGGGGATGGTCCCACGTCTCAATGCAGCCTGAGAATTTCAATGCAGGTCACACCTTGTCCTAGGGCCAGCCTTAGGCACCCTGCAGACTGTCCCCCACTCTGCCCAGCTGCCTTCTGGACCTGCTGCATGCTTCATTTACCCTCTATGCTGTTGGCCTGCTTGGTGTTTTCTTTAAATTGAATTAGTTGTTAGCATTCAAAAATGGAAATGTTTTTGGGGCCAGGTTGGTGGCATAATGGTTAAGTTCGCATGCTCTCCTTTGGCGGCCCAGGGTTTGTGGGTTTGGATCCTGGGTGCAGACCTACACACACCGCTCATCAAGCCATGCTGTGGCAGCGTCCCACATACAAAATAGAGGAAGATTGGCACAGATGTTAGCTCAGGGCCAATCTTCCTCACTAAAAAAAAAAGGAAACATTTTCGCATTAAGGTCTGGCTTTTTAGTTTCTTTTAAAATTTAAAAAGCCAGCAACCCTGGGTTGTTATTCTGCAAGGAACATCTGATTGAGACTGGCAGGGGGGGTCTCCAATAGCCAATCATCACTCTTCTAAAGTAAGAGAATCTCCAGTTTTGGGCTGGGCACACAGTCCCCCACAATACAAACCACATTTCTCTGCCTCTCTTGCAGCCAGGTGTACCACGTGACTCAGTTCTGGCCAGGAGGAGATGAGTTGGAGAGATGTGTATACTCATGGGTTGGGCCTTGAAGGGAGCCAGTGGCCCTCCATTTTCCCTTGCCTCCTTGCTGTCGGCTGGAAGGTGGAGGCGCTGGTGGGTGGTCTTCGAGCATCCATCCAGCTGAGGACAACACCCTAGGGGGATGGCAGACGCACAATTTAGAAGCAGCCTGGGTGAAGCAGAGCCACCATGCCTGCTCACACTCTTCTATGAGGTCAAAATTTAAACTTCTATCTCATCTAAGCCACTGTCACAGGCAGGCCACCACTGGGTGCCCCCTTTAGATGAGGCCCCGCTCTCCAGTTTACCACAATCCCCACCACTCCCTAAGCTTTCCCAGCAGCACGGTTAGCTGACATCTGCTACTGAACTCGTGCTGCTCTTTTTTCCCTAATTTCCGCCCTCTACCTACCTGGCCCCAAAGACATTTGAGTTTGGGACCCCCATTGTCAACCCTCAAAACACAAAAGGTAAGACACCAGCTTTCCAGTACTTGGGGCTGCTCACCCTTCTTTCTGGGGGGTACCGTCGGTGACTCCGGGGCTCCCCCTTCTGGGGAGGCTGACTTACTGACTCATCAGTGCTTTGTGGGCACCTGCTCCCTGGAGAAGGGAAAAATAATCAGCAAGTTTCATCTCTGGCAGCAAATGTAAAATGTAAAAGGAAGGTTGAATGGGGCACACGTCACAGCCCCTTGACCGGCGCTCAGCATGGCTCTCTGTGTCTGCCTGCTATCTTCCTTCCTGCTCCAGGGGGGCACCTGGTGAGAGCCAGGGGCAGGACTGGTCTCCAGTGGTCCGGCCCCCAAGCCTACGTGGCTCCCTTCCGTGCAGTTGGGGACCCAGGGACGTGAGCCGGCTGACAGCCACATCCCAGCTGCAGCGATGGGCCAGGAGCACTGCCCACAGCTACAAGCACCCACGGTATGCCTAGAATGGGCAAAAAGCCTGTATTTGGGACACTTCTTTTCCCCCAGTATGCTTATTAATAAGTGACCCTAAAGCAAGCTTTGTCTGCAGGCTTCAAAAAGGTATTTCCAAAATTAGGCTCAGCCCCACAACTACATCGAGGGGCCGCTGCCGCCCCTCGGCCCTGCTGACCACACCAACTGAACCCCTCCGCGGGTCATGGGGACGGGAGCATGCAGCACGTGCTACTCCAGGTGTGGTCGCCCCACAGCAGCCTCAGCATCCCTGGGGCCGTGTGCGGAATGCCGGCCTCCAGCCCCAGCCCAGAACTGGTGAATCCAAACCTGCTTCTTAAGAAAATCCTCAGGGGATTTGTGCCCACAAACAAGTTTAAGAATCACCAATTCAGGTCCGGCCTCGGTGGCGCAGTGGTTAAGTTCGCACGTTCAGCTTCCGTGACTGGGGGTTCGCTGGTTCAGATCCCTGGTGAGGACATGGCACCGCTTGGCAAGCCATGCTGTGGCAGGCGTCCCACATATAAAGTGGAGGAAGATGGGCACAGATGTTAGCTCAGGGCCAGTCTTCCTCAGCAAAAAGAGGAGGATTGGCAGCAGATGTTAGCTCAGGGCTAATCTTCCTCAAAAAAAAAAAAACAAAAAAGAATCACCAATTCAGCAAAATGGATGAGAATGGAAAGAGTCTAGGCTTTGGAAGAAAACACACCAAATCCCAGCTATGCCCTTTCTAGCTGAGGGAGCTGGGGCTCATCTCTGAGACTCAGCTATGAAAAGGGAGAAATAATATTAGGCGGAATCATGTGAAGTTGCCCTTTTTTGTAGGTAAAAAAAAAAGGCCAAATACAATCGATTTCCTATGGTTCAACCTAATGCTTATCTTACTAGGTGGTTGTGGGAATTAATTTCAAAATGAGATAAAATATACAAAATGCTTAGCACGTGCAGATGTTCACTCAGAGGCACAGCCTTGATCGCCCTTACCACCCCCACCCCGCAGGTTCCCATGAAACCGCGCAAAAGAACCAGGATACACACAAGACCTTAAACCTCGTTCCACACAGAAGCTCCCGGCGCGTGGGCGGGCGGCTACTAGCATGGCCGCACGGAGCTTGTGCAGGGGCACCTGCCGCCATCACCGCTTCCAAATGTTTCCCATTTCACTTCCAGATGAAGAAACGGCATCCCAGAGAGCCTGGGGATGACTCCAGGCCACACAGAGACCCGGATGCTGTCTCTGTCCCCAGACAAGGGCACCCCAGCGTGGTCCCCTCCTCTGCTCTCTCCGGGTCGTCCAGCGCATCTCGGGCAGCATCATCCCAATGGGTTGACAGTCTTCCCCAGACAAAGGATGCTTCCTCTTTCTGTGCAGGAAGTCATCACCTGGAAGGGCGGATTGAAGTCAGTGCCTGGATGGGGTGTGGGGCCAAGGTCAGGGTGAAGCCTGGGCATGAGCTAGATGGTGGCCGCAGTCTCTGAGCCCTCCTCATCCAGAGTCTTCATGGCCTTGTGAGTGACCTGCAAGGAAAATTCTGGAATCATCAATTGGCCCTAAAGGAGGGATAAACCAGGCCTTTATTTTTGTACCATTTTTCTATTCCCTTCCTTAACCTCACACTTAACCATCACTCACTTACTCGGTCACCTATCCTTCTGTCCACCCTTTGGATTGTGGGACTTCCTGTCACCAACACGTTACAGACATGTTTGTTTATTTGTGGTTGTGCCCTCCCATCCGACACACTAGATTATAACTATTCTGTTCACTGCTCGGTCCTTGAACTGAATCTCTGCCCGGGACCCAGTGATCCGTCGCTCTACCATCACTATGTCAGCTTCCTCACCACTGTCTGTGGAAGGTCCCCTAACCTGAAGTCAGAGGACTCTGGTTCTTCATCCCCCCGCCCCCATGATGTGATCTTGGATAAGTCACTTCCCCTCTCAGATGGGGCCCAGGGTCCCCAATTATCCGATGAGGCAACAGAGGCTCAGAGAGGTGGTGTAGCTTGCCTAAGGTCACACAGCTAGGATGTGACACAGCCAGGGCTCAACTCAGGTCTGTGTGACCTCCAAACCCATGCACTTTCTGTCACCCTCTGCTGTCCCTTCTGGAACTGTGTGACATGAAGGCCACAGGGACCCAGTACTGACCGAGAAAAAGAATGCAAGCTTTTGGTGTCAAATGCTTTGCCTTGAGCTCAAACCCTGGCTTGATGGTACCCTGGGGGGATTTTCTTAGCCTCCTAAGCCTCTGTGAAATGGAGATGACAGCACTACCTCATCACTTTACCGAGCTATTGGCATGGTGCCTGGCGTGGAGCGGAGCTCAGTGAATGGCCAACAGGAGGGGCCCCTGGTGCCTGTGAGCGACCCGCTCTCCCCTGCCCTGCCTCCGATTTGCCCTCAGCCCTCTGCTTCCTCCTGTGATTCTCCGCCTGAGAGCATGGCTCTGGGCATTTCCCTCTGTGCTCTGTGCTTAGGGCCAGGTCTGAGCAGCGTCCCTCCACTCTCTCCTCTACAGATCTTTCTAGATCTTTCTAGAGCACAAATATCATCATGCTTCTTTCCAGGCCTAAAGCACCTGAGTGCCTTCCCATTTGGCCTTGGATAGAGTCCCAGGTCGTCAGAGTGGCTTCCAGGCCCTCAGCTCCACCCAGATGGGGGGACTTTGGGTTCCCTGAGGTCCCAGCCTCTTCCCTCCTGGCCATCCCCAGGCTCCCTCTCAGGCCCTTCTTTCCACGGTGCATCCTCCAGGCCCAGGGTCAGTGATGACGTCCCCAGAGGCCTCCTCTGCACTTCCAACCCTGATGGTGTGCGTGTGACCGCCTGCCCTTTCCCTATCTGTCACCGAGGGGCAGGAATGGGGACTTCTTCCCCATGGGATCCCAGTATCTTGTAGTAGCAGGTGTGCAATGATGCAGAATAAATGCAGAGAAGCAATTAGCAACTTGCAAAGTTATAGAAAACCCTCTCCCGGCTCTGAGGAGATACTGGACTGGATGTCTTCTAGGGGTTGACGAAAGACCCTGAGAGCCCCGCCCTCCAACCGGAAACCTGATCCCCAACTTACTCCAGAGCTGTTCACCCCAGGCTTCCCTGGGGGCCTCCGCCCTCAGGCACCAGGGGAGGAGCATCTCCGAGATGTAGGTGCTGGAAATGGAAAATGTGGGGAAATAGAAATCGAGTTGTCTGTGGACAGAATAAACTGGTTTGCTGCTGAGATCCCGTGTTACAAGCGCCACCCCCCCCTGCCCCGCCCCGCCCCCCGCCGAGCCGGCAGGCCCCAACCTCCACCCCTTCACCAGCCTCATGCAGCAGCCTTCTCGCCCTCTCTCGCCTCTGGTCTCTCTGCCCACTTACTCTCCTCCTTTCTGAGGAGGGAGCCAATAGAGAGCTTTCTAAAAGGCACACTCTGCTCCACTCAGTGTCTCTCCTGGTTGGCTCCCAAGAGAAAAAGTGGGCTCCCTTCCCCTGCCACCACCCTCCCAACCCCGCCTGTCAGGGTACCACTCAGGTCTGCAGCAGAGCTGGGACCAGAACAAGCATCCAGACTCCTGGTCCAGTGCTCCCTCTCAGGCCTCACCCTGGGCCCCACCCAGGGAGGCCAGGGACAGTGCCCTGAGGGGGTGACAGTGCCCTGGGGGTGACAATGCACTGGGGGCCTGCGGGGTGACTAAGCCAGGACAAGGATCTGCCTCCAGGACTCCACTGTGAGCAGTCTACCTGGTCCTGAGCAGACTGTCCCACTTGATGAGAGTTCCAGCAGCCGGCGTCTTGCAGCCGCCCAGCCTACCCTGCTGCCCAGCTTGAGGAAGACAATGAAGGTGGTGGAGTCCCGGTGTGGCCTCTGCGGCACAGGGCACTGCAGCTCAGGGTCGTGGAGGGAGCCGTGGCGGGCCTGCTTCATCCCGGGGACCTGCACGGCCCCGTGCTCAGCCGCAAAGAGCTCCTTGGGGCTGGCAGAACATGGGTCAAAGGCTCGCGCCACCGGGATGAGGGGAAGAGAAGTGCCGATGTCACCCTTGGTGATAAATATCACAGATGTATATTTGAGTAATGCCTTCCTAACTCTTCTTTTAAAGAAATCTGTCTTTTCATGTATAAAACGAGAATGTTAATCTTAGCCTTGTCCGCTTCATCCAGTGAGGTCAAAGGAGACTGTGGGCATGAATAACTCAAAACCCACCGAGCACTGCACAAACATGCGGAGGACAGACTCCCAAGGCTGGACTGAGGAGCGTGACCAAGGAGCGTGACCAAGGAGCGAGGCACACGTCTTATCGGCTTCCGGAGGAAGTACAGGAAACCCCCCACCGGGAGATCCTTCCTGCTCAGACCTGCCGAGGTAGGGGGCTCCTGCTTCTTGATTCAGCGGTTGCTTACAGGGTTACTCAGAGTGGAGACCATAGCCCTCTGGCAGCCGTCCCCCGTGTGGGGAAGGGAGGAGAGGGCTTGAGTCCCTGTCTCACCAGGCCCCTAATTCAGAGTCTCTACAATTTGAGCAAGCCCCCCAGGGAGTTCCTATGCACACTGGAGTTGGAAAAGTCCTTCTTGGAAGACAAACTGAAAAAGTAGCACTAAAATGGGACAGGTGATGAGATCCCCATCACTGGAGGCATTCAAGCAGAAGCATTAAGGATTCAGTAGGCCTTGAGTGCCTTATCGAGTGCCTCCTATATCCGAGTCAGCAGGGGAGGCTTCCTGGATGCTGTCAAGAGTGGGGCTGGGGAGTGATTGGAGCCCCAATTCCCAGAAGGAGATTCTGCATTGGATATATACTGTCTTACCTCTGAGGAGCAAGTGATTCACGAGGACCGCAACAGTGTCACTCCTGAGCTCTTCCATCCAGACCCCAAGCTTCCCCTGGGTCTGCCTCTCTACATACTCACAGATGCGTTTCTGGGCTTCCATTGGTTCCTGGATGGCTCCCAGGCCCAGGCCACTGAACGTGTGCTGGCCGGTGGTCAGGAGGAGCTGACGGTCCTGCACAGGGAGGCTGAGCAGCAGATCCCGGAAGCCCTCCTGGATCTCGGCCTCGGGTACCACGGTGAGGTTGAGCCCCAGGCCTTCCAGGAGCTGGGTCCTGCTGGCCTCCGGGACTCCGAGGATGAGCATGGCCAAGGCCAAGGAGATGCTCGCTGGGGAGAAAAGAATGTTCTTCCCGGGGCAGCCAAAGCCAACTATCTGTAGAGAGTGAAGGCAAAGTCTAAGTTGCTCTCGGAAATTTCGTGGCGGGGCAGGGCAGGCCTGGGAGGGGTTGATGAGATCAGAATCTTGGTTAACCAGGGGCAGACAACCAGCCAGAGCCATGAGCACAGTGACCAGCAGCCACCAGCCAGGGGCCTCCATCCTCTGGGGCCCTTGCTCTGGAAGCAGGAGCACGGAAAGAAAACAACAGTAACAGTAATAAATGGTATTCACGCACCATCAGCTCTGTGCCAGGCACTGAGCAACTCTCTCCAGGCATGGCCTCTTCGTCCTCACCACAGCCCAAGCGGGGAGGCACAGTTTTTACTCCCCTAGTCGACAGACAGGAACACAGAGGCTCAGAGACGGTAAGTAACTTGCCCAGGGTCCAGCGGCTGGTGGGTGGTGGGGTCAGGACTTGAACCCAGAGCCCGGGCAGGGGGTGGGCTCCTGAGGAGGTGAGAGGAAGCCGACACTGTCTGAGCAGAAGCACGGAGATGCAATGTACCTGCTGGGAGCCCCCGTGGCAGTGCACGCGGGACTCTGTTTGTCCCCAGGGGCCACCATCCTGCTTCCTCCCTGGTTCCCGAGGTGTGACAAGTCTCAAGTCAGCTGAGTCTCCTGCAGCTGCTTCCCGGGGCTTGGGAGGGGCCTCCTGCCCTCTCTGGGGGCTCCATCCTGTCCCCTCCTTCCCGCCCTAATTCCTGCTCACACACAGGGAAGGGGTCTCATCTGACAAACTCAGAGCCCCTCCTCCAGCTGAGTCTCTTCAAGTCCTGGTCCCCTGTTCTGTACCCCAGACTGTGGCCTTGGGGGAGTCCCTGAGCCGGCTGAGGCCTAGTCTTGGACTTGCAGAGAGCGCCTGGAGGGAAGGAGGGGGGCCGCCTTGCGGTGCAGGGAAATGTCTCGGCGACCTGGGCTCAGCCAGGCTCTGCTGCAGTATCCAGAGACCCTCATCAAGTCACTTTGCCCCTGGGGCCCTCCACCTGCTCTGTGCGGGGGTGCTGAGAGTGCCCGCGTCTCAGGGTTGTGGGAAGTTAAAGCGATCATGCGCCAAGCTGACCCAGCCCAGGGCCGCCCCCGGGAAGGGGCCACCCCACGGGCACGTGCGGCCTCCCTCCAGTGCTTTGGACTCAGCAGATCTCAGCGGAGCCTAGAACCCGATTTAGTAAAGGCTTGAGCTGACCCTTGGCTCCACTTAGGGAGCCATCGTGATCCTTCTAAAAGATAAATCAGACGCATTCATTCACTTCCTGCCTGAGACCTCCGATGGCCCCCATCACATGGAGGAAAAATCCCACACCCCTCAGTTGGCCCTACAGGAGCTGGCCCTGGCCAACCTTCTGACCTCGCCTCTGACTATCCTTCCCCTCTCTCCCTCTGCTCTAACCACCCTGGCCTTCTTGCTATCTTAGAACTTAGCAAACTCATTCCTACCTCAGGACCTTTGCACCTGCTGTTGGCTGCCTAGGACTTTCCACACCTCACTCCCTCACTTCACTCAGTTCTCTGCTCAAAGGGCACCTCCTCAGAGAGGCCCCACCTCTGCCCTTGTCATTCCATATGCTGCTTTGTTTTTTTAAGCCCATCTGGAACAATCAGACATATTCGTCTGGCTTCCCCCCAAGAAGGTAAGCTTCCTGAGGACAGATGTCTGCACCACTCACTGCTCAATTCCTAGTGTGCAGCACAGAGTGGACACTCAGACAGTATCTGTCGAGAGAGCAAATGGTCCATGGGCTACCCTTCAGAAAACCCCATCCTGGGGCTTCGCCTTCCCCCTGGAGCACAGGGATTTCCCTGCTCTTCTGGGATCCCCCCCCCCCCCCCACTAACAGCGGACCGTTCCTGCTCCCCCTGCCACAAGCCTCTCGCTCCCTCTGGGTTTGGGTTAACTGTGGACAGAGCCGATCGTCATGGCCGCACTGCATCCTGCCTCTGATTCCCACGTGACCCTGGGCCGTCCTGGGCCTCTGTAAACGTGGGTTCTCTGTCTATAAAGGAAGAAGCGACTGAAGCTCAGCCCCAGGAGAGCCTCGTTGGTGCTGCTCGGCTCCGGGCTGTTCATTTATCGGAGGGGAACAGACGGCCTCTGTCTGTTCGTTCATCTGCTGATCCGCTTCGGTGACTAGCTTGGCTTTGTAGAGAAGTTTAAGGAAAGTTCATTTTCTTATTATCGTTACGTTCGCTCATTCGCTCATTCAGTCATTCACAACAAACATCGACTGTGTTGGGACTTGAGCTACCTGCTGGGGAAGCAGGACGGATGAGGCACAGCGCTCCCTCGGGGACCCCGGTCCGGTGGGGACAGACGCACAGAATTCATGCAGGGCAGTGAGTGCGGCGTGCCCAGGTCCCCCAAACCATCTGGCTTTCTAGTGACAGGGCGCCATGGTCCAATGTGAGCATTGTACAGATGGGAAAACTGAGGCCCAGGGGGAAGCTTGGTCACTCACTCATTGACTGGCTCATTTACAACTATTCAGCAGGCAGGACGTGAGGGACAGGCGGCCCGGGCCCGGCCTGAAAGGAGCTCACCTGCTATGGCGGGAGACAGGATGCAGAGAGCTGACTCCAGCTCCGTGAGCCACGGCAGTGAGAGGCGGCCTGCAAGGGGTAACCGGGGAGCCTGCAGGAGACATGGAAGGCAGGGAGCTCCTGGAAGGCTCCCTGGAGGAGGTGGCCCCTGAGCTGAGACTGGAAGATGGATCAAGAGAGAGCCAGGAAAGGGGTTTCGGCAGAGGGAAGAGCATGCTCAAGGTCACTCCAGACGGGGGGCTCTATGTGCAGCTCTTGGAGTGTGAGGGGTACGTGTGTGTGTGTATGCGTGCATGCACACGTGTGTCTCGTGATGAGCTAACTTGCGTCAGGTTCCCTGAGGCTGTGGGGCTGGGACTCCAGCCCCACCCACAGCCCCACACTCACCTGAAACTGGATGCTTTTCACAAGCCTTGAGAGGAGCTGGGGGGATTCCGCAGGTCTGCACGGCCCCCCACACAGAAGTGTGTCCCGGTGGGGAGAGTGGTGAGAGGCCGGACCTCTGGGATTAGCACAGATACACTGAGGCCGCCCTCGGCTGGCCCAGTGTCCACCCTCAGCACAACGACACTGAGGAGAACACCCCGCCCTCGGTCCTGTTTGTGTGGTGACCCACACATGGAGGAGAAAGAGCTATGGAGCGCGGGTGGCGCTCTGCAATCGGAGCTGGTGTCTTGGAGCTGAGTCTCCACTCCCCCACTTTTTTGCAGCCTGATGCTCTCATGAGTCTCGGTTTCCTCCTTTGCCCCCTTACCTCTCAAGGTTGCCGTGAAGATTGAATCTAGTGGTACATAGGGACGCTCTTTAAAAGGGTACAGGGCTGAGCTAACAGGAGAGATGCTCCAGCCTCTCCTGGCCTCGTTCTTTCATCCAACACGCATCTGGGGACGCCGACTGCCTGCCAGATGCTGTGCTCATCACAGGGGCGCGGATGCTGAAGTCGTAGTTCTTGTCTCCAAGAAGCGTGGGTGATGACTCTTTGAAATGTCATGATGGTTTATTCATTTTGGCTATAGAGTTCTAATTTGGCTAAATTATAATAGCTAGTTCTTCAGGAAAGTCCATAGGACTTTCCACTTTAACGCAGCATAAGCATAAACAGAAAAGTTAACATGTACTCAGCAGAAAGAGTATTTGCAAAACTTCTGTCCTTCTTGAGCTGGCTTGATGGCAGGGATGGCACAAGGTGGCCTGCCGACTGAGTGCAGAGACAGGGTTTACATGAGCTAATGGGTGTGAGCCAGATGGAATCTTCTCCCAGCTTTGTTGATTATTGTGTTATTTTTACTCCGCTAATCCTCTGCCTGGACATGAACACCCACACAGTGACTTCTTGACTTCTCAGGACCTTCCATTATTTCTCTGGATATTCACTCAGGGGAGGGAACCGCAGGGGGCAGGGGTCTATCATGGGATTCACTGTGTTCATTCATTCATTCACTCCTTCACTAGGGAGGGCCCACTGCATGCTGAGGGTGCAGTAAGGACTGGGGAATAAGGCACAATCCTGCTCTCCAGGATTCTTTTATTTCTAATTTTTATTATGGAAGAATTCAAACATATGGAAAAATAGAGAGAATGGGATAATGAACCCCCACATACCCAATATCAATTTTGCCACACCTCCCAGCCCCTTAACCCCTTGGGATTGTTTTGAAGCAAATCTTACACATCCTTTGATTTTATCTATAAGAATTAAAAAAAAATCATACCCACAATAGTATATCACACCTTTAAAAAAACCCATAATTCCTTAATGTTATCAAATATCATGGCATTGTTTCATTAATTGGTTCCCTCCAATTTTTTTTATAACTGGTTTGTTTGGATTAGGATCCAAACAAGGGCTGCACATGGCATTTAGTTACCGCATCTCTAAGGCTCTCTCTCTATTGAGGTGAAATTCACGTAACGTAAGATTAACCATTTTGAAGGATATGGGGCAGTGGAATTGGTACATTCATGGACTCTGTGTGACCATCACTTCTACCTAGTTTCAAACTATTTTCATCACCCCCAAAGAAGACCCCATACCCATCAAGCAGTCATTCCCCATTCTCCTCTCTGCCCCTGAGCCCTTGGCAACTGCTAATCTGCTTTCTGTATCTCTGGATTTCTCTGTTCTGGACATTTCATATAAATGAAATCATCTAATATGTGACCTTTCGTGTCTGGCTTCTTTCACTGAGCATAATGTTTTCAAGGTTCATCCATACTGTAGCCTGTATCAGAACTTCATTCCTTTTTATGGCTGAATAGTATTCCATCGTATGGACATACTGCATTTTGCTTATCCATTGGTCAGTTCATGAACATTTGGCTGTTTTGGTTTTTTGGCTATAATGAATAATGCTGCTATGAATATTCATGTACAGGTTTTTGTGTTCACATACACTTTCATTTTTCTTGGGTATATACCTAGGAGTGGAATTGATGGGTCATATGGTAACTCTATGTTTTGCTTTTTGAGGAACCACCAAACTGTTTTCCAGAGCAGCTGTGCCATTTTACATTCCTACCAGCAGTGTACTGGGGTTCCAGTTTCTCCACATCCTTGACCCTACGTGTTATTTTCCATTATTATTAGTAGTAGCATAACCATCCTAGCAGATGTGAGGTGGTACCTCCCTGTGGTTTTGATTTGCATTTCCTTAATGATGAATGATGGTGAGCATCTACCCAGGGCTTGTTGGCCATTTGCATATCTTCTGTGGAGAGACGTCTATTAAAGCCCTTTGCCCAGTTTTGGGTTGGATTCTTTGTCTTTTTACTATCGAATTCTAAGTGTTCTTTAAATATTCTACATACAATTCCCTCATCAGATATATAATTTGCAAATATTTTCTCTCATCCTGTAGGTCGTCTTTTATTTATCTATTTTTTTCTTTCGTTGCTCATGCTTTTGGTGTCAGATCTCAGAATCCATCCAAGGTCATGAAGATTTACTCCTGTGTTCCCTTCTGAGAGTCTGATAGGTTTCGCTGTTGTGTTTAGGTCTTTGATCTGTTTTGAGTTAATTTTTATATATGGTGTGAGGTAGAGGTCCAGCCCTCCCCACCCTGAATATATCACAATATATTTTAATTGCAAGTTTACTTATTTGTGCCCCTTCCTACACTTAAATGTCCTTGAGAGCTGGGCCCCTGGCCCTCTTGTACATGGTTGTATTCTCATTAAGACAGCAGTGATTAACACATAGTAGGTACTCCATAAATCTTCAGTGAATAAATGAATGAATGGGTGAATAAATTGCTATAATTTTTGTTACAGAATGTGATTATTGCTATGGTTGGGTGAGATCTTCTAACTTGCTATTTGTGTTCTATTTGATCCATCTGTATTTTGCATTTGTTTCTCTTGCCTTATTTTTGGCTCATTTGAGTAATTTTTATGTTTCCATTTTACTCAGCTATTGGCTTATCAGCTATACTTGTGTTCTATATGTTTTCAACAGTTAGAGGGTTTACAATAAATCTTTAACTTATCACTGTAGACATTCAAATAACATTCTATCTCTTCAAGGAAAGTATAAGAACCTTCCATTAATATCTTTGCTTTTTTCTCCCTCTGTCCTTTCTGTTATTGCTGATTTTCCTTTTACTTTTACATATGGTAAACTCCATAATATGTTGCAATTACTTTTTCCATAAAACAGTCGATTATCCCTCGAAGAGATATAAAATGGGAAGAAGTCGACTTATTTACCGTTTTTGGCGCTCTTCATTTCTGGGTTTAGATACCAATTTCCATCCGTGTCATTTTCCTTCTGTCCAGAGAACTTGCTTTAACACTTTTTTGTAATGCAGGTCTGCTGGGAATGAACTGTCTAATCTTTTGTTTGTCCGAAAGTATCTCTACTTTGCCTTCGATTTTGAAAAATATTTTTGCCGGGTATAGACGTGTCATGTCATAAAACTACAATGATTTATTGTTATTATCTCTCCTACTTCTGGCGTTTGACTCTGACCAGGCTCAGCGAGGCTGTTTTCATTCTGCTGTCTTCTCTGGTTACCCTCTGACACGGCTGGGGCCGAAGCTGTTGCAGGCTTCCTCACTCACATGTCTGGTGGTAGATACTGGCTGTCAGCAAAGACCTCAGCGGGACCTGAGGGAAAAAATCCCTCCTTGGGGCTCTTCCGTGTGACTTGGGCTTCCCCACAGTATTGTGCCGGACTCCAAAGTCACATAGCATCACTTGCACCCCGCCATATTGGTTGAGGCAGTCATAAAGGGCCACCCAGGAAGTGCCGAGCTCACATCGTGGGATGGGAAACATTGTTTTGGCTCTTTTTGGAAAATACACTCCTATGTGTGTTCCTTACACCACAGTTGAGTTTACTCCTTTTTCTTCTCCTTGTATTTTCTACTTTAACTAAGTTTCTATTAATTCCTTTTTTGCCATATCTTTATTTGTAAGGTCAAATACATTTAGTTCCCTTAATATTTACCTTCTTTTTCTCAATGGTCATAATTGGATACATGTTTCAACTGTCCTTTGGAAATAAGATACTGGCTCCAATCAAAATGTATGGTTTTTCCCCCCCAAGATGGAACATTATTCCCGCCTCCTCCCTTGAAATCTGGCGGCCATTTCCCACCCAAAATAAGATGAGACCGTCACAAATACTTTCCCTTTTCCTCTCTCTTTCTAACCTTGCTCTTCTCTTTAGGAAACATTTAAGAGCTCTTTATTTCTACTTTTTCTTTCTTTTCCCTTGTGCTGGAATGACTGCCTAAAATATATCCACGTCCCAATCCTTGGAACCCGTGAATATTACCTTTATGCCAAAAAAAAAAAAAAAAAAAAAAAGGAGAAGGTCTTTGCAGATGCGATGAAAGTGGAGGATCTTGAGATGGGGAGACCATCCTGGATTATCCACGTGGACCCTGAACGCCATCACCAGTGTCCTTATAAGAGGTTGGCACAGGGAGATTTGACACAGTTGGCAGAGGAGAAATTGATGTGATTACAGAGGCGGAGATTGGAGTGAAGCACCCACAAGCCAAGGAGTGTCGGCAGCCACCGGCATCTGGAAAAGGCAAGGAAGGGGCTCTGCCCTAGAGGCTGTGTTTGAAGTCACCCAGTTTGTGGTGATTTGTTACAACAGCCGTAAGAAACTGATGCCCACTGCAAGCCCTCGGTTGTGTCAGGTTCAATGGTGGAAGGGAAAGCCATCTCTCTCCCTGCCCTGCTGGTGTTGGAGCACCAGCTCTCAGAGGCTCCTGGGGAAGCCCCTCGTTCTCCAGTCTCCTCGCTCTTGCCTCAGCCTCAGGGACAGGCAGACTCAGCCTATCCAGTCAAAGAGTCAAAGTCAGCCATCTCCCCAGAGGATCTCTGCGGGCCAAGATCTTCCCAGGATCCTCTACTTTCTGAGCATCTCCCAGGACACTTGGACATGGGTCTCCAGGTGCTTGTCCATCCATAAGACGGGAAACCTCACACTGGCTCTCTTTGCAGGACCCCTACAGCCCAATGCCCCACCAATGCCCAGTACCAACTTCATTAATAGCTATCGATTAATATCTCCCTCCCTTGTATTGTCAACCATTCTTTCTCTCCAGGCTTCTTATCATCAGCATTTAAACATGCTTACCTTTCACTCAACGTTAACTTTTTAAGAAAAGTATCTCTCCCTTACTGCCCCCTCTCTCCCTCGTGCCTCTCATTGTCTGAGGCCAAATTGCTGGAAACAAACGTGTGCACTTGCTGTACGCTTGTTCACCACTCATTCTCTCTGAGCTCTGCCCTCTGCTTCCTGCTCCCATGTCTCAGCTGTGAACGTTCCTGCAAGTCACCGAGAGCTCCACGGGGTTAGTCCTGCCTGGCCGGTGGCCGCTCTTCTTCCTTTCTCTCTCTCCTTGTTTCCCCCCCGACTCTCTTCCTAGTCCTTTTCTGTCTCTTTGGGTGACCTTTCTTCCTCTTTCTTGTCCCTTCAGTGTGGGGATTCTTGCCGATCGGCCCCCAGGCTCTCTTCTCTGCACACTCTCACGAGGCAGTTTCATCCTCTCCCAGCCTTAACACATCCCCACATCTCCCACTCAGATTTCCCTACTGAACGCCGCATCCGCAGATCCCACTGCTTGTGGCTCTTTTCTTGGTGGGTGATGGGCAGGCATCTCAGGTCTGTATCCGAGCTCATCACCTTCCTCACCAAGCATCATTCTCCTCATGCATCACTTCTCTCACGAAATGGCGTCTTCCAGTTTCCTGAGCTCCCAATCCGGCAACCTGAGCGCCATCTTTACTTCAGACTGTCCCTCCTTCTCCATGAATAATTGATCACTCAGTCTATCAATGATACCTTCGAAGTATGTCTCAAAATGTCCCTTTTTCTCTCTCTCCACATCTACCTCCATGCTCTGTCTGCTATCACCTCTTGCCTTAATTCCTGCCACTGCCTCCTACTTGTACGCCATACCATTTGGGCAGAGCTTTGTAGAATTGTGCAAGGAGAGTATGTGGTCCAAGGCAGTGGTGTGTTGTAGCCAGGAGGCCTCAGCACTGATCATTTTCCTGACTCCCAGGTTTTTACAGAGCTTTGTGCACAGATCATGAGATCATGGAGGTTCGGGGGGCACAGGAGGCTCCCCCAGGGTCCCTCAGCACTCCAGAACTCAGCCAGCCTCAGAGATCCGAGGCCCCGGCTCTCCTGCTCTCTGGACCTTGGCTGGGCCCCTCCCACTCTGCCGGGCATTCTGGGCTTTCCTGAGGTTGCTGTCCCTCACAGAGACTACCAGGGTACCCCACAGATCACACACATCCGGCTTTACTAAACTTGCTGAGCAAGAGGGAGCATGGCTTTAACAGCATCTCAGTCATGGCTCCAAAGGGGAAGTACTTACAGGAATCCACGGACTGGAGTTAGTTCACAGTGGCTTTAGGGTGATAGTTAGAAGGCGTGGTCAGAATTTCCAAAGCAGACGAGTAGTCAGTGGTCTTATTTTTGAACCCATGAGTCTGTGCAGAGTTACTCTTTTTTTCTTTTTTTTAAGATTGGCACCTGAGCTAACAACTGTTGCCAATGTTTTTTTTTTTTTTCATGCTTTATCTCCCCAAATCCCCCTGGTACATAGTTATATATCTTAGTTGCAGATCCTTCTAGTTGTGGCATGTGGGACACCACCTCAATGTGGCCTGATGAGTGGTGCCATGTCCGCACCCAGGATCAGAACCGGCAAAACCCTGGGCCGCCGCAGTGGAGTACACGAACTTAACCACTCGGCCACAGGGCCGGCCCCAGAGTTACTCTTGAAACAGTTTGCTGTGGCCTTGGCTTGGAATCCATGCTCTGAACAAGCTACTGTGAATACAATCTGGAGTTGGAGAGGCCATGTGACAAGTCACGGTTGGGTACAGCCCATCTGTTTGGCAAGTCTCGTACAGTTTACTTTGCAAATTGCAATTTCAGTCTCGTTGCTTCTTGGGGTTGACAACCTTGCCCAGAAAGAGGATGCTCTGGGTGTCTTGGGAATTGATGGTCATTAGGAAGGGACTGTTGAAACGCACAATGGTCGACAGGGTCCATTTTGCTGAGAAGAAGTGATCTTGATGGCCACGGTGGTGGCTGCTTCAGTGCCTTCCTCAGCCATCTCAGCCACAGACTCATGCTGCACCTATGCAGAGACTAGATCACACACTTAAATTTTATAGCAGGTTTCTGGTGGGACTGAGGGCAGGGCGGGAGTGGAGTGGGGTTGTGGACCCCAGCCTTTGATGTGGTTATTACTCATAATATTATTAGTAAGAGTAATAGCAGTAATCAGTGGTCTTTTAGAGCAAATGCTCACTGGTCATTTAAGTGCAGAGGCAGTGACAGTCCACGGTGTCCAGTAACTTGGCCAAGGCTGTCTAATTATTGTGTCAATCCAAGATTTGAACTGAGGCCTGCTGACTCTGAAGCCACCATCGATAGCTGTGTGGTGGGAGGAAAGGCTTTGAGAAGCTTGAAGGAGAAGAACAAGCTGCTTGGAATCTGTGGGCATCTTTCCCCCATTTCATCACCAGTAAATCTGCATAAAACAGATGCTGGGCAAGTGTGAACCTTTTCGCAAGATATGAATCATCCCATGTGTTCAACCTCAAAGTACCATCTTTTTTCCAGACCCCTCTGTTTCCCTATCAGCCTCTCCTGCCTCACTTCCTGATTTCCCCAGCCTGGAATATGATAATCCCATCATTGAATCAATCTGGTCAATATTTTGAATAGACTAATTTCCTTTCATGTCAGCCATTCGTGGTCCCTCCATCTCTGTTGCCAGGGGAAACTTTGACTCTGCTAGCATCCTGCATGCTGCCTTCTTCTTGTCTGTGTCTGGACTGCTGAGATAACTGGAAACCACACACTTGACCAGGTCAGCAACAAGGGCTCCAGCTCCCTGTGGATCCTTAATCGTGCCTGCTAGAACTTCGAGGTTTCCTGATGTCTCCTTGTCTCCCTCTCCCCAGACTTCTGGTCCATTTGCTTCTGCAAGATGGATGGTAACATCTCTCTCTACAGCACGGGGGAAAATAGGAGTCATTCGAAGGGAGGTCCCTCAGCTTTCTGACAACATGCTTAGAGCTGCATTTCATCCTCCCTGTCCTCGCTCTAGAATGGAAGGCATGCCACACCTCTGATCAAAGGGCTCCCCTCCCATGCTGGGCATCCCGGCCATCCCCCATTTCACCATCTCTAACTAACCTCTTCTATCTTCAACCTCTCTTTCATTCTGATTTTTATTATTTAAACATGCTCAAGTCCCTCATTTTAAAAAAAAGGGTTAGGAAAATCCTCGCTTTATCCTAAATGACTCTCCAAGTCTCTTTTCTCCTCTTTCCCACCTTTTGATGCCAAACTGTTACGGAGCGATGTTGATACTGTAGACTCCTCTAGTTGACCGCTCATCTCCCCCCGCCCCGCTACCATCCGGTTCCTGCTCTCACTCTTCACTGTGATTGTTCTTGTGAAGGTTACCAACTGTCAACTGTTGGGCTATTCCAGGGGGACCCTTGTCATTCTTCTCCTCTGTGACCACCCAGCTCCGTTCTGTGCTGCTGACCATCCACCGATGTTGTAGCATCTTCTTCCTTCGGCCTTCATGAGCCCACGCTTTTCCTCCTGCATCTTTTCCTGCTCCTTTGCTGTCTCCTCTGGGGTGTTCTTGTGGTCTGTGTGTTCCCTTACTTGTTGGAGTTTTGTTAAGGATGGCTCCAGGCTCTCAGCACATGCACGCTCTCTAAGACATCCATCCCCTCTCATGGGTTCACTTATCCACCTACACACAATAATCATGAAATCCATCTCTCCAGCCTAAATTGCCCTACTGGCCTTCAGATCCACAGAGCCCATTATTTGTTGGATTTCTCTTCTTAGATGACCTACAGACATCCCAAACTTCACATGTTCAAATCTGAGATTATCATCTTCCTGCAGAAAAATGTCATTCATTTGGTAATCCTTAGCTCACAGAACAGTGTGAATTCCAGTTTCCCAGGCTCCCAGACCAGCATCCTGGGTGTCATCCTTGATTCCTCCTGTCCTTTGCACAACCACTAAGTCTCGTCGATTACACCTGTTGACATCTCTTCAATTAATCTCCTTGTCTATTACACCTGTTGACATCTCTTCAATTAATCTCCTTTTCTCTACACACTTCCTCAATTCCTTGGCTCAGGTTAGAATGCCTGGTCATTGTGTTTCTCTTCCTTTCACCCAACCCACACCCCATCCCCGATCCGTGCTCCCCTCCTCAGCCAGCATGATCTTTCTAAAGCATAATCTAATCAATACACTCCCCTTTCACAATATTTCACAGTTACCCATGGCCCTGTGAATAAGTGCTAAAATAATTGTGGATGACATCAGTAAGATGGACAAATAAGACATTCTTTGCTCATATGCCCACCTCAACAACAATAATTTAGCATCCATCTATGGACGAAAGTGCCGTTGTGGGGGCGGTGGGATCCAGCACCATATGCCAATCTCACACACCTGTGCATCAGGTAATCGTCATACAGACCTCAGGTCCAGACCCTGAGGTGGCCTATGGGCTGGCTCCAGCCTCTGTTGGCTGTGGTCTGAGAGCCCCTGGATACCACTGATTTAGACAATCACCCGCGGACAAGACAGCCTTTGTGAAAGACCCGGAGTCCAGTGGAGAAGTTCCAGCATACCCTTGGAACAAAAAAAAAAAAATCCAAGTTTGGTGCATTGACTTTACCCAGGTCACCCCTCTCCCAAGGCGGCAGAGCTCAGCGCCAAGAGAGCCCTTCTTAGCCTGTGATTTGTCCCATGGGGGAAAGTAAGAGCAGGTGAGTGGTCCCCTGGCTTCCCCAGCCGTGCAGGATGCTGCCGAAGAGGCTCATGCCTCTCTTGCCCCACGCAGAGTGCTGAGTTGTGAGCTGCGCTACCTGGGGGAGGTGGGCAGCTGGGAGAAGAGCAGCCGGAGCTTGGAACACGTCATTGTGTCGTGGAGCCTACTAACCGCGTCACAGACTCCATCGGGAGGCCCACCCACAAGCTGCTGGGCACCTCACCCACCGATCCCCCCAACTGGCCTGCAGGTACCCCCAGTGCTCTGTGTGTCTCGCTCCCACTCCCACTTCCCCACCCCGTGGTGGGCTTCCTAGGCACACTCCCATTGGCAGCAAGTGTGAGCTTTTGGAAGAGCTCGAGAAGGATTGGTATTAATTCTTCTTTAAATGTTTCATAGAATTCATCAGTGAAACCACCTGGTCTTGGGCTTTTCTTGGGAGATTTTTGATTATTGATTCAATCTCCATACTTGTTATTGATCTATTTGGATTTTCTATTTCTTCATGATTCAGTCTTGGGAAGTTGTATGTTTTTAGGAGTTTATCCATTTCTTCTAGGTTGTCCAATTTATTGGCATACATTTATTCATGGTAGTCTCTTACAATCCTTTGTATTTCTGTGGTATCAGTTGTAATGTCTCTTCTTTCATTTCTGATTTTATTTGAGTCCTCTCTCTTTTTTTCTTAATCTAGTTAAAGGTTTGTCAATTTTATTTATGTTTTCAAGAAGCCAGCTCTTAGTTTCATTGATCTTTTCTACTGTTTTTCTGATCTCTATTTCGTTTACTTCTGCTCTGATCTTTGTTATTTCCTTCCCTCTGGTAACTTTAGGCTTCATTTCTTCTTCTTTTTCTAGTTCCTTGAAAGTGAGGTTGTTTATTTGAGATCTTCTTCTTTCTTAATGTAGGTGTTTATTGCTACAAATTTCCCTTTAGAACTGCTTTTTCTGTATCTCATAAGTTTGGGTATGTTGTATTTCCATTTCCATTTATTTCAAGGTGGTTTTTGATTTCCCTTCTGATTTCTTCTTTGATCCATTGGTTGTTCAGGAGTGTGTTAATTTCCACATATTTGCAATTTTTTAAAGCAATCCTGAGAAAGAAGAACAAAACTGGAGGCATCACACTTCCTGATTTCAAACTATATTACAAAACTATAATAGTCAAAGCAGTATGGTATTGTCATAAAAATACACGTAGACAAATAGAGTAGAATCAAGAGCCCAGAGATTAACTCCTGCATATACAGTCAACCAATATTTGACCAGGGATCCAAGAACATACAATGGGGAAAAGACAGTCACTTCAATAAATGGTGTTGGGAAAACTCAGTAATCAGATGTAGAAGAATTAAATTGGACCCCTATCTTACACAACTCAAAAAATTAACTGAAAATGGGTTAACAACTTGAACATAAGACCTTCCTAGAGCAAGACATAGGGAAGGAACTCCTTGACATTGGTCTGGGAGCGATTTTTTGAATAGGCACCCAAAGCTTAAGCAACAAACACAAAAATAAATAAGTAGGACTACATCAAAGTAAAAACCTGCAGCAAATGAAAGCACCAACAAAATGAAAAGGCAACCTATGGAATGGGAGAAAATATTTGCAAATCCTTTAGCTGATAAGGAGTTAATATCCAAAATATATGAAGAACTCATACAACTTAACAGCAAAAAAATAAGCAATCTGATTAAAAAATGGCCGTGGGACATGAATAGACATTTTTCCAAAGAAGACATACAAATGGCCGACTTGAAAAGATGCTCAAAATCAGTAACTATCAGGGAAATTTAAATCAAAGCCATGTGAGATTCACCTGGCACCTCTTAGGATGGGTATTATAAAAAGACAAGAGATAGCAAGTGTTGGCCAGGATGTGGAGAAATGGGAATCCTTGTGCACTGTTGATGCGGATGTAAACTGGTACAGCCACTATAGAAAACAATATGAAGGTTCCTCAAAAGTTGAAAATAAAACTGCCCTGTCATCCAGCAATCCCACTTCTGGGTATTCATCCACAGGAAATGGAAAGTACTGTCCCAAAGAGACATTTGCACTCCCATGTTGACTGCAGCATTATTCACAATAGCCAAGATATTGAAGCAACTTAAGCATCTGTCTGAGTGTGATTGGAGAAAAACATATGCTATGTGTGTTTATACACACACACACACACACACAATGGAATATTATTCAGCCATGAGAATACAGGAGATCTTGCCATTGTGACGTCATGGCTGGACCTTGAAAGCATTACACTAAGTGAAATAAGTCAGACAGAGAAAGAGAAATACTGGACGATCTCACTCACATGTGGAACCTAAAAAACCAAACTCATAGGAACAGAGAGTAGAACGGTGGCTGCCAGGGGCTGGGGGTTGGGAAATGGGGAGATGTCGGTCAAAGTGTGCAAACTTCTAGTCAGAACTCGAATAAGTTTGGGGAGCAATGCACAGCATGGTGAGTGTAGTTAACGATACCGTATCATATAACTGAAAGTTGCTAAGAGAGTAGATGTAGTGTTCTCACCACACACACACAAAATGGAGGTGTTAATGAACACGCACGTAACCCTGTTCACTCTACGTGTGGATGAAATCATCCCCTTGTACACATTAAATTAGCACAATGTTCTATGTCAATTATACCCCAACAAAGCTGGAACAGAAATAGAATCATTAACGGGTTTTGTAAGATGTGGTCTTGTCTGTTGTTCTCCATAGCTTCAGAGGTGACCAACGTTCACTCAGAGTCCATGATCCAAGACCATACGATCTTCTTCTAGCTGCATGAACACACACACTCTCTCTTCTTTCTCACCAACCTGTCTCCTCCAGGTGTCTCCTCTTCACTGTACAGGACTTAAGATTTGAAGACAGTTCTTCTAGGAGGCCAGACTCAAATCCCCCACTTTGGGGCTCATTTCCGAGCTTACTTGGCATCCATAGCCTGCCCATCAGAGCAGTTGCTACATCCACGCTGAGTTCTCTCCTTGCCATCAGGCTGTGGGCTCCGTGACGGCAAATTCCGGGTCTACCTTCATTCCCCAGAAGGCCCAGAGCTAGCCCAGAGCCCGCACTCCGAGGGTCTGCATCCGTGTTGGCTGAATGAGAAAGTGAACACGTGTCCTTTATTTGTGTTGGTGCCTTTTCAGACCTGGACTTGATTTCTGGTCAGTGAGGGAGAACAGAACAGACGCTAGGGATGTCCCTGCAGGCGGTCTGTACTGGGAGGCCCGTCAAGGGCAACAATTGGTGACGAGCAGGTAGATGGACTCTCGGCCCCCACGGGAGGAAGCAGAGTGACACCAAGCCCCAGAGTCAAAGATATGGAGTCAGGCTCCCCCCTAAGCGAGAGACTCAGCCTTCCACCAGTGAGACCCAGACCCAGACGAAGATGAGCCCTGGGCTGCAGCCCCAGGCTCCTTAGCCACCTGGATCCAGGGCAGGAGGGACCGGGGCTGAGGGCTGGGGCAGGTCAGAGCCGCCTCCCGTGGGTGCCAGGCGGGCCCAGCCAAGGGATGAAGAGCCCCAGGGACCTGGAGTCGGGCAGATGAGGACTTAATTCACCTGGAAAAGCCTCTCAGAATGTTCTTTGTTGCCTCTAGAGAACCTTTCAGACTTCGGAGCAAACGTTTCAGTGACTTCCTGCTTTCTTACACATGTGCACGTCTGCGTGTGCACACACACACATCACCACTGATCCCCTTTCCCTTTCACATTTCTAACAGGCCGTTCCTGCACCTCCTGGTGCCCCCGTCCCTACTCTCAGCTTGTCCCCCAGGGACCAGCTCCTCTGCCCTCATCTGTGTCCCCCCCCCGAATCTGAGACCCACGACTGCAATCTCTCTCTGGTCTGTGTCTTCTGCCCTCTTAACCCCGTCCCCTGCCCAGCACTTGGCCTTCTTGAAACCCCCAAGGAGGCTGCTGATTGTGGAGGCAGAGACCCACCACTACAGAGGCTGAAGCCGCCAGCACTTCATGGAATCGGGCCTCTAGGGGACCCATTGCTGAGCCTGGCAGACCTGCTGTGACACCCTGGTCCGCTCTCTGTCCCATTCCATGATTCCCCTACCCTGACCCCTGGCAAATGTCACTCAGCAGGTGCCTTTGCCTCCTACACTGGAAATGACCAGAGCCATCAGAGGGGAGGAGGCCCCCTAGCCTCCTGCTGAGAAACACACACCTCCCCCGGGCCCCAGCAGGCCTGTGCCTGCCTTCCTGCCACAGTGGGAGCCTCGACCCTGGACTCTCGCCCTCCACCTGGTCTGGATCCTGTCCCGTCTCATCCCATCCCAGGACCGGGCTCTCTCTGGGGATGCTTCGTGCCACCCTGATGGTCGCTCACTGTCCACGTTGGGGCGGGGCTCAAGCCACCTATATTAATTGTATCTTAGGAGCTGTGCTACGCTGCATCCCTGGCTGTTTGTCACCCCACCTCCTGAATCTTTCCTACAGTCCGAAAAACTTGTGCGTGCTCCTGCATCTTTAAGCACACAAACTTCTCCAGCACAGCTCTGGCCACCCCCCACCCTCTCTCTCCTCCCCTAAAAGGCTAACATCTAGAAAGGTCGTCCGCACTCACGCTCCCTCTCCAGCCTACTGCAGTCTTCCCCTAACTCTCTGCATGCCCCGCCTGCCCTTCCCGAGGGGCTGTAGGTAGCTACATCCCAGGGGCCCATTCACTGTTACCTGACCCCAAGTCCTCCCCCTGTCCCCTGGCAACTCTCCCCTCTTGGTTCCTGGGGACGACTTTCCTTGCGCCCTCCTCCCTCCTCTGCCCTCTGGTCACTCTCCTTGGTGAGCTGCCTTTCCCAGCGGCTCCTCCAGGGCAGCCTCGCTCTGCTCCTCGTGCTCCCTGGCATTACTGTAGGGGCTTCCTCCCCTCGGTGCTCACCTGCCCATCCGGCAGGACGAAGCCAGCCCAGATCTCTCTCCTGAGGAAATCCCTCGGTGTCTCCCGGGAACCGCAGACTTGGGGTGTCCGAGCCTGCACGTGTCCACGTCCCCTCCCAGCACGCTCCTTCGGCCGACTGTCCTATCTCAGCGAATTCCTGTCATCGCCCAGGGGCCAAACCCTTATGCAGGGGTTCCCTCCCTTCTTCCCCACATCCTCACGAGTCACATCACGCCTCCTCGCAACCCCGCTCTCCCTTTCCAGCGGGGACTTGCTTCGCCCCGTTTCCTGTGACAGCCCCTCCAATGCCCCGCCTGCCCCAGGTCCTGGGCCAGAATCACTTCTCTACACAGCAGCCAGTCATTTTTCTAATATGCAACTCTGCTCACATCAACTCTCTATTTAAACTCCGTTAAAGCTGCCTGCAGCTCTAAGAAACCGTTCCAGACTCCTTACTGGGCTGCCAGGCCCTAGGCGGCCCAACAACTCCATTGTGGCCCCCTCCTTTCTGCCACTCCTCCACTCCTTGCTCCAGAGCTGCCCAACTCCTTTTGATTTCTTGAAAATACCCCCACTACTCTTTCTCCTTCCTGGAACATTCTCCTCTCTGTTCACTTGACCATCTTCTACTCTTCCTCTGCTCACAGCACAGAAATCACCTCCTCCTGGAAGCCTTCCCTGACTTCCCCAACTGAGTTTGGTGTTCTCCTCTTTGCTTCCAGAGCCGTGTTTCATCATCTATCTCATCTATCAGATTCTAAGTGCCATGAGGGCCATCATTGTGAAAATTTTTAAGGACATAATCGCTTTGTGGTTGAGAGTGTTCCTGATATCGAGCAGGCTGGGATAACATCCTGCTGGCAATAATTACTAGCTGTGTGGCCTTGGGAGAAATTACTGAGCCTCTCTGTTCCTCAGTTTCCTCCACTATAAAATGGGACTAATAATCGAATCTGTCTCTTAGGGTCATCACGAGGGTTAAACGGGCTATTCCAGGTAGAGCCTTAGCAGATTGCCTGGCAGAGAGATGTCAGCTCTTCAGTTGTTGACATCGTCCTCATTGCCTTTTTGTCCCTAGAGATCACTCTGTTCCTGATGACATCGGTGGGATGAGTGACCGCATGGACCACTGCTACAGCAGGTGTGCACTGACAGCTCATTGCCCCCAGCCATGCACTCCAGGCACGGAGGGGGATCACCTGAGGGGGGAGGACTTGGAGCTGCCAAGGCAGTTGAGGAGCTCCTGCTGGGAACCTGGGAAGTAGCTACTCTCCTCAGATGAGGGTGCTGGGGGGCAGAAGGGGAGATCCCAGAAGGGGGAAGGCCCAGCTTAGCTGTAAGAGCGAGGGGTCCAGAGGCCGTGCCAGGTGTGGTCGGGTGAGGAGCCTCTGCAAGGGGCAGCACGTGGGCAGATCCCGGGCCCTGGGGGAGAGAAGAGTGAAACAGGAACTGGGTCCGGAGAGCCCAGGGGAATAGGAATCAGGCAGCAGCTTACCCCAGTCCTGGGGCTGTGGTCCAGGTGGGCTTGGCCACAGGCACAAAGTCTGGCCCTGGCCAGGCTGACGAAGCTGAAGGCAGAGGTGCCTGAGCTGGGGGTGGGGCTGAGCCTGTGTGGGAAGTCTGGGGCTTGGCCTCGGGCAGAGGCAGGGGCAGGGGTCAGACAGATCAGGGTGGAAAGGCACAGGGAGAGCACCCAATTGAAGGAAGATGGTTTATTGCTGTCGAGAGGTCTCAGGGTCTCCAACTAAACAGGACACAGGCTCCCTGTGCACGTGGGAGACTCCAGGCAGAGTCATCGTCACCTTTCCAAGGATAAGCAGGCAGGGCCAGGCACACTAGCTCCTTGGAGCACAGAGGCCAGGCTGTACCCAGAGACCCGGGCACCCCGCTCCTTAGTGAGGGGCCCACCGCTAGGAGGCGAGCTCTAGGCTTGACTGGGATCCACAACTTTGCCCCCGAAGAGGATGCTTTGGGTATCTTTGCTGATTATAAATAACAGAAAGGGCCTGTTGAAATCCACAATCAAAGGGTTCATTACTCCGGACGAGAAAGCAATGTTGATTCCTGTGGCAGCAGCTGCTTCCGTGCCCTCCTCGGCCACATCAAGCACAGTGCTATGGACCACCTGTGGGGACACCAGAGCATTATCCACCAGAGACAGGGTGGGCGGGAGGTCAGCAGCCTGCCTGTGTACCTCTCAGGGGACTGACATTTATCCAGCACCTACTGCTGGCTGTCACCGCACTGGCCAACTTGTCCAATTTGTTGGTTTCTCCCAACCACCCTGTCAGCCGGTTTTGCATAGTCCCGATGCACAGATGTGCAAACTGAGGCTCAGAGGCTGTGAGTGATCTTCCCAGGGTCATAGAGGTACAGAGTAGGGTGCCCTGATCTGAATCTCTCTCTGTCTGAGTCCAGAGACTGTGCTGCCCCCAAAACACCCACCCTTGTAGGGGCAAGGGGCAAGCCCAATGCAAGGTATTTTTCTTGCAATAAACTTCCAGGGGCCCCTCCATCTTGAAGCAGCTGATGCAGACCCCTCCTCGGACTGGACAAGCCAGCACTGCTGTCAGCACCTCTCCTGCCCCAGCTTAAACATCCTTGGAGTCCCTGGCTATTTTGCATGGGATGTGGCTTCAGATCCCTGGACCACGCGGACCCCTCCAACTACATCCCTCTGTTACCATGCCCTTTGGAAGGTGGGTACAGAGGAGAGTGGTTCTCACCACTCTGCTTCTAGGAACACAGCACAAGGGTCCCTGGTCTTCTCTCTTGCCTTTTAGTGTATTTCCATCATAACTGCCCCATAGCCACTGACACTACCTCTTAGCCACTCTGCCAGGCCCTGCACACTGCCAAGACTATCGCCCCCATTTTACAGATGAAAAAGCCAAGGGGTACAGGACTTTAATGATTTGCCCCCCTTAGGCAGCAAAAGGTGGAGCATGGGGTGGCGTCCACTGCTGATCCCACCCCAGGCTCTTCCCCGTGACGGGCTTTTGTGTCGCATTACATTGCAAGGGAGGTGGGGACCAGCCCCCACATGCTGATGACCCAGCTCTCCTGGGCTTGGGGGAGTCCCGGGGAGGGGGAGAGGGTAAGGAGAAATGCAGGTATTTATGCCAGTTCGAGACTCCCCAAATGACTGCCTGGCCTTCACCATTCAAGCTCTGACCCAGAGGATGAATTGTCCAAAGTTTAAAGACCCACCTGGGTAACATACAGGTTAGGGGTTCCTGTGACCCCTGACAGGTCAGCCTTGGTGGTGAAGACTTTCTCAATGCCCAGCTGGGTGAGTATGGTTTCCAGCTCATAGTTGCTGGAGATGGAAAACTTTGGCAGGTATAATTCATCTATCCACCTAGGAAATGAGAAAAATAAATTTGAGCATCGGCTTGACTTGGTGCTTGCCCTTCCCCCACCTCACAGCAGGTCTTGCCTGGTTTCCTCTCTGACCACCCCCTTCTCGCTGGAAATTAGTTCTCCTTTGTTGGTTTCATGACCCCTTATGCTTACTCTTCTTAATGCATTAATTATCCATTCCTGTCTCTAAGTGCCCACAGGTGCCAGGCAGTGCGCCAGGGCTGGGGCGGCTCCCCACATCTGGCCCTGCCCTTCTCTTGCAAGCTTGTGGTGCAGTGAGAAGCACCTTCCCTCCACAAGGGGGCTCCACCACGGGCTGGGAGACTGTGCAGGGGCAGCCGGCTCCAGGGGCACCAGGAAGGCTTCCTGCAGGAGGTGGCGTGGAGCCTGTGTCCCGAAGGAGGAGAAGGAGCTGGCTGGGTGAAGAGGAGGGCAGGAGGCAGCTGGATGAACTTGCAGGAGGTGGGAAGAAAGAGGGGATGCTCACAGTGTGGAGGTCAGCCTTGGGGGGGGTGGTGGGGGAGAGATGGGCGGCCGAGCAGGGGCTAGGGGCATCGAGGCTACATTCCAAGGCGCTTGGGGATCCTGAAACAATTAATTGAAGGTCCCCATCCTGCCTCCCTGGTGAGCTGTGTGAGGGCAGGGGCTGCTTCTGCTTCAGAGCAGAGCCGGCAGTGAGCTCTTGGAGCAACGGATGATGTCTCCCACCTCCAAGCGTCCCTCTCTTGGCTTCCATCTCCCTTAAGACTCTTGTCATCTCCCATTAAACTTTGAGTCCCACGGGAGCAGGGAAGTATCTATTCCTCTCCATGCTCATTCATTCATTCATTCATTTATTCATTCGTCTATTCATTCAACAAATACTTATCGAGCACCCGCCATGGCCAGGAATGTGTATGGGCGCATTTCCTCAGTGCTTTGTAAATTAAAGGTGAATATTCTATCCATTTACAACTATTCTTTGAGCCCCTGCTATGTGGGCGCTATTTGGTGTCAAGGGAAGGAAAGCATCGTGAAGGGAGTCCAGGGATGGGTGGAGTGGGGTCCCTGTGTCCTGGGGTCTCCTGGGACCCGCAGTGAGGAGGGGCTGAGAGTCAGGCACCCTGGGAGGTGTCTGGCCTCTGGACAGCGGCTGGGGAAGAGCTGCGGCCTCAACTTTCTGTCTGGGCAGGTCCCCCGCCCGTTGTCGTTTGGGAAGTGTCTTCCACATAAACTACCCCTGTGGGTTCTCATCACTGCCCATCAGGACGAGGGTTGGGGGCAAGGACACTCCTCCCGGCTGGTAGGGAGCTGAGCTCCAGAGAAGAGGAGTGAGCGGCTGAGGTCACGCTTGCTGCCCACGAGCCTTGGGAGGGGGACCCTGGGTGTGGTGCTCTTTCCCCTGCACAGCTGTTCACAAACCTCCCTCTGCCCCACCGTGGGGCCTGGGCCCAGACCCGCCTCCCTCTGCCCAAAGCCACGCAGGCAGCAAAAGGCAGAGTCACCCTAAACTCCCCCTGTCCTGCAGGCTCTGCCCCACTGCACCCTGGACATCAGCGAGGCGCCCAGTGGTGGCAGACGGGGAGTCGAGGAGGAGCTGGGATGGCGGGAAGGGAGGTGGGTGCAGGGCAGTCACCTCATCCGCAGAGAAGCTCGCCACCTCCTCAGGGTCTCTGGGAGCAGCGCGGCCTCCACAGCCCCCAGTTGGCCCTCGTCGGGGAGGATGAAGAGTGCGCTGTCATCGCTGATGTACTGGAGCTCCACCACGGTGCAGGCAAGCTCCTCGTCCCGGAAGAATGGCACCATCCGCTCCTCGAAGCTCATTTTGGGCACCTGCACTGACCTGCTCCTGCTCACATGGAACGCCGACTCATACGTGTCTCCGGGGTCAAACGGGGTCTTCCACTTGGCTAGAGGCAGGGTAGAGGGGGGAGCATTTGGAGAACTCTGTGAATGCGAGGGCTACCCTGCCTCTCCCCCTCCTCTGCCCGGGTTCCCTGAGCCATGAAGACACTCAGCGTAACAATGGCCACCCCATGATTCCTCTTAGGGATGGCCCTGTCTTGGTTTGCAAAAACACCTCGACAAGGGGCTGGCTGGTGGCGTAATGGTTAAGTTCGCCCTCTGCTTTGGCGGACTGGTGTTCACGGGTTTGGATCCAAGGCACAGACCTGCACACCACCCCTCAAGCCATGCTGTGGTGGCATCCCAGATACAAAATGGAGGAAGACTGGCACAGACATTAGCTCAAGGCCAATCTTCCTCAGCAAAAAAAACAAAACAAAACAAAACAAAAACCACCCTGACAAGCTGGCAAGCTGTTAAGGATGGATGGCGGTGAGCCCTGTAGGTCTGGATTGGGAAGGGGGCCATGAATCAAAGACCTGGTTAGTTGGGCTAAATGAGAATCCTCCAGGAATTTGGGAGAGATGGGAATTAGGCTGGGGGCCTGGGGAGAAATGGGACATCCCTAACTCCTTAAAAGGAACAGTGTTAGTACCCTTGTTTGTCATTGGCATTGCAGGGATGTGCACATATACCCACAGCCTTGTGAAGCAGGCTGAAGAAGCAAGGAGCAAAATAGGAACCCCGAGGGCAGAGCAGAGGTCACCCGAGGAGAGAGGAGCAGGTCTGCACCCCAGGAGGACTGGAGCGCTCAGTGGGGTACGCGGGAGCTTGTTGGGGACATTAGAGACCTGGGGGCTGCCTTGGAAGTCTGAACCACCTCCCCTGCTCGGTTTGCTTTCCACCATGGCCGGCATCCCCATTGTTAGAGGCAGGAGGTGGGGGAAGCCCGGGTGGCTGGTGTGTCCCTGGGGAGGAGAATTTGGAGGGAAGAGTCCTGGGACAGGCAGGGTGGTAGGAGAAGAGAACACCGGAGACTCAAAGAACAAGCAGAGCGGGTCAGGGCTGGACGAGGTTTACAGAGAAATCCTGTTCCATGCCTTCACAGCACGGGTCCAGGAGGCCTTGCCCAGGGTTCTCTCTGGGTCTCCACGCAGCTCCTGTCTCCTAGGCGCCTCACCACCCTCTGACTCAACGATCCTTCTTTGTGCTCCTGTCTATTCCTTGTCCCCATTTGGACTGCTGGCTCCGTAAGGAGGGACCTCGCTGTGCCCCGCCCCTTCAGAACCGACAGCTGAGGTCTGCATTTGTTGAGCTCCTACCAATGGGATCGGGCACTGGACCCACTGGAATCTGAGAAAGGGCCCCCCCGGGCTCTTCCCCAGATGATGACCTGCCATTTCCACTCTTAAGGTTATAGGAGGGAAGAGCTGCAGAACCTTGGGGTGGCCAGGCTCCTTAGAGGCTGTCTTCCCCCTAAGATAGCCACCAGCCCTGCTGGGACACTCCCCCCACCCCTCCCACCAGAGAATAAGTGCCCCGAGTCGGGATGGAGCCCAGGTCAGAAACTGTCCTGCAGTGTGCACAGGCAAGGGCCGTCCTGAGCATGTCCCAAAGTGTCTCTTCAGAGAGGGAGCTGAAGTTCTCGCCCACCCCCGAGAGAATTGAAAGGAAGGCTTCTTCCTTCCGGTAGCCGGGCAAGCGTAAGTCAGAATAAAAAGTGCTGCTTTGCCTCCAATAAAGGGTTAATGAGCTCTCTGTGGTTGTGTCCTGCAGTGGCCAACTGTAATTTGTAAAACCCCAAGAGAGGACGGTGCCTAGGGGCAGGTGGAGCCTTGGTGCCCACGCCCCTTCCTGCGAGCAGTTGGCCTAATCACACAGTTCATGAGCCAGGACAGAAATAGCCTGGGAGGCTCAGAGCTAAAAGTCCGTTTTCTGCCGAATCGCAGGCCGGGCACTTACCTTTAAGGAGGATGTAATTCACCAGAACCATCATTGTGTTCTTGCAAATGCCCCCGACCAAATGCACAATTTTCCCCTCGGTTTTCTTCTCCACGTAGTCATTGATGAGCTTCTCGGCTGCGGAGGGATCCTTGAAGTTGGTGGGGAAGGCCTCAGAGGCGTACAGCGCCTTGGCGTCTTCCCTGAACTTGTCCAGCAGCTCGAGCTCCTCCTTGAGGAACATGGCGTTGCCCACACTCAGCTGCTGCTGTGGGTTGGGCTGGCTGAGGGTGTGCAGGAGGTGCTGGAAACCCTGATGGATTTCCGTCTCGGGGGTCTCCGTGAGGTTGAACTTGAGGCCTTCCAGGATCTCCGTCAGGGTGGTGTTGCGGGCCCCCAGCGACAGGAAGGCCAAGGCGATAGAGATGCTCAGAGGGGAGAAGATGACATTCTCATTGGGGGTCTGCGCAGCCAGCAGCTTGTAGAGGTGGAAGGTGAAGTCGGTGTTGCTGGTGGTTAATCTGAGGTTGTCCACAGACGTCCTGTTGGGTTGGTCCTCCTGGGCCACATTCCCGGAGTCAGGCATGTCCCCAGGGAGGCAGTGGACTGTGGGGCACAGCCCAGCCACCAGGAGCCCCAGAGCCAGGAGGGGTGACATTCTCTCTGCCCTCAACTCTGAAAAGCAAAGCTCCGTTAAGTCTCAGAGGTGGTGCCCTGACCACCTCCCGCTGCCCTGGTGTGGCCTGCCTTCTGGTCTCCGCCTCTGCTAGCTCTGCGATCTCCCACGGGTAGGCGCCATCCTGGGCACCCAACATACACGACTATATTCTGTGCTCCCTCTCACCCTTTGAGGTAATTACTATAATTGTGGCCATTTTCCCCAATGAAGAAACTGAGCACAGAGAGGGGAAGAGGCTTGCCCAAGATCACACAGCAAGCAAGTGGAGGCGGGGGAGGGGCAGTGAGAAGCCTGTTTACCTGGCTTCTGGGTGGGGTAGCTAGTGATGGGTGTGAGGTGCCGTGCAGTCAGAACGCAGCCTCCGCTTCCTGCTTGGCGAGCAGGCTGGTCAGAGGGGCTAGAAAGCAGGGGCTCCTTTCCCCCTTATAACCCTCTTCTGCCCCCCAGTAGAAGCCCAGGAAGGAGCCCTGGACAGAGGCAGAGACCACAGCTGCTTTCTGGACCTCTCACTGACAAATTGTGTGACCTTGGGCACTCTCTGGGTGGCGCCTGGTCGCAGCGAGGGCTCCTCGAGAGAGGGCACAAAAAGCAGCTCGAGCCATGTTAGAGCATAGATGGTCCTGATAAGGGTGGATGCAGAGATCAAAGGAAAGAGGAACGTTCTTTTCAGCCCCTACCAGGTTGACACATGGGGGTTGTTACCACTGTAAGCCTGGAAAGGCCTTCTGTGGGGAGAAAGCACTGTGGGCCTCGGAGTCTCAGAGACCTGCATGAGGATTTCATTTTGGCCACTTGGGTGATGGCTGTGTGGTGACAAGCAAGTGACTCAACCTTTCTGAGCCTCACTTCCCAACTCTGTACAAGGGGTTGAGTAGCTCAGGTGAGATGAATGGTGAAGATGCCTGGCTCCTAATAGGTGTTCCAGAGGCGTTACGTCCTCCTACACGTCCCCCTTCTCAGAAACTACAAGCCAGAGCTGCAATTCTGTGGGGAGAGAGGATGGAACTCTTGCAGGATCGGAGAGAGTCCCAGTTCAAAGCCAGTGACTGCGGGCAAACAGGGTGATTTACCTTCAGGCTCCGCCCACTCAGTCCAAATTCAGAGGAGGAAAGGGCAGCGTGTGTAGCGGGGAGTGGCCAGGAAGGAAGAAAAAGAAGAGGGAAAGGGAAGGAGGAAGAGGAGGGGCGGGCAGAGGCGGGGTGAGGGGAGGAGAGGGAGTCGAGGCCCCTGGACAGGCCTCCTGACAAGCCCAGGGACACAGGCGGCTCCATGCCCTCAGATGTTTGTTCACTCTCCGCTGATGCAACCATTTCTTTGGAAAGGAGTTAAACGTTTTTTTTCCCCCCCAAAATTATTTCTGAAGAAAAAGGGCTTTTCAGCTCGGGCAATTTGGCAGGCTGACTGTTTCTGAGCTGTCTGTCTTTCCTGTTGCTGGGCAGACGCAGCCTGCTTGGCTGGGGGCCCTGGAGGGGAGGCAGAGCCTCCAGAGAGCCCCCATGGAGACTCCGTGGCCTCTGCCCAGAGGGACCCAGGAGAAGGACTCCGTCCGCGGCACGTTCTGAGAGCAACTCCCTGTGCCAGGCCAGGGGAAGCAACTTCTGCCCTCGGGGGAGTTCTGATCCTGAGGGTTGATACACAGCTGTACGGGGGTCCACAGCCACCTCGAATCAGAATCCAAAAGTGTCGGAGGCAAAAATGACCATTGGAGACCCGTGGCCCATCCTCCCCTTTGCAGATTGAAAACTCAGACCCACAGAGAGGACTCATCTTCCGAGGGCACCAAAACTCTCCCCAGCACTCTGGCACACTTCCTCCCAGCTCCCTCCGCACCCACATTCCAAGGCTTCTGGCCAAGGCCCAGAGCCACCCTAGGAGAGGGGATTTCTTTGCTCCCAGCATGCAGCAACCCAGATTACCTGCCTCGGAGAGCTGGGCGCGGCTGGCCTGCTCCAATGTTGGCGCCTGCCCCCTAGAGTGTGGGACTTTCAAGGGTCCTAAGGCTTATTTATCCCTGCAAAGAACTCCTCCCCTTGCTTGGGAAATGTTTCCTGGGACAACCAAGCGTTCTGTTTTCAGACTGGACACGGTCAAATGATCGTTCCCAGCAACATGGATTTTATTAGATCTACTCAAACAATCCAGTTACAGGAACAGCTCCGAACTTTTTGTCTCTTGAAAAAAACCCAAACCCAGCAAACAAGATACAACTTTCTCATATTTTTTTTCTTTTGCTGGTAAAATACTCATTGAGGAATGTGTGAAAATCCAGGAAACATAGAGGAAAACAATGGAAAATATGTCCCGGAATTTTATCCCCCTGGGAAGGCCCCAGCTAACGTGTTGTATTTCTTTGATAAGTTTCCCTGAGCTGGGCTAACAGTGACTTGTTTCTGGTGAAGAGAATTTGACAGAAGGGATGGGGTATCCTTTCCAAGATTGGGTTACAAAAAGATGCTGCTTCTGGGCCGGCCCCGTGGCCGAGTGGTTAAGTTCACACACTCCGCTTCGGCAGCCCAGGGTTTTGCCAGTTCAGAACCCCGGGCGCAGACATGGTACCGCTCATCAGGCCATGCTGAGGCAGCATCCCACATGCCACAACTAGAAGGACCCACAACTAAAATATACAACTATGTACTGGGGGGATTTGGGAAGAAAAAGCAGAAAAAAAGAAAGAAAAAAGAAAAAGAAGATTGACAACAGTTATTAGCTCAGGTGCCAATGTTTTAAAAAGAAGTTGCTGCTTCTGTCTTGGGTTTTCTCTCTTTCTCCCTCTCTCTCACACACACACGCACACACACGCCGGGGAGACCACGTCTGAAGCGGCCCTGGGAATAGGCCCACAGTGTGAGGGCCCGAGGCCCCTTGCCCACAGCCACGAGCTTGGACGCGGCATTCCAGCCCTGTCAGGTATTCAGGGACCACAGCCCCAGCCCAGGCCTTGTCCACAAGCTCATGGGACGCCCTGAACCAGAACCACCCAGCTCAGCCTCTCCTGGATTCCTGACCCTTGGAAACTATGAGATAATAAATGTTTTCTTGTTCTAAGCTGCAAACTTTCGGAATGATTTATTACGGAGCCGCGGATTAACCCAAATCCACATCACTGGCTGGCTTGGCTCTTAGGATCAGGGGAAGACAGGGAACAGGGAAATCGGAGGATTATAAAAGAAAGCAGGTTGGTTTCACAACATGGCCTGTGCCACGTAGCCGATGCCTCAGTCAGTGGGTGAACGCTTGGCCTTCCCTATTTTTAAGCAAGTTTACCTGTTCTTCCATTTACCCACACAGAGGCCCGGTCATAACGATGGCATAACCACAGCTGTTCTGTTCACTTTATGGTGAGAACTCACTAGGTTCCATGATCTTATTTCACATATTGGGAAACGGAGGGACAGAGAGATGAAGACGTTCCCCAGGTCGCAGGACGGTAAGTGCCAGCTGGGATTCTGTACCAGGCAGGCCCACAAGCTCTTGCCTCCCCAGAAAACGCAGGGCCACTCCTGGCCAACCTGTTTCCAGCCTGGCCACAGAGACCCAGCGACCTCGGACGTGAGGAGCCACCTGCTGGGATCACCCAGTGGAAGGTGAGGCGTCCTGGTTCCAGCTACAAGGCTTTGCCCGCGCTCTGCGTCAGCCTCTGGAAAGACCCCAGGAGTCGGTCTGGAATACACGGGCTGTGGCCTGGGGGTATCGATTATCGGTCACGAGGACAGTGACAGGTTTCTGATTTTAGGGGACCAGGGGCGTGAAGGCAGCTGTGGGCCGCACAGCTCGGTCCTTACGTGGATGCTGTTGAAGGGAGGACCTTGCGTGCCCCACGTCCTCCTGCAGCCCCGCGGGCGGCCTTGTCTGGCCTCAGACAGTCTCTTAGACCCCAGGGATCTCCACTCTCCCCCACCAGGGTGGTCTCCGCCTGCCACATTTTCTATCACATCAGTCACCTCCCATCTCTTCCCCGGGGGTGCTGTGGCTCTCCCCATGTTTCAGACACTTCTGCTAACCAGAATGTTGACACCACTGCCTCTTTGGGTTCTCTCCTTAGCGACCTCTCACCCGGACCAGGCCCTCAATAAAAACTGTTGTTCTCTGCTCTCTGCAGTTTTTTGCATCTCAGTAAACGGTGCATCCGTCTCCCCAGCTCGGCCAGGAACCTGGGATCGTTTTCCCGCTCCAGCTCCCCTTCAGTGTGGGGTGGGGTCTCTTCATCCACATCCCTGGACCCCACTCCCTACCCTCCGTGTCTGCTGCCCACACTCAGTCACTAGCCCCACTCCCGGTGGCAGTGACCACTGAGCTGCCCGCACGCCTCCCCGCCTGCCCGCTCCCCCTGCCAGTCCACCCTTTATCTACACGGTCCCCGGAGTAGCTCTAAGAGTACAGCTCGTTCAGGGCACTCTCCTGCTTGAAGTGCCCCGCTGGCGTCCCTGTCCTGCCCCTGGTCCAGAAGCGCCCGCATGACGCCAGATCTGCAGGGCCTGAAGAACATTCCTCAGAACAGAGCTTCCCTGCAGGGCCCAGGGGTCCCCGACTTGTGGCAGGAGGAGGGAGGGTTCCAGCTCCTTTTACACATGGGGACGGCAGGAACGTTCTGTCTCCGGCTTCAGTGTGCGTCACCAAGGATGAACCAACCCCTTCGTGGAGCTTTGGGCTGCACAACACGTGGCAGGAAGTCTTCCACGGTCCTCCCTGGTGGAGTGGGTCCTCCTCTGACTCGCCCAAACCTTGCCACGCCCCTTCCCACGAGCCGCCTTCGCCTGCTGTCCCCTGACGTGACTTCCCCTCGTCTCCGCAGCAAGGACTGAGGCTTCTGGCCATCGGGATGTTGCTTCTCGCTCAGCCTTGTTCCCTGCAGACAGAGCTGCTGGATTTGGCAAACAAAAATCCCTCCCGATTCCTGGGGCATATTTATACTAAAATGTAATTCATTATCTGGAATTCACGTGCATCCGGGCGTCCTGAGCGTTATCAGCAACCCCACGTGCAGGGCATGTTCAGCTGTGTGCAGTGGGCCCAAAGCTCAAAGAACGGGGGAGTCTTAGGCAGTGGCCTGAGGACTTGCAGAGGCATGGAATCTTCTGGAGCCTTGCCTCACTGCGCCCTTTCATTCACTCACCCAACACTTGTCAGGAGCCCACTGTGGGCCAAGGCCCGTGCCAGGCCCTGGGGCTGCAGAGACGACTCAAAACCCCACAGACTTCACTTCACGGTGTGTGAGAGACGCAGACACGTGGAGAGATGGTGGCTAGACTGTGGGAAGGGATGGAGGGAGGTGTGGGGGGAGGTGGGAGCCCAGAGATGGTCTGGGGGAGTCAGGAAGGCTCCACGGACAGGGGCCGCTGGGCAGAGTCCTGAGCAAGAGCCTGGACGCGTGCTTGTTACCTGGCTGTCACCCTGCAAGGATTAGGTGGAGAAATGCCTAAAAGCAAAGAGCGTCAGGGCCTGTCAGCCCCTGTAGCATGGGCCTCTTCAGGCACTGGAGCTGGTGGCGGCCCTGGGGGCAGGGCCCTGGGGCCCGGGCCACATGGGATAACCCCGCACTCATGCACTGTGACGGCAGAGAAGCAGCAATCTGTGCGTGCATCCCAGTCCCCAGGGGGGCTCGTGAAAGGCCCCAGTCTCAACCCCTCTGACTTCTAGGACAGGGGCCAGGAATACGCATTTTTAACCAGCTCCCCAGGTGATAGGGATCACAGTCTTGTTACCGAAAGTTCAGTCTCTGATCCCAATGTCAATCCAAATAACGAGAATGGAGTCTTGGGAGAAAAAGGGAAAGGCTTTACTTGGCCAGGCAAGGGGAGCAAAGCAAGGGCCAGTGCCCCCAAAGTTGCTTGCTCCCCGTTAAGAAACGGGTGGGGGTTTTTATTTGGGGTTTTAGGTAGAGGTGGGGGGCCGTGGCCTTCTTGGTCTGCATTTTCCCATCGGCCTGTGTCTGGGGCTGCTTCCAGCAGAGGAGACTAAGGATTTCTCAGACGAGCGTGCTTGGCTGTTTATCTCCATGGTGGAAGGTAGACTGACGTCAGGGAGCCGAGGAGTTGGGCCTGGGAAGCTTTGGTTTCTTGATATTCTCTGGATGTTATTTTCTCTGTAAAAGAACTTAAAGGTCCTGGGATTAGCCACAACTTTAGTGGGAGCCCAGTTTGAGGCCATCCGGGCTTTAAGGATTTGTAACTGCTATTTGGTTGTAAAGCTCAGGGAGTCAGAGGTTAAAGAAACAAACATTTACATATGAGTGTAACTAAAGACCCAGGGAACTAGGAATGTGGGTTTTTACTTTTATCCCCACACATGCCAGCTTCACTGTAGGGAAACCACTATCAGGGCTGATGTTAATAAGAGCCGGTAACATTCTGAGGAACCCTCCTGTAGGTCCAACCCTCTTCGTTGCCCCTAGCCTTCAAACAACCCCCTGACCCGGACATCGTTATCATCATTCTGCTGGGCAGCGGGAGAAGTGGACATGTGTGTGCTTGCTCATGATTCATCCGCTCAGCACACCTGGGACGGAGGCTCGGCCCCACATCTCCTGGCCTCCATCTCAGCCTCCTTTACCCCACACCCGAAGACCCCGCTTCCCAACCCTTATCCCCGGCCCGACCTGGGTCCCTAACATTTGTGAAGGAACGTTTACCTGCTGATCGAATCTGCAAAGAGTTTGTGGCAGGTTCTCTGGGAGAGACTGAGGGAGAGGCAGGGGCTCAGAGAGGGGAGACTCTGGAGACCCCCCGGGCATACGATGAGTGCTCAGCTCCTAGCACGACCAGAGGCTGTAGTCCTATGAGTTGCGGAGCAGCCACCACTCTCCAGAAGGCTGTGTGCGTGCGTGCGTGCGTGCACATGTGCACACATGTATGAGCAGCAACGTGGGTGGATGTCAGAGCGTTTCCTATCTGTTCCCTGTATGTCTTCCTGGAAAATCACCAGCAGCAAGGGCGTGCTCTCTCATACCATATTCTCCCACAAACGACCCGGTGTTTGTGTCTACAACTGTTGCCGCCTTGGTGCTGTCTCACTCCCACCCCATTCCTTGTGGAAAGGGGGCAGATGGTCCGCCTTGGGGTGTGGCTCTGCAGGAAACTGGAGGTCACTGATGTCACCTGCTTGCCATTCCCAGCCTCTTGCAGCAGATGCCTCTGCCTGTTTTTGAAATGAGCCAATACATGCAAAGGGCTCAGAACAGTGCCAGGCAGCCGCAGGTGGCATCCTAGTGTTACTTAGTTTATTACTGTCACCCCCGCCCCCAGCACCCTACACAGTGTGATAGGCGCCAAGGAAGGAGCAAGTCGCATGGGCTCTAGCCATGCGTGTCCTCCTTCAGTTCCGTGAACAGGACACACTCCCCCACCTCTGGGTCTGCGCTCACGATGTCCACCAGTGACCTTGGCCCAGTCCGCTCCTGCTCGTCCCTCGGATCTCGGCTTCAGTGCCACCACCCCAGAGCCCCCTCTGGCCCGGCTGGAGAAGGTCTCCCCAATCGTGTCTCTTCGCGCCCCGTTCTCCTCCTTCGCCGCCTCCTGCTTGTGCCTTTGCAACCCCAACCCCACCCCTAACCCCTCCTCCGGTCTTTTTTTTCTTTTAACATTTTACTAAAAAATACTTTTCATTTTGAAACAATTTTAGATACGCAGGAAAGTCGTGACGACGGTACAGAGAGTTCCTGTGACGTAAACATCTTACGTATTCATGGCACATTAACAAAGCTAGGAAATGAAGTCGGTACGGTACAGGCTTAATTGGATTTCACTGGTGTGTCCAGTAACGTCCTTTTTCTGCTCCAGGATCGCATCCAGGAACCACTTTACACTCAGTCGTCATGTCTCCTTGGGTTCCGCTGGCCTGTGACGCTTCTCTAAGTGTCTTGGTCCGATCCGGCTGCTATGACAAAATACTACAAACTGAGTGGCCTAGGAACAGCAGAAATTTACTCCTCATAGTCCGGAGCCTGGAGGTCCAAGATCATGGTGCCAATGTGGCCGGGTTGGGGCCCTCTTCCGGGTAGCACACTTCTCATTGTGTCCTCACGTGGAAGGGCCTAGAGAGCTCCCTGGGCCCTCTTGTATAAGCACACTAGTCCCCTCCTGAGGCTTCCCCCTCATGCCCTAATCACCTCCCAGGCCCTGCCTCCCAACACCGTCACCTTGGGGGTTAGGATCGCAGCCTAGGAATTTTGAGGGGACAGACATTGGGACCACAGCATCAGGCTGTCCTTCTTTTGCACAACCGTGACACTTTTGAAGTGTACCATTGGTCGGGTAGTTTGCACCTTGTCCCTCGTTTGGGATTTGTACGGCGTTTTCTCATGATTAGAAAGAGGCAGTGGGTTTGGGGGAAGATCCCCCTTGGGATCTCATCCCACCGCGTCAACGGCGCAGATGTCATCCCGACTCCCCGCTGGCGATGTTGACCTTGACGGCTCTGTCAGGGTCAGGGTAGCGGGTGCCCAACTCTCCACTGAGCGTTGCTGTTCCTCACGGCCCGTGCCCTGTTCGCAGAAGCAACTCACCAAGTCCCACTCCATCGCACTTGTCATCAACTGACATGCGATGCATTTCACCTTTCCATTTTACTCTCTGTTATTTCTCTAGCTTATCGTCTCTCCACCCTAGAATGGAGCTCTACCAGAGCAGGGAATTTTTTGTTTTTTCCTTCATTTCTCTTCAGCATCCGGAACAGTGCCAGATAGATGGTGGACATTCAATAAACACCTGTGGACAGGCAAACTGTCCTCATCGAGGTTTGTAATTCTGTGTTTATTTGTTTGTTTCCCTGGTTATTGCCAGGGCCCGTGTCTGCTGGGCTCACCTTTACACCCTTGCACCAGCTCCGTGCCTGGCGCCCTGCTGGCAACCCACGGGTGACAGCCAAATACGCAAGTGTAGCTGGGCGTGGCGGCTCCTGGGGGCTGTTTCCCTGGAGACAAAGGCCGTGCCTTCTGGTCCGCGTCTCTGCAGGGAGAGGTGGGAGAAGGGGTCCTGGCATCGTTCCTCCTATTTCTGCTGGAGGTGGAGTTCACGGGGGTCATGTGGTCGGAGAGGGAATAAAAGCGGGTTGCTGAGAACAAGAATGAACTTGGCAATAGCTGCGGGAACTCAGACAGTGATGGGTTGAATTGTGCGCCCCCCAAATTCATATGATGAAGCCCTAACCCCCAGGACCTCAGAGCGTGACTGAATTTGAAGTTAAAATGAGGGCTCTAGGGTGGGCCCGGATCCAATGTGACGGGTGGAGATTGGAAGACGAGAAGAGGAGATGAGGATGCAGACACGCACAGAGGGAGGACCATGTGAGGACAGGGACAGAAGACGGCCATTGCAGCCAAAGAGAGAGGCCTCAGAAGGAACCATCCCTGCTCACCTCGATCTCGGACTCGCAACCTCCCCGATCCTGAGATGATACCTTTCTGCTTTTAGGCTACCCAGCCCTGTGGCGCTTTGTTACGGCAGGCCTAGGAAACTAACACGGCGGCTAAGAGGGTCCTGAGGGGGACAGTCGCGCCTCCACGTGTGGGCTCAATAGACCGGTTACCTCATTTCACCACATGGGGTGCCTGAGGCCCACCTGAGGAAGGGGAGGGCGGGGCGTGGGAGCAGCAGGTGTGGGTGGGTGCGAGCGCCCCCTGGAGGGCTGAGCGGAGGTGCCACTGCTCTGCTGATGGGAGAGTGAGGGACAGGAAGGGGCCCAGGGGACACTCAGGGTGTGGCGTGGACGGCATAACTACCTGACATTGGGATGAGCAAGAACAGACAAAACACTGGCCTCGTGTTCAGGGTCCCTGTCGCTGGACCACGAGCAGGGTCACCTACTCCTCCCAGCTCTCCATCACGCGCCCTGCACTGGTCCACACAGAGGGCTCCGTCATCTCCCGTACACACCGCAGCTCACTCAACACCACGCTCTTCTCAGGCTGTCCCCTCTGCCTGAAAGTCTCATACCTGTTCCCAAATCAGCTGTCTGTTGCGTCCTACTATTCTTCAAGACCAGCCCTGTGTCACTTCTTCCGTGAAAGCTTTCCTGACCCCGCAGAAGTTAATTCTGCCCCACCTGCTCTGAGCTGCAATACCCTTTGTTCACCCTAGGATTGGGCGACAATTGAGTTCCATGGCCTGCCATAACACCCAGCATGGCGCTTCGGTGCGTGACATACAGCCGAGGCTCCCACCGTCAGCCGCCCGGCGCCCGTCCCCATGTCGCACAGAGTGGGTGTTTCGTGACCATTTGCCAAGCGAACTTTAGACAGCCTTGGACCTTGATCCTGCACACATCACCCAGGCAGGGCCTCCCCCTGACCTTGGACTAGCTTCGTCAACAGTGACAAAAATATTTGCCCCAACAGACAAGGTGTTTCGCAAGAGAAAAGTGCAAAGAAGCAGGTCCCACCCCACGGGGAGGCCCGAGCCCGGAGAGCTGTCCTGAGCTCGAAGCACAAAGGGAGACGAGCTGTCTGGCCCCGGTTGCTGCCATCTGCCCTGCCACCAGCCACCACACGTGCCATCTGGGTCCTGGAGCCTGGGCCTCTCTCTGTCACCAGCTGACAGGCTCTGGGCAAGCACTTATGTCCTCCTCTGTAAAATGGGGACAGTGAAAAAGATAAACTAAAGTGGGGACAGTGACATACTGTGCAGGGTTGTTGAGCAACTAACGAGATCACAGATGCAAAGTGTCCCCGGGGCTGGCACACAGTAGGGGCCAGGGATGGTCAAAGTGTGGGGTTCCGACCTCGTCAGTTGTAAGGGCACCCATCTGCCATACAGTCTGGACTCTGGGAACAGGGCAGTGGGCACAGCCTCACGGAGAGCAAGACAGCAACAGGCAGCGTGTGGCAGGCGGGTACTCAGGGGGTCAGACTTAAGGGGCAGCTACTTATGGGACAGTTTGAGACAGAGCGAAGGCTCATTCACTTATTCATTTGTTGACTCTTTAAAGTGGCTGATGCCTTCATTTGGTTGACGAGGAATCTGGTCGGTTTTGTAAAGGAGAGTGAGCTTAGCTGGATGACTGGGGAGCTGGTGGTCGAGATGCACCTGCCTGGGCTTCTCTTTCCTGTCACGTCTGCCCTGCGGAGAGCCCAGGGCTGAAAGTGTGGCTCTGGGGCCATGCTCCCGGGGCCAAATCCCCCTCCACCACTTAGGAGCTGTGTGTCTAGGTAGGCTGCCTGTTCCCCACAAGCCCTGCCTTCCCCATCTGTAAGATGGAGGCAACAGTAGTGCCTGCCTCGTGCGAGGGGTGTGAGCAAACTGTTGGGACCCCTCTCCCCAGTCTAACAGGCGAATCTAGCAAGTGAGCTGCGTAGACTTGAAGTGAGTACAAAAATCCGTGCTGTGCTGTGAAGCAGCCATCCCACGGCTGCGTTAGAAAGAGCTGCAGCCCCACACCTCATGACTGAAGACGCTGCTGGACAGATCCACAGCAGGAAGAGATAAGGGTATCTCACTCTCTCACACCCCAGCCGCATTTCTTAGAGACTGAGGGAATAATTAACAAGCCTGGTCCTTGCCTCCCTCCACACACAGATAACACCAACACTACAAGCCTTGTTTGATGTATAACCAAAAAGTTCTTGTTTATGTTACCTTTGAAGTATCTATTAGATGTGTAAACCCTTTCCCATACATACACTGCTTTGTTAAAAAAAAGCATATAGAGGCTGGCCTGATGGTGTAGTGGTTAAGGTCCTGTGGTCCGCTTTGGGGGCCCAGGTTTCACCAGTTCAGATCCTGGGCATGGACCTACATACCACTCATCAAGCCGTGCTGAGGCAGCATCCCACACAGAAGAACTAGGACCTACAACTAGGATATACAGCTGTGTACTGGGGCTTTGGGGAGAAAAAAAAAAGGCAGAGGAAGATCGGCAACAGATGTTAGCTCAGGGCAAATCTTTAAAAAAAAAAGTATATAAACTGCGCTCAGGTCTGTAGCCCTTGGAGCAATTCCTCAGAATGGTCTGTTGGACTGTTTCCCGGGCCTCCAGCTCCTCACTTTGATTATTGAATAAACTCCTTCATTTAATCTTCACCTGGACTCCATTTCAGTCAACAGCAGTCAATGCGACCATCCCAATGGACCACCCCTTCCAGCACAAGCCTGGAACGTGGTAAGCTGTTAATGTCACCATTCCCCCAGTTACTTCTATAAGGACTACGACACCCAGTGTTTGCAAAATGCTTTATTGTTCTTGCTGACACTAAAACTCACAGTTAGTCACCAGCGTCTTCAACTGGTACTCAGCTGTTTGCAACAGGCCTCCATTCTCCTGCCCCCCGCCAAGCACAGGAGGTTGTAACTTAATCCTGTGATGGCCCATTCCACCCTGTGGTCCCCTTGCTTTTCTTGAAGGATGAGTGGCACCTGAATGTACTGAAATCAATTGTGATTGACAGGGAACACCCCGGCCTTTTTATATGATTTCAAGGATCCTCCTGTCCTTGACCTGATCCTTCTCAGTACACATGGGAAAACCAATGTCCAGAGAGGGACGGTATTGCCCCAATGTCACACAGCTGGTTTGCTGGGACGGAAGCCCCATCCAGACTCCCATTCCAGTGTTCCCTCCAAACCAGGATGAATTGATACTGGTATTGCTGACACGGGGCACTAGGCTTGGAAATTCGCTTCCTGGTGGAAATGTCTACTGGAATAATCTTCCTCCAGAGATTTGTGGTACTGGGCTGGGCGTCAGGGGCCCAGATTCTGGGCTTCCATCTGCCGCTAACATGCTGTGTGACCTTGGGAAAGTCAACCAACCTCTCTGGTCCTCAGTGCTAATCACTGATGAAAGGTGAGGGTAAGAACAAATGTTCTCCAAAGCACCCACGTCTTGCAATTGTGTGAAAAGAAACAATCCTCAGCATGTCAATGCTATTATTATTATTTGCGAAAGCCTCATTAGTCATCTAAACATGTGTGAATCCCTAGGTCCCGGCAGACAGATGGCCATAGTGCACGCTTGTCTTCCACCGTGGAGGCCTGCGGCCCTTCAGGAGGAATCTCCCCCCCGGGGGTGGGTCACTCTGCCGAGGAAGAGGATGTTCTCCGTGTTCTCCACAATGAGCATCAGAAAGGGCCTGTCGAACACCACCCTCAGGGGGCCCACTCTAGCCGACCTGAAGGCAAAGATCGCCCCAGTGGCTGCGGCCGCCTTGGTCCCCGACTCGTCCACCTCCACCACGGCTTTGTGCACCATCTGCAGGGGAGACACCAGACATCACCGAGCCACCAGGCGCTGGGAGAGGCCATCCCGGGAGATAGCAAAGCTTCTGCCTGCAGCATTGCCGTCAAACTCTCCGGCAGCTCATCCATGAAGCAGGTGGGAAACGATACCATTGAACAGATGCTGTGCTCCAGGTGCTGCACGGAGCGGGGGGCTCACGCGTCTTTTATTGAATTCTCATGGCTTCTCACAGCAAGAGTGTGACTCTCCAATTTTAGAGAGGGAAAGGAGGCTCAGAGAGGTCCAGTAATTGTTGGAGGTCACACAGCTAGTGGGTGAAAGAGCTAAAACCCAATTCTTAGTTCTGATTGCTTAAGACAGGACTCCTTCCCCCTATACGGTGCCGGATGTGGCTTCCCATTGCACAAAGGATAAGACCCAAAGTGAAACCTTTGCTTCTTGAGAGAAGAGAGGAGAGAGAGAGAATATGGAATGAGGAATGGAACGAAATAGGATGGAATAGAATAGAACAGAACAGAATAGAGTAGGATACAATAATCTCTGGAAGCAGGTGCTCAGAAGCTTCTGGGCTCACCTCAGACACCTGGATGTTGGAGTGGTTGGTAAGGCCGCTCAGGTCAGCTTGGGAGGTGAAGACATCACTGATTCCCAGTTTGGGGAGGATTTTTTCCAGCTGATAGGAGCCCTCAATGGAGAACTTGGGAAGGTAAAGCTCCAGCCGCCTAGAAAGAGAAAAGGACCTTTCTTAGACTCTCTTAGAGCATCCGCTCACTGAGTTCATATTCCTGCCGTCTCTCCTTGGCTTTGTAATTCTCCTCCAGACCTGTGCCTTGAGTGGAGCCCATCCTACTCTGGACTTGGACCTAGGCTGTCCCCAGCGGCCACTGCCCACTTGATGGCACCCTCAGGAAACCTGGTCACGTCTTCCAGCCCTGCTCCCTCCAGCTGGGCCAGCCCCAGGGTCTGGGACGTCCCATGATGCTTCTGGGCTTGGAAGCAGCTCCTGGGCTGGCTGAGTCTTTCCCACCCCCGCTGTGTGGCCCTCGGGAGACACGTGTTCTCCCTGGGAGTGTGTAGGGTTAGGCTGGCCCAGTGTAGTCTCAATACCTCTTTATGAACGTCTTGAACCACTTCCTCAGGATTCTCTCATGCAGTCCGTTCTCCACCTGACCCATCGTGCCCTCGTTGGGGAGAATGAACAAGGCAGTGGCATTCCCCTGGTAGGGGACCGCCACCACCTTGCAGGAGAGGTTTTGGTCCAGGAGGTAGTAATACCAATCCTCGCGTCTCATCATGGGCACCCGCACCGCCGTCTCCGAGGTCACATGGAAGTCCTGCTCTAGGGTGTTTCTGTAGTTGAAGCTTGTCTCCCACTGAGCTGAAGATTGAAATGGAAAAGAGAGAGAAATCGTCAGCTGCAGATGGAAAGCGTGGACAGGAAGCTCATTAAGCAGAGATCACCGTCTTCAGAGCGGTCCGTGGTGGCAGCGACCCCCACACCCTGTGAACACGAAGGCAAGCCCTTTATAACCGTAGGGCACACTGAAACTTTTTGTGGGGCTTTCCTTCCACACTTGCAAAATAAGGAGGTTGGTTTTCAAGCCTTTGAAGGCCCTTAACCCCTAATGTTGTTTGTTTGAGTCTCTGATGTTACTTGAGGTCAAATACGCAACTGAAGAGGGTCAAACATACGGACAGTTAACAAAGTTACACTGTGTCTGGGTGACTTACACTGTTTTTCACTCTTTTCCCAATATTGGATTTTGATCTAGGCTGGGAGAGAGCTTTGCAAGGTTCCTGGAAATAGATGATTTTTCCTGCTCGGATGTCTTCACCTGTGTTTCCTGCTCTGTCTGCTCCCTATGGGACTTTTTGATCAAAGCAATGCAAGAAATTGTTTCTATCTTCTTAATGGTTGTCAAATATTAGCCTGTCCCAGTGCTCCACTCAGCTGATTTCACAGCTGTCCTCTGCAGCCTGGTGTAATGGGGAGGTGCTGGACCAGGGGACAAGACATCTTAGAATCCAAGCCTGATACTCACCATCTGTGACCATAAGAATGGGGGCAGGTGATTATCAATTTAACTATTTTCTTCCTTCCCTCCCCTCCCCCTCCTTACCCCTCCTTTCTCTTCCCACCCCCCTCCTCTCTCTCTCTTCTCCCCCTTTCATCCCCTTCCCGCCCCTCCCACTATTTCCCCCCTTTCCTCCCCTCCCCTCCCCTCCCCTCTCCTTCCTCGCTTCCCTCCCCTCCACGTTGCTCTCCTCCCCTCCTCTCTTCATCCAGTCTGCCTTCCTCTCCTTCCCATCCTCAGCCAGGCCCCATGCAGGGCACTGAGGCGTTTGGCATCCAGAAGGAGAAGCAGACACAGGAGATGAGATGAGTAGGGATATTTGTAAGAAATGACAGGGAGATAAAGATGGAGAGCTGAGCTCTGGAGGAGGGAGAGGACGCTATTAGAGAAACGGGCTCTTGTCCCTGGATTTCTCTGCTGAGGAAACAGCCCCTAGGAGGGAATGGGGGTGAGAGTCTAGGGGGCAGGGTTGCAGCCGGGAAATGCCACCAGAGGCCCTTCTAAGGTCCACACTTCTGGCCTGAGTAGCCATGGTGTCAGTTTCTTTGAGACCATGGCAATGATGAACTCATGCTTCAGAACCTGAGTGGAAGCTGTGGTTTCAGGTGTCCCCAGGGGTCCAAAGACAAGACCCAGCTGGTCCCCAGGGGATGAAACAGCATCCCGGGGTCTTTAGCCTCACCTTACCCAGTGAGAAGGCGCCCCCCTTACCCACGGCTGCTTGTTGGCCTCACTCTCATCAACAGGCACCAGAAAGGACCAAGCTTACCCCCACTCCTTCGTGTGTGCGAGAATTGGATATTCTTTTGATAAAAGCAGTTGGAAGAAGAGAGAAGGTTCAGGTTTGAGCCCCAGGGTCTTACCTTTGAAGAAAATGTAATTCACCATAACCATGACCTCGGTGCTGTCCAGGTCCTTCACCAAGTCCACAATCTTGCCCTGAGTTTGCTTTGCCACGTAATCATTGATCTGCTTCTGGGCCCCTGCGGGGTCCCCAAAGTTGGTGGGGACAGTGTCTGCCAGGTACAGTGTCCTCACGGCACTCAGGAAGCTGTCCTGGATATGCACTGTGGGGCTGATGAATAGGGCATTGCCGAGGTTCAGCTGGAGGTCATCTCTGGGCCGGCCGAGCTCCCGGAGCAGCTGCTGGAAGGCGTTGTGGAGATCCTCCTCCACGCCCTCCTGGAGGTTGAGGCGCAGGCCCTGCAGGATCTGTGCCTTCGTGTTGGACCGAGCCCCCAGGGAGATCATGGCCAGGGTTGTGGAGATGCTCAGAGGAGAGAAGAAGATGTTTTGGTTGGGGGCAGCAGCCGCCAAGGCCCTGTAGAGGTCGAAGGCAAAGCCGTTGGTTCCGGGGGCCACCGTGGCAGCTGTGGATGGCAGCTCCTTGACTCTCTTCTTCGTCTCACGGGAGCGGTGGCGATGGAGGGTGGCCGCCGGCGGGCTGAGGAGCACCAGGCACAAGATCAGGCCGAGTTGCATGGTGGCTATCCTCGTTCTGAAAGGGAGGGTGGGAAGATGTTCTCAGAGAGGTGTGCAGCCAGCGTGTCTTCTCAGAGAGAAGATCGGGAGGAAGTGAGTAAGACCGACATTCCAGAGAGATGTCACGGCTCGACGTGCAGCATCAAGGGAAATGAACCGTAAAGCTGAAAGTGAGGGTTTAAGGAGGGCAGGAGGGGCTGGAGGTGAGAGATCTGGTGACGTGGACGTCTAACGGTGGGGAGAGGAAGGAGAAGGCAGAGGGGTGCAGACCCAAGGTGGGGACTGGCCACCGGGGCAAGAATCCTCCCCTCTCATCCGCATGGAGGTGCATGTCACAGGTGGGACGTGGAGCCGGAGGGCTCTCCCGTGTTCTGCCTGGTCTGCATCTCTAAGGTTACCGGGACTAGCAGCCTGCTTCTGCATGTGGCTCTAACCCTTGCTTTGCTCCTTGAGTGCAGCATTGGGCAAGGCCTCGTGGGCTTTCTATGAACTCAGACCGACTACCCCCGCTGCACCCCACAGCACTGCTGGACTAGTCCTTGTTCACTGAGCATCGACTGCAAGGCAGGCAGGGCGCCAGGCTCCTGAGAGGCATCAGTGAACACACGGATGCCAGTTGGCCCCTTCTCCTTCCCCCGGGGATGGATCCAGGACCCTGCAAGGCCACCGTTGTCCCTCAGTTGTCCCTCAGCAGAGCCACCTTTCCCTCCTGAGGAAGTTCTGCCCTCTTAATATGAGTACCTCAACTTCTCTCCTCTTCTGTGATGGGCCAAATCATGTCCCCCAGATTCAAATGTGGAAGGTCCAACCCCATTTCCTCAGAATGTGACTGTGTCTGGAGAAAGGGTCTCTAAAGAGGTAATTAAGTTACAGTGAGGTCACATGGGTGGGCCCGAATCCAATCTGACTGGTGTCCTTGTAAGAAGAGATCAGGACACAGACACACACAGAGGACCACGTGAGGACACAGGGAGGAGAGGATGGCCGTCTGTAAGCCACCGAGAGAGGCCTCGGAAGAAACCAGCCCTGCTGACACCTTGAGCTCAGACTTCCAGCCTCCAGAACTGAGAGACAATAAACATCCGGTGCTTGAGCGCCCGGACTGTGGTACTCTGTCACAGCAGCCCGAGGGGACTAAGACATCTCCTCCTCCCACGCCCTAGACAGAGCCCTCACCTCTTGTCTCTGCATCTCTCAGGTGGGCCCACCATTCTGGCGTCGTCTTCCACCTGCGGTCCCCTCCCCTCTTCCTCACATCCTCCTCTCCAACCAGAAACCCTTCCTGTGCCCGGGCGTCCCAATGACCTCCTTCCAGCCCCCTGTGAACAGTCCCAGCTCTGCAGCCGAGGCCCCTAGGTTCAAATCTCAGCCCCACTATTTCCTCCATGTGTGATTTGGGGCAAGTCAGCTATACCCCGTGCCTCCGTCTCCCACCTGTACAACAGAGGCAGCACAGCACCTGTACCAGGGGGGGCTGGGGGCTTTACAGACCCGGTGCTGTGCAAGTGAGAGCTGTCGGTGTGGCAGCATCTGGCCAAGGCCCGCCTGAGCCCCCCATTTCCCCAGCTGTACAATGGGGTACGGGCTTTCATGCACAGGTTCTCCTGGGAGCCTGGCGGTGGCTGGGGAACTAATGCCCGGGTTGCTGACGGCCTGGCTCCTGAGGAAAGCTCTTACTCATAGCTTTCCCCCCTGCTGAGTATTCTCCCCTCACGGACACCACGTCCTGAGGTCCCCCAGCCCCAGGGTGAGCACCGCCACAGAGTCACGTGCCATAAGCAAAACTCCAAAGGGCCCCAAAGAGCTGCGTTGGACATTGCTTGCAGAGAGGCCCATGATGGAGGCGTGGGGAGGGACATGCATGCCAGCGAGCTTGGGAGTCAGGCCGACCTGGGCTGTGGTCCTGCCTTTGAGCGACATCAAGTGACTTGAGCAGGTCCCGCTCACCACTCTGGCCTCCAAATTGCACCTGAGCCCACAAAGGAGGCTCATTTAGAATGTTCTAGCTACCCAGAACCGACTATAGCAGCCTCAGCAACCCCCATGCCCATGGGAGGCCCAGGCGCGTGGCCGGCACCCACAGGTGGATGCTGTGCGGTCTGACACATCTCAACTCCTTTAGCCTCGCCCCCACTCACAGAGGTAGGTTCTATCACTAGCTCTGTTTCACAGAGGAGTAATCTGAGGCTCAGAGAGGTCTAGTCACTTGCTAAGAGTGGCAAAGCTTGGGCTCAGACCCGGTTCTGCCCCTCAATGCCCACGCGCTAAACCACTGCACCGTTGGCTTCCCCAGACCCCTGGTCCTCCATTTCCGTGCCACAACCTCCCGATTTGATATTCCCTGCCTCCACAGCCCCTAATCTGGAGGTAATTAAGAAACACAGTCTGGGCTTCCCATGCTTTTTGTTTTTCAAACAAAAACTCCCTTTTGGCTTCCACCTTGAGAGTTGCCTTCCTGGAGGTCTTTCAAGGACGTGGACGGATGGCTGAACCTCTGTGTCCTTTACACTAGTCTATTTTATGGCACATGATGGTCCCTCCCGCAAAGTGTTAGAGCCATCAGATAATTGCCTTGAAAGAAACCCTTTCAAACAGCAGCTACAGAGGCAGAGGGAGTTTCCTGCTTGGACGGAGCCCAGAGGCAGCGGACTGGGGAGCAGGAGGGAGAGCTCTGGCCTCCCAGCCTCCCAGCCTCCCATCCGTGCAGCCCTCCTGGTGACCTTGGGCAAGGCCCTTCTCCTCTCAGGCCTCAGTTTCTTCATAAACAACTGGAGGTCTGTGACACGTTGTGGCCAGTAATCTTCCTCCCTACCACTGTCTCCCTTAAACATCAGAAGTGGCCAAAGCCACTTCTCCAAGAGCCTACTCGATCTCCTGGACAGCAGCATCTCCTTGGAGGGGGCGTCAGCTTCACTTAGGCTCCCCCCGGGGTGCAGGTTGGAGACCTAGAAATCTTGCTCCTTTGGGGCCCACTCTCTCTCTCTTTTATTAAAGCCATCATTTATTAAGGACCTATTAGACACTCTATAAATATTACTCTAGTTCATCTTTACCAAAAGTAAGCATAATTAACCCCATTCACAGCTGCATAAACTGAGGCTTAGAAAAATGAAATAGCTTGTTCCAGCCAGTGAGTGATGGAACCAGGATTAAAATCCAGATTCCTCGGACTGGTGTAACGCTGCCTCTTCGCTCCTTTTTATGGCCTCGACAAATGATAGCTTGTTCCTCCTCCCAGGTAGCTCCTGGTGCTTATCCCTGGGTGTCCCCCCACTGCTCACCTGTATTAGCTCACTTCTACTCCTCCACAGCAACATGGAGTTGGTATCATTATCATAATTGTACAGAAGAGGAAACAGAGGGTCAGAGAGGTCACTTCTGAGAAAGTAGAGGTCTCGGAGTGCTCATTCCAGGGTTTCTAGTTTTAAAGCACAGGCTTTGCCGGCACACTCCTGGGCCTCTGGTGGAAATACACACCTTTGACAGAGTTTTGTGCCAGCTTTGAGCTGGGATGAGCCTGCTCTAGGCCCTAGGAGCCTGGCACTCAGGAGAGCAGCCCCCACGGTGTGCCGGCCGAGCCTGGCCTGGCTGACTCCCCCGCTGGGCCCCCAAACAGGTGTTTCTGCCCAAATGCCCCAACCTGTCAGAGGGACTAGAGCAGCTCAATCAAAGGCGTCTGGCACCCCAGGGCAAAGCGACGTGAGGCGGCAGGGCACGGGCAGTCATCCCACTGATCCCCAACATCCACGGACCAAAATCTGCTGACGTTTATCCTGGACGTTAGGCAACAGAGTCCTAGCGGGTCGACTTTGGACTCAGTTGTGGGAGGTGCACAGCTGAGGAGGGTCTGTCCACTATCTGCTGATTACAAGAGGAGATGTCAGTCTGCGAGCCCGGGCAGAGAGGGAATAACACATTCACAGCTTCCCCAGATCCTAAAGACGCAGGGGCAGAGCATCCCGGGAGCAGGGGCCTAGAGAACTTTCCTAACCCTCCTCCCCATCTCCAGACCGTCGGCAACACTTGTCTCTAAAATGTGTCTTCATTCTGCCTGCCTCTCCCCATTTTCCCTGCCACCATCCTAATGAGAGCCCCTTCTGTCTTTCGCCTGGACCACCCCACTGTTCCTCCTGCCCCCAAGAGCCGTTCTATATACGGTGTCTGGAGGAATCTCCTTGAACCACAAATATGGTCACAGCACTCGCCTGCCTAAGAACGTCATTGCTGCCCACTCCTTTGGGATAAGATCTAACTGATTTGTGCAATAACCCATGAGGTTCCATGTGGTCTGGCTCTGCCCAGCTCTGTCCAGCTCTGTCAGGCTCTCTCCGGCCTCATCCTGACCTGGTCTGCCCTCACTCACACGTCCTCTGAACACACTCCTTTTTTCAATTCCTCCAACGCGCTGAGTCCTGTCTGAGCCCTGGGCCTTTGCACATTCTTCTCTTTCGGCTGGAAACGTCTCTCCGCCTTTCTCACCAAGGCCAGCTTCTCTGTGGCTTCAGGCCTCTGCTTAACTGTCATTTCTTGGGGATACCCTGTCGATACTTGCCCTCCACCCCCCCATCCACTGTTATCTCTCTAGCGGCCCCTTGATTGTTTCTCTCATGGCTGCATCAATGACAGAAGCGCAATTACAAGTGCGTTTGTTGTTGACTATTTTTGTTCCAGCCTCTCTCTCCGCCACTAGAACATGTGCTCATAACAGAGAGGATCCTCGTCTGGGCTTACCCTGGCTGTGAGACTTCCAAGTCAAGGACGAGATGTCCAGTCACCTTTGTGGAATAAACCAATGAACGAATGAATGAATGGGCCTCTGTCTCCTCCTCTGTAATTCAGAGGTGTCAGACCACACGCTGGACCGAGTCGTGGAAACGAGCCAGGCTGGGCACCTAGAGCTGAGCTCTCCCGCCCCTGGGGCTAACTTGTCAGTTGACCTTGAATAACTCCCCTGCTGCTGCTCAGCTTCCGTTTCTTTCTTTAAAACCACTTTATTGAGGTATGACTGACTACAAAAAGCCATTCATATTTAACACATACAACCTGATGAGTTTGGGGCTGCATACACACCCATGAAACCGTCCACACCATCAACACATCCACCACCATCTTTCCTCCACCTGCCCGCCCTCCTTATTCCTCATGCTGTGGTTTCCGATCTGTGAATGGATGAGGATGTTGACCCAGCGGAGCAGTTTCCCTTTTATTGTTATAGTTCTTGCCAAAGGCCCCACCCTTAGAAAAACTGAACATTCCACTCATTTTATGCCTACATTTTGTTTATTTAACAAACGGCCCAAAGGCATCTGGTGCCCCAGCGGCCATTGTGACCATTCTGGGTGGCAGCTCCTGGACAGGGCCACCTTGTCACAGGGAAACATTTCATTTGATCATTTTTCCTGATTGCCAAGGGTCCGAGATTCCAGGCACAGAAAACCACCAAGCTATGGTTTACCAAGTGCCTCCTGGGTCCCAGATATTTTGTCCACACTCCCTTATTTCAGGGTTTCTCAACCTCTGCACTGGTGGCATTTGGAGCCGGATCTTTCATAGTTGTGGGGCTGTCCTGTGCATCAGACGACTGTTAATAGCATCCCTGGTCTCTGGATGCCATTAGCAGCTGCCCTCCAGTTGTGACAACTAAAAAGGTCTCCAGACATTGGCAGATGAGCCCTCGGGATTCACCCGAGTGAGAGCCCTCACCTAATTTAATCTTTACGGTCACCCCCGTGCAGAGGTCACACCACACATGTAATAAGGTGCATTTTACCTATAAGGAAATGGAGGCTCAGCCAGATTTAGTGTCATGCCCAAGGTCACGCAGCCAGCGGGCTCTCTGTTGCCGCAGAGGCCCTGGCTCCTTCTGCACCCATGTGGAGAGTTTTCCTGTTCACACTGGGGTACCTCCAAAGCTTTTAAGCCCTCCAAACCCCAGAGCTCCACAGTCCCCTCCTCGCCTTCCTCGCACGCCCTCAAGCCCACAGGCCTGCCGTCATGGGGCCTGTACTTACGCTGTCCCGTGGCCGAACGTGCACACCGTGGACGTGACAGTCCCTCGGGCTCAATAAAGGGCAGACGGCTGGCTGGACTGGAGCCAGTGTTTGTCACTGACCACGGTGGGGCCCTGACTCCACCTCTTCTCCGGCCCCGCCCAGCCTGCCCGGCCCGTCCCCAGGCCCGCAGGCTCCCAGCCAACAGGCAGGCTGCCGCAGAGTCCCTTGAGCTCCCTGCCCGCAAGCCCGCACAGACCACCATGTGCCTGCACAGCACGGGCCCACACCAGCTGCCCACATTCCAGCCACAGGGAAAGGGACACCCTCCGGCAAACCTACCTTTCTCCTGGCTGGTCCCTTTGCTTCCTGCAGCCGATTTGCCATAGATCTGAGGGAGTGGGGCATGAGCCCAAGACCCCCACAGGCATATGTGCTTCCAGAATTCAGGGACCCCAGCAGTCAGATTCCGGTGGGAATCAGCGGGAGTGAGAGAGCGTCACGACAGCCTAGATGAAGGGTCCTTGCATGCAGCCTCCTCATTGCGCCGTAACTGAACTGAGGCTCAGGAAGATGAGGGGACGTTTCAGAGTTGTGGGTCCCACTGGGGACAAAGTGGGGCTGAGTGCCCAGGTCACTGACTTCAAGGCCAGTGCTCCTTGCTTAGAAAAGGTCCGTGTCTAGGATTTCCAAGGACTCAGCTGGACTGTCCTTTTCTATCTTGAAATTGGGGCTCCCAATCTCAGCCCCACACTTTGAAGAGTATTTCCCACTGGTACAGGGTGCTGGTACCGGGTGCCGGCTCAAGCCTTGTTTCGTTCCCAAGGTCCCATGCCTGGGCTTCTAATTCCAGGATGTGCTGTGTGTGGTCACTGCCCAGAAGGTGGTGTGGGTGAGGTGGGGTGTGGAGCTGGCGGAGGACACAGAGGGCCTGGCATTACCCCAGGAAAGCGACCTTGATGCCCAACCAGTGGGGTCCCTCTAGAACCAGTGAGACATTTCGCTTCCCTCTCCATGATTTGGGGCCCAGTTGTGGCCCGTTATCCCTGCTCATCCTGACAACCACCCTGCAAGGGGCATGCTGAGCTCCTTTCCAGTCTAGAGACAAACACAGTTACGAGCAGGCATGAGGCTCCCTCTGCTCACTGGCCTCGCAATGCGTCAGAAGGCAGGTACCAGTAGCCCTGTCGATCACTGAGAAGACAGAGGCAGAGAGAGGTGAGGCAATCAGTCCAAAGGCACACAGCTAGTAAGGAGAGGCGTTAACAAGGGGGAAGCCGGGTGTCTTCTGTCCAGATTTTGCTTTCTGTCCATTGCGCCCCATGACATAAGCAAGAGTCCTCTATTTCATAACCTAGAGACCCTTGAGCTATGTTCTCTAGGGTGGGAATCGCGTTACCTACCTGTGGTGGGATGGCTAATGCCCCCCAAAGATATCCACAGCCTAATACCCAGAACCTGGGAGTGTTACCTTATGTCACAGAAGGGACTTGGCAGATGGGACCAAGTTAAGGATCTTGAAATGGGGGACTATCACGGATTACCTAGGAGGGTCCTAAATGTCATCACAGGGGTACTTATAAGAGAGATAAGTGGGAGATCAGAATCAGAAGAAGGCAATGTGATCATGGAAGCAGGAGGAGAAAAGACCCTGTGATGTGGGGCCGGGGGCCAAGGACATCCAGGAGAAAGCCCTGCCAACATCTTGATGTTGGCCCAGTGAGACCTATTTTGGACTTCTGACCTCCATAACTGTAAGACAGTAAATCTGTGTTGTTTTCAGCCTCTAAGTTTGTCATATTTTGTTACGCCAGCAACAGAAAGCTACTGCAACAGCCCAGAATGGGTGCCCAATGAAAACGCTTGGGAAAGACAGGACCAACCGAGACCCTGGAGGACTTCTCCATCCTCTGTGTGCTGCTCATGGAGACATCCCATGTGCTTTTTTCCCAAGCTTACATTTTAAGGAATATCTTGAGAATTTGGGGGACATCAGTGGCAACCCGTGACTCCCCACTGCCACTCAGAAAGGGCTCTGAAGGAATGGGGCTGAGGATGGTGAGTCTCGGGGGGAGAGGTCTGAGGGCCTCTCAGGAGGTGGTGCCTCGAGGATTACTCTGCCTGGGCCGCCATCACAGACTACCCCAGGCTGAGTGGCTTAACCAGCAGAAATTCATTTCTCCCAGTTCTGGAGGCTAGAAGTCCAAGATCAAGGTGATATCAGGGTTGGTTTCTGGTCAGACCTGTGTTCCTGGTTCATAGATGGTGTTTCTTGCTGTGTGCTCAAATGACCTCTCCACTGTGCACATGCAGAGAAAGAGAGAGACACCAGTCCTATGGGATCAGGGCCCCACCTTATGACCTCGTTTAACTTTAATTAGTTCCCTTAAAAGATGAAGGCCCCGTCCCCAAATGCAATCACATTGGGGGGTTCGGGCTTCAACATACGAATTTTTGGTGGACACAGTTCAGTCCATAACAGCTGGGGTGAGAGGGTAGGATGGGCCAGTGGCCAGAATACGGGAATTCAAAGGACTAGACAGCTCATGATAGATTAATTTTTCCATTGACATCAAGAGTGGCAAAGAGCACTGTGCCGGGAGGCGAGCTTCGCCCCAAACAGAGGTGGCTTCTGCTCAGCCCACTGAGTGCTTGTAACAGTGTTGAACGGACGTGCCTCTAATTAAATGGGGGCTCTTACTGTCTCAGCTGCCTGGTCCCCACTGTTCATGTAACCTGCCAGCCCTGGTGGGCATATGAAGTCATGACCTTGTCCTAGAGGAGAGAGTTGTAATAGAAGATTAAATGAGATAACAATAGTTAACATCTGTAGAGCGTCAAAGACGTGTGCTTTACATACAATAACTCATCCAGCGCCTACAATAGCCTTATGTGTTAGGAAATATCACGTCCATTTTGCAGGGGGGAGAACTGAGGCAGAGAGAGGTGGCCCAAATCTCATACTGTATTATGGGTTGAACTGCGTCCCCCCCAAAATTGAAGCCCTAACCCCTAGTACCTCAGCAGGCAACCTTATTTGGAAATAGGGTCGTTGCGATGTAATCAGTTAAGATGAGGTCACACTGAAGTGGGGTGTGCCTTTAATCTAATATGACTGACGTCCTTATACAAAGGGGAAGTCTGGACCCAGACACGCACACAGGAAGAACGTCACATGAAGGTGAAAGCAGAGAGCTACAAGCCAAGGAACGCCACAGACTGCCAGCAAACCAGAAGCTGGGCAGAAGCCTGGAGCAGATTCTCCCTCACGGCCTCAGAAGGAACCAGCCCTGCTGACATCTTGATCTTGGACTTCCGGCCTCCAGAACTGTGGGACAATAAGTTTCTGTTCGTTAAACCACTCCATTTGTGGCACATTATTATGGCAGCCCTAACAAACTAATAGACTCAGTAATTGGTGGAGTCCAGATTGGCACCCAGGCATTCTGGCCAAAGTCTGGGTTCTATACTCAGATGCTCCGTGGCCTCTTAATACCTCCTGGAAACACTTCTCAGTGTCTTGCTCATCGCAGGTCAGAGCTCAGGAGCTGTTAGTCTTTGATCTGCCTCTTCTCAGAGAAGGGCCCCTCGCCTTCCCAGGCAGCTGGGGGTGGAACGCACTCCTTTCTGCCCTTCGCCCACCGAATTCAGTCAGAGCCATGGGCTCCTGGGTCTGTATCTCCAGGACGTGCAGTGTCCATCCTTCCCTCTCTACTGCTGCAGCTGCTGTGGGGTTCTGCGCCCCCTCACAGGTGAGGAAACTGAGATTCAGAGTCACGAAGTGCGAGCCCCCCAGCACAGGGTTAGTGGGGAGGCTGGGATTGCAGACCTCCTGGTCTCACGCCAATTTCCAGCGCCTCCCCGGCCACCCGGGAGATCCCTCTGGCTTCCCGGCCGTGGCCAATCCCCACTCGGAAACTGTTTGTTGAATGAGAGAGCGAATAACTGAATGAAGCCCTGACACATCTCTACACACCCACTTACGAGAGCCATGCAGACTCCTCACCTCCACAGGCACCTGGGGTCCCCACTACAACACCCATGCTCGCGGCACTCGTGCTGCCTCCCTCTGCACCCCACCTGCAAAGTACAGAAAGACTCCCCTTTCCTGCTGGAAGAGAACGCCTGACATCCCGAACACACACGGCCCCTCAGCGCTAAAGCTGGTCCTAGAGAAGCATGGCTCCTAAGTGTCGTAACAAGGGCCGCGCAGACAAGAGATCCCATAGGAGAGCGGCGAGCGGGAAGGCCAGGAGGCCCAGGAGGCTCACTCTGGGGACAAGGTCTCCTGCACAGAGCCTTTCCATTTTTTTTTAATGTTCCAAAAGGGCATTTTGAAATCTGAGGAGCTGGACTAAATATTTACCCAATCAATTCCGGGGATGTGTTGGGGGTGGTGACGTGGGACAAATAGCTGGGACCTTGCTCAGGGTATAGCCTTTTCCATTCGTTCGTTCGTTCATTCATTCCTTCATTCCTTCACTCATCCGTTCATTCGCCAAATATTGGTTGGGCCTCATTCACATGCAGACCACACAATCAACACTGGGGTCAGTTATGGGGGTGAGTGAACGGAATGTAGGGTGAATGGGGCCCTGCCTTCCAGATGTTCCATCTAATGGGGCAGGGCTGGGGGCAGAGATGACTACCGGCCAACCTTGTACGATGGTAGGATGACAGTCTGCCCTTAGGGAAGAGAGGAAGCCTTCATAGGAGAGCCTGGCAGAAAGCAGATTCTCCGAAACCGGGAGGGGAGCCTTCTGGCTGATAGGGACCCATAGGGGCAAAGGCCTGGAGGAGGGAAGCTATCGGCAACCTGGAAACACAGCAAGACTTTCCATGACTGAAGTCATTGGATACATGAGAGCAAGAAGAGGGACTGACGCAAGAGAGGCAGGCAGGGACCAGAGCAGCGAGGGCCTTGACTGTGGATAGAGGAGTTCGAACTTTATCTTGTAGGCAATAGGGAGCCATTGAGTGCTTTTGAGCAGAGGAGGGACGAGCTTAATCAGAATAAGGAGGCATCACTCTCAAGACAGAACTGGGGGTGACTTGTCCCCTCTTGTCCCCTTCACTCCCCAGGGCTTCACTCATTCACACATCACCCCAGCGGTGCTGTTGCCATAGTAACCCCAAGCCTTGGCCTCCTTTCTGGCTTGTCTGAGAATCCTGAATCTACCCACCCACCTGCCTCTGTCAGGGCAGAGTCAGGAGTGGATCCGCCTGGGCCTGACTTTATTTCTTGCCAGACCGTTGAAAACCAGAATCCACCCTCCCAGCAGGTCCAGGAGGGAGTGGACCAATATTTGAGCTAACAGTCTTGCTTTTCAGCCAAGAAAAGCAGGGGCCAGAAAGGAGACTGTGCCCTCCTCTCAGCCTCGGAGGGCCTGAGGTCCTGAAGCATTGCCACGTCCTTGTCCACATGGCCCAGAGCTGGTGTGGTCGACATGGCAAGGGTCTTGCCCAGCGATGTCCTTGTTTGGGCACTTCCCGGTGTCAGCATTCTCCTGCGGCTGTCCTGTCGTGCTCAGGGCTGTGTTTTAGAGGCAGGAAGGGACAGACCCCAGAGCCTTCTCCCTCCGCTCTCCTTCCTTTCCACCATGGCTTTTTCCACCATGAAAAAGTGGTCTGTCTCTTGCTCCGGATATTGGTTTCCCGCAAAGAGCCTATTCCTGTGGTTGTGCCATTACTTGGGCCAGGGACCATGTCACACAATCCCTTAAAGGCGTCAACACCGGAGGTGGCTCTCAGACTTTTCTTCAGTCACTGGGAAAAACTCTGGGTTTGTGACAGTGAGATCTCTTGTCACCAAGAAAACCCATGGGCCCTTCCCAGAGAAACGCATTTGCCAGAAATTGCTGAGGTTTGGGACAAACGCAGCCAGGTGCTGCCAGGCTGTGCCCTCCTGTGGGAGGAGGAGTGGTTTACTCTCGCAGATTCTGGGTAGACCCTCCCCAGAGCATTCACCCCACACACTCAAAGATGGTCTGAGCTGGACCACCTGGACCCATTTATCTAGGTGGGGGATACTGAGGCCCAAGACGGGAGGGGATTTTTCCGGGATCCCTGAGCACATCAGTGGCAGCATCAGGATGTGAAGACAGGACTCCAGGCTCCAGCTCATGCTCTTTCCTCTTCCCCAGTGCGTCCCATGACCACAGCCATCTATTCTGGGAGCTATACTGGCCACATCTCCATGGCCACAGGCGTGGGCAGTGCCTGTGCCACCCCAGGTGGCTGCCCACCTCACTGAGCCTTCTTCACCGTCTCTGTGGCAGCTGCTTGGTTGGTACTCCCTACCAAGGCCTTCTGAGTCCCAGCTCTAGAACAAAGCACCCACCTGCCTGGGGGCTGCTGGCTGCCTACACACCGTCTGCTTTCTGCACACACCTCACCAACCCATTGGAACTTGGAGCACCTTGAACCCTGTGTCTGGGACCGGGTACACCAGGGGAGTGCGGGGCAAACCCAGAGGGATGGGCAAAGGACGCTTTTATGGAGTATCTGCCACGTGCAAGGCACCGAACCAGGCTGCTCATGGCCATCATTTTGTTTAACCCTTACAACCACCCTGGAGGGTTTCTCCCACTTTCTAGGGCGTAAACTTGCTCAAAGAGGTGAGATGAACTGCCCAAGGTTGCACAGCCTGGGGCGCTGGGTGTCCAGTCCACACCCATCTCGTACCACCCACGTCTCTCCCCCTCCCCAAAAGCTTCTGCCCTGGACTCTCGGCATCTTCTTCATGCCACATTCAGAACAGAGAGCTGCTCACACCCAGCCCTCCAGGCCACATCCTCCTGCTTGTAAGAGACAAGCCAGCCCTAGGAGCACCGTGGTTCCATGGGGTTTACCACCCTGCCCAGAAAGAAGATGCTCTGAGTGTTGGTGGAAAAGATTACCACCAGGAAGGGCCAGTTGAACCAAAAGACCCGGCGATTGTGCGGGACAGACAAAAAGGTGCCAAAGTTGCTGGTGGCCGCTACCGCCTGGGTGCCAACCTCATCCACCTCCAGGATGGCTTGGTAGAAACTCAGGAGGGAAATCGCAAGCGTTACCTCTAAGGGAATGTGAATAGGGGCTTCGGGTAGGCTAGGGGAACCAGAGATCGCTGGACATCAATACTACACCCGAAGCCGCTTGTTGGGGATGTCACAGCAAGAATTTCTACACTAGGTGGCTGTTGAGCTGGATGACCTATTATTTATACGATAACAATTGCCATCACTAATTGAGCACTGGCTATGTGCCTAGTGCTCTTTTTAATCTTCATAACCACCCTATGAGGTCAACGTATGATGCCCATTTTACAGATGAATAAAATACATTCAGGGACTAGGTAACCCCCCATTGCCGTACTAGGTGGGACTGGAATTCAAGCCCTTGAGTGCACTTTTGTGTTACTGAGCGGAAGTCCTAGGTTCCTTTCTCTGGTCTAAGGAATCTGATATGCACGCACTCAACCCAGCCTCGTCTGTGTCCTTCCTCTGTCACCCTCCATTGCCATGATCTATAAGGGCGCCATCTCCTCAGCTTGACCGGAGAGCTCTCTGTGGGCAGGGGCTGGGTGGACACTGTACTCACCACGTGGTAGGCTGGTTCGTGGATGTCGGTGCCTGTGGATGATCGAACAGACTCAGGCTCTGAGAATTCCCGTGGTGGCAGGGAGACCAGCAGGTCCCGAGGGGTGGATGTTTCTTCCGCTGAGGTCTCCAGGGCTGGATAACTGCTGTTGACTCACCTTGGACACCTGCAGGTTTAGCTCTTCGTTGAAGCCGGACGAGTGAGCCCGCTGCAAGAACAGGTCTAAAACCCAGCTTGGGCAAATTCTGATCTAATTTATAGGAACCAGAAAGGGAGAACTTGGGGAAATACGACTTGGGATCCCCGTAAAAATACCTGAAAGAGGTGCTGGGTGAAACAGTGGGCTCATGAACAAGGCAAGGGTCCCATGGGCTGTCCTCTCGTTGACTGCACTCTCTAGCTGGCTCCACTCCAACTGAGTTCTGTCACTACAAACACCCATTTCGTCATCCAGGGGCATAAGGCCTGGCTCCTTTGCCGCCATCCCTCCTGTTGTTGAAGGACCCCCTTCCCTTGGGAGCTCATCTTCAGCAGAGGTTGCTTTCTGTGGGCGTGCCAGGTGCCCAGGGAGATGCAAATCTCTCTACGTGTTAGTTTAGCCTCTCTCTCTGATGGGGCCCTGTTGGTTTCGCTTGTTTAGAACCAGAAGATTTCTTTGGATGGAATTCCTCTGCCACATGAGTTGCATGAATTTTCCACCATATATGGCCTCGAGCTGAAGTCCTTTTCTTACATGTGGTTGGAGACTTTTCCCACTCATAGCCCCAGGGGGATGGGAAACTTCCTCGCTACTTCCTGGGGCAGTGGATGAAGTCTTCTTACACTGCTCCGTGCCAGCTCAGTCAGCCATCTTGACTGGAGGTCTGCTCACCCACTGTACAGGGGTAGACCCTCCGAGAGCCAATGTCACTTCACCCAAGTCTTGTGCAGTACAAGGACGACATCCAGAGCCAGAACGCAACTCCTAGTCTGGTTCTCTTTTCACTGATGAGGGGGAAATCTTATTTTGGATGCAATAGGAGACTTCATTATTTAAGGAAACCCACGGAAATTCTTAGAGCAAAGGAGAGTTCTTCCATTACTTGGCCATTGTCTCCTATTTGGGGGCACTGGCTTCCACGAGAAGGGTCCATTTGAAGGGGAGTGCTGCAGATCAGCACCATGTGGCACTTGGATAAGCTTCTGGAGCAAGTTGTTCCACCTCTTAGCATCTCTGCAGTCCAAACCTCTTCCACCGGCTTCATCTCCCCTGGGTTAGGAAGGATGAAAGGCCCGTTGCATTTCCTTTGTAATCCATCCACAGCACTGAGCAGGGCAAGTGTCTGTCGTGAAGATACCAGCGGTACTGTGGATTCTGAAGCATCATAAGCACCTTGACTGTTGTGTTTTCATCAGCAGAAGTCTTGGGGAGTGGTCATTCAAAGAGTGAAGGGTTTCTCGCACAGAGCTGAAGGGAAGAAGGGAAGAGGGTACAGGGCATCCATGGACCAACAAGCCAATCCTCCAGCCAGGGGATGCCCCCTAACTGTCACTCTAGACCCCCACCTCACCATCCTATCAGTGGGTACCAGATCATTCAAAACCTGATATGCCTGAGGAACGGATCTCTCAGGGCTCATTTAGGTTGTAAAATGAGAGATTCCAGAGGACATCAACAATGTTGTTTCCTGTCTTCACCAATTACTTGAATTATTGCACTTACAAATTTTGCCAACCGGATGTTTGTGTAGCGGTGGCTCATTGTGGTTTTGATGTGCACTTTCTTGGTTAAAAACGAGGTTGAGTAACCTTTTGTATGTTTATGGACCTACTCGATATCCATTTCCTTCAGTTCGGCGCCAGGTCAGTGTTCTCCCTGTATCTCTGTAGGGCTGTTTCTTAGCGGCTCACGGTTCTTTCTGGATACAAACCGTACATCAGTTAGGTCGGTTGCAAACTGCGTCTCTCGTCTGACTTGTCTTTTCTCTCTCATAACGGGGTGTTTTGGTGACTGAAAATTCTTAACTTTAATGCAGTGGACATATAGGCTTTTCTTTTCTGGTTGGATCTTCCACGTCCTGTTGAGGAAAATGTTCGCTACCTCAAGGTCCCCTATACTATCTTCTAGAAGCTGTAGTCTTATCTTTGCATTTAGGACTTTACTCCACCTGGAACGAATACTTATGATTGGTAGGAGGGAGGGGCCAAAGCCATTTTTTTTTCCCCATCTGGGTACCTAGTTGTCCTAGCATCAATTAAAATAAAAATCCATTCTTTGCCCGATGCTCTGTCATGCCAGCTTTGATATCCACGGGGCCATTTCTCGGCTCTATTCTGGCCTCTCTGTTTTGTCTCCTTGGTCTATTTGTACCACACAGTCTAAATTAATACAGATTTATAATAATTCCTGTTCTCCGCAGCAAAGTTTGCCCATCTGAGCTATCCTTGGCCCTTTGCACCCTCACAGACATTTTAGATTCAACTTGTCAATTGCCACCAAAAAGAAAGAAAAAAACCTGCTAGAATTTTGATTGAGATTATATTAAATATTTAGATTAATTGGGGGAGAAGTGACATCGTCACCATACAAGTCTTCCTCTTCGTGGACATGGCTCATGTCCTGAAAATTTGTCTACTTTAATATCTCTTGACGCAATCTCATCTACAGAGACCCGGCACCCCTTTTGCTGTTTTCTTCTGTGTATTTTTCATTTTTGAAGATAAGCCACAACTGTTCCACTGCTCTCACCATGCGACCTCGACTGAGGTCTTGGGGCTACAGTTAGGTCCCCAGGGTGACGGCAGCTGTGTCAGAGGGCAGACTGTCTCCATCCTCCTTCAATTTCTGGAGAACCCTCTTTCTTGTGCTGAGAATACTAACCCAGCTGGAACTACGTCTCTTCAGGAAGAGAGCACCAAAAATCTTCATTATTTCTGGCCAGGACTATAGGTAGGGCAATGGTATATACTATACATTTAAAAATTATATTATATTTTTAAAGGAATGGAGTCAGTAAAATATTGTGCAGCCACTAACATGAGATCTAAATAAAGTTTACAATAAAACTACACACACGCACTCACAGACTGCATATAAAAACTAGCAAAATTTGAATAAAACTTGTAGACTGCATCAGTGTTTTGGCTTTGCTATTGTACTACAATGATATGAGGTGTTTTCTAGGGAACCTGGGTGAAAGGTACATGGGAACTCTCTGTACTACTTTTGCAATTTACCAAGAATTTACAGTTATTGCAAAATTAAAAAGGTTATAAAGGGGCAGGCCCGGTGGCATAGCAGTTAAGTTCACACACTCTGCTTTGGTGGCCCGGGGTTCACAAGTGCAGAGCCTGCGTGTGCATCTGCACCTCTGTGAGCTCTGCACGGCCCTGGGCTCCATTCACCAAAGGGTATTTTCTCATCTACTCCACAAACATCCATGGTGCACTTTACAGGTTACAAAATCACTTTTACGTCATTCTGTCTGACCCTCTCACCCAGGTAGAGATCTTAGAACTGTATTCTCATTATCTCCCTGCATAGATGAGATCACTGATATTCAACCTACGATTTGCCCAAAGTCCCAGGAATAGCATTGGTCCTTTTTCCTAAGGAACTTAACCTGCCTAAAATAGGAGGCTCAATTTTCTCCACCTAATCTGCTCTGCCCCACTAAATGGCCCTACCATTATCTCCTTCTCAGCCCAAAAACCCAGCAGTCATCTCTAACATCTGTCTGAGCTTCCATCCACCCCCACCCCATTCAATCAGTCGGCACACCCTCCAGGGGCTTCCTTCACTCTCCCAGCCCCCTACTGCTGTCATCCGCATCCAAGACTCCAGCATCCTTCACCCAGACGAGGGGGCAAAAAATCTTTCCTATAAAGGGCCAGACAGTAAATATCTTGGGCTTTGGGGGCCATACAGTCACTGTTGGCTCTACTCATCTCTGCTGTGCTAGCTAGGAAGTGGCCACAGACAAGGCGTGCATGGATGGGTGTGGCTGTGTTCCAGTAAAATTTTATTTATGGGTGCTGAAATTTGAATTTTATATACTTTTGGTGTGTTACAAAATATTGTCCTTCTTTTGATTTTGTCAACTGTTTACAACTTTCATAGTTATATTTTGTCTTGCCTTCTTAGCTCGTGGGCAATACAAAGACAGACAGTGGGCCAGATTTGACCCAAGGCAATAGTTGGTGGACACCTGATCATAGACCACCGCAGTAACTTCCCTGCTTGTTTTCCTATGCTCTGCTTTCCACACAGCTGTTGGAGAGATCAGTTACAGACACTCGTGAGACCACTTTGCTCACCCTCTCAACACCCCTCCCCACAACATGGCTTCCTACCAACCTGTAACCCCATTCCCAACTCTCATGCGAGTCTCTCTCTAGCTTTACAGTGAAATTACCCAGAGTTCCCCTGTGGCAGGAGCTCTCCAAAACCACTTGGAACTGGAGCCAGAGACCTGGGTCCCAGGCTGTGTGCGGCCCCGGGGGAGGCTGTTCCACGTCAGGGCACTAGTTCCCTCATTGGTGCAGCGAGGAGGTTGGCGCATCCCGTGTGGGGGTCTTTTTAGCCTTAGATTTTGTCACCTTTAGGTAGAGTGACCAATTTTCCAGTTTGTCCAGGACATTCCTAAGTTTTAGCACTGAAAGTCTTGTGTCCCAGAACTCCCAGTGCTGGGCAAACCGGGGTGGTTGGTCCCCCTCCCTTTAGAGTCTCCGCTGTGGCCGTCAGAGGGTTCCTCAGTGCACAGGCAAGCCTGGAGTGGACCCCGGGCAGCTGTCTGAGCTCTGGAGGTGGGCCGGGGATGTGGCTTGGGTTTATGAAGCCCAAGAAGACTGGAGAAACCTCTCAGCAGCACCTCCCAGCATCCCGATCACATAATCATTGGCAAGCAGACCCAGGGCTGTGGTACGGAGTCTCGACCCAGAGAGGAAGCTCACGGGATGCTGGCTCACCTCCTCCCAAAAGATCCCCCTCTTCCCTCCCAAGGGGACCCCAAGAGGGTTCACTCCTTCCTGTTTGTGTTATGCATTGAGGTTTGCCTCACACTTGCTTTTCCCTGAGGCCCATGGGAACCCCTTAGTGGGTCTGGTCCCCGCTCTGGGTTTTTGTCACACTCCCCCATCTCACCCCATCCCTAGGAAAATGAAGAGTTGGACCAGACCCGGGGCAGCAGACTCCAGTGCCTCCAGGAACTTGGTAAGGCCACTTCCAAGGTGACGTGGTGGGGAACGGTGAGCATGTGGGACTGGAGAGAGTAGGTCCCTGCAGCCAGACAAGACCCACCTGGGGGCCGGATCCCGCCCAGGGCCTCCAGTTTGCAAGCCTGGACTGTGTGATTTCTGAGGAGCCTTCCAGCTTTACATTGCATGGTTCTATGATGGAGCTGGCTGAGATGTCACATCTTGGACTTCAAGGACCGTGCATCCCAGGAGCCAGGGACGCGTGGGGTGGGAGCAGACCCCTTCTTGGGTCAGGAAGCCAATTGCACATTTTCTCTTTAATTCTGGAGCTCGAAGGTGCTTTCTCGCCAGTAATCAGGGAGCCTCAGCACCCTGGGACCATTCTGGGGCAGCCGGATGTGCGGGTGACGTCTGACTGTTTCTCAAGCCGTTTGGGGAAGGACCAAAGGAAGTGACGTAGCCCTCAATGTCACGTCAAAACGTGGATGAGATGCCCTTGACCATTTGGCCTTCCTCTAGTAGACTTTCCTGAATGTTTCTCCAGGTACTTGGGGCCTTAGCTTGAGTGGAACAGACACCATTGAGCAGCAAGGTCGTGCTGGAAGCCCTGAGCTGGGCGGAGCGCAGAGTGGCAGAGTAGGTCCAAGCACGGGCCTGGACCCGGGCGGCCTGGGGCCCAAATCTCAGCTCTGCTGCTGCGCACAGCGAGGTTCAGGGTCACGTCCAAATTCACATGACGGAAACGCATCAACGCCAGGCAAGAGAGGACGCGGTGTGCCAGAGAAGAGCGAGGGCTCTCACGTCACTTCTCTTTCTCTCTCTCTCTCTCTCTCTCTCTCTCTCTCTCTCTCGCACACACGCACACACACACACAGAGTACTGTCCTTATCTCATTTTACCATCAGAAAACTAAAGCCCAGAGAAGTTAGCTCAGATTCCAGAGTCAGTATTTGCACCCTGGACATTCTTGCTCTGCTTGGACAAACCTGTCACTCCACTAGAACGTCAGCTCCAGTTTTGTCGACTGTCGTTAGCCCAGGACTAGAACAGGTGTGGCACGCAGTCAGTGCTCCATCAGTATTCACTGAGTGAATAAAGGAAGGAGAGATGGTTATTGGCATTGGTCTTGTGGGTGTGAGAATAAATTATTCCTTTTACAAGAGGCTACAGTTAGACTGGCTTCTGCACTGAGTTAGAGGCTGATGCAGCAGATTCTGGGGGTCAGCATGGGCTCGGCTATAGCTGAGGGATGGGCTGCCGACCCTGCTCTTAGCACCTGGCGACTGCCCTTTGGTTTCTGATGCTCTAGATAGAGAGAGGTTGGGCATCGAAGTCAGACAGGCTCTGCTGCCGCTGAGCTGTGTGACCTTGCATGAGTCACTCCACCTCTCTGAACCTCACTTTCTTCATCTGTCAAATTAGGAGCAATCGCTAATCAGAAAGGCTAATAAGAATAGGAAAGGGGAGGCACCTTCGAATGTTCTGAGCTCCACCTCAGGCTCACTGGCCTTTCTTTCTTCCCTTCCATCTTCCCACAGTGTGGAGAGCAGGGACTCAGGACCGGCCCTGCCTGGGTTGAGTGCCAGCTCCACCAGTGGTCAAGTTACTTATGCCACCTCAGCGTCCTCATCTGAAAACTGTGGGTGATAATTGTTTCTCAATCTCAGGGTTGTCATGAGGAGTCAGTAAATTCATGTCCATAAAGTGCTTAGAATAAGGTCGTGCAATGTAAGTGTGAGCGACTCCATCCTACTATTCCAGATGGTCTGCACACTATTCATGTATCCCAAAATGTATAAATATGGCCAAGTCAGTGCTTTCAAACTCCTCTGCATTGTGATCCCGATAGAGCATCTTAAGAAAGCTTTGGACTCTCCCCCAAATACGCACACACACACAACACTTTATAATTTAGGGAGATTTGAATTCCACAAAGGTCCTGCGGTCCCTGTGTGCTAGGACATCCTTTTCTCCCGCAGGGCATCTTGTATGATGGAAAGATGGAAATGACCTTCAGAGCTTCAAAGAGCCGCTACCTGAGAGTGTTGGGGAGCAGGCGGCCACAGCCTCAGCACAGGAGGCGGGCAGGGCTCAGCCGCTGGCCCCGAGCTCACTCCCGCCCAGCAGCCCGGCTGCTTCAAGTCCTAAGGCCTCTGGGAGGGCTTGAAGAGTGTGAAAACCTGCACGTTACATCCTGGAATGCCACGGGTTTCTCATCAATCATCTGTGAGGTCCACGGGGGCAACAGTTCATGTCACAGTCATATCCGGATTTCCATGTGAGAACTGGCCTGGCCTAGAGAAGATGCTTAATAAAAGTCAGGGTATGAATGAGTGAGTGAAGAGAAACCCAAGGTCTGGGCAGTGGTGTGCTCCCGAAAATGGCAGGGATCTCCCCAAGGACCCAGTTAAATGATAGAGGAGAAGCTACCTGACCTGGAGGGCAGGGTGGAAGTGGCGAAAGAGGCTTGTCTGTTTCTCTCTGTCTCCCAGAACTGCCAGTGGAAAAGTGGAAATGCCGCTGCTCCGGTGGGGCTGCTGCAGTGGCAGCTCCATGTCCCTGGGGAAAGCAGCAGCTTTTCCTGCCCCGAGCAGCGGCCTGAGCTGTGCCTAGTCAGGAACCCCACTGGCTTGGGGCTCGCCCTCTGTCAGTTTGCAGCTTAGGCCCCGCCCTTTCTCTGTGCACGTCCCTGCCTCCAGGCGGGCACAGGCACCCCCTTAAGCTGTCCTTGCCTCTAATATCGTCTCCCAACCCCTTCACGATCCCTGGACTCCAGGTGGAGCCAGGACATGACCCTAAAAAAGGCTGTCATTGTTTTTTTAACGTGATTGTCAGCGTAATACCGGCTGCTATGAAAAATTTGGGAAAATACAGAGTCTACATGAGAAAGTAAAATCATTCACAAACCTGTCGTTCAGATATAACTAGATTTAATTTATTTACTTCCAGTCTCTTAAAAAATGGGTACATGCATTGTGCAGAATATCAACAGGGAGGCCCTTCCAGGCTTGGTTTTGATGGAGGCACAAAGACAACAAATGTTACAGTCCAGAGCGGCTCCCGTGGAAAAATTTCACAGAAGGTGGTCAAGAACTGGTTTCCGGACTCTTAGATGCTTTCCTCACATGAAGAAGGATTTTAAAGTGGTGAAAAGGTGGAGACTGAGGGAGGAACGACAAAGAGGCGGGAGGGAGCGTTTCCCCAGGCCATGTCAGGAACGGGCGTGCCTTAGCCACTGAGCAAGCATGGTCACATCCGGTCAAGGCCCTTCTCCTTGTTCACAGCCTTCTCACTGTGTCCTCACGCGGTGGAGGGGCAGGGGGTCTCTCTGGAGCCTCATGTATAAGGACACTAATCCCATTGATGAGGGCTCCACCTTTGACCCAATCACCTCTCAGAGGCCCCACCTCCAAATGCCATCATCTTTGGGGATCAAGATTTCAACATATGAATTAGAGGGGAGGCACAAACATCCAGATCACAGCAAGGACCTTCAGTGGGGGCACCCATACAGCACGATGATACCTCCTTCCGTAGTTAGGGGCACAGTGGCCTGGGGCCTGACCCCTGTCTGGACGATCTAGACGCGCAGGCAGGCTGGGCAGACTTCCCAGAGACCTGGGCCTCTATCTCGCGTCTCTCTCCTATCTCACCACTTTCCACCTGGCTTTGGGATACGTGAACACATGTGTCCCGGGGACATATTGCTGGGTAACAAACCACCCCAAATTCAGTGAAATAGACAGCACCGGTCACTTATTATTATCGTCTCCCACGGCCCCGGGCTTGACTGGGCTCGGCTGGGCGGTTCTCGCTCGGGGTCTCTCTCGGGTTCAGTGGGACAGTGGCTGGGCCGGAATCAGCCTGAAGGCAGACAAGTTCAAACCACCACATCCAACGTCCCCGCTAGAGTCGGGGCTCACTGAAAGCAGGGACCACGTTTTATTCGTTTTTCTCCCTATTTGTCCCCCTCCCTCTGCCTTTCATTGCTCAGCACAGAACAACCCCAAACTAAGGGTCTGTTAAATAAATAATAACTACAACAATGCCAGCTCCTATTTTCTGAGTTCCGCCACCTCCCGGGTCCTGTCTTTGGTGATTCAACCACCTCCTGTCATCCGAAGAATCCTAGGAGGGGTGCTCTATCCCCATTAGAGACAAGAGGCAGTTTAGGTCCAGAGAGGTTAAATTTCTTGCTGAGGCCACACAGCTAGTAAATGGGAGAGCTGGGATCTGAACTGTGGAATCTCTGGTCCTAAAGCCCAAGCTCGGAACCTCCCCTTTTGCCCATTATTTCAGAAAGGGGTTGGCTGCCTTTTGCCCAAGACCAACGTTTCCCAAAGTGTGGCCCTGGGGTCTTTCATAAGAAGGGTACGTGTTAAAAGCAAAGAATCACAGGTTGCTCCCAAGTTTCTTGAATCGGAATCACGGGGATGGCGTCGGCGGGTCCAGGGATCCGCACTTTAACGAGCTCCCCAAAATCTCCCACGGCCTTCGCGGGCAGAGTCCCTGCAGTTCAACGTTGCACCACCAGAGGGCGCGCCACTATTGCTTAAGGGCACAGGTATCTCCCCGCGGGCCTGCGGCTTTGGGTGAAAAAGGGTGGCTTTTGCGTTTGGGAAATCACACCCGGCGCCCCGCGATTCTGAAGGAGCGTTCAAGCCAGCTCTTCTAGTCACACCCCTCCTCTTAAAAGGAGGGACAGGACTTGCCCAGGGCGAGGAAATGCAGAACTGGGATCAGAAAAAGGGCCGCAGGTGCTTGCACCGCCCCAGGCCCCTCCCGCTCCTGAGCGCAGCCTTGACTGCAGGCTGCAGGGGAACAGAACCCCCGCGGCTCAGGGAGGAGACTTTGAATTCATTCATTCACTCACTCATTCATTCAGCCAGTCAGTCGTTCCGGCTGTTTGCTGAGCCCCTGCTACGGGCGAGCAAGATCATCACAGTCTCGGTGGGGGCAGGAGGTTGTCCGCGAGGGGGAGTTAGGAGGGGTTTTCTGAGGAAGGACCTTTGAACTGAGCAGGATGAGGAGTTAACGGAGCTCAAGGAGCGGGTCGGAGTGGGGAACAGTGTCCCAGATAGGGGAACAGCATGAACGAATGTTCAGCAGAAGAATGAATCATGGGATGATGGTGGGTGCAAAACGCCAGTGTGCCTCAGGGTTAGGATGTGAAGGGCAGGGTGGTGGGAGAGGATAGGCACTGAGGACACACAGGTGCACAAGACACAGCCTTGACCTTAGGGGACCAGAGACAAGGTTTGGCCACCAGCAGTGACAACATGAGGCAGCCCCAGGCAAGGACATAAGCCATAGAGCAAGGGATGGGAAGGGGAAGACAGGGCAGACCTCCTGGAGGAGGTGGTGTTTAGGTTGATCCCAGTTTGGTTTGACTCAAGGGCATTAGGCTCCTCTCTTGGACTGCGCAGAGCAGGTGTCATCTCAGCCATGAGGATTTTCCATCTGATTCCGAGCAGATTATCCCCAAAGGTAAAAATCATTCTGAACTAAGGGGGAAGGGAGGAGATGAGGAGTTCTGCTCTTCAAGAGCCAGCTCAGTCCTTCAAACTCTGCCTCTCTCCTAGCTGTGGCTATAGCCCGGCCCAGGCTCTTCTGCATGTGCTGCTGGTTCTGTGCAGCTCTAACCAAAGCCAAGCCAAACACAGTCTAGGCTTGGAGGCCCCCGCCCTTGGCCGTCTGCACGCCTCAGCTCAGAACCACCTGGATCTCAGCACCTTGGAGCTGCTGAGGACTGTAGGATACTGGGGATGGATGGGTTTTGTAAATGGTTGTGCAGATATGAAGGAGTACAGCAGGCTCTTGTAATAGTGCCTGACTCCATTTTCTGATGTCTGACTGCTGACAGCATGCAAGCCTCATCCTGGCCTCCCCCGCTTCTGCCCACGTCTGGGCAAGCTGGTGACAAAGCCCACTGACAGTTCAAACTGTGCACTCGAATCCTTCCTCCAGCCCCGCCCGCCAAGCACCGTAGAACCCCAGCCAGCCTTCCGTTCCTCGCTTTCTCAGGCCATTTTTGGACCAGCTTGGCAGCCTGCCCTGCCCTCCCCAGAAGGCCCCATTATGTGAGCAGTAGAGCTTTTCGTGCCCTCTGGGTGCAGAGGTGGTGTCTTCAGTCTTAACATCCAAACCAGATTTTGGCAAGGGTCTGTTATGGGCTGAATTCTGTGCCCCCTAAAAATCACGTGTTGATGTCCTTTCCCCCAGTGCCCCAGAATGTGACCATATTTGGAGAAAGGCTTTTGGAAGAGGTCATTAAGGTAACATGAGATCGTTAGGGTGGGCCCTAATCCAGTGACTGGTGTCCTTATAAGAGGAGATTAAGACACAGACACACACAGAGGGAGAAGGTCACGTGAAGACACAGGGAGAAGACAGCCACCTGCACGCCCAGGAGAGAGGTCTTGACAAATCCATCCTCATGGCCTCAGAGGACCTGACCCTGTCCACATCTTGGTCTCTGACCTTTAGCCTCCAGAACAATGAGACCATAAATGTCTGCTGTGTAAGCCACCTGGTCTGTGTATCTGTTATGGCAGCTCGAGCTACGACAGAGCATCCTGTCTCTGGGACCTCCTTTCTCTGGGATCTGCCCCCAATACCCTGGCCAGTCCCCAGGGTGATGGCCAGGCCCGTGCCTCTGTCCCTCAGGCTGGAACTGGTGGCATAACTGAATGGTGGGCGAGTGAGTCCTCTCCTGGAAGTGGAGAAACAGGACCGAGTCCTCAGTGCTGAGCTGTGGTTATGACAGAGCCTACAAAGGCATACATCCCTGTGGCTGAGTCTGGGGCTGTCCCTCCTAAGGTCCGGTTGTCCCACATTCCTTTGGATTCCATGAGCTTCTCTACAGCCTTATAGGCTTTCCAATAAATTCTCTTTTTTCATCTGTTTAAGCAATCCAAAGTGGCCTAAGACTCTTTGCAACCAAAAGAGTATTTACTAGCGCAGTTATTAACAGGTTTTACAAATAACGAGAGGATGTTCTCTTAAGCTGGGCTGATGTTCTCCCTCAGTTTTGTCCTTAGTAATAGTGGCCCCACTAAACCCATCCTTTATAGCTTAGTGCATCATTCAGCCTATGCTTGGTGTGAGTAATTGTAGTCCTCAGGTTAATGGCTCTGGGTGGTGTATCTTTGTCCAGGTCCTTTAAGCAGAGCCTGGGAAGGGATCCGGCCCTGTGATGGATTAAATATGGCTGCAAAGTCTTTGCCACCCCTCCCACCAAGAGGTGGAGTCTATTTCCCCTCCTTCTCTCAGAGTTGGGGCGTCCCTTGTGACTTGTCTTAATAACATGGGGCAAATCATCTCAGACTTAAGGCTTTTCTAACATCTGTTCTTTTTCCTTTCTCTTTTTGAAGAACTCCAAAGCACAGGGAGCTTACAGATGTTGAGTAACCCAACACCACACCTGGATGGGTGCTATTCTCACGGGCGAGGATGCTGAGATCCGGAGAGGAGGCACGAGTCCATTCACTGAATCGTCAGTCATTTACGGAGCATCTGCTGTGTGGCAGGCACTGGGCGAGGCTCTGGAAATAGAGTGTTGAGCGGGACAAAGTCCCCGTCCTCGTGGAACTTAGATTGTAATCAGGGTCATGGACAGTAAACAGACCCATGATAGAATTTCAGATCGAGACCAGCACCAGAGGAAACACAGCAGGCGGAAGAGGACGTGAAGACGGACTGGGGGTGGGACAGTGGGGACGTCCACTCTGAGGAGGTGGCATCTGAGCCAAGACCTGTAAAGGGAAAGGACGAGCCGCGCAGACAAGTGTGGCCGAGCTTGCCAGGCTGAGGGAAGAGCGTGAGTTGCCCAAGTCACACAGGACTGGACATCAGCCGCTGAGACAGGAGGCGGAAAACTGAGTGATGTCAGGGAGACTGAGTCCACAGCTCCTGTTGCCATGGAACCTTCTCAAAAACAAAGCGATGTCCCTCTTCTTCGATCCACACTCACCATAGAAACCTCAGAGAGGGAGACAGGGCGGGGCGAGGAGGACCAGCATGTGTGTGGGCGGAAAACCAACGGTGTCAAAGACAGTTAGCGACGGTTGACTAGAGTCCGCTGAAATGACTGGTTTTGGTCCAGGGATGGCTGGATCGGATGTGCCTGGTGACAGTTTGATCATAATAAGTTAAAAAAAAAACGAAAAGAGGCTGCAGTGTAACTCAAATGGCCGGCTTCCTGGGCTCCAATTACTCAGAGCCTGTGAGCCCGGGACAGCAGGAGGCCGCTGGGGCTGCTGCTGACGTGAACTCAAGCAGCGGGATGTGGCAGTATCTAGCTCCCGGCAGCTGGAGGCAGTGAGAGGGGACAGGCAGCTGGGAATGGGAGGCAGGAGGCCTGGGTTCTAGTTCCACATCCGTCGATGGTCACTGAGTGACTTGCCACAAGTCACTTTCTCTCTCTGGGCCTCAGTTTCCCCATCTGTAAATTGAGGTGGTTCGACCAGTAAGGGGTTTCACGCTGGACCTTCTCAGGGACCAGGTGGTTAACATGACAGTGGGGTATGCCCCAATTTGTAAATGTGGGTCTCTAATTTAAATGAGTCTTTAAAATCTGTACATACCAAACAGTTCAGGTGGTACAAGTTCAGCCTGTCTGCGGCCAGTTTGCAATGGCCTTGGTGCTAGAAAATCTTCAAGGTCTTTTCCAGTTCTGCATTCTTGAGAGGGAAAAAAAATGTTTGTGTCACGCTTGGTCTCATAAAGGATTTGAGACCAGCTTAGGGGATCCCCAGATTTAAATTTAAAAGTTAAAAATTTAAAAATCAGTCTTACAATCAGGAAAAATATAAATTAAGTCAGAATGCTGATCAAAGCAACGATTAAAAAAGAACAAAGCTGGAGGACGTACCCCACCTGATTTCGAGATATTATGAAAGCACAGTAAATTAACAGAAGTGAATGCGACAGCCAGAAGGTCAGATAAAGTGTGTATTTACAAGCTAAGAGGTTTCACACAGCTGCTATTTGCCACTAAGCTTCCTGGAGACCAAAGTCACAGGGTCGTGTTCTCTTACATTGTTCTCGCTGCTCACACGGGGCAAGGACGACGCTGGTTCTTCACATCTCAGCCCCTAACACTGAAGGAACTTCTTCCTAGAATGTCTATGGCTCCGGCTGGCTGCATCCCTGCCCGCTCCTGCTTCCAGGATGCGGAGGAGAACTGTCCGTGTGGACAGAGCAGGGAGCTCAGGAGCAGCCTCCCTTAGGGCAGAGCCCTTGGCTGGTGTGAGATGCTCAGAGGGCGGCATCTCTCTGTCAGGGTTAACTGGGAGGAGAAGAAGGCCAGTCCCAGATCTGGGCTGGGGGAGAATTACAAAGAAGGGGGCTCCAGATTGCTTCGTGTCCAGCCCAGTGTGTCTCGGTGAGGATCAGCCTGAGATGCACGCGCTGTTCCCTCAGCCTGGGACGCCGTCTCCAGCGGCTGCTGATCAGGAGCCACTGCCTTCCCTGATCAGCCCCACTGTTCTCAGCCTCCAACGCTGAATGAGAGATGCTCTTTCTAGGGCTTCGAATCACTCTGGACGTTGTAGGTCAAAAACAGTCGAGTGCCAGCAATTTGTAGGTTCAGTTTAACACACGGAGCATCGTGTCCTGCTCTCCCCGCTCAGCATCAGACTGTGAGGAATCCTCCACGTTAAAAAATTCTTCCAAACATCCACAGCATCCCCTCTTCAGGGTTGGGGGGCATCTACCATCATTTATTAAAAAATCCCCTGCCGCTGGACATTTCAGTTACTTATGAATTCTTTTTCAGCTTTGGGAGATTAAGCTGGGTGAACGTCCTTAGACCTAAATGTGTGCCCACTCCTGATTTCTTCCTTGGGACCAAGTCCTAGAAGTGGGATTGTGAGCTTTGATACTCTATCAGTCTCCTAGGGCCACCATAACAAATTGCCAAACACTGCATGGCTCAAAACAGGAATTTCTTCTCTCACAGTTTTGAAGGCAAGGAAGTCCAAAATCAAGGTGTCGGCAGGGCATACTCCCTCCAGAGGCTCCGGGGCGGGATGCTTTCTTGCCTCTTCCAGCTTCTGGCAGCTCCAGGTATTCTCCGCTTGTGGCTGCATCACCCCAACCTCTGCCTCCGTCTTCACGTGACTTTGCCCTCTCTGTCCCAAATCTCCCTCTGCCCTTCCCTTATAAGGACACCTGTCGTAGGATGTAGAGCCCACCCAGATAATCCAGGAGGATCTCATCTCGAGATCCTTAACTTAATTGCATCTGCAAAGACTCTTTTTCCAAATAAAGTCACATTCACAGGCTCCAGGGTTAGGGCATGGACATATCTTTTGGGGAGCTACCATTCCACCCACTGCAGATACCCTCGGCCAATCGCCCTCCCTGGAGAAGCTCTCCGGCTTCACCCACCAACGACAAGAACCAGAATGCTCATTTCCGTGGCTCCTTGCCAGTGGCCTTGGGGAAAACTTGTGCTTCTCTGAGCCTCAGTTTCCCCTCTATCAACTCAGGTTAATAATCTCTGGTTCTCAGCGGGTCAGAAGAGATCAGGGGGCGCATGGGGTGCAGGGGCCCAGTGCGGACGTCTGCCTGCTATTCCTCAGCCAAGACAGCCAGTGCAACTGTGGGGTGCCCCAGGGAGTGCATGGGACCCCAGGGCTTGGTATGTGGAGACCCAGAGGTCCAGGCTGTGATTGCAGCCAGAGAAGGCAGCCCAGCAGGAAGTGGGCGTTTGAGGGAGGTCCCAGCAGGTAGCCAGCCCCCTGGGAAACAGATGGGAACAGATGCCACGGCCCTGGGCTCAGCATTGAGGGAGGGGGCGAGGGCGGGGCAAGGGCAGCCTCTGCTGGGTCTAGATTCCCCCACACAGGACACTGAGAGAGTGGAGGAAGCCAGTAAAACTCTCTGGGCCGGAGGTCTGGAGATGCTTAACTCATCTGCCTTCCTGGGGGGCCCAGTTCTTTGGCTCCTGGCAGCTCTGCCCTCGAATCAGCTGAAGGGCTCCCTCCAGTCCATGCCAGGCCAGCCATGCTGTGTCAGTCACCCCTACAGGCTTGTTCTGATCCTATCAGGATCTCCCGTGGATTCCAGGCCCCACCCCGAAGGTGCTGACTCTGCAGGCAGGGGGTGGGTCTGAGGATCTGTATGGTCAACCTGGTCTCCAGGACAACTTGAAGCTAACATGGCTTGGTATTTTCTGGAGCAGCGAGCAGGGGGTCAGCCCGGCTGTGCCATCAGGGAGCTGAGCTGGTGTCCAGAGGATGTGAGGACCCCCAGGGATCTAGCAGACCTCCCAGCCAGCTCCCAAAGTGGCAGACTGGTCAGAGAGAAGCCACCACTGTGGTTCTAGGAGGGGCCTTTTTTTAGATCCACGATTAGACCTAGACAGCTCAGGCTTTCCGTCTGCCCCCTTCCTCTGTCTGCATTCACACATGTTGTCCGTAGCGGGTTCCACGTAGGCCTACACACACTTCTGTCTCTAGAATGTCTGTCTGTCTACAGACACAGATGACTTATATTATGTTCCAGTGTTGTCATATGGAGAGAGTTCTGCATGACATTTGTGAGCACACACATGCGTACACGCACATACAGGCACAGAGGTAGAGAAGGATTGAGGAGGCAGAAACTTACGATTTTGTGAAAACAGAACCCCTAAGTGCTAACATGGTTGGGTTTTCCTCCCACAGGAAACCAGCCAGAGAAGGGGCCTCAGAGGGTGGTGGCCAGACCTCTGTACAAGGCATCGAATTAAAGCCTGATGAGGTGTCGCAGGCCTGGGGCGTGTGCTCACTCAGAGTCCTGCAGACAGGCACGGTCGGTCACAGGCGTCCACATGCACAGAGGCGCCACCGTCTACGCAGGCGAGACAGAGACAGCTGGCAGACGCTGCAGCACCCCTGGCTTTCGAGGGGCACACACTCGTTCCGCAGGGGGTGTCACAGCATCACGTGACGTAAGTCCTTGCAGACACAGCATGCAGGTGCTCAACAGGGAGAGAGGGCCGTGTGAAGGCCGCTTCTCTCCAGGAAGAACTTTCCAGAAACTAATGCTATTTCCCTCTTGGCAGGCCTCCAACTTGGGGGCTCACAGCAGACACCCCTGACCTACTGAGGCTGGGGTCCTCACATCCTTTGCTGGTGGGGGGGCACAGGGGAGCAGGACTTCAGTAGCCTCTGGTACTTAATTTGGCAGATGTAATCCTCTCCGTGTGCCAGGAAGCATCCAGCAAGAGGTGCTGTCCTCCCCAGTCACACAAACATGCAGGCACTCTCGAAGTAGAGGCTCCCAGAAGGGGTGACGCTCTAGCACGCCTGTCTCACCCCAGTCGCCACCCCCCTGTCCACGTGCTAATGAGTCAGGGCTCTGGGTACTGAAGGAGAAGTTCCAGGCCACGGAGGGGACGCCTCCGTCTCCACTCCCGAGTGCCCCCAGGCCCCAGGCAGCCATGCTGTGCATCACCTGTGGTTAGAGGGAGCTGCCATGGGGCCTGGCCTCAGCACCGCTGTTTGCACACTCAGGAGCAAGCAATTTCCCCAGTTTCCATATTGGAAGATGAGAGCGTCCTTCCTACCCCGGAGGGTCGTTCTGAGGGTTAGCTGGAAGAGGAAGCCTGAAAGAGCCTTGCGAATCTTCCAGTTCTGGCCGAATACACGGCATGTGGATGCCATCTCACACTCTTTGTCAGCCCACCCACTTTAGTTGAAGGCCGTGCTCCCAGGGGACCTTCCTTCTTTTCCAGAAGCCACTGCTCTGCCCGTCACTGGGATCTCCTTTCACTGACCACATCGTCACGTCCTTGAGGGCACATGCTTGGCCACACGCTTGCGTATATGCTGCCGCCCCCTTCCTAGCCACGCCCGCTGTGCCCTCAACCCCGCTGAGGGTGACACTCTTGTGTGCCATGGGGTTCCCTCCCGTGGCTTCCACTGATTGGACCAGGGTTGGAGTCCCGCCTCCCACAGGGGCTAGAGGTCTGTGGGGGGCCACAGGAAACCCTCTATCCTGGCCAGCGACCTGTTGGCCAGTCGGACTACTCCCTCAAGGAGGCACAGGGTGCATTAGCAGAGGGCAGTGAGGCCCTGGAGCCATGAGGTAAAGAGGAATTGGGGAGGTAGAGGCAGGAGCAGAGGTGGCCAAGGTAGGGAGGAGCTGAGTCACCTCAGGGCAGCGACATTCGCCCGCAGCCCAGCTGATTCCTTCCGGAGGTGGTCCGGGTTCCGAGTGCGGGCGATGGTGCAGCTGCCGGGCCCCTCCCTCTGGCCCTCGCTTCCTCTGTCAGCTTGTGATAGACCTTCTGTCTGGGGCGTCTGAGTGCGTCTTTATTCTTTGCCAACCACGGACTATCAGAGTTGTAGAACGCCAGCCCCAGATCCCCTGCCTGATGGCAATGTAGCGAGGATGCAAGGAGATGGCAAATGAGAAAAGGCTTCATTAAGAGCAAACACTGCGTCCAGGCATCGGCGGCTGATTCTTGCCGAGCACTTCTGTGGCAAGCGGACAATCGTTCTGCTGAATCAGCCCCACCTCTCCATAAGCTGAGGGCTACCATTACACCCATTTGACAGACGAGGAGACTGAGGCTTCCAGAGGCCAAGTGCCTTTCCCCAGGTGCGGTGCGAAAGTGACGGAGGCAGTTCACGTGCGGCCTTTCTAACTCCAAATTCAGGGCTCTGCCTCCCTCAACAACTCCCCCCACTGAGCAGCTGGTCCCCTCTGCACAGGCTGGGTCTTCAGAAATCACGTAAATGTCCGCTGCTGCGGGGTGAGCGCTCCACCAGGTGGGAGACCGAGCCCTCTGGCTGGGTCAGAAGCAAGCCTGCCGCTCGCTCACCCCTATCTGACTCTGCTGCTACAAATGATTCCAAACACATTTCCTGTAGGGTCTGGTGCATTTCCCAGGTCCCTCGGGTGTGTGTTGGAGTGTATGTCTGTGCACCAAGGCCCAGGGTCCGTCCCCACGCGGCAAGGAGCACTCTGGGGAGCTCACTGCTTAGTTGAGAGCAGTGTCACAACTGGACATGATTGGCGTATTGGGCTGGGTCATTCTTTGTTGGGAAGGGAGGGTCCTGTGTATTACAGGTTGTCTAGCAGCGTCTCTGATTTCTACCCACTAGATGACAGTAGGACCTCTCTTCCCCCACCAGCTGTGATGACCAAAAATCTCTCCAGACATTGCCAAATCCGGGAGCAAAATCGTCCCCATCTGAGAAAGACCGGAGTCGAGAGCCTGCAGCTCTTCACCCGGGAGCCCCTCAGCCTTGGTTGCTGCCCTAATCTGTGCATCTTCTACAAAGCACACACACGAGTCTTACCAGCTCAGTTTTCTTTTCCAGCTGCTTCCGCAGGCTGAGCTCCCAGCATCCCTCTCCCAGGCGTGTGTGCATGGAGCTGACTGCGGCCAGCGGCCAGGCTGGGGAGGACAAGGCTTCAGGCCGCCAGCAGATGGCGCAGAAATGCTTCTCAGGCCTCTGCGGACACTGAGTGCTCCGCGTGCCCTGGTGGACTCTGAGAGCCAGTTGACATTGGGGCTGAGGGGGCTTTAGCGCCCTGGTTCTCAATCAGGCGTGACTTTGCTCCCCCCCAGAGGACATTTGGCACTGTCTGGAGACACTGTTGGTTGTGACAATGGGGGGAGTGGGTGCTATTAGCATCTAGTGGGTAGAGCCCAGGGATGGTACTGCACAGGTGCAATGCACAGGACAGCCCCGCCACAAAGAACGATCCGGCCCACAACGTCAATGGTGCCAGGGTCGAGAAACCCTAGTTTATAGATGGGTAAACTGAGGCCACAGAGAGGTAGCTTAACTCCATGGTGGCTTTCCACCATGCTCACATGATACGATAAGATGGGATGAAAACTCTGTGATGAGGCTTTGCCGGGACACATGCTTGAGGGCACAGGGTCTGATTTCTTTGTCTCTGTCCCCTGCATCCAGCAGGAGTGCTCAGGAAAAATCGCCTGAACTGGATCACATCAGCCCTTCCATGTCTGAAGGTGGGTAACAGCTATAGGTGCACTTCGACCTCACCTTCTGACCAGCTGTAATGGCTGCCTGGAGCGCTGGGTTGAGAAGCCCAGGGCTCAGTAGGCAAGAGTCCTAGGATCGACTAGTAATGTCTGCTGTGGGTGCAGAACTAGATGATGGGAACTCGGCCTTTTTGCTGATCCTGGAATAGACAATCGGAATACTGGGAGGAAAAGATGTGATTAGAATGGATTTTTCTTATAAATCATAAATCCTCTGAACTGATGCTCTATAAATAGATAAACACCAAGATGCATGTAGAGGACCATAGACAACAAAGGAAAATGTATCAGAAGAACAGAAGAACAGCGGGTATGGAGGAGTGGTGTGGTTTCACCTCCTGGTGCAGTTTATTACATAGTTACAGGGTGGGGAACACTTTGCTCCCAGAATTACTCTGCCCAGCACTCTGAGCACCTCTCCACTTCTGCCCGGGCTGGTTTGTGCAGATGCAGTGCCTCTGTGGGCGCCCCCTCCTGGCTCACCCCTCCATCTGTGGCATATTTCAAGCCAGGCACTCCAAGATATTCTGACTTCAATCTCTACCTCTCCTGGGCTTGGCCAAGGCCCGCCCCAGCCTAGCTTCAGGTTGCCCGTCCATGAAACGGGAGTAACGGCACTCCCTTGCAGCGCTGTTGGGCGTATTTCCTGAGATGAAGGATGAGGTTTTGTAAATTCTGAAGAGCTGAGCGCCTGCCAGGACTCATTTATGGACTGAAAATTAGGTGATGTCATCATTTGTGCCTGTGAAGAGCATACTTTCGAGGGTTTTGCTGTTTCTCTTTTCCTTTCCCTCGTCCCTCAAGGCCCTGAGGCTGATGGACCTCTGGAACTTTTAGCCTCAGCCCCATGCTGCCCTCATTTGATTGTATCTGTTACATTTTTACACGATAAAGACGGCCTTGGGTGGACTAACTTTGCCAGGCAACAACATTGCAAGAATGCCGCCAGGGGTTTGCAGGGTTTTCCCGTCTTTACTCCTTAGTCCGATCCACGCCCTTGCCTCTCCCTGTGGGAGCATCTGTGGGTCTGACTCACTGAGCTGGCAGAGGCTTCCTTCTCGGCTCTCCATGGGCCCACCCAAAATGAGGAGCCACTGACCTATTCCAACTCTTTGGGGAAACTGAGGCCCAGCAAGGTAAGGTTAGAACACACTTGGGTGTTTGACAGTGTTCATTTCCTCTGCTCTCTCTGTCCAGGAGTGATGGGCCCATGTCACTGTCATTTGCTGGGAAGGCGCTGAGACAACAGAATTGGGGGAAAGCGGAGGCAGGAGGTGAAAAGGAGGATTGAAGGTCATCCAAGAGACCCAGAGAATGAACCACTGCCCAGGGAGTGGGCGCAGAGCTCAGGAAACCGTCAGAGACAGCGCCCAGGTTCCCCCTGGAAGGAGGCATCCGGACAGAGGCCTCGGAAGCCAGCCAGCGTCTCTGGCTCCGGCCTGGGCTTCCGGTGGTGTGGTCATCAGCGGCTACACAACAGGGCCTGAGTCTCAGCTCTGCTTCCAAATGGCTGGGGACAGTTTCAGTCACTCACCCGTCTGAGCCCCAGAGTCCTCAGTGGTGAGTGGGGACGCCTACCCTGTAGTGCTGGTGTTCGGGGTAGATTACATCACGTAATGACCTGCTGGCACAGTGGTCGCACAGTACACAGTGTAGGTGCACAGTGAAGGTTACTCTGCTTGCGTCACATCCATAAGTTGCATCAAAGCAGAAGAGAACCTAGAACAAGGGAGATGGAAGTCTCCGTCCTCTGCCTGTTTCCGACCTCTCCTGGAGCAGAAGGTCCCATCAGGGGTGCCCCCTCCTGCGGGCACAGACGATGGGAGCCTGGCTGGAGAGTACAGACAGGGGTGATGAGACTGTGTCCTGAAGCCTGCCTACAGAGAAAGTGGCCTTTACTTCAGACAAGAGACGATAAAGGCATGAGCTGAGGTGCATCGTGGGACGTTTGAAGGCCCGTCAGCCATGCATTCACCCAGTGCTCGATGCATCTGTGCCAGCAATAACGCAGGGCTCTGGGGATGCAACGCCAGGCACAGCCTTGCTCCCAAGGAGCTTGCAGGCCTTGTAGCCAGTGTTTGGGGAGGAGTGGGCTCTGCTGCTCCAGTGTCCAATGCCCTCTTGTTTCACATAAGATGATATCCAGAGACCCTTACAATGACCCAGAAGGCATCAAATGACTGTGCCTCTACTTACTTTCCTGCTTCACCCCCTACCTCCCTCCCCTCACTTATACCGATCCAGCCTCCCTACTCTGCTTTCTGTTCCTCCAGCATGCTAAGTGTGGTCATACCTCAGGGCCTTTGCACATCCCATTCCTCCTGCCAGGGGAACTCTTCCAAGGTGGATCCTTCTTGTCAGGTAGGTATCTGCTCAAATGCAACTCCTCAGGGAGGTCTGTGCTGATGCCCTATGGAAAGAGTGTTCCCCCTTGCCCCCTGCCCAGAGTCACTCCAAATCGCATCATCCCATTTAGTCCCTTCACAGCAAAGATCTCCACCTAAATCATTGTGCCCATGTCTCTGTTTGCTGTCTGTCTTGCCCCACTAGAATGTAACCTTCACAACAGCAGACACCCGCCTGCACAGGGGTCTCAGGGTCTCTGAAGCAGAGCATGGGGGATGAGCCATTGGGGGAAGGAAGATAATACGAGAACTTTGTTTAGCTTTTATTGTTTTAATAAAAAGGAAAGAAATTAAGCTCTACTAGTGTGTAATAAATGGGTTAATGCTGGCTCACTCAGTCACATGTCACTCAGGCAGACGTCATGTGCAGAATCTGAGCCGTGTTGATGGGGGCATCCCAATGGCATGGGGACAGTGTCGTCCGCAGTCATTGTTCAACTTCTGACTATTCGCTCGCATTGCAGCTTCTGGGTGCCCAGTTAAGTGAATTTACAGAATATACAGAATATATTACCCAGGGGTTAACTAAACAAACCCTTCTAGAACGGATAACCCATTTCAAGAGAGTCCTACAAAGAAGTTGTGATTGTGGGTAATAAAACTAATTATGCAAAGAGAACTGTGCAACAGAAAATGGCAGAACCGACATGTCTCGCACTGAAGGCTGCTGCATACGGTTGTGCAGGTTGTGAGCTGCACGAGGGCACTCAGGCGGAGGGCAAGTGGGGGCTGAAATCCTGCCAACACCCCACTGGCCAGCCCTTCCTCCCACACGTGGAGCTGCGTCCACCTGAACAGAATGCCTTTTCCCTGTCTGCACAAGGCTGCCGTGGGCTGCCTGTGGCCGTCCCCTACTCCTAGTGCTGGCCTCCCGTCAGCCCCATCAAAGGGGCTCTGATGGTCAAGCCACGTCTCCCCAGGAATCAGCCAAAATGCTCGAGAGACCTTGACACTCCTGATGCTGACTACTCCAGGCCTTGCCTCGGAGACCCTGCTCGTTTCTCTTCAGCAGCCAGCCTCTCCCTTCTTGCCAGCAGAACCCTGAGTTTATAGGAATAGCCATGCGCCCGGAAAAAAAGCCACCTTTCCCAGCCTCCCTTGCTGCTAAGTATGATCATTGAACAGAAATCTGGCTAAAGAGAAAAAATGGGACACCTTCCCAGGATTTTTGGAAAAGTTTATTTTCTGACATAGGCAATACCCCTCTTCCTTTTGGCTTTCTCCTTCTTCCTTTCTGGAATGCAGATGTGATGACTAGTGGTGTGGCAGCTGCCTTGTGGTCTTGAGAGAAGGGGTAAGACAGTGGTAAAGACTCATCCTGACATCTTTGAGCTGCCGAAACAATGCCGGGAACTGTCATCTTCCTGTCTTATGAGAAAAGCAACCGTCTAATGCGTTTACGCTATTGCTCAGTCAGATTTTGTGTTACTTGCAGCTGAACACAATTCTAGCAGGTTCACTCCTTCTTGGTGAATGCTGTTTCTAGAAACATTAGCGCTGACAGTGTGGAATCATCACAATGAGCCAGCTGTTTAAGAACTAAGAGTAACCTCTGTAAATTTCTTCAGTGATGTCTAAAATCATGTATTATTCCTACTCAGCCATAAAAAAGACAAAATCGTACCATGTGTGACAACATGGATGGACCTTGAGGTTGTTATGCTAATGGAAATGTCAGACCGAGAAAGACAAATACTGTGTGCTGTCACTCATGTGGAAGATAAACAAGCACATAGATACGGAGAACAGATGGGTGGTTATTGGAATAGAAGGGGAGTGGGGGGAGGGCAAAAGGGGCACAGGGGCACGTTTATATGGCGATAGATGGAAACTAGACTTTCGTTGGTGAACGCGGTGCGGTCTATACAGAAGCCGAAGCATAGCAATGTACCTGAAATTCGCATAATATTATAAACCAGCGTGACCTCAATAAAATTTTTAAAACCAAAAAATAAAAAATAAATCATGTATTATTCAGTCTGGTACATTACAAAATGGTCATCTAAATAGCACATTTTAGAAATCTTTTAAGATATTTTTGATTGAAGTGTAATTACACGTAGAGAAACAAGCGCCTATCATAGTGCACAGCTCATTAATTACTCACAAACTGAACCTGTCCAAACGGCCAGGACCCAGATCAAGAAAGAGAATGTGACCAGTTTCCCGGGAGAACCCTCCTTTGAGATTTCTCTCTTGATAGTGAAGACCAGAAGCCACACACTGTTGACCACAGCAAAAATGACTGAAGTGGTACGTAGCAAATAATATGGCAACAAACTCGGTTGAACTCATTTGTCAGCAAATACTGTTGAACAAACCAGAGGAAACATCGCGAAGACCCACAGCAGGGTTTTCAACAGAACAAATTCCTCACGTGGGTGGTTGGCTGTGTAGCGTGATGACGGCGCTGAGTCTAATGTGTCTCAAATCAGGATGCTTGCTAGATTCCTAGATTCTGTTTCAGCAATGAAGTAGACCTAAAAACTATTCTTTTTTGGTGAAACGCTAAAGGAAAGATATACTAGAGATTATATATTTTTCAACACTACGTTGTTTCTTAAGTCAAAACAATATTTTAGAGGAAAAGAGTGTAGGCACAGCTGTGATATTTGTTTACATTAGAATATGCAAAGGCTTCTGGGTATGTTTACGGAAGTTGCACCACCTATGAAACTCTCTCCTTATAACATCTGTGAGCAAGCTATAAGATATGATCAATATGTTTAACGTTATAAAAAGACTTTACCATTCTTTATAACAAGAGGGAGAGGCGTTTTGAAAGTCTCGATTTGAAAGATATGTCAACATGAGTTTTATTTTTATGAATTAATTTTTTCTTTCTTCTTCTCCCCAAAGCCCCACAGTACATGGTTGTATATTCTAGTTGCAGGTCCTTCTGGCTCCGCTATGTGGGGCGTCACCTCAGCATGGCCTGATGAGGGGTGCCATGTCCACACCCAGGAGCCGAACCGGTGAAACCCTGGGCCACCGATGCGGAGCACGCAAACTTAACCACTTGGCCATGGGACCAGCCCTAATATAATGAGTTTTATAAAAAGAATATCTCATATCGAAACTTTACAAGATGGGAATTATGTTGAAAGCTTTGATACCACACAGAAATTGTTTGCTTATCTTGTCCAAAGTACTTGAAAGTGTGATTCTTAAAGATGAGTTGCAAACTTTTTTCCTTTTGCATAAGACATGTTTCCAGTTGGTTATTTTGTTTTTTTTCAATAAGAAGTGGATCTCACTTCCAAGTGGATTTATTTCCAAAAATAATCTGTCTCTTTGACACGATAGAGGTTTTAATTATGAGTGAGACAGTAACAGTTTTCAAAAGACAAACAAGCAAAAGCCAGCCTCACGCTTTGAAAAATCTTTTGACAACAGAAGTATGGAAACATTCCTATTGTTGTGTAATGTTGTTGTTGAAAGCCACATAAATGTGTCAGCTACAAAGATTCTCGTATCTGTAAACTTGAAAACACTTGGCAACAGAACTTTTAAATCTGTTTAAAATTTCTTCCAAACAAACAGTCTCAGGGATCCTGAACCTGGGACACACTGTTACGTCTGCTTCCCCCTCCCTGGGAAGAGATGCTCTGTTGACCCTGGGCAATTGAATACATGCAGAAATGATGTGTGTACTTCTGAGGGCAGATTTTATGAGCCACGTGCACATGCTCTCTCTTCCCACCGCCACTACCACCAGCCACATGTGGGAAGGAGTTTGGGTGCCAGAGTGAAAGTGATGTGGAGCAGATCAGCAGCCAGCCCGTGACTGACACGTAGCGAGGAGGCTGGCATACGTGGCAGGGGATGGGTTGGGATCCAGGGCAGAAATGGCAGAAAAGTGAGAGATGAGGCTAGAAGCACAGCCTGGGACCACATTTCAAAGGGCTGTGAATCTGACTGGGAAGTGGAATGTGACTGGAGGCCCTGAGGAATCAGGGGAGGGCTGTGGGTCCGAGGAGACCAGCTCAGAGCTCTCACTCAGAGATGGTTAGCGCACCGCCCCAGCAACGCGGTGCAGAAATGAAGCGCGTCTCTAGTGAGTTTGTGGCGGTGGGCGGGGGGATGGCTTGGGACCGTGAGATTGGCAGAAGCGGAACTCTGTGAGCTCCGGCCACAGTTTCTCTGTAGCAGGAGAAATATGGTTTTGACCCCTCTTCGGGGGTATTGGACCATCACGCATATGATAAGGACCATAATATTAGCTAACATTCTTGAGCACTGTCACTGAGGAGAGGTACCATTAAAATCCTCATTTTTGTCCACGTTCATGGTCTCAGTTAAGCACCTGTGGTGTAGATTGCAGACACAGCCCCAGATTCTCTCCTCTCCCTGCGTGCACGCCATTTGTCCATAAAATGGTGGTGCCTTCCACTCTGATTCCAGTTGGCCACCAGACTGACGTTGGCCAACAAGTTGAGGTGGCAGTTATGGTGTGCTTGTTCTCAGCCACGCCTCTCGGGTTTCCACTTGAGTTCTTTCGCCTCTGTTGTCACCAGGAGAAGATACCCAGGCTAGCCTATGGGAGAATGAGAGTCACGTGGAGCAGAGCTGAGTCACTTGGGCATCCTGAGGGGAGCCAGCTTTGATGAGGTGGCAGTCAGCCAACTTCTAGACATGTGAGCGAGCCCAGAAAAGATTGACAGCATCATCCAGTCACCTAGCTGACCCCATATGTGTGTACTGTAAATGCTTATGTAAACTGCAGTTTTATGGTTGTTTGTTACACAGCATTATGTGGCAATTGGTAACCAATACAAGCATCACAGCAATTCCCTAATAAAGTCGAGACTTGAGCTGAGAGTGGCAATCAGGTCTCTTTGATTTTGTGACGCTTTGGCTCCACAATGTTGCCCATTGATGTGGGTTCTCCCTCGGGAGGCAAATCCCCAGGAAACAGGCACTGACGAATTCCTTTGATGTCAGAACCCTCTTTTCTCTCATATCCCCTTCTCACTTTGCCCTCCACCTTACCTGTCAGAGGCTATGCGACTACATGCTTCACCATCTGTGCGTGAATTGAATCACGGATGCACAGCGACCAATCACGAACAGACTTTCAAAGAAGACTCCTGATCGTGCACCCATCATGATCGCCTCTGTTATTGACGGTGCTACAGTGGGCCCCAATCTGATGTCACTAGTGTCCCTCTGAGAAGGATAAATTTGGACACAACAACAGACAGGCACAGAGGGAAGACGATGTGAAGAGATACAGGGAGAGTGCCATGTGACGGCAGAGGCAGACACTGGACTGATGTAGCTTCGAACCGAAGGGCACCAAGGGCTCCTGGCCACCACCAGGAGCTGGGACGAGGCAGGAAGGGATGCTACCCAGAGCTTCAGAGGGAGCAGGGTCCTGCTGACACCTTGATCTCAGACTTCCGGCCTCCAGAACCGTGAGAGAATCCATTTCTGTTGGCTAAGCTCCCAGTTGGTGGTTCTCTGTGACGGTGGCCCTAGCAAATTAACACACCAGGTGCTGTGCGCTCCTAGGGCTGGGAGCGCTGAGTCTGTGGGGCAGATGAGGGTGGGGTCGGGTGGAGGGTTTATAGGAGAGTGACACTGGATCTGGATCTTGAGAGCAAGGAGGATGCTGACAGATGGGGAAGGCAGCCCTGTCGGGTGAGTATTGCAAGAGCTGGTGGCAGGTGCCGGGGGCCCGCCAGCACAGAAGCACAGCCGTCCAGTCGGCTTGGGGGGTGTGGTCGCTCCACAGTGTCGGTGTCAGGACCTGGTGATGAGGGAGAGGGAGGGTGCAGGGGGACTGCCAGGATCTGGGCTGAGGGCTGGTGGGCAGGGGTGGCATCGCCGGGGATCATGAACACAGGCAGAGGAGTGTAGCAAGGACTGGGGACAGGGGAGGCCACTTGGGACCTGGGAGCTTTTGGTGAGATGTCCAGGAGGAAGAAGGACAAAAAGAACTGGATAGAACAGCACTTCCGACGCTGGCTTCTTCTCACCCTTCAGCACTCAGATCAGACAGCTCATCAAAGAAGCTTTTCCACGCGGCCCCCCGCCCCATCCAGGGTAGAACCTCCAAGTAACTCTCTGATCCCTTCTCCTGTCCATTCTCATAGCATTTACATCATCTTGCTCATTCATTTGCTTGCTTATAGTCTGTCTCCCCACTAGTCCGTAGGTCCCATGTTGTTTTCTGCCCAATTTCAACTGCCCAGAATAGTGTCTGCACGTGCTTAGGGCTTGATCAAGATTTGCTGAATGAAGAATGAGTGAATGAATGAAGAAGCCCAGAAGGTCTGCTGTCACTGGCTGAGTTCTCTAGAAGCAGATGCTGAGATGGAGTTTGAGGGTACAAGATGCTTGGGAGGGATCGACATCTGTGAACGGAAGTGGAAGGAAGTAGGACAGGGCAGACGGGAGAGTGGAACTGCAAAGCCAGGCCGACAAGGCTTTGGCCGACTCCTGAGCTCAGGAGGGAAAAGTGTTCAATAGAGCTGCCCCCTCTTGGGCTGAAATGCTGGGCCTTATCATCCGCATCTTGCTCAGTCATTGGATGCAGCCTGCCTGGGGAAGGGCAGACCCTGAAAGAGCCGACAGCTGGGCATTGTCTGCTGCTCACACTGCGGGTGGCTGAAGGCAGCACGTGCCTATGTCCACCAGACCCGGACTGGACACAGAGGCTCTCAGGGTCATGGGCACTGGTGGTGGTGTTGAAATGAGGGCAGGGAGAAAATGATGAGCACCCAACAGCCTGTGATCCGAGCCATGGGAAATGTGCAGGTCAGGCACAGTGGGGAGGAGAAAGGGGCGGCCTCTTCTAACTGGGAGAAATCTGGGGGGCTCTCCAGAGGTGGCGCAATTTGACTGGAAGGGTTTATTTGTGCACAGCTATCAGGAGCTGGCTCAGAGGGCATCTCCGGGAAGAAGGGCAGGCCTGGAGTGGGGAGCCTCTGCATGCTTGTGGAAGGGGTGTACAGAGTTTAGCTGCAGTGTGGACATGTGAAGGGTCAGCAGGAATGCTACCAGAAGGGTGGGTGGAGGCCCACACGTCGGGGGTATGAACTGAGGAAAGCTCTGCTGAGAGGACGAGTACTTATCCAGCAACAGAAGACAGCTGTGCTCTCTTTTTAGATGCAGCACCTCAGCAGGGAAGCAGACTCAGGTAGGGGATGCTTCGGAAACTGGAACAGGCCAGGCAGGCAGGTGTGCAGGTGGGAGGCTGGCCCCCCGCAGGAAGGGACATCATGCAGACACTCCAGAATCAAAGTTCTGATGAAAGAGAAGTTGAAGGGAACGTCGGCATAGGACATCTCTTTAGGAACTGCTGGGACAGGAAGAAAAGAAACAGGATCACAAGCGGCCCAAAAGGTGGCCGGAAAATCTGTTTTCTGCCACAACTCCCCCAGAGGCAGAGTGGAGCTTTCATCTTCCAAAGAATCTCTACGGTTGTCACCGTCACCCTCTAGGGCGGGCATGGGAGCTGCTGACACGTTTTATCCTTTCCATTAGAGACGCAGTGGCAAGAAAGGCCATCAGGGTGGCACACGCCAACCTGGAGATCAAGTGCTCGACGCCTCCTGTCCCCCTGGGCCTGCGTGTTCTGCTGACAGTGGGGCTCATGCCAAGTGGCATCTCAGGTCCCAGAGGGGCTTCCACTGGCCCAGACCCCCTGGTGACCCTGGCCTGCTTCTCTCCTCCCTCTTATCTCCTCCAAGGCCCAAGCCTGAAGCGAGAAAGATTCTCAAGACTTTGGGGACCCTGAATTGTCACCTCAATCCCTTTGCTAGACTCGAGCAAAGAGTTCAGTTTAGGAATTATGTGCCTGTATTGTTTTCCTCTTATTAAATTTCCAGGTTTGAGGACTTAATTATCTGGATCAACAGACTGGAGGCATAGCAGACGGAGTGACGATTTGTAGACATTTCTCTCACTGGAATCCAGATTGAGCAGGTGGAGCCATTGCACTTTCCCTGGGGAGACCTGCATTGGCGGCAGCCCAGGGGAGGTGCTCTTTAGCCCTGGATTCCCCATGCTTACCACAATGCCAGGCACAGAGAAATGGTCAGGAACCACCTGTAAGTGGGTGAATAAATGAATGAATGAATGGTTGCGGAGGGCAGGCCAAGGGAGGGAATTCCAAATTGGGCAACCAGAGCCCCACTTTGTATCCCCTGTCCCACTCTAGGAAACTTCTACTATTTCTCCCACTGTCTGTCAAAGCCTACTTGGCTCCCTTCAGAACATTTAGCCCCACCCGAGGATGCATGACTGAGAACGGGTCAAAACTGAGGGCCCTGAAAATTGAGGGCCCTCAATTTTTAGTATTTAAGTTTTAAGAGGAGGAAAGGGACTATAACGGCAATTTTTCTGTCAGCCACATGGAAATTGTAATCATACAATTATTAGAAAAGAATTTGTTTAGTGTCTGCAATACCTCTACTGCCATCACCATCACATCACCTCCCCACCACTACCACCATCACCACCACCACTGCCATCACCACCACCACTGCCATCACCACCACCACCATCACCACCACCACTGCCATCACCACCACCACTGCCATCACCACCACCACCATCACCACCACCATCGTCATCACCACCACCACTGCCATCACCACCACCACCATCACCACCACCACTGCCATCACCACCACCACTGCCATCACCACCACTGCCATCACCACCACCACTGCCATCACCACCACTGCCATCACCACCACCACTGCCATCACCACCACCGCCATCACCACCACCACTGCCATCACCACCACTGCCATCACCACCACCACTGCCATCACCACCACCACCACCACCACCACCACCACCATCACCACCACCACCACCACCACCACCATCATCACCATCATATTAACCACCACCCCACCATCACCATCACCACCACCGCCATCACCACCACCATCACCATCACCACCACCACTGCCACCACCTCCACCACCACCATCACCACCACCACTGCCATCACCACCACCACTGCCATCACCATCATATTAACCACCACCCCACCATCACCATCACCCCTACCATCAACACCACTATCCCCACCGCCACCAACACCACCACTGCCACCAACACCACCACCACCACCACCACCACTGCCCTCACCACCACCACCACCACACCATCACCATCATATTAACCACCACCCCACCATCACCATCACCCCTACCACCAACACCACCATCACTACTATCACTACCACCTCAGTACAAGCTACTTGAGGGCCAGGACTCTGCTGTTCCTGTGACCTCTTGTATTCCTAATGTCGGGTCTGGAGTAAATGCTTGATCATACTTGTTGAGTGAAAATGAGCAAATGAGGAAGAGAAGAACGAAGGAAGAGACGGAGAGAAGGAGGGAGGAAGAAAAGAAGGAAGTGGGGAGGGAGGCACAAACAGGGGATAGGTGAGGTCTCTTGGGCTCAGTGGGGAGACAGAGTGGGAAATCAAGAACTTTTCTACACTGAGAGGACAATGACGAGAACAAGCCCCAGGGCCATGGACCCAGTGCAGGGAACACAGCGTTGGGAGATATCAGTTCTGTTTGGGGAGTTCAGAAAAGGCCTCCCAGAGGAAGCGATAGCTCACCTGAACTTTGAAGATGAAGAAGAATTTCCCAGGTGGACAAGAAGCAGGGTTTGCAAGCCCAAGGCCCAGAGTGTTAAAGAAAAGAGGGTTTCTAGAGGGGGAGAAAGCTAAGGATTTGGGCCCTTCCGGAGTATAAAAATGGGAGAAAAGGGGGCTGGCCCCGTGGCTGAGTGGTTAAGTTCCCGCGCTCCGCTGCAGGCGGCCCAGTGTTTTGTTGGTTCGAATCCTGGGCGCGGACGTGGCACTGCTCATCAGACCACGCTGAGGCAGCGTCCCACATACCACAGCTAGAAGAACCCACAACGAAGAATATACAACTATGTACCGGGGGGCTTTGGGGAGAAAAAGGAAATAATAAAAATCTTTAAAAAAAAAAAAATGGGAGAAAAGGCAGAATTTGTTGGTGGATTGAGGGCAGGGGGAGTGCTAGGTGTTGACATTATAACAACAACATTTCTTAACTGTTGCTATTTTGAAAACTTGGATTTTCTTTCAAGGGGATTTTGATGAGGCAAATAAGATTTATTCATTCGATTGTTTATCCATTAATTTATTCAACAGTTATTTACTGAGTGCCTGTTACGTGCAAGGTGCAAGGGAGACAGCAACGAATAAAACCACAGAAATCTGTTTACGTGATCTCATTGATCCTTATAATAAACCTAGGAGGTTGTGACTATATCCATTTTGTTATTATTGATAAAAATAGCTTCTAAGCCCTAAACTCACTATTTCCGTCGTTATTCTTCATGACAGCTCTGTGTGGGGAGCATGAAGTCCATTTTCAGAGGAAACTGAGGCTTGGAGAGGTGAGCTCTCCTGTCCAGACACATCAGCTAGTAAGCGCTGTGGCCAGAATTTGAAGCCAGGCTGGGCTGACATCAGAACAGGCTGGGCTGACCTTTCCCTTTCAAAGTGCTGTCTGCAATGGATAGATGGCGCTGTGGTGCTGGAACTGCTGGTGTCAGCCATCAGGTGGGTGGGTCATGAACATCAGGATATTTGACTCTTAATTTGGTGGACTTGCTGCGGACAATGCTTTCTGTCTCCTTCTTTTCTCTCGTGCTTAAATGCAATGACAGTGTTATCTCTTGCCTCTATTTCTCTGTTTCCCCCAAGAACACCACGGGTTCCCAGGGCGTTTGCTGAGCACAGCTGCCCTTCGGCTTTTCCTAGCCTGGGGCCACTGAGCCTTACAACCCACTTGTGGGGTTTCATTCCCACACAACCCAATGCTGCCTTTCAGCCTGAGCTCTCTCTAGGAGACTTGGGGTGCCACCCGCTGAAAGGCCTCCTGGATAATTACGGATCCCCCAAGCATCTGGATAGACAACGCTCACCTGCCTCCTGCCTGATGTCTTGCCAGCATTGGAGAGGACCAAGGGTCCGGCTGGCAGCATCAAAGATCTGTTCTTCATCCAAAGCTGAGCAGGCTCCGCTCCGGAATTGAGCCCACGAGCCCAGTCTGCTGGGCATTCTTCTTAAACCTGGGAAATCACTTATCTCCAGGGGGAAAAAGCAAAGCTTCCAGTACTGCGGGGGCGGGGAATATCAATCCAAAATATGTAGAAAAAGGAAACAACTTAACACCCAGGGAGGTGGGCACCCAACATGGGACAATGGTGATTGGCGTCTCTCTGACTCCAGTGTCAGCTGCACAAGGATGGGGCCTTTGTCAGCCTTGTCCGCTGCTGTGTCCCAGGGCCCAGTACACAGTAGGCACCAAATACATGTTTGTGAATGAAGGAAGTGAGTGAAGCCTAGAGAAGGATTTAACCAGAAAGCCGGGTGGTGCGTTCCTGCATGGAAGCCCCATGAAAGCTGCCTGTTCTCTGAGGAGATGGAGGGTGAGTGAGCCTCCTTACTCTGAAGTTCTCTGATGGGCTTCCCGTGATGACAGCTGCTGCCTGGGGTCCCGAGTTGTATTAGACGTTGTCCCTATGCTTTGATGTCACGGCAAAATGAGGGAATGAACATCACACACGCGCACACTCACATTTGCACGGAGACCTGTGGAAGGATGTACAGTCAAGCGTCGTTCCTCATCAAGCCCTTGGCTCCAGGACCCAGAGAAGGCTGAGCTACTCCCCAAAGGGCAACTTGATTGACATTTATGGTCAGCAGACTGGCTGCCCTGCTCTCAATGCCGTGTCCTCCCCCACAGTGTCCTCTTGTATTAATTGAACGTGTGTGTGTAACAACTGAGGTGACACATATAATTTCATCCTTCCTGTCCTTATGGAACCCACCCCTCCCCAGGGGCCTGCAGGAGCTGCTGTTTTATCACCTGTCCCGCCCTGACCAGTTGTCAGAGGGGTTTGGCCCAGGGCAGGACCCCTGAAGCAGGCAGGGACATCCGGGCCCTGGGATTAGGGACTCGGATGAGGGGGAGCTAAGGCAATATGTCTGGGTGACAGAAAAGAAGATATAAACCTTGGAAGACATCAAAGTGATAGTTCCAGCAAGGTGTGTCAACTTAGCTGGGAAGGCGGCATGAGTGACGATGGAGCAGAGACCCACAGGACAGAGAAGAGCAAGGACAGCAGCCCGGGCCAGAGTGAGAACATGGAAGGGGGCAGTCTTTGTGGCGAGGGAAGAGCTGCGGGCACGTGCTAGGGGACCAGAGCAGTCCTCGAGGTCCTGATTCGTTGTTTCTTCCCCCTGCCTACCTCTTATCCACCTGCTCACCCCGACCCCAATGGACTGGACGCCATCCCCTGTGTCCAGTGGCCACTGAAGCCCTGACTTAAATGGTGATGGACTTAAAGCTCCACAGCCTGCCTTAAGGTCTCCAGCCACCAGCTGCCACCACCTCAGAAGCCCCTCAGCCCCACACTTCCCGCGGCCCCTCTAGATACCTACATTGGCCCAGATCAATGCCCTGGGATCAGACTCACCGGCTCAGACAACCTCTGGGTCCACCTGCAGGCCCCTCCCTGGCCATCCACATGGACCCAAATCATATCTCACCCAAGCCCCAGCTCCAAGGTTAGAGTCCGTGCCCAAATCAAGGCTTTAGAGCCACCTCCAAGGACCCCCCAGATCCCCCCTCACCCTGCATCGAGTTCTGAACATCGTTCTCCCGCCTCTGCCAGCTGTAACTGACAGCTGAGTCACAGCGGCCAGGGGCCAGCCAAGAGAGGTGGCTCTGGCATCCAGCTCTGCCCACATGCCCCCGGCACCTGCCTCCTGCCCACCTCAGCATGCCCCAGGCTGCCAGACTGTGCCAGGTCAGACACAGCCGTGGCTGGGAGGTGGGGTAGCTGTGGCGAGGCCATGTGGACATACCTGTGGAAATACTCTGCCTTCCGTGGCTCCATCTCCCTTACCAGTGTCATCATAAAGTAATAATTGAAATTATATATAATAATGATAATCATCATCATAAAACAAGAAGATCAGCTCCCATGGAGGGTGTCCATGGACCAGACTCAGTCCAAGGGCTTTGCCTTTCAACAGTGGGAGGTAGGTCTGACTCTGCCCATTTTGCAGGTAAACAAGTGGAGGTATAGTTGGGATGAGATTGGAGGTGGCGCTGGGAGTCTGGCTCTTCTCAGACCTATGCCCCTTCTCAGGCTGTGAGTTCCCGAGGAGCCATCAGAACCACCTGGTTGGTCATCTGAGGAGGGAAATCACTTCTGGCTGTGTGATGTGACAGAGAGGGGCTGACGACGTCCCTGCTGGTCAGGTCACTCCGGCATTTGGAAATCTGACTGGAGGACATTGGCAATTGTGTAGTGTTTAGGTTCTAATCCTCATACCACGCAGATTTTGAGCTGAGCATGCAGTAAGTTGTTTTGTTTTTTTTTTAACTCATCCCAAAGGGAAGCATATGAAAACTACCGGTGGGGCCCTTAGGGACCCCTGCAAACTTCCAGTCACGCCCGTGCCCAGGCGGATATGGTGTACGCCTCACCTCTGACGGTCACCAGTTTAACTGCTCCTCCCAGTGGACTTCTCGAGTATTTCCCCAATTTTATGGATGAGGAAATTAAGATCCTGAGGGATGAAGGAAGGAGGGGGGATGTGTGGTTGGGACGTGGCAGATATGGAGCCTGGACCCAGACTTTCTGACTCCAGATCGAATCCTCTGGTCCCCAAGCCTCTGTTTCCCTCTTCTATAGTCTTTCCCGCCTCCAAGGTCTTTGCTCCCTGCTTCAGATTCCCGGAGCTCTATACTTCTTTCCTTGCCCCGTTAAAGGTATCTGATATCAGTCACTTACATCTTAGTATGAGGAAGTTTCGATCAATATATTCTCTCTCCGAAAGTAATTGCCCTTCATTTTGTCTTGGGTTGTAGAGACAGTCCCCTGCAAAACATCTGTCTGATGTCAGGAAACAGGCAGCGCCAGCTCAGAATATACCCTTGCAAATAAAGGGGATCTGCTTACCAGCCCACACATAGTTTTCACCAGCCTGCTTTCTCTCACCCTGGAAGGAGTGCTGGAAACGTGGATGAATGAAGGGGACCTTCTCTTCCACATACCTGATGTGCCTTGTGCCTCATTCCCTATGCAGAGCGAGCCCCATGATGACGCTTCCGAAGATGTGTCACTCCTCAGGCCTGCCCCCGGAGCTTGCAGCTGGTCCGAGATTCCCTTTGGGGTTACAGGGACCATTCCTGGAGAAGGGATGGATGGCCTTGAGATTTCCCCATCACTCCTTCACCCACGTGGCTCAGCTTCCCCAGCCCGGGGATTGGCCCATAGACAGCATTCTGTTTTCCTGAATTTCTAAAAACTCAGAAATGTGCATTTATCCATCTTGAACTGCACCGTAGCACACAAAACATCCAGTAGTTCCTCAAATAGGGGCATCTTTTCCTGTGCTAACTAAATTATTTACAGACCTCGGCCTTCCGTAAAATTCTATTCTTGGGGCCAGCCTGGTGGAGCAGCGGTCAAGTGCACACATTCCGCTTTGGCGGCCCAGGGTTCACCCGTTCAGATCCCAGGTGTGGATATAGCACCGCTTGCAAATCCACACTGTGGTAGGCGTCCCACTCATAAAGCGGAGGAAGATGGGTATGGATATTAGCTCAGGGCCAGTCTTCCTCAGAAAAAAGAGGAGGATTGGGAGCAGTTAGCTCAGGGCTAATCTTCCTCAAAAAAAAAATTCTATTCTTGCTGTCTATCCATTATTTATAGCACGTATTTCATTTGATGAAAACGAGTTGCCCCCCACTGGGCCTCCGGTGGTGTTAGGCACCCACCTCACTCTCTCTAGATGCCGGAGGATAAAAACGATGAGCAGTGCATGACACGGATGAGCAGAATCAGTGGCTCCTCATGCTCATTGTTACCATTATTATTGTTATTATGAATACTGCTATTATTACTAATTATTATTAATTTACCACCTACACATCGAGTATTGCACGTGATGGCATTGCTAACAACTTGGCGAAGTGGGCAAAGCAGGAGCTTCTGCAATCTCGTCGGACAGATGGAAACAGTGACGCATAGAGAAGCGAAGTGGCTTGGGCGAGGTGGCCCAGTGAAGGCAACGTTGATGTGGGACTATAACCCAGCTCTCACTGACTTTGGGACACGTGCCCCACCTCAACATCATGACCTTGACTTGATTCAGTGTGCACTTCTGATGGTGCAGCTAACGGGGACCCACCCCATCCCAGTCTCAGCCTGTCCTGTCTGCCCTCCCTCCCTTCTCCTAGCCTGCTCGCCCCCTCCCTTTCTGCTTTCTCTGTCCCCAAGCCCAGTGTGATGGGAGAGTTTGACAAGAATGTGGGAGAGGGGTGTAGTCAGGTCAGGTGGAATCACTCTGCTTCTCCATCTTTCTCACCTCCTGTCCGGCTGAGCATCTGCCACTTGAAAGGTTGCCCCTTGCTCCTGGTCCCAGTTTCCAGGCAGGCAGGAGAGGAAGATTGCATTCTGCAGGGGAACCCACTGAGGCTCAGGGAGGAGAAGTCAACAGAGATCAGCCACGTGCACGTGCTGAAATTCTACCTGGGCTTGCTCGGGGAGGCCCGGGCGAGGTAGGACTTCGCAAGGCCAACCCTCACCCGTGCACATCCCGTGGAGTCCTGTGGCTTTGTTAGAGCTGCGCTTTCTCCAGCTGCAGCTGAGCTGGGGCTGCTGAAATGAAGCAGAAGGGTCTCAGACTTCCCTTTAGAAAGACAGATACCGCCTACTCCAGGAAGACTTCCTTGCTCTCCTAGGTGGCTGAGAAGCATCTCCACTGGGAATTCCCAGCCTTTGTCACAGACCGGGCGTCTGTCACAGACCTCGCTCCAGTGTCCACGTCTCTCCTGCTCTGTGAGCTCACGAAGGAGGACTTTGGTTATTTCTCCCTGCTCACCACCTGGCTTGTTGCCTGGCACGTTATAGACATCCATTCTGTGTTTCAACCAGGCTCTGGCCCTCAGTGACAGAGAGGAGGCCGCCTTGGAAGAAAGCAGGAAAGAGGACTAGGACAGGGAAGGCGAGAGGGGTGGAGCTGAATGAACGGCCCAGGAATGGAGAGTTGAAGGTGTGCCGGCCTCCCGTCCCCTGCTGGGCCACATGGAACAGAGGAAGCATCGGGGCTAGCTGCAAACCATTTAGCGGCAAGGGCTTTGTGGGGGTCTATGGAGACAATCCCAGTCTTTCCTCAATTTCCCCCAAACTTTCTCCACGAATGGTATCTAC